>NC_089205.1:24445195-25645195 GCF_963930695.1 Labrus bergylta
ATATTCACGATATATTACAGATATATATTCAAGACTTTTGTGACCTCTCTCAGTGACATGCAACTTTTGTCTTCAAATTCAAGTGATGAAAAATTGTCTTTTCTTTTATTATTATTTCTTATAAAGTCTAAATAATGCACAGGTCGGCTGTTGAAGCATGGTATTATCGTCTTCTTGAAATAATTGGATCAAAGCAGGTTCCCACTCTTTTCAATAAAATCAGAGTTGGATTCTGCTTGTGAAGACTTTTTTTAAATCTTTGAAATTTGACTTTTCTTTTTTTGCCAACAAACATGCCAATGCAATCTATCCGTCAGAAATGTTATTGGCTGGTAACTGAATCTCCATTTCAACATCCACACAGTGCCTTTCTTTTATCAGCCCACACAGCAATGGAAATATTCCTTTCAGAAATGTCTTTTCAAAGTCTGCACATTGGTCCTCTGTCATCACCAAACTAGACTTTAAACTCTGAACTTCTGAAACTTGATTCATCATGAGAGGTATTGTAGGCTGCTTTCCACCTATCAAGGACCTCCTATTGCAAGCCCTCTAAGGTCAGATCTCTACATTGACTTTAATCACAGTCCTTATAAAGTAGAGCCTACATTTCTCCACATCATGAATTGTAAGATTCAATCAGTGATAGCACTTAGTATCAGTGAACGTTCATTCAAAATTAATAACTGTTCATTTTTTAGCCTGTGTTAGTGCGATAAGCCAAAAAGACTATTTGCTTACAGAGTATATTCCTCTCTGTATGCGTTTCATGTCTCACCGCTTTCCATTTAAGTATGCATTCATTTTCAGTAGCTATGATGTACTGTTTTCCTCCTCGGGGTGTTGTGGGTCTGCTTGCTCACATCTGTGTGTTTTTTGTCAGTGTGTGATAACAATTGCAAGCTGTGCAGCTGACAAAAGTCCTGGTTAGATTAAAGACAATACTACAGGAGATTTTTCATCCCCAGTAAATGAACGCCACATTGACAGACACAACTCTCTCATGCAAATCGAATTAAAAAAAGAAATACCGGTCTTAAAAGTCATTCCCTACTCAGATGACACTTTTTTTTTTATGTTTCAGTTGCTTCTGTTATGACAAAGACGCCTCCTTTTACTTCAGCATGGTTGAATGAACAAACCTGAACTAATAGAAGAGCCTAAAGGAAAGCAAAATGAGAATGTCACTATAGGAAATGTAATCTGATTTGATTTGTTCTTATTTGTGGGACAGGCCTTATAATAGACTCCAGCACTGTTGTTAAGGAAACCGTGTTTTCTCAGCTGAAAAATAGTGACAGAGGTGTCCAGCTATACGTGATCTCATTAAGTTAGATTAAGCCCGTAATTGATGATTGAGTTAGAAAAAGTAAAACTCAAAAAGTATCATATATAGATGTTTTTTTTTTCCTAACTTGTGACCAGTTGAGTCTTTTTCACTGTGAGAAACTCACCCGTCCATCTTTGTGCTGCTTATCTGAGTCAGGGTCATGCTCGGATGGGTTGGGTATCCAAGGCGTATTTTACCCAGGCAGCTTCCTCTCCTCATAGCTGGGCATGCTCCATCAGAGCCACAGATAGAAATGTCGGGTGCCCTGACAACAGCTAAACAGAACCTTTAACATACTGAATACCTAATCACCCGAGACCCCTGTCCAGCAATGGTGACCCTGAATAATTTGAAATTCCTCCCATCAAATAGTGTGTTTGTCCTCTGTGCACCTCAAAAAGAGAGGTGACTCTGCCTTCCTACTGAGGTCGACTCTTGTTGATGACCCCCTCATACTGTCAATTTCAGCCATTTGTCTCTGCCATTGGGTCATTATCGAAAGCCCGTGACCACAGTTGAAGGTCAGAAAGAGACATAGTTGCTAAATCAAGAGCTTCTTGCTGTGCTTCTTTATTATTTTCCCAATATGGTGCCCGTGTTGTTTCAGCTAATGTTGCTAACTGGCAGTCAGACCACCTGACCTTATCAGCCTTGTCAGGGTCTCTCACCTGGGAACTGACCTTTATGTGGTAGATGGCTACAGCTTGAAAAAAATAATAATCACCTTGGCTTAACTTCTGGGTTCACATTAATGTTGATGGTTAAAATTGGAAAGAAGACATCGTCATTAACAGCAAACAGCAGAATAGCATCCTTTGATCATATATACAGCTGAGTGTTGTTTTCCCGAACACTTTCAACATTTCTCTCTGAATATCTCCAACAGAAGAAGAGGAACAGAGTGTAACTGGGATCTCAGTGGCCATGCTCATGTAGTACCACTGGGAACATGGTCATTCACTTTTTCCAAATCCTCCAAATACATATGGACAGGATTTACATATCCCCATAAGCCATCCAGACTCATTATGAGGCCAAAAAGCATGTCCATGCAGAAATGGTGAAGTAGAAATAGTCTCTTTCCCCTCTTTCTGGCATTAGCCTTCTTTTTTTTTGGACAATGAAGGCCTCTTAAATAATGAAGAAGACAAAGTGTGATCTGCTGCATTTGAAATATCCAAATGTTTCATCTTTAATTACCCAGAAGTATAAACAAGCTGGTGTTTCATAATAACATCTCTTTTAATATGATTCAGTCCAGGCAACATTCACTGCCCGATGTCTCACCTGGGTGCTTACGAATGAAACAAAATCATGACTGGTTATTTGTTTACTTGTCTGTTTGTTTGTTTCGTCTGCTGTATTCCAGCAGTTGCCGCTTGTTAACTGCATGAAAATGAATTTGGGCTGCAGTTGAAGCAAAAAAGGCTCGCTGAGCCGATTCCATCCACATATTTCCAACACTGACTTGAATTGCAGAATGGACAATACTGTTGTTTGTTTGACATTCTCAGCATGTCCAACTAGCCACCCTCTACAGTCCAATAAAGTAAAAAATGGTCTTACAGAAAAATCTTTCAAACAGCAGCATGTAGTGCAGACGATGAAAGTATTATTACAATGTTAAAACTATTTGGCAACAGTATTCATATTGTATACGCTTCCTCACTGACCTTGTTAAACATTTCTAAGTTCCTGAGCAATAAAAGAGCACCATTATAATTTGCAGCGGCTCGCAAAATTAGCGGTGACACTTACTCAGCAAGCTCTCATACGTACCCTGCAGGCATTTTCCATTTTTAATCTGATATGCAGTCCATTTATGGCTGTGTACAATAACTTAGAGGACACAACAAATCAAAAACAAAAAGCATTTTATGTCATTTACTGGCTCTAAGTAGCGGCAGACTGTGAAAACAACATTGTTGTATTTCCCCACAAGCTGAGGATGGGATATGTGTAGCCTGTTTGTAAATTAATGCACCTAAGCCTGCCATTGCACACAGCATGAAAACACTTTCTTTTTGGCAATCCTTGTCTTCATGCAAAGTGGGGACACGAGTAACATTCTCACCTTGAAATAGATTTTACGTTGTGCCAACAAGTTCCACAAAGCTGTTTGTATGTTGCTGCAATTATCTCCCCATAAGGTCTCGACATAGAAAAAAACCTCTACAGCTACTTTCAGATACGAATTTCTTAACGGCTGTTTGAACAGTTTGCGTTGTGAAACCTCACCGTCTTTATCAAAGCGAGTGCAGGATCTGATCTAAAGACATAAATTATGTGCCCATCATCTGAAGGAGAAGAAGTTATATTATACCACCTGTAAATCCCCTGAGAAGCATTATAATCTTTAGAAGCACAGAAAATCCCATTACCTGTCACAGATTTCTTCTCTCATAATTGCCAGAGACTCCCCTTTGGGAGGGATTTGGGGGTGAAGGACGCCACACATGCCGATATCAGACTATCTTCAGTAAAAATCTAGGGGACATCTATTTTCATCTTGTCATTCCAGTAGCAAGGTTTGGCCTTTTTTCAACCCTCGAAAAAGAGTTTGGATATAAAAAGCAATGAAACCACAGCACCATCATTTGAAGATAAATAATAGAGATGAACACACATGTTTGAATGTTTTTAGTCTCAGGCAAAATGTTGGTTTTACAAATATCTTTCTGTAATGTAGAATTTACTAGTCAAGTCAAGTTAACTTTATCTATAGCATCATTTAAAACAACCAAGGTCAAGCAAAGTGCTTTTCGGAGTGAAAAAGTAAAATAAATCTATCATAAAATAATATTAAAATAATAATAAAATGAGTCAGTAAAGCTTGACAAAATTAGAAATAAGTTCAATTTAATTCCCTGGATGGGGAATGCTATTTCTACATATCTTATCATTAAAGCCTTTAGGATATTCATTTTGATTTCTCCGCATCTTGTTTAATTTAGGGGAAAATGATACCAGAGAACAACAACAAAAAAGTATATTTTGGAGAAATTCCATCTTTTTCTAAAGCTTAATAACATGTACACTCCAAAAATGTTGATTGTAATATAATGTCAGACATTAAAGTTAATTACATATCTTGAATTTAAACTTCAAAACTGAATTAAAGTAATTGAAAGAGCCACCAACTAAAATTATTGTCATCAGTATTTGTTTTATTATATTTAATCAGTGTTATTTTAAATATGGGAATGGTCTATTTATTTAAAAAACCTAACATAATTGTGTGTTGTGCTTTGGTCATCAGTCGGTTCTACCATCCTTTAATCCATTCATCACTTATCATCCATGATCCATCCTGTCTTTCTTTTTTACATATCCTGCACGCCTGAGCCCAGAAATCCCCTAGTGCACTTTGGCTCCATGTTACTACAATCTAATTCACCTGGTGAAGGTTGGAGGTTGTAGCACATTGTGCAACTTTAACAAACTTCTGAAGGAGCAGACAAGTTACCCGCCGAGCCTCAGGAGCAGCATAGACCGTGAGACTTGGTGAGACATCAGAGACTTAATGTCAAACTCTTTGTCACAAAAGATCACACAGTCCACACAGTTTGTTTGTTCTGATTCACCAGCTCTGTTTGTGCAGCTTTACATCTGAGTCAACCCAATTACACAGTATCACAATATCTGTAGTCTTCTTTTCCACAAAATCGCTGCCTTTTTGTTTTCCTGACATGACAATAAAAAAACCAACATAGACTTTTTATTTCTGTGGAAATAAAAAAAATGTTAAATCTGTAATCATCTACAAGTTGTGTATAATCACAAGCCACAAATGCTGCCGTTATGATATAAAAACCCAGTTTCTTCGTACAGATAAAATGCATTTAATGTGTACACAATCAAGCTGCCAACATGTAAAATGTGGCAGTACGAGGATGATAGTTATGCTTTCTTTGCGGATGCAGAAACACTCTTTTCTTAGGTTTCATTTTTTTGTTCTCTGCTGCAGCTCATGTCTGTTGCATGTCTTTCTTAAATAAATCCTCACATCTTTCTGATGATCCGTCTAACGTTCAAGAAATATTCCTGTCCAGTTGTGCCATGGATGAGACTTTTTTGTTTGTTTACCTTTTTCATTCTTCTGCATCACGGTGCAGGTCTAGTGCTGCGATTCTGTGACTGATGGCTTGCCCCCATTTTTTAATGAACTGTGTATCTCTTGCCTGGATGCTGGTAATGTTTGATGTTTGCTCATGTGAAGATGGAGACACAGAGCGACAGACGCAGAGAGATAAATAACCTGTGACACTTTTTGTATTTTGGAAACGAACAGATTAATTTGCATGTTTAAAAGAGCAACCCAAAACTAAATGACAAAAGAAGGAACATCTTGTTGTTTTCTTAAAATATTTAATACTTTACAGGAATCTGACTATGAAGCGCATCGACTGTGAGGGTATCTAGATATATCTCAGAATCTTTAGTGCCCTCGCCTGCAGGTTGGGTCATCTCTCAGTGTGAAACCGTACATTTCCTGGGGATAATAAAGTTTACTGATTGTTAAGGAGAAAGTGGGTCAGTGCAGCAGCAGATAGCAGATGTAATATGGCAGCAATGGCATGCTTACAGTCCAATGATACAGAACCTATTTGTACTCTTGAATGCCTTTAAGTTTTAAAGCAATTTGAGCCAATTCAAGTTTTTGTAACTCTGAAGTGTGCACATTTTTTTTCTGTGAGGTGTCAGTGAAATACCAAGACAAAATAAAAGACAGTATAGATTTTTGACACACACCTAAACAATATTAGAAAAAGTAATCATTTAACAATAAAAATGTGTCTTCCAAAAATGTTCGGCCTCATTTATCCAATCACTGTTTCCGTCCTGAGTTCAAGCATGAAGTTATAAAGACACAGTGCCTCTTTATGTCCTTGTTCGTTTTTCTGATATGCTAATGTATGCAGATTAAGGGACCATTAGCATCTTTGTCCCAGGAGATGTCTGCATGTACTGATTGTATTTCTGGGGCCAAAAAAATTCATATAGCCCAGCCAAGTTTTTTCCCCGTCTGGTAAATTGTTCCATTAGCTTTCCTCCGAAAAATAATTCTAGGCTTTCCAAATAACCAGACAGCCTATTCTCCAGCGATGTCAATAATTATTACTAGTTTCCGACAACACAATTACATGTTGGAAAGATATGCCTCATGAGTGTGCAGTACTGTGGAATACTGTTTGCAAAAGAAAGTGTGTGTAAAAAAAAAAAGAAAAGGGAAATCAACTTTATTTATTTCATTTCTCTTTCCAACTGTAGTTTTGCAAGAAGAACTTCCTTAAGTAGAAATCCCTGTGCATGATGGTACATTCTCTCAAGAGCCTGCAAATACCTAAAACTCATCCACAGAAAGTGAGGTACTAAGCGAAAAGACCAAACTCCAAAGCAGATGTGTGTAATAGGTGAAATCGTCTGGAGCAGCTGCATTCGATACTGGTTCATTGACCATACAAAGACAAATGACAAACAGCTGTGTTACAAGCAAAGATCCCATTCTCAGGAGGTGCATTTCATTCTCTTACAGAATCCATTCTCTCTATTGTTCTTTATGCTCGCTCCTAACATTCAAACATAAAGCTCCCTCACAACAGACTAACACATTGTGTTGCACATTGTTCTCACAGGCTAGACCACTCGAAAAATGATCTTGCATCATAATTTTACGTACATTTCTAAAACGTGTGATTGTTTATGACACGCCAAAGAGCGGGGAACATTTAAAATGTTAATATTTGCGATCATACAACAAAAAAATTGACAAAAAAGTCACATAAAAGGATGTACTGTATGTCCTTGCAGCCCACCAAAGACAACGTGCCTGTGCAAAGGGTTCAAGGCGTGAGGAATATAAGCAGCAAAATAACGGGACTTATTCACATGCACAGCGAGATGATTATTGACTAATCAATTAATCTTTATCTCAAACCAGTAAATCTGTCAAAGGCTTAATCAAATAAAACCTCAAACCAACAGCGTCTGATCCAAAACATGACGGTGCATTAATGTGTGTCTATTGGCATTAACACAGACCTGCTAATCTGCATACAAATGATGCCAAATTAAAGCTGCTTCACTCAAGGCCTTTCTGCAGAACTTCAAATGAATTATTTACATGGAAAGCACAACATGTCATAAACAATTGCAAAAAAATGATTTGTGCAAGAACAGCAGACATCACTATGGAGAATTGACAGCTTACCTACAGTAAGATTCTTGTTTACACAGCAGTAGCACTATTCAGGGAAAATATTTTCTTTACCATTCGATATAAAGTGGTTAACATTTTACCTTCATGTGTAACTAGAACTCCAGCCCTAAAATTCAGAACAAATGTGATTAATATGAGTGTAGTCCTCCGTGACCTTTTCAGATCGTATTATGATAGGGAACACAGTGAGAAGGTCAACCAGTGTCTGCTCGGCACCAGGCAGAAACGACGCAATGTGAGCTGCTCTGATTTAGATATTACAGGACGGGTTAAGGAACATGTTGGTGAACATTACACGCAGAAGTATAAGTTAGCGATCTAAAACTGAACTTTCGACCTTTAACATACAATTCAAATATCAGGAATGTTAAAGGAGGCTCTACCTTAAACTGTTTAGTTTAATCTTTTAAAAACGTTCAAAAATAATCTTAAAACTCTTACTCTTAAATTTCTATTCCCATTGTTAAGGAATCTTCTTGAAAATGTGCACCAAAACTGCACAACAGAAATCATCTTAATGAGAGTTTGTTTTCCTGCTTGTTTGGAAAATGTAAGATTGTACAACTCATTAGAGGGCTAAAAACTTGCGGTGACTCACCTTTTAAGCCTCCAACACAAGACTGTCACCTCGTTTCACCCCATAAAAAACACCTTTGTGTTTTCCTGCAGCAGTTCCATCAGACTGAGAGGTCTGACTCATCACTTAATTCTGGTCAGGTAAGGCTGAACTCATAACAACCCCGGCACTGACCTTATAATTAATTTCTTTGGGACTTTACATTGATTGCAAAACCGTAGCTGAAGAGGCTTCTGCTTTACATCCGTGCAAATATAAAAAATATGTAAAGAAAAGCCTGAGGCTGATGGAATGGATTTGAATGTCCCTGTCTTTTAGTTATAAGCTTGGGGAGAAACACAATTTATACAAGTTTGTTTTTTTGAGTTTGAGTTTGAGCTTGTCACTTTATACTTTTTCTTTTTGGTAGGAGACTTGGTTTTCTTGTATTTTTGCAGAATGTGGTTTGTCCCTGCTTAGTTTTCTTTTCTTGTTCCTTCACCCCTCCCTCTTGTGTAGCCTGTTGCAACACTTTCATCAGTATGTTCCTGCTTCACTGACTGTCTCACCTGTGCCTGATTACCTTCACCTTCCCAGTATATTTATGTTGCCTTCAATTGGGGTCATGTTCCCATGTTCACAAGAAGAGGCCACATGAAAACCCCCTCTCATGGCATTCAGGACGTTTTAAATTGGACTCCGGACTTCGAGGTGCATTCCTGGTAAATGCGTGAGTGCTAAGTGCTGTTCCAATTAAGAAATGAAGTGTGTGAGGGCTTAATCACTTTCTGCTAGTCTGCCTACCTGCAGACTTTTCTGTAGAACTTAAGTTTACTGCAAACTTGTTGATGTTAAGGACAGGATGCACAGCTACTGTAAATGTAGTCTGAACAAATCCTTGTATTTGGAAGAAGTATTCAGTTATGTTTGAAAAATAAAATTAATCAAAGCAAGTGTGGATGTGATGGGGAAATCAAATAAGTTAAAGTGACAGTAGAGTTTTACTTATGTAGTTACTAGGCCTATAAAATGTTTGAAGAGTTGTTTGTGTTTGTCAAATGTTTGCAAAGAATTAACATATTGTGCTAATAAGAACAAAAACAAAAACACTGTAATGAAAGAAATGGACTCACACATGTAAATGCTGCACACCTGACACCTTTAAGTCCATGAGTGTGCAGTGCTGAAGCTTTAGGGGAGGGATTGGGATCAGTCCCAAATCTTCTCCTGATTCTGTGTGAGAACATCTTCAAGCCTTGTGTCTTGTGTGGATGTGTTCCTCGTGGTTTTCTAGGTGTTTCATGTGTTTTCGGATTTTCTGACCTTTGTCAACCTTTATATTCCATTCTTCACTATAACCACGGACAACAGTAAGCCTACTGTTTATGTCTTGTTGTTCATTAAGTTATTCCCGTTTTACAGTCTGCTTTTAGACCTTATTCAGTCATGTTTAAAACTCCCACCAATCAGCTCCCTGAATCAATATAGCCTAATGTATTTTGTTAGCATGACCACAGACTAAATATTTAGATCAACAAATAAAATTACATTTTTACTACTTTCAGTTATAATGACACCACATTTTTAGCTTTACTCTTTACTTCTCAGCCTAGAACAGCAGATACAAAGCTATACTAAATGCAGCAATACGTTGCCAATAATATTGAACGCCATCTGTTGGCCGATAGTCAGTTGACAGTTTGCGTGTCACTCTTTCACATCCTCAGGGGTGTGTTGCATGCACAACATCTGCAATTCCATTCATGACAGCATGAGTCACTTTTTAAGTCATCATCTTCCGGGTGTAAGTGTGAAACCATGTGTTACTGGGGAATATTCAGACTTAAGACCTAGATGTAAAATGTTACATTCATGTAGCATTCTATTAATGAACTTGCAGGAATGCACATTAAGTTGCTGTCATTAATGACAAAAAGGATTAACTGTGCTGTGATGGCTGCGTCCTGGCAACACAGTCAAAGGTGTTATTGGAGAATATTACACTGCTATTCATTTTATTTTGAGCACTTTCGCCTGAGCCTTCGACTCATTTTAACAATACACTAAGTGTTCCTGCAATGTATAGAATAATTTGGACATCAATTGCATCATTTGGGTAAAATGTCAACCTCATAAAAAGAACATTTTCTTAATGATTACAATGGGGAGGTCTTTGTTGTGGCTTGTCATGTGATATTTGCACACTGACTATTTGCCTTTTGTGAAGGTGTTATCATGACATTTAATGTCTCCACTAACAAAGCACAGGCTTTGATAATGCAACAGCACACGAGGCTTTCTTTTTTGCCGGTTTGCTTACCTACCCTTTAATTTAGTAATTAACATACATGAATCTTAAGCTCATCTTAATTGAATTGCGTTGATTTTAATTAAGAGCTATTTTAAAAGTTTAATGGGATGCACTCTCTGTCTGATAAATGAAAGGGGCAGGGCAAATGAACATGCCTTCCCTTTAATGAAAATCACCACATCCTCCATTAATAATGTCTGAAGTAGGCTATGAACTCTTAAAAAAGAAACTCATTAACAGACACTGTATCCCTGTGATGTATTTCACTGCAGGTGATGTTTGACATGTTGTGGGTTAAAGAAACAAGCTGAAAAGCAATAAACACGCCTTTGTTCTCCCAGGATTGTGCCTGATCCTTTCTCTCATATCAGTTTGCCTCACTTGACACTCCCTCGCTCGTGATTGATAGAAATTATGCAGCTAAAGCCGACAGACGACAATTCAACTGCATATTTCTGGAAAAGGTAATAACAGGAAAGGTGCTTTTGTCACACAGATTTAAATCAGAGTAACGGACCATTAGTGTTCCTCGCACAAACCTCTGCTCCAGGAGGTGAACACAATATCAAAGGTCGACAGTTTCCCTTCAAAGAGTAGTCCAAATACATATGAAATTACAATTTAATGAGCCACATATCTCTCAGTGATACTCATGCTGTGCAGTTATATTAGATGCTCTGTAATGCAGTGGGCGCTGCGCTGCTTCATGAGGCTTTGGCAATGTGCAGGCATGGAACACACTGTGTAATATCATCTCAATGTCATCCCAGAGATTATCATGAAATAGCTTTGGAGTTTCTGATGAAACTGAAAGCGTGAACTAATAATAGCACGAAGAAAATAATGCTTAATCAACTCAGCCCATGAAACTGAATGATCAAGGGAAGAGACTGTGAGTGCTGGTTTTAAAGGGGAATAAATCCACAGATACTTCTGCATTGTTTGATATGAGCATTTTGTGTAGTCCAGTTTATTATTTAAATGACGCACTTTTGATCAAGTGTTTGAGCTAACTATTTTTAGTGAACCCACTTTCCTCCAATCTTTCTCCTTAATGCCTGCTTCAGCTTGTCGTCTATGTTCCTTGCAGAACTTGAAACAACCTCTAAGGGGAACTTGTTGTTACATTCAATCAAATGTGTTTGCATTGGCTTGGACTATAAATACAGTATAGCAAGTGAGCCAGTGTGTGATTGCAGGCACACCCCCACTCAAAATACTGGGTCTTGTGGCTGCACTGCATTCTGGTCTGCTGATGCTAGTGGTTAAATCGGTTTCTTAGCCTCCTATAAAGTGCATTCCTCCCTTTAATGTGCGTAATGGTTAAACTAGAGTCTCCTTGGATTCTTGATATGAGCCTTTGACATCAAAACCATATGTTCGCATTCATGTTCAACCATGAAAAAATCATTTTAATAATTTAAAAAGCAAAGGGCTGATGTGTTGCATCGCTTCACAATTTCAGCACCACCAGAATAGAGTGTGAAAGTGTAATTGCCAATATCTGTGTTGTGAGCAGTTTTGTATCGTTATCTGGAGAGTTTTTTGTCTGTTGCTCTGGCTGTGCGTCCTCTGGTCAGAGGTGCCCCTGTGTTGTGAACAGCAGCGAGACAGTGGGAGGAATCGTGGTCTGCTGATCTTGACGTGTACTGCTGCTTCTCGCTGCAGGGACTGAAAAAGATACTCTGGGATGATGATGATGTATCCACTGTGGTTGAAAAATAAATCTATTATTTTTTTTTAACATCCATCCCTACTTACTGAGAAACACTGGCTTTTAAATGATACCTTAATGGTAAATAATTGAATCATTGCAGAAGTTGGGGATGACCAATGACCAAACTGAGCTTAAATTGTGGCACTGCCATAGTTCTTTTTAATGGCTAGTGCATCTGAATCTACTGTCTAACTGTTTGTCTAAACTTCAGCTATAACAGCCTTACAGTCTTTTCATGTTAGATATATGCATGTTTTGTCTTAGTCACATCAATCATATGAAGAGAAGCAAAATAAAAAGGACAATATGCTAAAATTGCTAAGGCTCCTGCCCTTAATTGAACTGTAGCATTACATTTTCATAATGTGCATTTGTCCTTGTTGCACATTAATTACACACACAGTTCACAAAGTACTTGTTTTACTTCGGCTCAGCCCAAACGTGTGTAATCCCACACGAATCATGTTCATGCTGTGTTTCCCAATTAGCAAAATTGTAGTGAGCAGGCTGGCGCGATGAAACCATGCCACTAAGCTGTATTGTCAGCTAAGAAATTTAAATGTGCCCTTTTCTAACATTTAGCTTTCATTAGAAATGATCTGTTTTCCTTCCAAAACATTCTAAAAAAAAAAAAAAAAAAGTTTTCTCTGATTCATCATATTGTCCTCATATGGTTGTGATCTTCAAAAGGATAGCGGCAAACAAAACTTGGCTAAACAACACACCAGTGAGAGTGATGTTTGCACGGTCTGGGTGAGAGAGTGTGCATGTGTGTGTGTCCATCTGTCATAACTTGTTCACAGCAGTTCTTTTTGCTTATTGATTTTCTCAACATATCTCTTGAGTTTCGTGTTCCGTCTCTTTCCGACTCCCCTGCCACTTATCGAACCTCTTCTCGGCTGCTCTTTTGGGACTCAGACAGGCTGCTGCTCCTCAGTTTGTTTTTGTGTTTGTGGATGCAAATTGATCTCAGTTCTGTTATATAAGAAACTAGACACTTGTCTATATGCCACTGTTGACTGTGTGGAAAAATTTGAATTTAAAGGCAGAGTTGGTATTCTGGACAACTAGCAAGATTTGAAATGTTACATCTCTTCAAGCATACTCCCCTCGAGGCCACGCCCCCCCACAAACATCACAACTGATAGCCTACGTAACAGAGCAGAGAGAGCCTCAGCACACTGCTTTCAAAGTATTCAACTACATTACCTCATGTCTCATCTCTAACACTATACTGAATGTGAAAAAAACAAACATGGCAACAATGGCGACACTTTTCAGACCCTCAGTTGTTGCTATCACTTTCTTTTCTTGCTTCTTGTTTAGCAGGGCGAGCGGTGAAAAGTATCCGTGTCAGTGGTTATTTGAGCTGAGTGTTCTCTGATGTGGAATACCTTTGGCGGTAGTGAAATGCTATGTGTGCAGGACGGTGAACGGCAAGAAGGCACAGAGGGCCAGGGAGGCATTTGATTGGTACTTGCTATCTGGACCTCACGGCAGTGATAGGTGAGAGTTTTTATAGTATTAAAGCAGATAGAGATGACGGGTCTTTTACGATTCTTTTTCAGAGCACATGATTTATTGATTGCTGTCAGTGTGTAAAGACCGCTTAAACGAACATAACAAATAGTGAATGCTGGGTGAAATGAACAATCATACCTTGACTCCTGAAACAAAATGTATTCTTGAACTGTTGTCCCACACCAAATGACTCAATTATGTTGTGCTTGTTTAGCAGTATCCTACATAAGGTGGCTCATATTAAGACTTACAAAGCGGCGTCTGAAGCAGACACTTTCTTACATAACTGATTTATTGTCTAGCCCTTAAATTTTCTGCTCTAAGTAAATGATTCATGCATGTTGTCTTGATGCTCCCTAAACATTGTGATGACTCAAATTACAACTCAATTATCCGAATTATCAATGTAGAAAATGTGACAATCTTATGTAAGCTTTAAACACCCTTCTCAGATCTTGGCATTTCTGTCACGATCACACGCTTTGTAATTAAATGGGTTTTGTCTTCTCATGGATCATTGCTTTGCAGCTGATTAAGGAATGATAGGAAAGACTATATAAATCAAAGACAACCAACCCAACTAATTAGCTATCCTAACCATTACATCCACTAACAACCGCTGGAGGTGGTTTCTCTTACATAATCGACTTCATTATTAAATTGTGTCACTGCAGCTTGTAATGGATCGCATCTGATAGCAAGCCAGCAAAGCATCGCTGTAGAAAAAGCATATTTCATCTTCATTCCTCTGCAATGCCATATTTGAATGGGATACAGATACAGGAAGCATATCAGCGCCGCTCCAGGTGAAAACAAACGTACAGTGTTTTCTTTGAGGCACTCGTTCTCAAGGGCAAACACAGGGCGGGTTCATTTCAATTACTGAGACCGGTGAAACACTTGGCTGGCTCTATTGTAATTTGTCTTTATATCAATTAATAAACCTTGACAGCAAAATTACATCAAGGTACAAACTATAAGTATGAAGGACATGCCTTTCCTTAATGGTTGAATTCTACTCTGACGTTATGTGAATACAAAACAACTCCACCCCTACTGTGATCACCTCTCAGGACACAAAGCCAGAAAGATAATCCACTAACAGCAAAAAATCTGTGGCATTTGTCTCCACTGAGTAAAGATTTTCGCCCTCAAAAGGTTCACCTTCAGACTGCGGCTATTATGCTCTCCTGATATGGGCCTGATGCTAATCAGTTGGATTGTATTTTATGCCTTAAGGCAAGAAAATGTGCTGATGAGAGCCCCACAATAAATGAACCTTATCACCTAATGGCATCTTGGCCCACCCTTTGACTTAGTGAAAAAGCCCTTGCTAAATGTCACGGTCAGGCAGAATGCACATGTGAGATAATTAGAGAGAAATGAATAATCCACTGATGGATTGGTCACTCATCATTATTGCAGATGGCAAACGCAGGGCTGTCTTGGAAACATAGGTTGATATTCACATATCCTGTAGTGTTATACCTGTAGCTTTAACACCACAACTCAGAGCTCTGAAACATTTTAGAAAGGAAACTTGACATGCAGCATCACTGCCTTATCTGTGATATGACTAGCAATTTTGGAACCTAATTTCTTATCAGTCAAACAATAAAATCTCAATAAACAGTTTTTTTATAGAAACTAAAGAGGCAAATATGTTGCATTTTGCAAATATTTTAGAGCTGCAAGGTGACATTAATCAGGAACTCCCTAGAAGTGTTTAATTCCACACTAGGCATGTTTTTGTCCTTGTTATGAAGTGTGTGAGGGAGGACTGTTTTATTGGAATTGTATGATGTTGAAACTTTCTGTTCAGAATCACAGATTATGAAGGTGATAATTGGCTATTTCGGTAAACTGGAAATAGTCTTCAAGAGTAATTGCCCACCATTAAACCCTCCGTGGTGTGCATGGATCTTAACATGTAACATAAAGCATGTCCTGGCCCTATATACATGCTGTAATAGAGTTCATTTCTACCTTGTGAGGCTGAGATTATCACTTCAACCAAAGTGAGTGTCTGTGTTTTTTGGATGGAAACGCCCCGTAGAGCAGGGCTAAGTAGGCAATCACTCATTCTGAGTAACGGCAGAGGTGAAATGTAAGTAAACTCTGTGAATGTGCATGGCCACCCAAGTGCCAGATGCTGGGTGCTGGTGCCAACATGGCACGTGAGTGACTCATTAAATCAGAAGAGAGGAATCCATTGGCCTTTCTCTGATGGCTCTGTCGCTCATTCAAACCAGCAGCTTCTCTGCCAGAGACTTTCTTCGATCAGGGAAAGCAGCCAGCTGGGACAGTTCCCGATTCATTATAGGAAATGAGGAATTTTTTTAAAGAAACAGGGAATTTTTAAAAATAGCACTGAGAGTAGGACCATGGGGAGGCAGCTATGCTATTAGAGAAAGGAAAACAGTTTCCTGTAAGCAGCAGATTATGAAAACATTAAGCAACAATTACCGTAATGAGAGTTATTGAAGCGGCAAGGTAGCAGACAAGCTGTGTGCATCTGGTTGCTGCATCTGGCTGCAGGAGTAGAGCATCCAAAGGGGCAGGCGGGAAGGCATTCATTTGTTATAGCCATTCCTTCCCTGTGGATGGAGAAATGGCATGTCAGTAATTGTCATGTACTGAAAGTGATCTCGCTGGCTGCATGTTGATGCGTGCGCTGCTATGGATACCTAGTGCGCTGTCAGAAATTTTGAAGATGTCATTTAGGGTAAATTCAGGGAATGGCTTTCAGTGGACAATTCATGTCCCTCCCTTGGTGATAAGAGATGAGCACAAAATGAATATTATCCACCGCTGAGGTGACTCAAGTCTTCATCTTTAGCTTTTGGCAAAAACGGTCACAGAAAGCAGCCTAAACTTTTCTCTGCATTAAACCAATGCTGAACTCTTCATAGAAACTTAATGCATTCTAACTTGATTTGGTGCATGCTGCTACAAAACCATTACTGGGATTATGCCATCCACTACACTCAACAAAGTGGATTTAAACAGCTTATGCTTAATACCATAACCCTTTATTTGATAAACAGACTTATCAGGGTGATTCTCATTTTCATTTCTGTCTTGCAACATGTGTGGCATGTGTCATGGGAAAAACAGACAGAAGGGAAAAATAAAATCTTAGGCATATTAAAAACATTGTTTTTATGTTTTCATTATTGGCCTAATCACACTCAATTCATGGCTCACAGCCAGCCTCTTTTCCCTCAAACATGCAGTGGAAAACAGTTTAACAATAAGAATAAAAGTGACTTTTCACATGATTAGCATAACGCATTTTAATTAAAACTGGAGTGGAAAAGGGCTTTTGTGGTTAACATCCGATATTGTTAAAATCATCTCCCTCTTTTATCAAACCTCCCTTTGTTTTTTTCTCTCAAAGATGCTGCACTCCCATATGTGACATCATCAGGCTGTATTGTATAATACTGTCTATGTTATGCAGCATTTTAGCCAAGAAATGATCTTAAATGATCAAATTGATTATCTGAGAGAATTCTGGATCACTGTCGGCACATCTTAGCCTATATGGACACCAATGTTTATGCAGAGTCATGGTAAGCCAAAGACACATTTTTTTTGTTCAATCCCAAAGTGTTTTCATCTTCTTCGTCATCCTCTCCAGTCCAATGAATTGCCTGTGGTGATCCCAATAAAATTACATTTAAAATTGTTGCATTCTTCCCATGCACTTCCAGGTTTTGTCATTGGCAATTTAGCGTACAGTATTAAATCCTGCTCTCTCTGCACCCAGCAGCCCATTTAATCAGGGAGTGGGATTAAGGCTGAGCAGCCCAGTCCCAGACGAGACGTACAGTAACGTGACTCTCTACTAGGGACTCAAGATGGATGGGCTGGGCTATAGTCGGGATGGAACGCCTCCATTGGGCCGTTTGGCCTGGTGGAGCCCATCAATCAGGGCTGCACCAGAGGTCCAGGCTGAGGCTGTGTAATGATGCGAACAGCATGTGGCCAAGCCATCCCTGGCTGCTCAGGTGTAAGGGTCTGCCCTGTCCACCAGTCCTCTCAGCTCCCTCACAGCTATCATCCATCATGTGCAGGCCGGAATCATGGCATGCAACAGATTTCAAAAAGGTTAGATTTGATACGATACCTTCACTTCCAAATCATTGCAAACCGTTTTTGGAGTTCCAATGTAAATATTTGTACATGATTGTTTTTTAAGTCAGTATTCTTCATTGACTTAAAAACATATTATTTTGCCAAACATCAGTTTTCAAAGCCTTGATGGCAGAAATGTTGCAAAGGTAAACAAAAACAACAGTCCCCTATAGTAGCTTGTTCTTAGAAAAAAAAAATGAGAGTTTTGGTTTGCATCAGTCTACACCGGCATTGTGTTTACATATCTGTTTGTTTGAAATGTGGAACAGAGGTGAAGAACAGACAGTTCACTTACCTTAAAAGCAGTTGAAGGGGAAGTTGCCATTAGCCATTTTTTTATGTGCCCCATACTTAAAGCACTTCAGACGCCTCAATCTTTCAATAAGTTCATTAAAGGACATATTTTATTGCACATTATATGCTTTATACCCCTCACACAAACATATTATGCTCCTGGATGTAGGTGGCCTTATGAGTCCCATAAAGCAGGCCTCATGAATATGATTGTAAAAGCTGCTGCTCAGTATGGACTCAGTGTGAGCGGAAGGTCATTTGGTAGAAAGCACACACGGCAAAAATGTTTCCTTATAAAGATGTCTTTGGTGGAGTTTTCAAGCTGCTGAAATACGTCTGCTGCAGCCTAATGGACTTCTTTACCTACAGGAAGCGATAGCTGGGTTGGATTTCTGTGTGTTATGGGACTGAATTAAAGCAATCTCATGCTTTGGTCAAGGATTTATTTGATGCTGTGCTGAGGTGGGCAGCACTCTGCCCTCCATGGGTCTGGAATTACATTATGAGAGCAAAACTAAAATTATTTTTAGTCTCATGACCATCATAAATTGTACATGTGAACCCATAAGTGTCAAGTGACAAGTGTGAAATACATCCACCTCTTGTCTCCTACTTGTTCATTTAACTTTGTCCAAGGCCTTATGTTTGGAATCTGGTAATGACGGATGTTGAATCAACTAAGCAATTTCCAGTTTTCTTATGTAATCAAATTTAAATTTGTTTTTGAAGGGTAGCATGGATGAATGGCTGAAAATTGCTTTTTGTTCTTCGCTGATGATAACTAGGTTATGGAGGCATAGCAATTTGTGATTAAAACCTCCAAATTGGATTTGAAAATTGGGATTGGATGTGTGAGGAGGGGCTTTTCACAATGCATATTATATGGATTTTAAATTCTGTTCTTTCTCCCGAATTAGAGGAAATCATTAAGAAGTATGCTTTAAAAAGGTTTATTAATTTGATATTGATTGTTTCATTTACATGAAGAGGGATTTCACACTCTTCTAAAATTGAATGAGTAATATCCCCTCAAATCCGTGTAAGCCTATAAGCCCAGAGAAAGAATATTTCCTGATAGAGTTGCAGCACCTCCAGTGCCTATTTTTTTCTCTGTCGCATCATATTAATCGTATCCATATTTGAGCATCTAATCAGTGACACCTTACGGAGTGAACTTCATAATTAAAGAATGTGTTATTATTCCGACTTTGATTACATAACTAAGATACTTTGTTTTAATTAAAAACACCCTTCCCCAAATGGGAGCAGAGTTTGACTTGCGTTTGTGTGCAAGGCTGTAAAAGCAATTTTTTTTTAGCTTGCACGAGCCTTAATATTCTAAAGTTCACCAGAACAGATTTCAGGAAGTACTCTGTGACCTTGAAAAGAAGTGGATGACGATGATGGTCTCGTCTCTATACCTATTGCAGCATGCAAATTGCTAAATTGTATGCTCCATTACTGCTTGTATAGTTGGTTCCAATTTCCTAACAGCATTTCACATTTCCTGTACTATGTAAAGGTATGAAAGAGCTCACGGCCTCTGTAATCTTGGGGTTAATAGCAGCCTTTCATAAAGGGTGGTGAGGGTGAACGTCCTTTTTGCAAAGAAAGGGTCAACGTCCAAAAAGTATTAAGATGTGTTGCCAAGACATAATGGGGTTCCAGCACATTACATACACCTCTCCATGTCATTAGGTTTTGTCAGGCATAAAAACACTCATTTTACTAATATGGACAAACCATTCTTCATTGGCACGGTAATGATTAGGGAACTGTGTGCAGTCCAATCAACTCATCACTGTGTCATGGATGACCAGACTCATTTGCTTCACCACCATAGATGGCACTGTTGCACTGCTGACAGGCTGACTGACAGCACAGTGATGTGCCAGTCATGAAGCACTGATTGTGGTGTCACTCCAGATCTGTGCATTTGCTGAAAAGCTGGGGCGCTGAATTAGCAATTAAACAATCAATATAGTAGAGCTATCAAACAAATAAAGCTCTCTGCTCATTTAATATTTTGTATTCAACACCAAATTCATATAATTTGGTAACAGCACACCGTAGAAAACATAAATATGAAGTTCTATAATGATGTAATAATAAGGCTCACTATTTTAATGATATACATTTGGCCAATGTGGAAAAATAATATTTTCAAATTTCAAATGAGAAAGACCAAGGCACTCTGTCTTCATTTTCAATGATGCTCAGGTGCTTATTTCTAGTAAATTATATACAGAAATATGAGGTGTCATTCACTTTGACAAGCCTATTTTCTGCCCTGTCACTCCATCTGTGCGAGTTATATGCATTCATTTATTACAGTATGCAGGCATGTTTCAATTGTCAATCCCGTCGCCTTACCTAAGATTTCAATTATTGACTGTAACAATTATTTATATTTCTTAATCAAGAAATATAAATCAAACACATAAGCATGCTCTCATCAGAGTTCCTACAAATACTAGACCATGCATGTCAGTGTATTGTTTTGAATTCAACATGTGGTATTTTATTATAACTATTAAGAGGAAGATTACAGGAATTTGTTAAATGTATTAGGACAGTAATTTCTGTTAACTGGAGATAATCATTTCTGACCCTGGTGTGTTTAATGACAGATAATTCCAAAAATGGGTTCTGATTCTTTATAGGTATTGTCCTCTTGTGGGTGTTAGGCTGAATCACTTTGCTGTGGAGATGAGAATCAGAGCTCAGTTTTAAAAGGATATAAAGCACTTCAGCAAGCAGTGAACAGCCTACACATGGCAGGCCACGTTGGCCTTCACCAGGCTGCGAGTCTGTCTGGTGGCTCTCCAATTTAACAAAGTGATGTTTTAATGAGCCTAGCTCTGAGGGACAGAAACACTATTCTCATTTGAGTTCCAGCTGAAAAAGAAGATCCAGAACACCTGGTACTGAATAAATGCACAGTAATGGCATACCAGCACTATAGCCCGCTGACAGAAAGAAATCCTCTTGTTATCCCTTTCAGTTTGTTGCAACTAAATGAAGCTGTGCAATTTAATCTAACCATTGTATGAACTTTTATAATGGCAACATAGGCATTTCACGTTGCAATCAAAATAAGAGTTATTGGATTAATACAGATGTAATGAAATTCTAAATGATGCATCGTTAAAGTCGAGCAACAATTCCTCGCAGTTTGGGTGATAAGGATTACCTTCTTACCCCAGTCGTAACAAGCACGTCAAGCATGCGACTTGGCTCCAGTGCTTTGCCTTCTCTTAGAGTATCTCTCCACTCTGATGTGCTCGATCACACAGGAGTGTGATGTGTTCAGAGATCAAGGCCTCGCACAGATACATGCTGTGAGTCTGGCCTCATTAAGGTCTAAAAGTTGTAGTTTGGAGACTTTATCCTTTCTGCAAAGGGTCTATGAATCCTTTCCTGAATCGCATTTGTTGGGCCAAAACACAACTCAGTTAACATCAAAGTTGCTCTTAGAGTGCAGGGGAGACAATGAGCCAAACTTTCATCATAAAGTACATATCGAACTACTTCAAAGACATTGAAATCATTTCTAGGATTTTGAATTGTGCATATCTGCGATAACTTGTGGTTTACTCAAGGTGTGTTTTATTTACCCTTATTATCCTACAATGTCATGTAGAATAAAATGCGAATGAAAATGTAAGTCAGACTGTTACTGTATACTAACCTATTCCTACATTATCAATAAGATCTCATCACTGAACAGAACTCTCCTTAATTTCAGACCAACTTCTTATTGAGACGTATAAGTATTTATAGTAGGCTGTAAGTTATTCTAAATGCTTTTGGCTTCTAATTTGCATATTTCTAGCTGTGGCTGTCTGGTATGTATATTTAGGGTAGTTTTACAACTTACAATGGAATTAAACATATTATAGAGAATTACTGTAAATATTGTAACCATGTTGTTTTTTTCTTCATAATATGCCTAAATAAAATATATACAGGCTATAATAATAAAATGTGTTTTATTTTTTAATCCCAATTAAAAACACTGGGCAGGTCTCCGCCACATCTTGTATGACACACAGGTAAAACATAAACTCACCAAAAAAAAACACACAAAACATACACGGAGCTACGT
Organism: Labrus bergylta; assembly: GCF_963930695.1. NCBI lineage: Eukaryota > Metazoa > Chordata > Actinopteri > Labriformes > Labridae > Labrus > Labrus bergylta. The sequence goes on from NC_089205.1 coordinate 24,467,393, forward strand.
CATTTCCGGCTACCAATTGAGAGAAGAGAGTCGTAATTTAGGAAACTGTCCCAAAGTAATTTTCATTACTCTGTTTACTGAATAAATTTGAATCTATGAAGCTTCAAAGTCTTCAATGATTTATCTCCAGAACAGCAGTAAGATAAGCGTTGTTTATTTAGTGAGTGCGTGTGTCTGTGTGTGTTTTCTGATTGTTTACAGGTTTTATTCCTGGTTTTGGAGGCCAGCTCAAGGTGGTAGAGGATGCCACTTGGTTAAATAATCATTATGCTGTGAGGTGAGTTTCTTCCATCTTTTTCCCTCAATGCCCTTTATTATAAGAAGACACCTTTCCTTATTAACCCCCCCTTTCTCACCTCATAGGCTACTTTCTGCTTTCCATCATAAAACTTTTTTGATGAATTGGAAATTACTGTTATGTGCAAAAAGATAACAACGTCTTCTTCACTGTATTTGCGAAACAATTTTTCATTGTTGTTTGCTCTGAACTTACTGTTGAACTATTTCCTAATCATTTTATCTTTATTATGACGTGTGCTGCTGCCCTCTTGGCCAGGTCACCCTTGTGGAAGAGATCTTGATCTCAATGGGTTAATTAGCCGGTTAGATAAAGGTTAAATAAAAAATAAATTAACCGTAAAGGAAGATTTGTGTTATCATAAAACTATATAATAAAGACATTTTGTAACATAGACAACAGATCGAATAGAATCATATGTTACTGGTAGGTTGAAGTGGTCATTTGTGCTCTTCAAGCAAAATCATTTTTATGTAACTCTAACTGTATTGTAGGTCCGTATAATTGAAATCTCACCAAAAAAAAATGAAATCATCGAATTTCTCAATCTCAGCAATCAAGCAAACAAATGCTGCAGAAATTGACAAAGCATGACTTCTTGTCTGCTACTCTGATTTGGATGCTGTTATCTACCACATGAATATGACACAATAGATTAAACAACATTATGAGATGTCTCTGGTCATTTCAACACATCACAGACTCAACCAAGTGTCCTTTTTTGTAAATTTGGGGAGATCTCAACTGTTTGTCTCTCAACCGGGAACAGAAGCTAATCAAATAAAGTGGGATTGAACATATCAATCATCTGGTCCCTTTTCAAGGACCATGTCGAGCGGCAGAGCACTTGTCATCAGCCATTTTCAGCCAATTCATTTGATGAGTAAACAGGCGAGCAGAGTGTTTTGCACTTTTTTTGCATTTACATAAATCTAATTTCAGGTAAAATATTGAAAGCTCACCTTTAGCCCGAGACAGCCTTCATTCCTTACGTTGGGATTTGATCAACCATTAAGGCAGGCTGGCAGGCTTAATTGGATTCCTCACATAGGTCTCTATTTTTAAGGCGTAATATCAACTGGTTGACAACAAAGAATGTCAAAATGACTCTGTCAAGATCTGAGAGACATTTTCACACACCCAGTGATTTGCATTATTTACTTTAAGCCCTCATTTCTGTCTCATTTTCTGAACAATGTTGAATTTGTAACTTTATAAAAACAGCTACTTAATGATCATAATGGCCTAGATATTTAGCTTTTAGACGAATACTAGGGGAAATACTTCTGGTAAAAGGTTAGTTTGACCTTGGTTCAAATAGTCACCATATTTCCGTAAACATGTTAAATCAAGAGGCACATTAGCTGAATTATGTAAATGTTTTGACTGAAACCTAACAGACCTTATTGATAATTAAAGCCATTTGGACAGAAGTCAATTTCAATTTGACATTTTTAGAGCTTAACAATGATGTAGACAGTTATGAGAAACATATCTCCAACTTTCAGTTAATAGGTGAAAATTAAAAACATCAGGAAGCAGTCAAGAAAGAGTCAGACGTGATGTTGAGTGGGAGCTGAAGTGTGTTGTTAACAAAAAAGAGATCACTCATAAATGCAAGTGCAGGGCGGTGCGGTACAGGTGGTAAAAAATGACACCCACTGTATTTTCACAGAGTAACTGTGTGCAATATAAGACTCAGCTGCTTTAGAAATATCCAATGCAGGTGGGGGGCTTGGTTAAATGTATAGGTTAAAGGGAGACTACAGGAAAACCTGCAATCAGATCCTCTTTTTGTTTATACATTACTGAACAACAAGAGAACATGAGTTTAGCTATTTCATTTAAAAATGGTATGACAGGATTATATCTTTGATAAACATTGTCTACTCAACAAATGCTTTAAATGGAAATTCCAGCATCTATGTTTAAATCTGACCTTCTCACTGTGATGCTGTCTATTCAATGTGACTTAACTGAACGTGCTTGCATCTGTGTGTGGGATATTTACAAGTTATGATAACAGTCATAAAGCATGGAAAGCTAAGAGTGACAAAATGACTTTGAGGCATGATTGATATGGTAATCATAGGATGGCTTCAACAGTAATTACCACAATGAGACCTGCCTTGTGACTGGGTTTGCATCCCTTCAATAGTGTTTGTCTGCAATTTGTGCATTAACACTGCCAGGGTTCTATATTCATCTTAGATTGCTAATATTTCATGGTTGATTGACCATGACAGATCCTCTCGCTTTTAGATTATTTCGCTTTGAGATGAAGCTGACATTTTGTCATGCTGTCCAACAAGCTTCCACACAGATTTTTTTTTTGTCTTCGGATTTAACTTTGCGTTCCTTCTTCTGATACATGAAAAAGAAATTTCCTCAATTTCAAAGTCATCTCTGAGCTCTAATATGGTCAGTTTTGTAGATTGCACGGAAGGCTGGGCTTTCAGATTGGCTGGCTTTATTTTTAGTACTTGTTTTGAGGTAGCGACTGGCTGTAAGGCACAAACTGGTTGCAGACTTGACTGAAACTCAAATTGTCATTTTGAAAGTGACAAGGTGCAGATTTGCCTGCCTGGCACTGAGCGATTGGACATCACTCTTGACAAATGGGCAGTCGAACAAAACTGGCAGGATGCTCGGGAAGACAAAATGCCTTCAGCCAGAGTTTTTTTTCCCTATCTGTTATCACAGCTGGACAACAGCTAGTTAAAATTCCTGAATTTACTCATAGTATAATTGTTTTGCTGGCAACTGCTTCTGTGTCAAGAACACTCCCTGAACATTTCTATCTAATGTACTGGTATTTCATTCTCAGTCTGTGGTCATTGGAAGTGTTTGGGTTGATGTTAAATGTGGATTGTGCGGACCGTTGTTGACTTTTTATTTTTAATTTGAATTCCACATGATCCACTTTCTTATTTAAGTGCTACTTTATATATGACATATTGGATTTGAATATTTCATTCGGTGTAAGCAGTGCCCCAGTAGCTTCAAAGTTACTTACGCAGTTAGAATATGATCAATAAAAAAGCATCAGGCCACTTCAAGTACACTTGTACAATCTAATGAAATTTAATGGAGGAGCTCTACGCCATTAATGCTTCTTTTTAAATATTTTTTGACCATGTCGCAAGAGTAATAATTGTACTTCTTTATTATGCAGGTTGTAGTTGTTGTTTTGGATATCCTGCCCCTCTCCTGTATGCAATAAAAATACATGTTAGAGAGTGTTGTGGTTTGATGTTATTGTGTAACTGGAATCTGTTGCAAACATTTTACTAAATATCTTTATATGGTACTACTTCTTGGATATACTGTATGTGTGTTTGGCAACCACTGAAATTAACAAAGGCTGAATTGGACAGGAGCCCTACCAGACGTGACTTTGATAGAATGTGGTTTCTATCACTTTGTCCTGTTGAGAGCCAATGCATTATTCAATACTTGCATTGCTTGAGAGCCAGAATAAGAGTACAACACCCATTCATATCCATTCGACAAAGGGTCTGATCCTTCTGCCTACCTCAAATTTTCAGCAGACAGAACATGACTAGGTATTCCTCCCTGGAAACACTCACTGGATATATTTTGAAGACTCATCTTGCAGTGGTATTGCATTTCCCCTGTCTCACCCCCTGTCTCTGCTCTTGCAAAAAAGCAATCTAATGAAAAAGGAAAGGAAAAAACATATGTTGAAATTCAGCAGCCTCTGAATCAAAACCAATCCCAGCAATACAGATAAGACTGAACTGCAGTCTGAACTTATTCAGCTGTAGAGCTGTGTGTGAATTCAGTTATTAAATCAATGGAGGTGGTTTAACCCATTCAAGATGATCACAAAAATAGCTTCTTTTGCTTTGTGTGCTGAATTCTTATTGATTTGATGATTGTTGACTGAATGCTTAAATATTGACTATGATGCTCTTATGTAGATATTTCTATAGCAAGACTTTGGATAGATTTTTTTAATATATCTTCCTGGGGACCTTGTGTGTTATTATTAGGGCTGTTGGCATTGACTATTTCATTGCAATTAATTAAGGTTGAAAATTAATGCATTCATTTCTTGATTATCAAAATGAATCACATGCTATTTAGTCCCTTTAGGCACACTGTGGGCAGCCCTTATTTTGTATTATTATCTGTATTTATCTTAGCATGAGTATTGGTATTATTTATTAGTTAGTGAAGAAGATTACAAAATGAATACACAGGACAAGTTCCAAGATATTTTGGTTATATGAATAAATGACTTCAGTCATCACTGGCTGTCACATTTTTTGTCAACAGATAAAAAGCTGCTTTAATTCTCAGCACATTAGATACCCCTGACCCAAAGCAGCTCACCTGAAACTTGTGAGCATGTGAGAGCAGAAAAGCTCACACTTCCCATTAGGTGAGAGGTGAGGAACCAATTACCTGGAGATATGTCTCGGGGCCAAAAATATCATTGTCAGCTTGTCACATTGTGAGAAATGGGAGGAAAAGACGAGAATTGTGACAAGACACAAGGTAACATGACAGATAGCGTTATCTTTTAGTTTCCTCCCCAGATTTAATAGAACTGACAATAGGACCCATAAGCACAGTATATAGGGGACTATAGCATCGTTCAAGACATTTTGTGAAAATTTGTTGATCTCTGAATGATTGTTTCTTTTCCTCATTTAGGATCATCTCTTCCTTGTCAGTGAGCAAGAGTTGGATTGGATGCTGCTCTTAACTCAAGATAACTACAGCAGGGTGGATGCTTTACAACAAAGTGGACATGAACCAAGGTATACATCTCTTTACACAGCATATTTGTGATTCCCCCTTCAGAACATAGTGAGTAAATGTTGTATTTGACATTGCTACAGTTATCCAACTTACTAGTTCATAAACTAAAAATATTGAAAGCACAACACTGACCTGTTATTCCCTTTGACATAAACTCTGGACACACTTGTAAGCTATGTTGCACCAGAACAAGCCACCAATAGTAAACACTTGATTAATTCAAATAGCTTCTCTTTAGTTCAACAATTACTCTGATGTGAAGCTATCATCCAGGAAGAAAATCTGTGACAGAATAGACAAAGGTACATTTCTCAATAGCTTCAATGGACCATCATGCAATACTGACAGAAGATGCGATGCAGTTTGAGTGAGGGATATGTGTGTCTTTTACTTAGTCTCAACTAGAAAATCTGGATGTCTTGCTCCCACTATCCCTGTCCCTTTCATTATCACTCTCCCCACTGACACATAACACCTACTGCTGAAAGCAGAAAGTTCACTGGAGGTCTTCAGTAGTCTGGGAAATAAACAAAATCACACGATAAAATCACAAGATATTCTGCTGCTGACCACAGGCTGCAAAAAGATGGATATAGTGATAGACTCATTTTGTTCATTGGTTTGCACTGGAGCTGGTACACAGAACAGTGTCAGCCAGCACTTTTCTGTTTGAATTCTGGCTTTTTCCTGTTGAGAAAAATCTTTTTATGCACAGAAAAAAGGCTCTGACCTAAGGGCATGAACCTACAGGTCTGGCAAACTGAAAACACCAGTCAACAACCAGCCTGCTGGCTTCTTCAGCTCACCGTCTCTCCGTCACATTATCCCACACAGTGCAGGTAGTGTTAACAGGCATGTTAAAAATTACATTTTGCATTCATTAACAGATGTTAAAGGAATAATATGAAACATTTTAAATGAATTTACCAGAATTCTAATATATCCTAAATATATTGGTTAGAGGTGCCTTTTTTAAAATGAGTGAATTCAAACTACCTCGGGGCTTGTTGTTTCGGCTCTATGTGAATATGAGATGGGACCGCTTCCTTCAACTTGTTTATGTTTTGTTCTGAGTCTCAGACATGTTTCATTCGCGTAAACCCTTTCTCGTTTAACCGTTAGCAATGCCTCCAGTTAGGGGAAGAGACACGGCCCAGCCACTCAGGGTGGCAGAAGCATAATGGCAGAATTTCCTCGGAAGAGTACAGTTCAAAGAGAACCAACAGACTTTCTAAACTGAAGATAGTACTTTTTTTTTGGTATAAAATACTAAAAAGAAATACGAACCGAATCAACTTTGGGCTGCATGTCAGAATGGAGATCAGTTGAGAAAGGTTGTACTTGGTTGGCACACTAAAGGAGGGTTGGGGGAAGAGGGGAGACAGCTGTGTTTTGGTTTGAGAGACTGGTGCAAAATCTACTCAACATCTACTCTGAGAGTGGCATATAATGCCTTTAAGCTTTTCAATGGGCTTTTAATATTATCACGGTGACTATGGTAGTTGGCACTTACTGCTGACATTTCTATGCAAAAACTCAGTAACATTGTGAAAGCAGCATAGTTGCAATCTCTTAAAAAAAACCTTGGACCCTTAAGTCATCATTGCATTATGGTTCAGCTATAAAACAAAAAGTCCTGCTTGACAACATCAATGCATTATCATTCTGTCCTCATGTTAGAGCAGTGCCACAGATGAATGGCTTTACATACAGCAAAAGGTCATTTCCTTTGAAAAAAGATAGGACGGTAACAGGCAAACTGCACTTTCAGTAAAAGAAAAGTACTTTTTTTTGCTAAGTCACACTAAACAAATAGAGGAAGAAATCTATGTTGACCATAAGTTGTCAAGATGAATAATGTATCCAGTATTAATCAAGTGAAGAGAAAGGTTATGGCTTTTTATTATATCAGCGCAGTCAGCTGTCTTGGTCACTTCAAATACATAAAACTAAAATCATGGTTTCAGATACGAGCAGGAGATACTGCATGGTGAATGTTAGTGCTGGGTCTGACACAGAAGAGAGGAGTTTGCATCTCAGTCACTCCACACATTTTTTTTATTTTAAACTGCGCCGTTGCAGAGTAGCCTCCGAACAAAAGGAGAGTGATAGATCTCTAAGTGAACTCTTGACTCATTGGCGTGGTTGCTCCATCGTTAGATCACAGCATGAGATATGTCTGACCACACTCAGAAATTTAACCCGAGGGTGTTGCTGCCTTGTGTTATGCTGAATAGTCTAACCAATTAGTTAACCATATGTGTGTTCATGCCTGCTGTTGTCATGGAAATCATTTCAGAGGGAATTGTATGAACCAAAGTCACAATTACTGTCATCAAGGAAAAGAGCTATTACAGATTGAAAGAAATTCTGATTGCTCTTTCACTTTTTGTAGATTCTTAATTTACCACAACATGTATGCGTCGATGCATTTATCACTTCCAGTTGATAGAGCCCATTGTATTACGTCATCATACTGGAAGGGTCAGATAAAAAAGACTAGATTTAACCTTCATTGGAGACTATTTTACAACAGACCACACAATAAGATTAGAAAAAAAAGGCTTTCTGATAGCACAGCACTGGGACTTTATATCATCTCTCTGCTTCAGGTGCTCTTAGTAATGTTGGCTAACATTTAACCAAACAGTCTTTTTGTCTTGATTTATCAATCACAAATGCTTTTAAAGCGGCTGACAAAAGAACATTTTTAACTGGTTGGTTTTTATATGAAGCAAGAAAGGGGGACAAGCCTACATAATCCAAAACAAAAACAAATAAACCAACATAATATTGGGTGTGTGTAGCCTAGTGGTTATGTTGCACACCCCATGTACAGAGGCTTTAGTCATCAGTGCAGCAGCTGCGGGTCCGAATCCGACCTTGGCCCTTTGCCGCATGTCATCTCCGCTCTCTCCACCCAACGTTTCCTGTTTCTCTTCAGCTATCTTATCCGATGAAGGCAAAAATTGACAAAATATAATGTATATAAAAAATTAATAACCATAATGATTCAACCTAATTGTCGTCGCCGGGGAACATCACATAGGTGCCGTCATTTACTTGCTCTGAACTCATGTGATGTACATGTATGTTAAACCACTCCCTTCTGAGTGTAGATTAAAACATACAAGGTAGATGGTACAAAGTTCCTGGTCTTGGTAATGTGGACACATATCCTAAGTCATAGAAGGCAGAAAATGTTGCTCTGCAGTGGTCCAGTTACAGTGAACAAGCTGTTTTAGTTGAACCAAATGAATGAATAAACAAAGAAAACAATATTACTTTGTTGCTTTCGTATTATTACTACTAATTATAAAAGGTTTTAGTTGGTGCTGTAAATAAACCCAAATTTCAGGTGTCTGAACAAGTGTGAGGAATCAGAGTTTTTTGGTAATTAAAGCCTCTCTTTTGAGATTTAGTACATCCATAAAGTTTACACTCACACCTCAATAAATTACGTCTTGCAAAAACTCTTTAGCTGAAGCAAGTAATTTTCTAATTTATCACAATGAAATCAAGTTATGGTGTTCATTGCAAACCTCATGAGTGTACAAAAATAAAAATAAAAGTCTATCCCAGGCCAATACTGCATTTCCTAAGCCACTTAATAATTATGCACAGTCACAACTTGGGGGTTATTGTTCCCTTGTCCTCCGTAGTTAAGTCACTTTTCATTTCCTGTGGGAGTAAGTGGTTGCATCTTTATTTACATTAAAAATTCAGTCCACTGCACCACAGCCTCCAAAACACACATTGTCTGTCTTAATATGCTGTTGGTCTTACTAGGTAAACAACAAAGTCTTAGACTCCCCTTGTGGCTTTTATGAAATGAAGTTAATTAGTGTCGGTAGTCAGTATGATTAGTTAGGAAAAAGGCGTGTTGTTGGCTTGTTTACGGGTGTGCTTCTAATAAAGGAAGCGGTTCAAAATCTACAAAGACACCAAAACCAAGATATAAGGAGGAGGAAATCTCTAAACGTTTCTAATCCTATTAAAGGTGATTTCATCTTTTGCAGTTGACAAACAATCTTTGAACCTTTCATCACGTTTCCCTGTGCCTAATAATTTGTTTTTGTCAGATTGTGGAGGAGATCCAGTCATTATTTTATAAACACACTTGTCAGATTTCCATGTAAAATGCACCAAAATAAAAAAAATCTGAAAAAAGATAGCAGATGATCTGAGTTGTTTTGCTGGACAACATTTGATTAAAGAGGTTCCCCATGCTTTGTTAATAATATCTTCTTTGACTGATGGCTTGCACAGCAGACAACAGCTTAGTAAGGCAAAGCCTCTTATTTTCCCGTGAATTGCTTGCTCCAGAATTGATAACCTGCATTAAAATTCATCAGACTGCTAACAACGTGGACATTTGCATAAATTAGTTGCTTTCTCTTCATTTATGTTTGACCAGCCGTGCCTGTAGGAATGTGTTAGTGAAGCTGAGAATGTTTGCATTTGTGTCTTAGGATGCACCGCACACAATATGTGCTGCAGGCTAGTGGTTCTTTATCATGAAGACAAAAAAGCACCTTTTGTTATATGAAAGCCACATTTCATAGATACATTAAAGGTAAGACTAAAGGGCACGACCTCAATATATTTATGCTTTGGTAGGGTGGTAGTTACAGGCCATTGATATTGATATCCTATGAGGTTCATTGTGTTACAAAAGGTCCTTTGTGACTAAATGGAAACACTGTAATGCTCATATTGAAGGACCAAATGCAGTAACCATGCACTTGAGCTACATATCAGTCCTCTTAAGAACGTCCTCTTTTTTATCAATTTTACATCATTTTGGAAAAATGTAAAAGGGTGATTACATATAGGCCATAGTATCTTTTATTGCTGTACTAAACAATGATTTACTCGTCGTTAAGAGGAGTATAAAGACATCTGATAGTACATTATGTTCAAACACTTGTTTTCTCCCACATTTCGTCATGTCTATTAAATATGGTTATAAAACATGCTAATTTTCACAATATTTAGTTTAGCTGCATAAACTGACCTGCAACATAAAGATAGCCTTATTCAATACTGGTATTATTCTAGTGTCTCAGCTTGTTTACTTAAAGTACATCAAATGATTGACAGTTTATGTTTAACCATCTCATATAGCCTCTTCTAAGAAAGTCGCTTATATTAGAATAGAAAATGCATATGTAATAGATATAGATTTGGACATCATCATTTCAGTGAACAGTGAGCGTGAACATCTTGTTTGTCTTTGTGCTTTTTGTTTATGTATCTGTTCCCAGTGTTAACTTGCTGAATTAATTCAATAAATGATCTTCATTCCCGGCCTACATTACATTAGGACCAAAATTAAAGAGAGTGCTTCTCATTACGTTTGTCAATGGCACTTCAGCTCTAATTGAAACAAGTAGTAGTTCTGTTAACAGTGGGCGGGGCTGTTAATGTTGTTTGAGAGGAGAAATGTGAAGGACGAACACAGTCTTTGGGATTATCTTTCATTACTCTAAATGCTGAACAGGAGTGTAGCAAAGCTTACATAAATGTTGTGACGAACTCCTTCCTCAGAGTAATTTTTAGCAAATGGCTCCATGATTTTGCATTCTGTTTATTCCTCATTCTTTATGTTTTTGTTAAACACTCTGACTACTGAAAATATTAACTTGCATTTATCAATGACTTTATAAAGAGTTGATGTTTTTTTTGTTATCAAAAAAGGTGAAATATGGAAGGTGTTGGATATCGATTTCACTGTCTTCTACTTTGTAGAGACCTTCGATAATCTTAAGGTGATCTAAGGACATTTTTTTGCGACTTGATTTGATTTGATTTTTTTAATGTTTTTTTACTCTTATTTATGAATTTATTTGTATTGTAATTTTTTGACTTGGGTAGATTGGTTTTCTTGGACTGTACCATGAGACGCACTATCTAATATGAATTCATTGCAACCACCTCTTGAGGTTGTTGGAACAGATGTTTATGTAAAGCATAAAGAACCCTGCTGATGCAATAGGTATTTACTGAAGCATGGAAACACAAACTAAATCTGCTCTCTGCTGGGAATGAAATATGTAACAGTTGTCATTTCCAATTACTCAGACTGAGTAGGTGGCAGGTGATTGACCCTGTAAACATATTTTGTTGCAGAAGATGTGTGAAACCAGCCAAAAACAATGAAAATGGACAGCCTGTAGAGGTCTGCCTCTGTCCCTGATGCTGCTATGATCGACACTTGTGTTGTGATGAGAAAAAGATTTTTCGAAGACATAATAGTCAATCATGAATCTTAGACACAGGGACTGCCTTGTTTTCTCCACAGAGCTCAAATATGAGCACGGAGAATAATAATTTTAGTTAGTGTGAAAATGTTTGTGCAGGCGGACATTATCAACATATGGTGAGGATGAATCAGAGTTTTTCTGCGGCAAGGATAAACTGTATCTCTTCTGGCAATGAATTATAAGGTTTTGTGTTTGTGCTTTGAAAATAGAAAACTGCAGTTTGTTTTTAATCCATTTTCTTCTACAAAGTGCATTATTTTAGATATAACCAACTAAAAAGTGCTACCCTTAATGGTTATTCTAAATTCTGATTAAAATATCTTTGTGATGATTACCAAAAATGACAGCCTTGATCTGTAAAGGACGTAATTCTGATTGATTTATATTAGTTTGGTTTAGTTTTTGAGCACAAGAGGAAAGTTGTTTAGTATGTTCAGGAAATTGGTGGACTTTTCTCGTTACGGTTGCTCTGACTTTGTAAAAGTAGTCTTTACAGCTTGCAATGTCTTTGGTTTTCAGTGTTATAATCTAAGATAGGTTTGACATCACTGAGACTAAATCTAATATCCAAAAAAGTCTGTGATCTACAACACCATATTTGGTTCATCATATAATTTGCAGAAATGATCCATCAGTTATCTTCTCTATTCAATGGATTTGGTGTTTCGTGCCTTCTCAGATACTATTGGCTTTCACACTGAAATGTCCTGATGGCTATCAGGGAAGTTGGTGCACTAATTGATTTGGATCGGTTACAGCTGACTCCTGCCATCAAGAAGAATCAATCAATATTGTAACTCGTGCCCAGAGAGGGAAAAGGCATTTTGCATGTAAACTGTCCTAGAAAATGTGAAGTGCTTGTCTTCACGACTAACCAGACAAAAGAGTAAGAAATAAGCGCCAAGGCTTTTGTCTATATGGTGATTTGAATTGATAATTAGTTGGTTTACCTTTGATTTATATTTACAAATTAGTTAAAAGCAATCTGATATTCTCAAAATAATGCAGAGATGAGATATATTTGTCACTCAATTAGCAGTGCTGGTTTAAAGGACAGCCTGATAGGTCACAGAGGGAGTGCTGAATTGATGCATCATGAATATGATCAAAACAGGAAAATATGATCACATTAATTCAGCATCACATAAATGTCCTGTAAGTCATGTCACACGGCCATCAGGAGGTCAAATAAACATTTCAGTTTAGCCTTTCAAACAAGTCCATCCATTTGATTCAACCTGTTAACAGTGCCTCTTCCTCCTCGTTAAGGAACACTCCAACACATGAGAAGTTGTTGTCTACATTTGTTTTGGACTGAAAGCATTTCATTTCCAAACATTTTTTTTCTATACACTTTTTTTTGTCTCTAATGCAGTGGTTTGTCTTTGGGGCCCCCCACCTACTTGTATCTGAGAAAATCTGAGCTAACCCAGGACCCACACGAAAAAGAAAGTGAAACAGTGCCGTCAAAAATCACAACATAGTGTATATTTAAAACATTTTCATTGATAAAATGTACATATACTTGTTCGTACTTACTGTTGTATAAACTTCCCATTTAGTGTTTGTATCAGGATTTTAGTCAATATGTTCAAATCTAATTTTGACAACCTCAGAGCAGACAGAGCCTCGCACGACCCCACGTTGTTAGTTTTTCCAACTTGAGCAACATTGTTATTGAAATGTTATGATGACAAGCGATACAATATGCATAAAAGACTAATCTATCATTTCATAAAACTAAATCTTAGCTGATACAAGTGTGCAATAGTCTTTATCTGGTCTAATTAGATGCATTAAAAAGCAGTAAACAGTCATACGGATTATCATAAGGGAAAGTGACCAGCAGTGAGTAGTCTTTACAATGTGTGAGTGATGATTATTATTCAAGTGTTTTCCCATTGGTGTCCTCAATGTGTGGCCCATGTAACAGATGGGAAAGAAAACAAACAACAGGGGATTAATTAAGTCTAATTATTTATCATGTTAGATACACAAAAGACTAGAGCATGCCATTTCCCTTGTGACATTACTATGCATGTAAACATATTTAAAGGAGGAAGAGAAGGACCCTGAGTGTAATTATCATTTCCTGATAGCGGGATCAGCGATATCCACCTACCTTCCCAAAGGTGGTGTTCCATATACAAAGAGGTGTCTTTGAGTCTTTTGTAAAGAAGGTTTGATCGCAGTAGTCTGTTTGAATGTGTTAGAGAGCGCCTGAGGTATTAGTCTGTTGCATTAAAAAAAAAAAAACTGCCACTGTTTAATGATCCTGAAACCTGAAACATTCAGCATTTGTAGACTTTTCAGTTTACTCTGCAGTATTGTATCTAATAAAACACACAGAACGAGAAAATTTATAATTTTAGTAAAAGAAAAAAAGACTTGTGTCCTAGCCATACTGGGTACTATTTCAACCAAATCAGCACAGCAAGCACCACATGTAGAAAACATGATCTCACTCACTAACGCCTACACAAAGACAGATACACTAACTCATAAATACGACCTCCCAAAGTCCCACACAGACAAGCACAGCTTTACAAAGAATAACAGCTATTACTGAGCTTCTATTATAAATACAGATTGTAATGTACTTCATATATCCATTGAAAAAAGAAGCATTGAAAACATTTTTGCGAGCTGAAAAATAGGCCATTGTAGCTGAAAGAGGCATACATTTCCACTTTCAGAATGGAGGAGGCTGAAAAAGTACTTTAAGAATGCACAAGTCAAATTATGTCAACACATGTTCAAGCCATTTAGACTTTAATTTTTTTCCCCCTCTCATGTTATTAGATACCTTTTCAGAGTGCACTAAACCGCAGTTTGCTTACAGAAATCAACAACGACCATGTACAAACTTGTACTCTTCAGTCTTTGTGCATACTTTTAAGTTTTAAGGTTTATTTCTGGGCTTTTCATGCCTTTTATTCAGACATCGTCGAACAGTGAATTGAGTTGGAAATGAGAGCGAGAGAAAGAGAGAGAAGCAGCCACAGATCGGATTTGAACCTGGCGTGCTCGCTTGGAGGACTATACTGTAGCCTCCGTACATGGGGTGAGCTCATGAACCACCACGCTACCGGCGCCCCTTTTTGAACCTTTATGGCCTTTAGCATTTTATTTTTTATTACCTGCACCCAGTGCTGTTACAGGAAAGTCACTGAACGCATACCCACACCCCACACTCCACTGTCTGGATGTTTTTCATTTCTTCCGGGCATTAGCCTTTAGGTGTAGCTGTGAAGCCCCTAGCCCCCCCCAACTTACATTGCTACCTCTATCTCTCTTTGTGCTTTTTGGCCATCTGCAACAGATGCTTGTGCATCTGTATGAGCTGCCAGTGGGCCGTGACGAAGCATTGGTATTTGAGAACCGAGGAATCAGAAAAGAGCTGCTGGCTCTTGAATGCACAAAGAGCTGTAGGTGTGACTGAGGGCAGGGCTGAGAGGCCACACACAGCAGGCAAGATGATGAATGAGCTTTTAAAAAAAAATCTGAAACCTTGTGTTATTGGGAGTTGTTGCGGTGCGTATTTATGCTTTAGAATGTAACTGCTATGAAGATTTCAAATTATTTTATTTTCTTTCCCTAATTCACTGCTTTGTCTTCACTGTATTTAACATAACTCTTCCCTTTTTTTTAATTTTCTGAGTAGCTGGACCAATGAAAGACATTTTTTACATTATTTGATCTCTTCAGCCATCAGTTGGAAAAAATGAACAACTGTCGAGTTATTTTGAACAAAATATATCAAGACTTTGGTGAAATTCATTGGTTAAAATAACTTTAATTGATAACAACAATAATCCTCTAAATCCTAAAACAGATTTGAGCATTTTCTTAAAGTCATCAACTCAAATTTCGATGTATTTTTTTCTGTTTGTCTGTTTTTTATTCTGTTTTATTATTTGATGCTCACCTGATGACATTTGCTATACAGATTGACTCAGTAATGCGTCCTTTCTTTTTGGACTCAAGTGTGAAAACATAGTTTCTAATAAAATCATGAGGGATTATGAACAACTGAAACCTAAAAGGCTTTTTGATGTGACATTTTTCAGCTGGGGCCAACATATCTAGGCCAGGGATGCTAAAATTGTCAATGTTCCACATAGTGCAAACTCTGGGTGACTTATTAAACAAGTACAACAATGTGAATCTAAGGTTAAACTACATGGCATGGTCAATCATATTTTTTCATATTCTGTCACTTCAGCCAAAAGCACAATTTTTCACCCTAACAATAACAACTTTTTAGTAAAGCTGAGGACTGTTCAGGCAAAGTGCAAATTGCTGGCTTCAGCTTTAAGATTCATGCATTGAGAAAATCCCTTGAAGATTAGTTCATTTATTTAATGAAAGACTTTTCTGAAAGGCTGTTGACAATTATGTATATTTGAATACTGTTAATATTTGAATGTAAAGGCTTGTACTCTTTATTTTTGTCATCAAACTTAGTATTTGACTGTTTGGAATAATTAGTATTATGATATTCGTCATGTGTAAAGGTATCTACTATAGAGGAAGCACTACCTGTTTACCATGCCAAAAGCACTGGTATTTTCCCATATCATGTGTTATATTGGCTGTTTGTAAATTAGTCATGTAAAGCAATTATTAATGTAACATAATGTAAATGACATGAGTTTACCTACACGTTCCCCTTGGTATCGTGCATAGCTACATTTTGGAATCTTGTAGTTAATGGCATTACCTTGTTGCTCCAATGAGCATCCAGGCTTTATAACCTAGGTGCACAGACAAGTAGATGATTATGCACAAAAGGGGGTTGGTTGTCCAAAATACTGTCCTTTTTGGTTTTTTTGGATTCATTCAGAAAGACAAGTATACAGTAATTTCACCCAGCATATTGGTAATATGAAAGTGTAGGTGCTGCTGCCTTCTCTTGTACTGCATCCTATTTGATGAATCAGATAATGTGCAACCATTATTTAGTCCTGAAGTAAATCAGTACTAAAGTTGCTCCTTTTCTGTGGGAGCATGTTTAGACTGGTACCAAAAAGCCAACATGGTAAACTTTTGTTATATCAGTCTTAAATAAACAAAAAAGGCACCTAATGTGCTTAGATCTTCTTTTGGTAGGATTGCCTTTTTCCTTTAAGTGTCTGCACAGTGTAGCACTGTACGTTTACAGTGTAAATTGCTCATGAAAGCATTGCCTTATAGCCTAATTAACAATGGCAACATGACAGGCTCCCTAAAGACTCATGCATGTGTTGGAGTGCAAATTGAGGATATGACGAATCTGCAATTATACGGCGTTAAAACGTTTGACCCCCTTAACAGGGACTCAAAGTACGAAGAGCAGAGCGATAAAACATGTCGCAGCAAGTTTTGCCACAAATTAGGGACAGAAAAAAACAAGAAATAACACAAAGAAACAAATTTAATGTTCAAAAAGAATGTCTTTTGTTAAAGCATTTACACAAATGTTATAATTTGTTTTCATCCATGTGCTGGGAGCAGAAGATTTCTGAGAAGAGATTATTTATGTTTGTCGATTTTTCTGTGAAGTGTAGAGATGTGTTTTTTTTACACTGAAAGATAAATACTCCCTCTTGAGTGTTGAGATGGAAGATCGAAAATGTCACGAAAAGTGTTTTTGGCACATACAGTGATTACAGGTTACGCCACAAAGAGAGTAACTAAGTGTTGAGCTGCTGTGAACTGCTCAACACAATACGGCTGGTTAAGAGTTTTAAGATGAAACTGGATTATTTCTGCTCCACTGAAATTAAAAAAAATGCATAACTTAGCTTTTCAAAGTTTCATGAATCCATGTGTACTTTGGCCACCTGCAGATAAAAAGATGAATGGGATTGTCATAATGGTGCTTAAAAAATCAGAAAATTAAATTAAAAAAAATACCTGGAATTTCAAGTCTAATCATGGACTGTCTCTCCCTTTACACTACACAGGGGTATATCTAACTTTATTTTACAACTGACCATTTGTCTTTGTACACAGTAATGAGGTTTTCTGTGGGCGGAGCCCAACTGGTGGCAGAAGGTTAGATAGTAGCTCAATTCAGAAAGTTATGGACCACATGGGTGTCCTATGCGATTATTTCAGTTGTTTGACAGCAGTAGACGATTTGTCGAACAGTGACAAGCTAACCCTTAGCACCCCTCTGTGTTCAGGTTTCCTGACCCAAACTCACCAGCGAATCACTGGGGTCAAAGATAAAACTACATGCCCAAAGTTACAGTGGTTGGACATTTTCCTGTACTGTACCTTGCAGAGAAACCCAGCTTCAATAAGTTAAGTGTGTATTAGCAATAGCAATTTTATTTATATAGCACATTTTATTACATAAAAGCTCAATGTGCTCTAGGTTGAGGTTTAAAAAACGCAGCATACAAAGAAAAAAAAAAAAGCGTTTCCACACTGTCATGAATAAGATACAGAAATCTAAACAATAAAGTCATACACCACAAAGCAAACATCAGTTACTACACTAGTGATTATAAATTTAATATACAGTATCTATATATATATATCTATTCACACACACACACAAGCGCACACACATACAAAAAAGTAACTATTAGTGTGCTTTGGAGAACAGGCTTTGAGTTTTGCTTTAAATGACCTAGTAGTGAACGACCTCAGGTCAGCAGGTAACTTGTTCCAGAGAGTTCCATAGTAACTAAAGGCCCCCTCTCCGGACTTTGATCTAATTCTAGGTATGGCTTAAAGACCTCCACCTGATGACCTGAGGGTCCGGTTTGGGTTGTAGTATTAAAGACCAACATAATGCTTACTAGCCAGAGGCAAGGACATTAAAAGCAGCGACACAAGACGTGTGCTAACATGAGCAAGTCAAACAACTACATACTGAAGGCAGACTGCACTTGCATGGTTAAGTTAGTACTGACTTTCTTAATGATTTAATTACAGTAATTGTTTAATGTACTCTATGTGAAAACAATGTAGATAACTAAAAGGACTTGTTATCTGCATTTCTCTCCAATGCTTTCATCACTGAGTGTGCATCTGCTGTGACGTAATCGTAAACTTCAAATTGGTCACTTAAAACACGTATTCCATTGACCTCTTTAGATTTTGAACTGCTTTTAAGTTATTTCATTGTTTCCTGTTTGGGACTGAGACAACACTTGCATGACAAAGCAATTTAGTAACTTTGTACATTACATGCAACAAATAATTACTAATAATGAATAGTAATTTAACTGTTTTGCAGTTAGAAAACACAAGGGCTTCTCATGAAGGCAGCCAATTTTACTGGTTATTCGCAGCACATTTGGCAACTACTTGTGGTTCCAAAGAAATAACTGGCTTGACTTATTAAAAGTAAACATGAAAGGCCAAGCACTTACTTGATGATGGGCCAGTTTACTTGGCTGTGATCCAATTTTTCAGGACTGGCACCATGTATAAAGATCATTATAGACCCTTATTGACCATTATTGCTTATTGTAAGAGAGTTGTTGCCCCTGTTATACTGCCCTCTTTAGCTCCTGGCCACGTTTTTGGCATCCTGATTATCATCAGATATGTTCTGAAAATTATAATAAGAAATTCCTGTATACAGTTGTACAGTGAACAAGATAATCTGTCAATTTGTGTCAAATTTAAGACATAAACTAGGGCTGAGTTGTGCATGATGTCCAATGAAAGTTGAAATTCCAGTTTATTCTTTTATGGGAAATTCCTTGGCTTAAAATAAGAAAATACCAATTTTTGTTCTCCCTTCCATCAAAAAAGGTTGATATATGAACTTACAAGGGGTGCAAGTGGTGGATGAGTCGAGGATGTTGTGTCAGCGACGGCGTTTTTCAACAGTTGTGTGGTTTATCTGTTGAAACGCATCCAACATGGAAATACAAACAAGATGTCATCACGCAACTGTGCCAATCACTGGAGCGAGGAAAAGGAGAACAGGTGTCCAACAAGTTAACCCTCACCATTTTTAACAAGCCTCTAGATGTGAAAGCAGAGAGGTTCAAATAAATTAACAAAGCTAAAGCATTTTGGAAAATATATTAAAAGTGCTCAAGCCTCATGATGATGTCCGATCCTGTGCTCACATAAGACAGTCTGTCATCCTTTTAATGGTGTACAAGTCAGCATAGATTGAGCATTAATAATAATTATCTAAATAACTCAAGATGGAACAAACTGTAACTTGCAATACTGTCAGTCCAAAATAAATAAGAGATACCTAGAAATATTCATCTGGGACTTTTTGTTGCTTTTTTCCTTTTGAATTGAAAGCGAAACATGAAAACCAAGGTACAAATCACCTCAGTGAACCATAACACCCCAAAAAACATTATTTTTTATGTATTAGAAATTGTTCTTGAGTTTTTGAGACAATTTTTCAGCAAGATATTTAAGAATGTTTTTTTTTTTTATGCATCACATCAATTCATATTCCTGTCAGTCAGGTTGTAGTTCTTTATAATCTCTGGGGGCTATTGTGTCATATTGTATTTGGTTTACAATCTTCAAAATCAGGGAGGAATATATTGTAGGTTGTTAGCCTCCTCTCAGTCTCAGATTACAAAATTGACTTGGATATTATTATCAACGCTTCTTGTGCACAATCTGTCCTTACTCACATCATCTGCAACCCTGAGGGACTCATTCCTCCCACACAATGCCGCTTTCAGCCCCAAGAATTATGTCCATACTCCGCAATACTCATAATTTATATCATGTGTCATTTTCTATTCTCTGTAACTACTTCACGAGTCGTTGATCATGTGCACCGCTGGACGCTCACTACATGTCGTCTCCTGTTGCAGCCATGGTGTATGTCATTCCACCTGAAAGCACTTGGCGATTGAATATTGGATTTATAATTGCAGAATGAGCCGAACCCTAGCATATATCTTGCAAGACACTTGTGTGTTGCAGTGTATGAGAGGTGTTGTAGTCCTTGTACCAGGGATGTGTAGAGTTTAATGCAGAAATGTGTGTTGTTTCTAAACAAATGTCAGAGAGACACAACGCAGGACTAACAAGAGCCACAGAGGTTACATAACCAGTGAGTGTCTGCTTCAGACTGACACAAGCAGTTGAGCTACGGAACTGAGGGATCTTTGTGGTTTCATCAGTAAGTTTAATGTTTTTTTGTTTTTTGAAGCAGTGTGACATCAATATCATGGCTCTTCTTGGAAATCTCTTCTAAGCAGACTGGCTCAAAATGGCCAATACATCGGCGCCCATCACAGGGGTATTTTAGCTTAATCTTTGTACAACGGGAAAAGGTTGAGGCATGTTTTCCATCTGTTAATACAGTCTTGTGTTATAACCCCGTTATCATAACGTAATTTGTAATTTATCTATTTTTGTGTCAGTATCAAATGGCTTCGCTCCACTGGTACCTGCATGGATAAACCATGCAGTGAATGTTGTCATTTATTGACTAGCCTGTCCAGCTGTCCCTTTTCCATTTTTGCAAACATGACTAAATCTGTATCAGTTACACTTATAAAAGTGCGCTGTATGCACACTTGTCCCTGCATGAGTCTCATGCTTGGGAATATTCTCGATCCAGACCCCGTTTGTTTTGGCACCTCTGGGATTATTTATTTTTGGAAGGATAGCCTTTTGGAGCCTTGAATGCCCTTCAACATGCTACTGTTGTTCTTGTGGAAAAAAAAACTCAGTGATGAGTTCAGCCTCTTTATCTGCAATGGGTCAGAATGAACCTACATGTAACATTAGCACCAACAAGGTCACAGCCACAAATATAGAGGGGAACTTTCTTGTCATCCATTGTACATACCAGCCGGTGCTGCTGAACCATTTCCTGCCATGCTGTCACACTCACTCCTTAACAGCTGTTTAGCGCTGCCAGAAGAGAAAAGATATGAACGCCATGCTCTTGTCGTCCTGATATTTTCATTTATTACTTGTTTCCACATACCTAGCTATATCTTTTGGATTACACTTAAACCGACATATTTTACTTCACTTGGTATATTCCTGCAAGGATAAATTAAATGACTGATTCTCAAATATTTAACCAGATTCCATACTGTTGACTAATTTAGGTATGAGTAGTGAAATATTTTCATTGCAAGAGAAGCTGGCGCTCAGATACGCTTGAGGGTTTCCAAGCAAGAATGAGTGTTTGTTATTTAAAAGGTCAGTTTAATGTTTGCCTACATTATTCATTGGTAGTGTTATATATCATTTAGAAGAAGTGTCAAAAAGTGGATTTCAGTGTCAATTCAGGGGAGACCTCAGGTGTTGAAAAATAAATCCAATGCAGAATTCTAAAAAACTGCAGTTACTCAAGTGGTTATTAAAGTCCCAGAAGTCACATACACACCCATTTTGACAGCAGAAGCAAACATGCTTACAGGCAGGTTCAAAAAAGATTTTCAGTGTTGATCGGCACACGCTGTACGGGGGTGATTTTTTAAAATACATTATCCATTTTGATTTAATGAATGATAAGCGTGAACTTGTAGCTGTTTGCCATGATGCCTAAACCCACCTCAGCTCCACCTATTTTTGTCTGCTTTGAGGCTGACCAAAAACTTAGGTTGAAACAGCATTTCAATATGGCGTTGTCCATCATTTGGCTTCAAAGCTCCCCTTCACTAACCAATGGGTGACATCACTGAGACTGCATCCATGGATCATATGTAGCAGGCAAAAGTTCCTATTATTTTAGCCAAGCCTCCTCCTCTTTCCTGAAACACTTAAAAACTGCTTTTCCATTTTTTTTCTAACCATGGGTTGCTGTTGTTTGGTTGGGTTATGTTCCTTTTTTCCGGCCAATCAGTTAACATGAAGGACATCTGGGCTTGTAAAGGTTATAGTGCAAAGTTAAAATGCATTTTCGTCTGTGCAAAAATACACAAAACTGAATGAAAGGATTAAGAGGTTGAATCAATTGCTGAAACCATCATGCCTAATGTGAACACAGCAAGAGAGCAAAAACTACTCTTTTTGTCTTTAGTGAAAATAAAAAGCATTTAACTGTCTGTGTCAACTAATAATAATAAGTACCATTTACACAGTACTGAATAATATTATTCAACAGTGCTACCCGAGTCAAACCCAGAAGTTTACCTTGTGGGCTTTTGTGAAATAATATACCGCACATGGTTTTCTGTTAGTGGATATGTTCATGGAAGTAATTACACAGGTAATCATCACTCACAGGCAGGCCAAAGGCAGTGACATGAAAACAATTCTTCTGGTTTTATGTTACACTGCCTGCGAAAACCCTCTGCTTGGTCATATGAATAGACTTCTAATAGCCATATGGACTCTTGCAGTGAAATCCATCTTGAAGTTATCAGCAATATGAGTTAGCTTGGAAAGAAACATGAGAATCTTTGAATAAACATTTCCAGACAGTCTCATTGGCTGGAAGAATTATTGATTAACAGTTCTAAACAATGTTCCCTGTTATGAAAGAACAAAAATATGGTTACACAGCTATGACTAGGTGAAAATAGCTGCAGTGGCTGTGTTTCATTTTAAACTTTAAAAAAAGAAACCAATTAGCGAAAGTAAAGTCCTCTTTTTATTCTAATCTGGGCAGCAACAAACGCTAGAGCACATCCAGCTGAAAATCACATTACTGTGGTGGACACAACTATGACACTGATGTTGACATTGAATGCAGAATTGTGGCATCAGAAGGCTTTGTGATATCAAGGGTAAACACTGTATTTTCTCTTTTTAATAATTCATGAGCATCACTGTAAACAAACTGCTCATGGCGAAGTGGCTATGGTTCAAATTCCCCAATGAAGTACATTTTTCACTTTGCATTGTACATGAAGGACAGAGAAAGCTTCTAGCTAATACATGGCTTTTATTAAAGGATGATGGAATATTTATTGACCCATCAGTGAATTCAATTGTCTTTGAGGTGAAGAGAAGTCGCCGAGATATTGTTTCGTATCTCCAGTCCCCGTCTGACAGTGCGTAAACAGTAGAAGTGCTGCAAAATGAAATGCCCCGTCAGCCAGGACCAACCAGGTCTATTCTCATTTTTGTCAGAAGAACCAGCTCATAATGAGATTAGATACCTCGGCTTCGGAAGACATCTTGAGTTTCATTTTTATTTATCAATCATGCATGAGGTCGCAGAGATAACACCAAGGTCAGCAAGGCTCCCTGGCAGAGGGACTCCCATTAATACTACCACACTCATCTGTCTTTTACACTCACACCAGCCATGCACCACTTCACTGCAGTGGCTGCGCAGTGTGCCTCTTTATACACAGTAACCATACCATTACATTGACCAGCAACTTCTGGTAATATTGGAGACTTCTTATGGAACGCCTGTTTATACTGCCACTGTCTCTAATTCTACACCACAAGATAGATATTTTCACTAAACATCACCTGCACAACTCTACAGTTTTTCCATTGCTTTATATTGCTTCATGTATTTTATTTTGTACCGTCTATTTATCATATTTAAGTCCCCAGACGGCAGGACTACTGCTTTTTCAGTTGCTTTCTACTTTTGTATTCTGCTTTTACATTCTCATGTTTTGTTCTTTGCACCAAAAATAACGAGACAACTTCCACAAAATGTTTAACAACAAAAAGAGAAAGGCAGTTTTCTTATGTTGGCCCAGTCTCATGTAGGCACTGCATAAATATGTCATTTCAAACTCTGCTGTAGGCCCACAGTGACCAGCATATGGTTGTGTGGCACAAGTTTTTAGGATATTACTTTCCTCAAAGTTACAGTAACACTAACGGAACAAACTGATCAAGGACAGCTCACTGGGCGGATCGGTGTGCAGAATGGGGGACAGTTGGCCTGGCCCGGATCTCGACAGGTTTTAACCTTTTGTAGCAGGAGGAAGCCCACTTTCCATGCGATAGACAGCCAGCCTGTCTGAACAGACGGTAATGTGTGAACACATTTAAAAGGTGCAATAACTTGCAGATTAATCTCATGAGAGTAGGAGACAAGGATACAAGTGTAATATGTATTCTGATGGTTTTCGTTTAGCTCCACCACAAGACACCGAGATCACCTGCCTGTGGGTTTCAAATGTGACACATGCACAGACAATAGATAACTGACCAAAAAGAAGAAATGCTCATTACAGTGCTGTCTAACTTGAGATGTAGAACAGTCTTAAATGCAGTCTATTTGAGCTTTTATGGCCGTCATGTGATTTGTTTAACTTGTAACAAAAGGTAACCTTTGTTACCTTTTAATGTAAATATTTTAAGTACCCCACTGCAGTGAAGTGACAGGACAAAGACAACTCCATGAAACCAACCATATCTTTTCTAATGTCTGTAAGTAATTGCTTATTGAGGAATATCTGTCTGGTATAATACTGGCTTTCCACTGGCTTTTGAGTCTCACACAATGACAGTGACTCAATCAACAGGGGAATAAAGTTTCAAAGAAGAGGGGCCTGAATTGTAAGCAAGGTCTGATTCTGCCTTTACCAAAGAAATGTCACCATGGATTGAAGATACCTCTTTGTTTTTTTCTGAAGGTTGGTAGGTTTTTGCTGCCATCTGTTTCTCAGCCTTGAGCGCTGTGAGTAACGCCGCAATTCCTCTTCCCTTCCTCATGGTCACTGTTTTTCTCTGTATTTCTCTCCCTCTGTGTCTCTCCATCCCCCCCTTTTCTTCTTATTTTGGGGCTTTGGTAATCACTGATTTGCGTACAACCAATCAAACACACGGCTGCTGATTATCCTAAACCACTGGAAACAGAAAATCCTCAGATGGATTTTTGTTTCACATAAGATTAAGCTTTACATGGGTCCAGGCCTAAGAAAATCCTACCCAGTAGCCAGTACTACAACAACAGCAAAATAACTCTCAGATAAACACAATTCTAAACACATAATAGTATTACGTGTCACGCTGTGTTGTGCTGTCTAAATAAAGAGAAAGCAGAATATACATAAAGAGAGGCTAATGCAGGGATTCAAAGATTTACACCACAGGTGGAATTTTTATTTTATTTTAAGACATCTCATCCTATAAAATCATTTGTTGATTAAACATTCTTCACGTTTGTTCCACAAGCCAGAATTGCCTTTTGAAAACCTTTTGTCTTACAACCACATTTGACAGAATGATCTGTATTTCACATTCAGTCACGTATCATCATGGACATCCCCTTTTGCTCCTGGCCCTTTAACATGCAGTGTAAATGGAAATCCTTAAATATGGGCAAACAGTAGATCATCAAGACAAAGGTTGAAAAATCCATTTTCTGTCCCTTAATTACATTTTGCCTCTAGTCTCATATGTTTATTTCTCCCTCTTTGCTCTGTGCATGTCTGTTTGGTCAGTTTAATAACCATGGACTCTCCCTGACCCGCAAGAGCACGTAGCACTGAATAAATTCCCAACGATCTACTTTGCATAGAAAATAATTAAAAACGACTGCTTAGATTTTTTCACATTTCATTTGCTTTTCAACTCTCTGAAGTGTTCTGTAACGCACTTAACACAAAGAGCACTCAATTCTTTGATTTTCATGGACAAGTACAAAGTGTAGTATTTTGTCTTCTCTGTTGATCAGAGGAGAGTTAAAATGTTTTCAGCACTTGATATGAACATCTTGATGAAGATGAACTTGATGTGTGAGTAATTTTCTGTATCAGGGGACCCAGTGACAGTATTCCATTTGCTCCCCCTCTGGGCCATTGGTCTGTTTTCCATGTCCATTTTCCAGCTGGCTAATGTGGTCTTTACTTTCTAGATACAGAAATAGTCCACTGATAACTAATCACTTTGGAAGGCTTGATGTATTTAAGGGAATATTGATATTGAACAAAAGGCAAACCGTCAGTTGTGCATGATGCTACACCAGAGCAAATGAGGTTAACAGTACAATTACGTACACTACGAGTGTTACTTGGTGACTTTCCATCAATGCTTCGTCTCTGCGCATGTGGAGATTTTTGGATCTTGTTATGGATAATCCTCTCAACGTTTTAAGGGTCATGCCCACGTCACACATTGCTGTGCTTTTTTTCGCCTGTAAAGATTTTATGACGTTTGCTTTATTAAATCTTTAATTTAAAATGTCAGTGTTTCAGTGCCATTTTTCAAATGCTGGAAAACATTTGTATTTGTTGATCTTGTCCAAACTGTAGGTTAGACCAGAGAGTGGAAGATAATGATGCCAATCTATGCATATACAGTGTAATACTGTTGTACATTAAAATTACATTTACAGTAACTTCCCCGCTTTGTGAGATTTTAACTTGGAGTCAATGAAGTTTTCTTTCACCACAAGATAATGTCTGGCAATTTGATCCTTAAAAACAAGCACACAGTGCCCTTGCTTCCTGACAGCTGCTTGCTTTTCTTGTTTTTAAATAAATATTCAGCTGAATAAAGAGCAGTTATCATGAGATGAGACATCAACCCATAGCTTAAATTATTTGAACTAAAAGGAAAGATGTCAGCAGCAGTGATAATTTATGATTAAGGATGTTGCCAAAAGCATATTTTTATACATTTCCTCTTTAGGTTATGGAGTGGTTTTTTAGTTTAATGTCTCATACATAAAACTGCCACTGGTATTGCATGATTTAGAGAGTTGAACCATAACATAGGCTTCACTCGACTGACATTTTCCCCATAGACTAAGAATATTCGTTTCTCAGCGGTAGATTAAAACCATCTTAAATCAGAGCATTTATTATTCCAGCTGTTGGGGAAAAAGGTTGGTCGGTACCACGTGTCTCCTCTGAAATGTTTTCTCAGCTGCTCTGGCTGCATTACACACGCCTCCCCAGGCAGTGGACAAGAAGCAGGACCTCCCCCCCTCTGTCAGGACGAGCCCCCAGCTTCCACTCACGGGAACAAAATGGATTCAGGAGGCTTATTAAACTACTTTAAAGGACGCTGTATTTTCTCCCTGAGGCTAAAATAGTCCGACACTCCCCTTGTGTAATTTGTAGCCTTACAATTGACACAGCTTGTTTGGTCTCCCTTCTCCAGAGAGTTTGACCTTATCACACTTCTTCCACCCTTCTTTTTGAAGAGGGAAACATTTTTGTAATACTGCAAGTTCTTTTTTTGGAGGCACAACCTCCCAAGGGAATGTGGCTGCGTCATGGATCCTTTTGTAGTTCCTCCATCTTTATTAATCTGTTTGAATAAGTGAACATAAGACATTTTCACATATGCACTCCTGAGAATTTCAGGACGACTGCCCCTGAAATCCTCTTGATCTGGTTGTTCACACATGCACCCCAGTGGAAATCGCACCAGTTGCGTTCATACAGTCTATGGTTGTGCGCTGATGGCAGGGGATTCTCCTGATTACATCCTGCTTCGTTCTCACATCACCTTACCTTGACTTTATGCTGAAAAATTCTAGGGAAGAAACTCCTGATAAAAGCCTGAGTAAAAAAATCAGCTGTTTGCGTTCACACATGCAGCTTACTCCGAAAACGTAAGGAGTTTTTCAGTAGTTTTGTGCAAGTGTGAACAAGGCTATAGTGATTGGGCCTAAGCACATGATGATAAAAGCCTCGGCATTTTCTGAATTACCAAAGAACTGAGTTGTTCAGTTGAACCTCCCGTGCAATCAACAAGTGGAGGAGTAAGTAACACTTTTTTTCATCAACCAGCAGTGATTGGTCCCCAAAAAACTAGTTCCACAGACTCGCTCTACACAACTCGTGTGTGAAGCAGCAGGCTTTTTTTTGTGAATCTTGTAATACAACTTTGGAGTAAATGGGTTACTGTGACACAGGAAACAGAAAAAAGGGAGATAAGGTCTGAAAATTCAGTTCCTAACTTTTAACATTGGCTAGACCCACTTATTTCTAACAGTTTTCTAAGTGTGTTTCTACAATCATTTTTCAATATAAATAATGCATTCTTAGTTTGACATTCACCAACAGGTGTTTGGGATGACAGATATATTCTGATAGCATTTTTATTTTGTTTCTTTACCAAAACGTCATAGTGCAGCTTTAAAGAAATGCTTGACCCTCCTCCCAATGAATACTCTAATGTTACGCTTTGTTTTAAAAAGACATTTATGTTTGCAGAATATAAGAGACATGTTTGAGAACTTTCCCTAGAGAACAATGAATGGTGTTGAATGAAAAACTTGTGGAAGCTGCTGTAATCACTGCATGACAAAGGGAAAGACCGTGTCTGTAAGAGGATGACTTTGCTCAAACCTTAAACTTACCAAGCAAGTGGCATGATATTGACTGAAAATGAAATACAGGCATTGGACTGGGGTGTCAATGACTTACCTCTTTTGAATTTAAATCTTCAGTCACTGACACTTTCGAGACGTGAGAAAGAGTGACGATAAGTTAAAATCAAGATCACCTATATACTGTAGTACATAATCAGTACCTCTTATCTTAAATGCAATCATGTGTTTTTAAATGTAAATATTAACAAAATAAAATAATTTCTTCTGTAGGATAAATTCCGGCATTAGTGATGAGAACATTGCATGAATAAAAAAGAAAAACACAAACCCCTGTAATTAAGGAGATTTTAGTAACAGTGAGAAACGTTATCCAAAATCAATATGTGTAAGCTCACCTGAAAATATCTGTTTTTATTATGTTAGATTTATATTATGAGCGTTTATCCAAATCTCACTGCCTGGATGATAATGATTTCTAACTACCTTCATAATGAGAGCAGAGGTCAGATACATTATTTTTTCTGTTACAGCAAGGTGCAGGAGTTTGAAGAGATAGAGGGGTGGATGTTAATGTGGTGCAGTTCAGAGGTCAACCTAACCTTTAAACCAGCACTCCACTTTATAACTGCTGTGGTCTCAGGACAAGGCACTAAGGGATCATTACCCTGTTTCATTCTGGTCGCGCTGATAATTATTTTTGTGTCATTATAGAAGGGTGAGTCAATAAAACATGGAACTATTGGGAGGCTCTTCATTAATGCGGTTAATAGGACTTTCATTTGTATTTTAACACTGCAAACCGATCATATCCTGTAAAATCCCTCTGGCTTTGGAACAACCTGCCGAAGGTGGTCTAATACAAACTAATAAATTAATCTAGTTTAGTCTTTGTACGTGTGGAATGGTTTTAGAAAATGTCAAGTAATATTTGCCAAATGAGAACTGCAGAAGAAAATTGCCTGAAAGAAATCAGCTAATCCAAATCTTTCTTTGTTGTCGTTATTTTCAGCAGGGCTTGCCTTCATTAGATGCATCGTTTTTGCTACAATACATACAAAGTTACACTGAATGTTGTTGGTATAATCTGTCTAAAGTATTTCTAGTTTATGAAAAACACATTCCTTAGATACCATCTTTCAAGAATCTGTCAGGAACTTTCACATAACGGTCTCTCTTACAGATGGATACTGAGTTTCTTCACCACTTTCAGGGGATTGTGCACCACGGCTTTGACATACAATGGCAAAGCAGTATCCAGCACTGTCAACTCTTGGTGTGATTGATCAGAAGTGTGATTCCATTGCCGGGACTCTGTAACAAGCTGGTGTGCATGGTGTGTCATGTAAGCTCACAGCCATTATCTCCCGGCCAGTACAGAAGACCTCTCTGTAACCCAAGCGGCTCTTTTGACCCGAGGCACTCAGCTTGCCTGTGCCCAGCTCCCACTTGGGAATTAGTCACTCTCTGACAGGTGGGGATGGATGCCTGTGATCCTGGCCAGATTCATATGCTTTTTCACCCCCATCTATCATCACCCACGGCTCCCTTTGTCTCGAACTTGCTCCTTCACCACTCCATATCTGTTACAGACTGTTTACTCTCGGGACATGGTGTGATAACAATGGTTTAAGAAGAAATGAACTTAAAAACTTTCTTGGCCATAGATACTTTTCATTCTTCCAGTTTGCTGTGCTCACGTCGCTCTTTGTACTCTTTCTATATATTTCAAGCCTAAACCATGTTTAAATACTCAAAGTATATGCAGCTTCTCACCATACGCTCTGTGCTAATATGGTCTATATTTCCTCACCTGTTTCACTGTGAAGCTGTGTGGGAGACAGATCGTAGGAACCTGAGAGAACTACCACAGGATATAAGCCAAGCAAGTTCTGAACTCGATAGTATGAAGCAGACAATCTGTTTTACTTTGTGGTCATCACCGTAGGCACACTTATGGACTGTGTGTGTGTGTGTGTGTGTACATGTGTGTGGGGGCGCTCCTGTGTGCATGCAACTGTGAATGCGAGGGTGTATGAAGTGAATCAAGTGCATTGTGAGTAATCAGTCATTTTTGCTTTTATTAATGAGATGTGTTTTTAAGTAGCTCAGATGGATCTGTCATTTTGTGGCTCAGTACTCTGCACACCGTTCAGGGAGCATTTTCTCTCCCATCTATGACACTATTT
The DNA here is from genome assembly GCF_963930695.1 of Labrus bergylta. Classification (NCBI taxonomy): domain Eukaryota; kingdom Metazoa; phylum Chordata; class Actinopteri; order Labriformes; family Labridae; genus Labrus; species Labrus bergylta. The sequence continues at coordinate 24,498,089 of NC_089205.1, forward strand.
GCCCTTCTGAGACCCACTGTGTGTGGGCTGAGTGTAAAAAAAATTGAGTGTTTCACACCCTCTGAAATGACTCTTTCCCCTTAACATAGTTGAAGTCAGTCTGTGTAAACTGATAATGCACAATAGTACTTAAAAGAGATAAGAGAAATACTAAGCCCTCTAAATGGGCAACACTTGCTATCATATCAGAATAATTACAATCACCATATTCAAAACTGTTTTTATCCGCTCCAACTGAACAATTTGTTTTAAACATGTACTTAAATTTACCACAACTACACATTATCATTAGATTAACATTTCTCCCAACACATATTATAGGTATTATAATCATCATTTTTTTTTACAATAATATAGAAGATATCAAATGTTTCCAAACAAAATATATCATCGAGTAATGACACCACTTACCTGTCCACCACATGGAGGAAGAGCGATGGCCCCGCCCTCTAACGGTACAGCTCCACAGCATCTCGACCGCCCGGACTAGCTGCGCATGTATCCAATCAGGTTCATTCATTATTCACTTTTAATACAACTTGGCTATCAAGAGTGGGTGGAGAGGTCCAGGTGAAAAAACTGGGGGAGGAGGGGAAGTGCTGCGCTGAGGGAGTTTTGTTTTGGTCTGAGAGACTAATGCTAGCTCGACCTCTATTGGACATCAATTCTGAAAGTCGCATATTATACTTTTAAATCTTAGAAAGAGTATTACAGAGTTTTTTTTAACTTTACTTGAAAGGTAATTGAGTCAGTGCCAGCTTGATTTCATTTCACCATTTTAATGTGTTAAAACAGTGACAAGTGACAAAAAAAAAGGAACAACCCCCTCAGCATTATCCATCAACACAATCGATATTTTCCAATTGACAATAGTTTTTGCCAATCGTGCCAAAAGTTTTTCTCTCAATCCTCAGGCGCAACCCTGTCAAGCTTGTGAGGAGGCATATGCGTTGGTTCCAGCATGTTAGAGGGCCTACTCTTCCATTAGACAGCATTTCAGTTGGTGAACGTGTCCTACTGAAAATATGCATTTTGTGGGGAGTATCACTTTAAGGCATAAATATAACACATCTGAGGGTGTGAATTCAAGCATTGGGATATGACTGTAGAAGCTTAAGACCAAAATGCTAATGAACTGTAGCACCATTAAACAGAGGAGATTGCTTCTTCTTTTTTTTTTCTTTTTACTAGAGGGCATATAGAAAAACTGAATTTTGTTTAATTCATTTTCAGGAGAAATGAACCAAAATCATACTTAACAGCACAAAGAATATTCCCCAGGGCTGCCTGGTTTTTAATCACCTGGTGTAGTTAGGCGGATGTTACAAAAACATTGCGGAGGAATCTAACCCTTTGACTTGAAGACTGTGATGCAAAATATTCATCTCCCCTCTGTCCTTCTGGTGCTAGGTTCCCTGTATCTTCAACCAATATTAACTTGATCAAAAGACAGTGGCTGGCCTGGGAGCAGACTAATATGCTCATTAGCATTGACGAGGGTGCCTAGGAGCAGTTCATGTGCATTAATGAAGTAAAGAGCTGAGCCAAACAATCGTATCCAGCTAGCTTTGGAATGCGCAGCCAGCCACACGCGGGGCTCCCTAATGACCTGAGGATCTGAACTTGGGCAGAATTCAATAGGCCGTTGTAAAATGGCTTTGTTCAACAGCTCTGTACTGTTATCATGTATAGCTTATGGTGATTTTCTAAATCCTGTGAATAATGTTTAACTGCCCCAAGTCGGATTTTATTTTTAAATGCAAACAAATGAAAATAGAACAGCCCACCCCTAACTACATGGTGTTCCACTTGCAACACTAGAAAACACTGAAAGCAAAAGAAAAACAATTTCCCTGCATATTTAGATATGTTACCTCAGGGATATGTTTAATTTCCACGGATGAATTGCCCCCTCATATTTTCCCTCCCTAAAACTGACTTACTGAAGCAAATGAGTTTTCACTTTTTTTTCTTCAGGACAAAGGGTCATTCCATTACATTTTTCTATTGACATCATGGATATGCTGTGTTTTATATTCTGCAGCCAAGATTGTTTGAATTGATTGACCACTGACATTTTGCAGTTGTTCCCTGTGATGCAAATTTTAACTGCAGGAGATGGCAAAGGGCATTATTTTCAAAGTATTCACACCTTTCTCCTCCGTCTACAGAGCCAGAGTGGGGTGCAGACTGGCCACGGGGCCATAGCTTGCCACATGACCATTTGAAAGATGACATTTTATCAAGGCCATCTTCAGTTGTGAGTATGGGTGAGTGCAGACAGCGTTCAGGTCAATCGTCCCCCGTGTCCATATGTGCTGCAAGGTGTCTGCACTGTCATACAAATTGCATTCCCTCTCTTTTTTTCCTGTATTTCTCTCTCTCTCTCTCTGGGTCTCTCTCATGCATACACATAATCACAAAGAAAATATAAAGAGAGAGGCTAACAACAAACAAATGCTATTCTCCACTATACATAGCACCCTCTTTTGTGCTAAAGAACTATCCTCTATTTAGATATTTATGGCTTTTCCATACAACAGTCTTTTAACAAACGCTATACAACTGTTTTAAAGTGGGTAAACTAAAGGGGATCATGAAAGTGAAAAAGCAACATGTATCTAAAAACAAATGCTCTGCATGCTTCCAGCATCTATTACTACCAACCACCCTGTGGAGCCTTGTTAGTCAGTAGCTACACCTCAGCACAAACAGCATGCAACCTAATTTGGCAGGCAAAAAGTGCACTCAATGAAATGTCTTCTTCTTTTAACTGGTGTTGCTTCATCCAACATGTTGCATTTGAGCTTAAGCAAATAGACAAAGCTAGAGTCTGAACCAAGTGATGGATTTTGGCTCCACCAGGCTGACCTTTGGCCGAGGTTATCAAGCATCTGCAGAAGGTGGTGTTGGTCCAAACTGAAATGAGAGCACAGAATGGAGCTTGCCCAAGAAGCATGACCTTTGCTGGCCACTCCATCAGCTGCTGGTCACGGCAGACTCATTTATCAGACACGCCACTCTCTGCGGAAGCTCACAGGTGCTGACCTGGATGGGGGTTGTTTGACATGTCGGGTCATCTCACACGATCTTTGCTGTGGGCAATAAGCAAGTGGGCGGAAACACAGTCTTCACTGGTCAATAGCTGATAGGATAGAACTCTTCTGCATCGGTGCTAATTTGCTACAAAAGTCATATGATGGTAGAAGCTCTTCTGTGTGGTGGAAACTAGTCATTTCTGCCAGTCTCTGCCGAGTTGTTAGCACAAGGACCTTTCAGTTGTTCAAGAATTTGGACTTGATGCAGGGGGAGTGATTGAAGAGGGAAAAGTCATTCCTCTTTCTGTCAATTTTCCAGCCTTTTTTAAGTACATATTAGGACACTTTTTTTTGCAGAAGACTTTGCTTTGAAATATAAATATAAAAGAAGCATGAATGTGTGTCTGTCTCCATGTGTCAGCCCTGAAATTGAATGGCTACCACTCCCGGGTGTACTCTTGCCTCTCGCCCAGTTACAGCTGGGATCGGCTCCAGTCCCCTGTGACCCCATGTTGTATAAGCAGTATAGATAAGGAATTGATGTATGGGCAAATGTAAAGGAGAAAACAGAAACAGAGAACAAAATCTAGTTATAACAAATGTATTAAACAGACAATAAAGGAAAGCTTTAGTTTAGTTTCAGATCGCATGTCATGTTTCATTCACATACACTGCATAAAAACAGGTCTAATTTAACTGTATCTTAAACCTTAAGTCTCTTTATTCAACAATGTGTTCAACTGAATTGTATAGATTCAAGAAAATCTGTTATGCTAAGTTGAAGTAGTGAGAATGGCTGAACATTGGATATCTACATATTGTCCATAATATTGATCACATGGTATGACCATTACCCGGTTAATGCTGGAATTAGCTTCTACAGAGAAAGTTAACCTTTCCTGGATGATTAAAGGTTAAACCGTGTAATTTATGCATTTTTTTGTTGTTGTGAAGATTTATTGATTAATGAAAGATTTTAACAAAATAATTATATTTACAAAACATATCTGATTAAAGTGAACACTCAAAATGAAGAAATAGCTGTCAAAACATTTTGAACTTTTGAAAAGTTTTACTTTCTTTACATCATCTTACTTTAGCCATCAATATAATCTTTAGATTATCCTCGTATTTCAAACTCGCTATTAAACTCTCACAATAATGAACCACTTAGTAGCCGACAGCGAGGACAGAGCTCTATAAGGGTAATTTAGCTGTAATAAGGAATTACTGACAGGCAGACAATTAGCCCTCACAGTTTCAAAGTATGGGGATTTGAAGGGGAAAATTGCTTTGAGGTAAAGGTTTCTTTTGTGACACTAAATATGTAACCTGATTCACACAAAGCCTGCTTCAAACTATATATGCAAGGCACTTTTTTTTAGTGCAGCAAATTGCCTTTTTAGACAGCCTAGCAGGTAACGATAAACACAGGAAGCAACCTGGAATTCCACTAAAACCCTTCATTATATGATGATGGTTTTGTTTGATAATGACACTTTTTAAGATGTTTCTATACTGATTAGAGCTCTCAAGAACTGCTGTCAATGTCGTGCTTTGCCTCTGTGCAACGCCTGTCAGCACCTGTGTGACCAATGAGACTCAAAGCTGATCGTCTGATGTACGTCGCTGCTAAGTGAATTGTAGAATTATACTGCATATCTCATGTTGTGACATCAATACTGATGCTAATCTTAGAGCTAGTACTAACTCAACAGCAAATAGATAGACAGAAGCAAGTGAATAAAACTATGCCAAGGATGATAGACATGGTTTGTTACAGCATCATACAGGTGACTCGATCTGTTTCTAATTACCGAGTGACCTTTTGGTGGTACTCCTTTCGGCCAAACCGTCACATTATACCTGCTCCAACAGACCTGCAGATGCCTTCGGGTTGCCTGTGGGTTGTAATTCAGGTTTTTAAAACTATTTTTCGTCTGTTAAAATATTACACTCTTTTATTTAAACTGTGAATTTGTCTCTTACATTGTGTGAGGACAAAAATTGTAACTGGAAACTTTAAAAAACTATGCACCTGCAGTACATATTTGATGTAGTTGCTCATGTGTTCGCAGTGTTTGAAGTGAAGAGTTGGTGTTTAGTTTTGATTCAAAATGCAATCCAGTATTTGTCACCGTAATCAACCAACTATAACCAGCTTGCTGATTGGACTGCTCAGCTTCCATGCTCGGCTGATTCTCAGGGGTTGTTTCTGTGCTAATTCTTTATGAGAATAACTGAACCTGTGAGATTTAGGTAGGCTCTGTGGGGCTATGTTCAAGCTGCTTTTGGCAGGAATAACACCGTCTTGCCAGCCTAAGCCGCCAAGTAGAGCTGAATTAGAGCTAAGCATCCCATCTCTTCTGACTGAGACAGATTTGAGCTGCTGTGGATGCCTAAATGAAGCTCTTCTAGCAGGTATGAAGAACAAGTGTCCATTTACTGAAGATGTGTGAGATGAAAAATATGTGAGGATGTCCACACTAATCAGATTAAAACAACTGGTAGAATAGGTGTTCAGGAGTTTTGGTATTGTGTAACAATTTGAGATGATCAAAATTACTTGTTACTTCTGATGCTTTTAAGATTAACAGTTTAAAAAAATGAAATAGTGACAATTGACAAAGTACAACATAATAATATGGAGCATTAATTAATTAATCTGAATGTGAGTGTTCACCTTCAGTGGAAATAAATTCAATTTTCTGCAATTTAGCCTCTAGCAACAAGCCATGTGCTGTTTTACCTCATCAAGTGAAAAATGTCGATATTGCAATTAAAGCTTCAGGTAAAAAAAAACACGCAGTAATGTGAACAATTGTACCATATGGCATAATCTCAGACACAACAAACTTAAAGTGATGTTCATTGTTTAGGAACTAAAACATATAGAAAGTTTAACTGTGCTGCTTCCCCAGGATTAAATTTAGGAAGATATAATGTAAGTCAGCTTTTCTCTATTTCACAAACTGTATTTCTCTCCTACTTCTGTCCTTATAAAACATACTGTGTCCACAGTCTGAGGCATCTTAACCCATATGTTAGGCTGTGACTCGAATCAACCTCTGTAAAAGTAATGACGGGCAGTTCGTGACATGCATGAAGACAGTTATGGGCCACGCTCATTTACAAGCGGGCGACTCAGCTCCCCTCTTTGCCCGTCATAACTCAGCCATTTTGTGAGGGACGGTGCAGGGGATGAGGTCAGACCACAGACGCTACTCACAGGCTGATAATAGCTGATGGCTCTGAGTGGTCTTTGGAGTGGGATCCAAGTAAAAAAAAAAAAAAAACCTGATTACATTAGAATTCAGACCATACAGCAGGAACTGATTGAGGGCTTTCTCTCTACCTCTGAATGAAGCAGCACTCTGCTTGAAGATTGTCATTTTAATTGTGTCCCATCAATTGCTGATGACTCAACAAGCGCCCAGTCCGTCTCCTACATTTGAATGCATTGGATGAGGAAGAAAATGTTTTGTAGTTGCACTATGATGACATGTAAGTGTAAGTGTCCACCCATGTATGAGTGTTCTCATCTGTACTAAGGTTGTCAAAAATGTTAACTAATTTTTGATACCACCTGTTTTATAATGTTCCAATTTTAGTCATTTCAATGGTTGATGGCATTGAAGAGTAAAGAGTCCTTAAAAAAAAGAAAAAAAGATCTTCACTCACAAGTTTTAAACCAAAAGCAAAAGAGAGTGCCCTGTCTAAAATACGCTTATATGCTAACCGTCTAAATTGCCCTTCTTTGGTACCAAAATGTTGACAGGTTAAAGGGTAAATTGAATTCTGGGGAAGCAGCACTGTTTAGTTCCCAAACAATGAATGTCACTTTAAGTTTGTTGTTTCTGATTTTGTTTCAATTTTTGATGATTAATCAAAACAAAATGAAACTGTATTGGGTGCCTAGAGCTTGTAATTTTGTTGCCATGGAATCAAAACAGGTATCGAAAGGATTAGATTTTTACTGGAATTGTAACAAAAAGCTGATATTGTGTCAACTCTAATCTGAATAGCTTTCAACGTACATAGTTCCATGCGTCAGTGCATAAGCTGCTGTACTCTTCCAATCCTTTGTTTCTAAAGGTGTCAGTGATGTTGAGCTGTCTAAGGCACTGACTTAATGTCATGCTGAATCTGTGAATTGACCTTCGACCCTGACACCACACATCAGCTGATATTAAGACAACACAGCCAGGGTGCTGAGCTGCGGCCTGATTTTGACGGACATGCAGTCGTTATCTCTGTTGGTTGCCACTAATCATATGCCTCCACGGAGTAATGGCTCGGGTCACGAGGATGACAGATTTTCAAGGGTATGTCTCAGCCAGCAGTTCTGTTTGCGTACAAATAAGTCAACCAGTGTGATGCGCTTCATACTAAGCGCATACAAAGCATGTGCCTACAATGTCAAAAGGTGCTGCAGCTTTATAAAGTCAATACATTAATTGAGTCCTGGATCATCAGTGAGTGGAGACACCCCAAATCCCTTTTATTTATGTTCTATCTCATATGATTACATAACCCTACAAAAAGTAAGTTACTGGATTATTCGTGTTTAGCATGAGGATGACCTCTAATTATAGGATTCATGTTCATCTAATTTGACATTGAGACCCTGCAGGAGAACAGAACTGACAGCTGAGCGGATGGTTTTTCCATGCGAGAAAGAAAATCACTTTTAGGCTAAATTATTTAACTTTGTATTAATGGAAAGCTCTGGCTCTAAGCTGGAAAATATATTTTGTGATTGTATGTGCAAGACTTGCTTGTTAATATTATTAATCATAAGAAATATGCAGGATTCTTGTACACTACATCATATAAGTGAAACCTAAATGTTCTCATGCATGAAGGACAAAGCTCTTGAATGCTTCTTAGTGTTATAGCTTCTAGAAGAAGAAGTGTACACTTAAGGTTGTGTAATGACTTTGGTCTTTATTCAAAAACCAGATATGTTACATGAGAGGTGGAACAAGAACATGAACACAGTATTATCACGTTAATTCACAGTGGTTTGGCGGTTACATTTTTTCTTATACTCCCCTCATCTCCACAATCATTATCGACAGTAGTTCTCCTCAGGGACAGACAATAGTTGGATTTAAAATGATTACCTTCTTGTCCTTGTTGCCGTGTCTCAGGAGAGACTTTCTCACAACCATTTCACATTATTGTCATTCACTGCAGTGGTCTTCTCATCTGCATGGTGGTAACCCTTCTGCAAGCACAAGGACAAGAAATTGGACCTCAGCAGGGAGCTAAATGTGCCTTCAGTCTCAACAATCCTTTTAATCTTTCATCAATCATGTGGAAGCAGCTCGGAGCCCTGATCCTATTACAGTTAGAGGGGAATAGTTTAGAATTGACAAGCATGAGAACTGCAAGTGAAAGTTTGCCATGCAAGAAAGTTGTGATGGAAGCCTAGTTCGGCTTGGCAATATGATGAGAAAATCCTAAAACTGGATTGCTAAAATTGAAAGCAAACAAACAATTGGAAGTGGTATTCCACTTGCTGTCGACTCAAGGATCTTGAGAGAACATAGAAAAATGGAGAGGGTTCTAAAAATTGTTTTTCTTCAGCTGCACTGAAAGAGGCAATCACTGAGGCAGCAAGGCCAAATGAAAAGCGAACCCTAAACAGGGTCTGAGTTTACGAAGCATGATCAGGCCAAGTTGATCTTAAGTGACCAATTTAGAAATAAATCCGAAGAATAATGAGCGCTTTATCACAGTTAAAGTTCCACTCGTAATTTACCAAACATTTGAGGTCCAAAGGTGCCTTCAAATAAAGACCAACGAGCTGGAACGGGGATTCAAAGTAAATAAGGTAGCTTAATAACAGAGATGGAGGAGCTCTACTGCAATCAGCACTACTTTGAACTTGTTGCTTCAGGTTTGTAGAATGTAATTGATAAACAAGGTTTTAGAAATCTTTGGTTCTTATTGATCCCTTCATATTGAATAAAAATACTTTATTGTCCATCCTTTGCGTGCAAAGGGAATAAACTTGTCTTTTGGTTGCAGTGTGCAAAGACACAGTTAACACAAGATATATGGAAACAAACATTAAATTATAATCACAATAGAAGAAGTGGGGGAATCTGTCTAAAGAGGAAATTATAACTGTCAAAACATTTGACAAGAATCCTTTTTTTAGTTATTCTTAAGTGCCAAGTGGTCACACACTGATAATTTGTGTCCTTTCATGAGTAGAACATACACTCAGTTTCTAGGGAACAGTTTTTGTAATAACGGTGTTTCCTCAAGGTTTACAGCGTTGGGGGGGGTGGGGACAAGCCGACATGCCGACACGGCGACATGACGACACAAACACTTGAAGGAATCTTGGCGTTCATGGGTTACTTTTAATGACAGCTGTCCTTTTCTATCGGAAAGGTCTCCTTAAATGACTTGGGCCGCCCCCCCAATATAATGGTAGGGGAAACACTGAATAAATATTACTCATATTTGGTTTCAGTTTTAATCCTCATCTCTTTACGTATTAAACTCTTTAATTTTGGATGTTTTGTGCAGTTTTCTTTACAATTTCTTTTTGGCATTTTTAGGCCTTTAATATAGAGACAGGAATTCACAGAATTTCATGCGGGAAAGGTGCCACAGGTCAGATTTGAACCTGGGCTGCCCACTTCAGACATGTTTGAAATTGTTGTTGTAAGACTTCATACACTCGCACAGTGAAAGCAGAGCCCCAAACTTATTCCCCAACTCCAGGGCTTTTTTCTTGATTCCACCTGCGCAAATATCGGACTACGCCTGAAAGCAACCATGGCAACGGCAAGCATGCCTGTTTAATTTGTCTCCCCCCTCTTGTCATGAAAAGATATGAAACGTTGGCAGGAAATAACTATGGACCTCCAGGTGCCGGGGAATATTTATGATTTAGCTTTGCTAGTTAGCCTGAGACAACTGTGAGAAACTGAACTACACATTGATCTGACTTCAACTTCCATCTGTGGGAGTTTAGAAAGGGAAACTTCAATGCAGATAGTCAGTGCTCCATCCAGATTCAACACGTGTGTGAGCACATAATTCATGAGCTTTGGTTGTGCGATGTAAACAATTCACTCATACAGTGTGAGACGTCCCCCCCCCCCCCCCCCCGACCTATACAATCGCACAGCGTATGCCTGGCTTGAGCTTATTTAAACAAAAATCCTCTGTTATTTCAGGTCCAGTGTTAGATATGAATGAACATATAGTCTCTCTATATGCTGCTTTTCCAGATAACATGTAAAGCAACAAAATGTCACACATAACCAGTGTAGAGAACCCCCCCCCCCCCACACACACACACACACACACACACACACACACACCATGATGGTGTCTTCTAACGATTCCCTCTGTTCATTAACAAAGAAATAGGAATTTGAAAGAAAAAAAAAAGAGACAGGGAGTGGGGGTACAGCATAACCAAGCATTCCCTAATTAGGAGTTTTATGGGGCATATAATTTGAGTTACAGCACTAAGCCTTGATTCAGAAGCAAACACTTTTTTTTTCCTTTGGATAACACAAACACACAGAGCTGCAGTCTGAAAACTCACACGCTCATTATTGAGTAAAGAATTCACAAACAGACTGAAATATTTATCATGCTATTGATTAACTACAACATGTTATGTGCCTTTGAAAAGTTAATAATTTATATTCTTCATATAATCATTGTGCCAACAGTTTGAATGTACTTGATCTGAGATTTGATGTCTACTAGCTCATGATGAAGTGCAGAGATACAAGACTTATGTTCAGCTTACATTTTGTTACTGTCTTATTGATATCGACAGCATGTTCTAATTATAACAGTGATTATGAGAGCAGAGAGCCATGCACATGCACGTTGCATAACTGACACTTCTCTGAACAGGTACTGTACTTCCATCTGGAGGTTTGTTGAGGAAAACAGCGGTACAGCTGTGGTATAAAGACGTCTGTTGATGTATAGTTCCTTGTTCCTACTTCTTTAAATGAACTTTATTTAAGAGCATATTTCATGGAGCACCTTTTTCATATAGATGGTACAATGTACATATTCCCTTTATCTCTGTCCTTAGTTTCTGCTGCCTCAGTTGTTTCGACTCTGTGAGTACTGCGGTTCTAACTGCCAACAGGGCAATCAGGTCCAGGTGTAGACTTCCAATAGACAGTATATTTTTAGCCATAATGCCTTAACTACAGAGACTAATGGAGATATGGACTTAATTTGAGATCCTAAGGGGACAGTTGAAAAATAAATTCAAAGTGGAATGACAGGAATAATGTTCAGTGTTGGCAGGGCTTTGTGCACTCAAAGGGCCTTTAAGTTTCTGCTGTAGATATTTTACTTCACTTAATGCAGTATGCTTAACATCTGCCATTGTTGCTGTTGTAAGTAAGTAAGTAAGTAAGTAAGTAAGTAAGTAGTAGTTTCCCATTTATATTTACATATTTATTTTATTTTCTGTACTTTTTCTTACGACAGAGATACTTAACATTTTATCTTTTTATACTACAAACTTTCACTATGATATTTGATAATTCAGTTAATAAATACTCTTAATTTTCATCCATTTGGAATCAAATGTATTGACACAAGGCTATTTTCTGTCTGATGTCCTGTTTTAGTCTCTTCACAGTTCATCATACAAATGTAGAATCTGTACAGGGGTCTGGATTTTCAGCATTAGAAGTGTTCTGGTTCCTCTTTGTCGGACATTTGTAGTCTGAGCTGTATTGACCAATGACGTATCAGCAGGCTTTGCAAAAAAACAGGCAGATCGTTGTCCAGGCTAATGACTTACTGGCTCCAATCTCTGATATTCTGACCGTGATTTGTCTCTATAAACATATATCTACATTAAAGTGCAGCTAACCATCGCTCATAGATCAAACATTTGAGAGACAAATCTTCTGGACTCTTCTGTTGTAGCAAAAGTCAATTTGCGTTAAGATTCCCTGTTAACCTGAAATGAGGGATTATACAGTCTAATCTATTTACTGAGTGTGTTACCTTATGAATGAGTACATGAGAATATTTTTTACTTTTACTAAAAAAAGAGGCAGACACGGACCTCCCCGTAGCCCACTTTGGTTCTTGTGGTGTGTCGCTCATCAGTACTGTGTGTCTGTTGGACAGCGGTCTCCACATCTCAGTTCTGAATGAAATGAGAAGTGATTGTAAAATATTACTCCGCAGGGAGGGCTGAACACAAGTCTGTAGTAACTTTGCAGTACTGCTCAATTCTGCTGCGCTTCCTTCTCACATCTTTTCCATTCCTGTAGCTGTTGTTCTACATGATAGCGGCTTGTACTCAGTCACCATTTTGGTTATTAGCAGGCTCATCTTCGCTCTGGTATCATCACAACGACATGTGCTAACAGAGCTCGCAAATGAAACTCACTTGAAACCTGTGGAAACCAGGGGGAGCTGTAAAGTGTGGAATAAATTATCAGGCATCATCACTAAAAAACTTGTATAGTGTCAAACTGTGATTAAAATGTTTGTTATGAAACTAGTAGCTGTAATAATAATAATCCTTTAAAGGCTTAATGTGCGATTTTTCACACTTACTTGTAATAGAAATCAAGTATATCCTCTGAAAATAACTCTGTGAGTCATGACTGTCTACAATGGGTGTAACACCCGAGTCCCACTGTCTGTGATGCTTTCTGAGTTTTCAGAGTCCTATCTTCAGTTTGTTTACATCGTCGGGACGGCAGGCTGACTCCTCCCCTCGTGTATAAAAGTTGTTTAATTGAGGGACTAGAGAAAAGAAGAATAACATACTGTACTCACTGCTTAACTGTGTTTCTAGATCACTCTCATTTCAGGTAAATTTACATGCAGTGTGAAGATACCAGCATAATAAAGATCGCTAGCATTAGCATGCTAACATAACAATGCAGCGCAAGTTGTTTTGGTTTCATGCTGGAGCTCAAGGGCGACACCTGCTGGATCAAAAAATCACATAGTAAGTTTTTAAGTTGTTCTGGGATAACTAAGAAAAATGCCAATTTTCTTAAAATCCAAGAGGTTTTGATCAGATGGGAATGTTTTTGTTGTTTTATAAATCTTAGCTTTTAAATATCTACCAACAATTGTGTTTGATGGGTGAGCCGAGACAAATACTAGAGGTTGATGATATAACCTGCATCAATGTATTTTTCACACTTGGGGACATTTGACAAGTGGTGCATAACCAGTGACTTATAGTCCCCCACCTGCAAACATGAGCCTGAATGCAGCCTCTCAAACTGGCCCCTCTTCTGGCGTTGCCCGGGTTCACAAAAAATTCCCACAATGACACGGCCACAACCAGGCCGGTCTTCAGTTTTACATTTGAAAGCATATTTAACTTTTCACTCCTCCAATCACAGCCTGTGAGCAGTAAGACTCTGAGCCAGGCCGAGATTAGCTTTTGGCAGACAATGCAGTGTATTAAAGGCCACACATGGCCCCTCTCTTGTTCTCAGGGTGACCAAACACACTTCCAGGGCCAGGAACTCTTGACCAGTCTTTTTAACCCACATGGAGAAACTAGGAGTTGGAGATAAGTATGCGGCTTGGATTTAGGATCAGTACTTGGCGAGACAAAAGTGTTCTCAGATGGAACAAGACAGATGGTCTTTTTCCTCACTAACCTGCCAAACTTTAGTGTCAGAGGTTTCGGCTTAGGTTAAGGAATTTTGAAATATTTACTCGTCTACTAGTACATTAAATTGGATGTTAAAAAAATAAATAATGCAGCTAATATATTAATCCTAAAACATGTTCATTCAGACTTTTTGACTTAATTCTTCACAGCGTAGAGAGAGACTATGTTAAATATGGCAAATACTAAACAGATGTTGCTTTTCCTTCTCAAATATTTATTTAGAATTTACTAACAAGTCAAGCAATTACAGCTGAGCATACATTTACCCATAACATTTATTTATTGATGATGCAAAAGCATTCAATAATTTAAACAAAAGCTACACAAGGACATCCCTGCTGGGATTATATGATAAAACATTCTGTCGAGTATGTCAGTCGTTAAGTGGTAGAAATTTAGATGAGCCACACTAAGTCTTAAAGTTTGATTGAAAATGACTTCATATTAAGTAAGTAAGTAAAATAATATCATTGTATTAAAAAAAACAGGATATAAAGTGGCACATCTGCGAACACTGAGAACATCCTGTACATATTAACAACAAATAACAGAATGCATAACACCAGATTAACATTAAAGACAATATATTCTTATAAATTGTCTAATTTTAAGTTAATGCAAAGTCACATTAAAAAAAAAAACTTCACTCCCATTTACCATGACTCTAAATACGAAATATATATTCAATACTTAGTCTTAATCGTCTGGATAGGATGACATAATTCAACATAAATCCTGCAACATGGTTGGAATCTAAATAAGTTAATTATTTTGTCCCAGCATTTTTTATTATTTAGGCCTTGTATGGGGTGTAGTGTGAAATAAAAAAATGCAGATTTTTTAATAAGGTCTGTAGGCAAAACTCTCTGTAGGATTATTATCAGCTTTTTGGTGGAGATTAACGTCCAGGAAAACTAAAAACCCGGCGTTTATTTGGAGGGGACTATAGCGTAGTACCGAAGGGGGCGACCACGCACAGTCACACACTCATCCCTGCTCCACACTCGTAATTGTAAATGGTGAGGGAGCAACGCAGCTTGTCATTCCCAGCGTATCTGCTGCTGTGTCACCTCACCTTCCACCGTACAGTGCGTGTGTCCGGGGGACTGTTTCCACCTCCATCTCCCGGGGATATTTTCAAAAGCGTTTCATTTGGGTGTGTGTGCATGCTTAATGGACACCTTCTCATCCATGTGAGTCTCCGTGAGAGCTGGAAGCAGCAGCAGCACCTTGGTGGAGCAGCAGCAGCAGCAGGAGGAGGAGGAGGAGGAGGAGGAGGAGGATTTTTCTGCCGTACCGTGTCGTGCTCAGTGGAAATACACTCGCCTGCTCGGGGTACTATTAAAAGCGAAAGGGAGGGAAGAAGAAGAAGACGGAGACCAAGTACAAGCATAAGGGCTTCTTTTTTTTTTTGTGGGGCTCCCAGACTATATCGGTGAATTGTCATCGGGACAGGCCTGCGACAGAGGACATGTCTTCAGAATGGTAAGGTTTATTTCATCAAGATTGTTTGTCAGCGTTGCCGTAAAAAAAACCCAGAAAAAACAGACGGCTGCATACAAGCATCATGCAGCAGCGGAGGAAATGTAGTGAGCCGCTTTCACTCTCACTACAATGTGGATTTCTTTCACATTTGTTTGTTTCTGCTGTCTTTTTTTTTTTCTCCGTATGAATCTGTCCCTTTACCCCTGTGCTGTTCCTCGGACAGTGAGAGATTTTACGGTCCTTCGTGAACGGCGCAGCACTGTAGGCTTTCTGCTTCTCGTTTTTAAGCAACCCCAAAAGGCTTGTAGACCGTCTTAACATTACAGTGAATGTGATCGCTAAAGGATCAAAAAGTCCACACTTGCTTTTTTTTTTTTTTGTAACAAATTCAGGAATAGGAAGGCAGCAGCGCGTCCTTAAATGATGGGAGATTGGTACATAAATAACAGATGAAGGCGGATGAGGACTTGCTTTATGAATTTAGAGTAAGGATGAAGTGCCCTGTTGTATGGAGACTAAATGTGAGCTCTAACCTTGCCATCTACTGTCTCTCTGAAGGTGAAAGTAACCAAGGTTGTTTGTTGTTAAATACGGAATCGAAAATGTAGATGTGTTCTGGATGGGTTGTGGGGTTTGGATTCCAGCTCCCCAACCATCTTTTATTTATCACAGGTGAGTCCATATTCAACTTTGTAGTAGCCTCTGTTTGACGGTGTGGTGGCAGAGCAAAGCCAGTGGATTGTGTCTGTGTGAGATTTCTGCTTTAAATGGGACAAGGCTCGGGATAGTTAAAAAGGAAAATGCACATCTGCTAGTTTTCTACAGCATAGTGATGGTTTAAAAAAAAAAAAAAAATCATCAAAGTGGGTCTTTCTTCAACAAAAAATACATAATTTAGACATCAGAACAAATAAATAATTAACATACGAACTACTAACACTGAGTTAACCACCTGTATGTTTTTATTTTGTTAAGTGTGTGAGGCAAAACCTTAAAGAATGCATTGTCACATAACATCACAAACAAACTGAGCTGTAATTTAAAAAAAAACAAAAAAACTTCAATTTGAACACTCTGCTGTTCACAAACATCTGATACTGGTGAAGTAAAAGTGTGAGTAGGACCCCTGGGAGTCATTGTTGGGGCCCTACACACAGCTCTAAGAGCAGCTCTGCACTCTTACAGGGCTTAAACGACCCCCCCCCCCCCCCCCCCCCCCCCCTTCAACACAGACAGGCAGACACACACACACACACACACACACACACACACACACACACACACACACACACACACACACACACACACACACACACACACACAGTACTCATGCTGGTGGTAAACTTTTGCATCATGCAAAAATGTAATTAATAGGGAAATTTTGCAATAACTGCAAACGTAGACTGGAGAGTTGTGAGAAAAGGGGAAAAATCAAAACCATGAATTTAACACCTGTGTCAAACTTAATTTTATGAAAGTATTAGATGCAGAAATCTGCCGCTGCTCCATCATGATCTAATTTTCAAACATTAACTTGAAACTGAAGTAAAACAGTTCTCGGCTATATTCACGCTGTAAAAGTAAGTTACCCAGGACATGCTGCACAAATTCACAACATAAAGAAACTCTGTGTGTGTGTGTGTGTGTGTGTGTGTGTGTGTGTGTGTGTGTGTGTGTGTGTGTGTGTGTGTGTGTGTGTGTGTGTGTGTGTGTGTGTGTGTGTGTGTGTGTGTGTGTGTGTGTGTGTGTGTGTGTGTGTGTGTGTGTGTGTGTGTGTGTGTGTGTGTGTGAGGGATTTTTTTGTTGTTGCATATAATAGAGTCACAAGTGCCACCATTGGGTATAGAAGGATGCATGACCTCAGATATTAGAGGTTAAATCCAAGAGAATCCAGGGGCCCTCCATCCTCTGTGGCAAGTGTTTCGTGGAGGCACCAAATGAGAAGTCTGAAGTTGTTAGGTCCCGCCGAGGTTAACCTTTGTAGAACAAGGCTGCATTCCCCCCGGTTGTCTTTGTCGTGCTGATGAGCTCTGAGAAGGAGCCTGTGCACTAGTTCTCTGCATGATAGGAGGGGAAACAACCCCCCCTTTGTGATCACAAATGAAAAAATCTGTTGCTTGTTTTTCCGCCTTTGTTGTTGTTCCGCTGCAAAGTAAATGCATAGCTACTCTCTAAAGGACGGATTGCTGAAAGAAAGATGACATGTTAGTTGCAGTCGGACCTTGTTATAATCCATAAGCGATTGTTGTGTTTGAACTAATGTTGGCTGTGTTCTGGGCCAGAACCATAACAGAGAGGAAACAATGAAATGCCTCTGTCCCTCTGGACTTTTCCAGGGGGATATTGTGTATTTCAAGTAATAATTGTTGTGAGAACTGTACGGTCATCCAGGGAGGGAAATGGATGCTGTGCATGGTAAAGAGTCTGTTCTTCATGGTCTTGTGCAGCTCAGTGGGTAGAGCATGACAATAGAAATGTTGTTCATTATAAAATTAAAGCAAATCGGCATTCACAGCCGGAAAGGCTTAACTTGTTGAAATTAAAAACATCTGTATTTAATACCCTAACCTTAATATTGTGCATCGATTTGTCCTGTTTGCTGTACAGTCAGTGATCCTTACATACCTGCCTTTTCATCTTAGCAACATGGAGTGCAGAAGAGCAGAGCTGCATTTTGTAGCCTGGAGCATTAGGTTTAGTCGAAGCTGCAGTCTGTCATCTTGTGGTTTATCACACATAGAACTAATGTGTAGCCGTCACAATTACACCACTTTATTGGACATGAAAGCTGGGCACTGCAACCCCCCTTTCTCTGGTTCACGGTCTCACACACACCCTTACATGCACAAACACACACACACACACACACACACACACACACACACACACACACACACACACACACACACACACACACACACACACACACACAAAATCAAACACACAAATGATGACAGGACAGCTCCAGACTGAGAATTTGAGGAAAATGCAGAACTCAAAAGCATGTTGTGTCACTGAGTGACCAAGTGATGGTTGCAAAGCAGATTTTGTTGGTGGCTCACATTGTTTTTAGTTTTCTATCTCCGTGAGCCTTTTTATGTTAATAAATATAATGTGACAAGTTATTAAATCATTGGTCGTGTTTTGCATAATTTTCATTGGCCAAGCACAGATTTGACGTGAAAGTTATTTTTGAGGTGCATAAACCTGACCTCAGTTTAAAATTAGAAATCAATTGAGTCAGTGTTTTGTGTGTTTTGTGTGTTTTGTGTGTTTTAATGATGTCAGAAAGCTTCATGTGCTCCTTGGGAAACGAGGTTACTCAAATTTTGACAGGCACATTAAAACATTTTTTATAGCTATGAGTTTAAAAGGAAAATAAATCAAGATGATCAGTCCCTTGTAAAATTCAACTTGAAGTTGATCCAAAATATTGATTAAAACACATTCTTTGAAGGACTTAATGCTCTTACACACTATGCACTGCATTCTGCACATTCTTACACATATTTGTGCCATTAAATGATTTTGAGTCGCCTCCAGATTGTGTGTTAAAAAAAAGAAAAAGGAAACGCAAAGACAAAAGAGACTTATTTGATGTCATATCTATGTGTGCTGATTCCCAAAACATCCCTAAAACTGGAATGTTCTGCATTTTGATGAGAGATAAAAATAGCATTAAACATTATAGTCTTTGTGGGGATATGTTAGATGTGTTTTCTCATTCTCCTCTTTTCCTGGGGCATTACAGTGTTCAACATTTCCTCTAAATCTTTTAGATCCATTTTTCAAAGAGCTGGAATCCTACACCTGTTTGGTGCTCAGTAAGTCAGAATCACTCAAACAAAGTACATCAGGAGTGAGGCTGGGTTGGAAATTATGTGCTGGTGCCCCACAGACACAGGCTAGTATTTCTCTCTCTGGACACACAGCAACAGACTCCCCTTTGTGTCCGACATTTCATGTTACACATGTCGCAATTTTAAGGATGACTCTCGTTGCTGTGGAAGCTAACGACAAGCTGCAGGTGTTGTACTTATTATCCGTACACACTCTACTTTGATATATTCTTGTCTGCTCAAAGCCACATGCGGCTGAACATAATCCCGTTCAAGCTTTTTTCCTCAAAATCAGCTTTCCTCTTCCTCGTATATTTCTGTTCATTTAAGAGTCATTCGCAGGAAGAAACGGCAACCACAAATCAGACTGGTGGATAGTCAAAATAAGCTGATTGTTCTGAATCTCACTTCATGCATTAATCCTGCATCATTTAAATTAATAATGCAAAACCTTCTTTGTGTACACTTCATGGAATTTAAAATTCTCAGGAATTTCCACAATCTACCGGTTGTTATATTTCCTTCTCCTGTAGGTGTTGCAATAAAGACGTTAAACTCTTGATACATTTAATCTAAACATTTTCTCTGCGGGGACAATGTGTGTGAAAAATAATTTAAGATCATCCCTCCTGTGGATAAGCAATCAAACAAGACAGACAGTAACTTAGCACATTTCACATTTTGAGAGTAGACACTGGTAATATCATTTTTTTTATCCTTCTAAGCAGATATGTCAAATGTTTTAACATGTTATTTACTCACAAAAACAAAACACAAGGGAGACAATCTAGTAGAAGTTTATGCTGTGAATTTCAGATGCAAGTGCAGGTATGGGGGATAGTTGTGAAAGATGAACAGAAGGTTAAAGAAGCTATAGGCGCATCTAACAAGGTAGTCTACTGTGCAGCCTTACAATTACACCCTAATGATAACAAATCCCCATTCTACATTGTCTTACAAACAAAACAACATGCACTGTGCATTGTCTGTTGTACAGATGATGTTTACAAATGAGCAGCCACAGAAATCCTTATGGTCTGATTGGTTGTATTTCAAAAGTTCCCACACATAAGAGGAGGATCTCTTTACGACTTTTAATCGTGGTTCTGAGCAGCATCTCTGAAGGGTAATCACATCTGATGGTTTCTTTTCACAGTAGTTAACAGAACAACAGTAACAGGTCATTTCACCTAATCAGGTGCACTTAGTGATGCTAACATTGTTCTCTTATAGTGTATTCCCATATTCTCATATAATTATTCTCCAGTTTAGAACATTCAACCGTGTCATGGGGCGTTCACACTTGCAGAAAACTCCTGAAAAACTCTGACTGATGTGAAGGAGCTGTATGTGTGAACGCAGTAATATGAAGGCAAATATTCTATTTATAGCGTCGTATAGTGGACTCTGTTGCATCAGGAGACCCCCCTCCCCTCTGACAGGGATAGTCTCCCGCTGTGAGGTGCATATGTGAACAGCCAGGGCAGGAGCAGCCCTCCAGAAATGATCTAAATATTTTCAGGATTGCATAATGTGAAAAATGGCTTCAGAAAAAAAAAAAAAAAAGAGTCTTACAAACATTTTTGTTGCCACACAAGTTTTAAAATAATGTAATGTTTCCCTTCTCTTGTAGAGACCAAATCAAATGTTGAGAAGCCTAGCTGGATTATGATTGTACGTGTGTGACTGTGGAAGAATCTTTTTCGTGTGTTTGGCAGATTGTGCTCAGTCACGCAAGAGAAATGGTTGACAGAAGTCCAAATAAAATTCAAGTAAATTCAGTTTAAAAAAAAACAACTTTAAAGCCAAAAAAGTGCTTCAGAGAAGAAACGTCAAAGTAAGCGTGATCAAACAATTTGCTCTGATCGAGCAGATTTGGCATTTCTGGCCTTAAAAGTGTGTGTTTGATTGCCCATCATGCACTAAAAAACTCTCCACTGATGGAGAGAAATTGAGGCTGACCATTTCAAACTGCTCCCAACTACTGCTCGCAGACCGACTCGGCCCAACTGTCGGGTCAATGTGTTGTACACCACTAGAGTTAAATGCACTGCAACAAATTGCCCCACTCTTGTTGTCATGAGTTTTCTGTGGCCACTACTGCAGCTATGGACAACAGATAACAAAAGCTAGTAATTGAATAACTGGATTTGCACTCATGTTGAACTTGAAAAAAAGTGACAGGATTAATACGATGTCCTTACACTTCCTGAAGGTCACGTTATGAGGGCGACTTAGCTCAAAGGCATCACATTGGTCGTTGCCATCAGACTAAGTGGCATCTTGTAATTTCTGCATCTTCGAAATCCTCCCAGAACAGCCTCCCTTGTGGCATTTCATCATGACCAGGATAATCTTATGCAAGACAGTGAAACGGCAGTTAATTTGCAGGTAATTAAACCCCAGTGGTTTACAGCTGGAAACGCAACATATACAGTAAGGCTGCAGACAGTTGGGCTGCATGTTTGAATGAAAATACGGATGCAGATCTGTCAAAGCCTTTTCACTAATGAACGGCAATGCAAGCTAGCTGTTATCTAAAACAGTATAGAAGATTTTTATGGCAGTGGTGGCCGCTCATGAAAATGTATATTTACCGATCTTCTACTTAAGCTTAGCTGTGAGTGTCTCATCCTCCTCCCCCCCCCCCCCCCCCCTCTTAAAGCATTGAGTGATGGGTTTAATAAACGCTCTTTATGACTTTGTTTTCAGCAGTGTTGTGAATGCGGTTATTATCACATCACATGAACATGAGATTTTATTGTCTTTGCATCATTGAGGGACCAGTTTGCAGAAGACGTTTGTAGTTTCATTTTCTTATTTTGAGTGAAGTCCCATCTGATGCTGCTCGTAAGGTTTTTGAATAATGTATTTGCCTATGTATGGTTTTTTTGGTATACTTTTGTTTAGGAGCTTGATGAGCAAAATAAAGTAATGACTGTTTGCATAATCACTGTGGAGTACATCAGGGCTCTTTAGATCTTCACTGCATACTGTCGTTTCACTGGACTGGTTTTAATCTGTAATTATTGCTTCTGACAGTTTGTTGCAATAGGTAGACAAACAACATGCAATTTTTATACAATCATAATACATTAATGACCACGGATGTGTTTCGTTTCTCTGCATAACAAATCAAGCTGTTGTAGATTGCTCCTGAGGATGAGCCTTTCAGCAGGTCAGAGCAAGTATCATGAAAATGTTCCTGTGCCTTGCAGGTACGATGGGGGTAAAGGCCTGTAAGGATTTTTCCTCTGCAGTATGACAGACCTTTACTTAAGTTTAACTTTTAAGTGCTTGGCTTTCGCACTGAATCCCTCTCAGATCACATGCTAATTTGTTGCCGCGAGCTTAAGCCTTGAATTCTTTGACAGAGGCTTTTTAATGGGTACAAATTAGGGCTACATTAAAGGGAAGGTGCAGGACTATTAGAAGCTTATATACTCCTCAATGACAAAGCCCCCTCCTAAGACATGAACACATTTTTAGGTCAGAGCTGTTATTTTTTAAAGGTTGGCACCAGCTTCCTTTCAGCATCTGTTTGCACCTTGTCTTCCAAAATCGCACAGTAGTAATTATGCATGCCCCGCTAACTGTTGTGAAGTTAATAAGTGATATGATTACGCAAAATGATTTAAAGGGTACGTTTTTTTTTCCTCCATCTTAACCGCATGCCAAGTTACAAAAATCATCAGATCATTTTAAAGTCAGCTTGAAGGTATGCTAATGCAGCTCGTAGATGTCTTCAAGAAAAAGTATCTGCTGCTCTCAACAGGGATGAAATAGGCCTTCTCCGACGCCGGGGCTTTACTGCCTGCTGCAACCTGAGCCTTTACACTTAAAAAAAAATCATCAGAAGGATGTCGAGTCCTTAAAATCTAAAAGTATTTAAGCTTATCAAGAAAGAAAACTACCTCAACATCTGCCTTTTAATCAAGCCTTCAAAGTATGTTTGGTGAACATGCTGCGGTGATTACATCTTCATGGGATTGTTTAAGCTGCCTGAAGTCACAACAGAGGCTCTGGAAACATTTATCCAGACTAAAGAGAGATGAAATAACTGTGTGGTCAGTATTCTGTGGGTCTCACTAATCCAAGCAATCAGATAGCTCCTCCTGACGAAAACCAACCCCCTTTTGATGATGTCCATGTGCATGTGTCACTTCTGGTCAAGTGCCGGCTCTACAAGTTCTAATGTTTGACGAGTGACATGAGAATGCTCTTTCCCTACTCTTAACGGTCCGGGGCTGAAAACTGGCTTCAACTGGCGGCCTGTACTCCGAGGCATCAGAGTGCTGCCAAAAGGGCTTACTTTTTCATCCAATCAGACACAAGAGTGACATCCATTACATGATGTCATGCCTTTTGTGATCTTTTTTTTTTTTTTTTAATTGGTTTTTCATGTTCAGGCAACTTATTTATTCAGTAGAAACATTATCCTATCTCAGTTTAAGTAAAATTCTACTTTAATTTAAATAAAATGGAGGGAAAGAGAAATCTGCCATACTGTAAAAAGCTGCTGGACACCTGCATGTGGAGGTTTCCAGGGGCAGGGGAGTGCTGAAAAGGAGATGTCAATATATTTTGCAAGTGTTAGGCAGCGAAAAGGAGTGATAGCTCTCAAGGGGGCCGGCCTTAAGCTGTTATTCTATAAATATTAATAAAGCCCAATAGCCTGCCTGGAAGCAAGCTAACAGTTTGCTCATGTCACAGACCGGGCTTCAATGTGACAGGTGGTGAAAAGAGTGATGAGATGACAAAGAGGCAGTAAGATGACATTTAGTGACAGGCCTCATTTTTCAAATATGAAATGGCATCAGTGAAAATGGAAGCTGAGGCCGCTGACCTCCGCCGTACAAAATTGCGGCACAGTCAGCAGACAATACCTTCAGGGGGTTCATGTTTTTTTTTTTTTTTTTCTTAGTCAACAGCAGAACAGAATGTATTCAGTTTTGGAAGAAGCCTAGTTACATTAACATAATTGAATTTGTCCAGTTCAATCAACTGTCAGCGATTGACTGATCAAGTTTGAGAAAGATCATTTATTGTTACAGGATAGTTGTGCTGTTTAAAAATAAAATGTTAGGGCGACTTTCATTAAGTCCTTGAATGAATGAAACCAACAATACAGGAAGACTTAGTAGGTTTTTGGCTGCTGGTGACATTGCTCTGCCAAGACGCACTTGTTGCATGCAGCTCAGACTGAACAGGAACACAGTGCTTTGTCATGCTAATAGATTGAGTGTGTTTGTATTTCCTCATGCTCTATAGAACATGCGGATATTGTTGATGGAATGAATCACAATCTAAAACCATCATCAAGGCTGTACTGATATTTATAAAAGTCTAATACATAAAGTGGCACATCCTAACTTCAAGAGATGTGCTTGTAAGGGTTTCATCAGAACATTACTGCTGTAAATGAACCTCCAGCTGGAAACATGCTCCACTTGTTTAAAAAGACAACACAAAAAAGCATCATCATTGGACTGTTCATTCGGCTAATATGTGTTCAACAAAGGTTCAATCCCAACATATACCGTGTAATGAGCTGCTTGTTTTTTTCCCCAAACACCAAAAACTATTCCACAAAAAAAAAACAGATGCATATTCAACATTCTTCCAAACTTACTGTAATTTTCTCTACAATCAGAAACATTTTTCGACACAACTTTTAAAAATGGGAACCCCTCACGACTGAACTGAATGAATGTGAGCACGGTGAAATGGTCTTTAATGGTCTGTAAGGGCCCTGCTAGTTCGTCCAGCGTTACCACTTAAATTAGCATGCGGACATAATTGATTCATCTTCATCCTACCATTAAACAGGTGCATTTGCAGACATGGCTACAATATGACAGCCATTATGCTAAACCCTTGTCATCTGAGCTTATGATAACCAAAGAACTTCTATTAAAGGCATTTCACATTCCGCGAGGAGATAATTCCTGTGTGGTAAGGTGTAAAATTGAGAAGCTTTGATGTTAAGCGGTCGATTTAAGATTCAAGATGAGGGTGTTAATTAGTTGACAAAAATCTCTTTGGTTCTGAGAGGTTTTTTTTTTTTCCATTAATCTCTGTGGTCGTAGATCGGGTTGCTACATTTCAGTTCAAATAAGACGGATAAGAACAACGACATCAGTGTACTTCTATACATGTTTATCGCATTTTAAATCACGGAAACCTCTCCTGTATAACTTAGAAATGCATTTACCAGCGCAGCTTTGAGTTTTTAGAAATTGTTTACATGGCCCTTTTGAAAGTCATCATTTTTTCAGCTGTTAAAATGATTAAATGCAGAACTCAAAACATGTCGTATGAGATTTGTGAGTTATCATCAAGGTTGTCTCGTGAGTGGCAGAACTTGACCAAGCCAACTATTTATGGTCCTTTTGTGGACAGTAAATAACCTCAGTGTATCATGACAGCTGAATACACTGCAGGTCGAGCTGTTATATTTTCGAGCTCAGGGAATATTTACTTTGACAAGTTGTCTGACAAGCAATTCCAAATGTGCTATACAGAGACACATGGTGTAGTAGTATATGCTGCAAATAAAAAGATGGAGCAGAAAAATTACAATTGTTCCCTCTGACAAAGCCAGGCCTGAAGTTTAAATGTAAAAGAAAAGTGCATGTCTGTTGTGTGTGTGTGTGTCCGTAATAACAACCTGCACACATACTCTTCTCAGTAGTAAGTCGAGGTGGAGTCAGTGGTTTTTCATAGTATTTGGAGAGAATCCCTTGCAGAATATAAATGCCATCCCGTGCTCCACATACTGTACGTACGTACGTTCGGGGGACACAGAGCCCATTTATATGTGCAGAGCAAAGCAGCTAATTAGGAAATAATTGCCTCTTTGAATGCAAAACTCATTTTGTAGTCTACCCTCTCTCCTTTCTACAAATTCTTGTGGATCCTCAAATGGCAGATATTCATCAGACTGTGCTGCTGTACTGTGTCAGGTAATGAGCGGCCCTGATCACAATGTGGACACAGTGCGCCATTGTTGTCTTGGAAAAAGGCAGAACACTGCTTGCTTAAGTGATTTGATGGAGATTAGGGTTGTCCAATATATCATAGGTGCCTGCACTTTTATATCAGCTGCATTAGTATTTTGTCTTGAATTCATTCCTTGTGTTATTTCGTTCGTCCCCCCAACACAGCGATGCTAGAATATCCAGATTTAGATGTTTCTTACAAAGAAGGAGTCAGCAGTCTTTATATAACACCAGAACTCAAAATATAGCAGCTTTTCAAGGAAAGCTTTCTTAGTGAACTACCTTATAGAAATTTGATAACATGATAATTGAGATATAAGGAATTACTCAGGGTCAAAATCCATAAATGAGAAACAAAATCTTAATAAACCAAGCCATTGACCCCACATGGTACCACATGTTGTGCCACTCAGATCTCTGTGACGTCCATAGGGTTAGGTTGACAGCAGGAAGCCATCAGGGCTTGGCCCTTCTCCCATGCGTGGCTGTTTAATTGATCTTCAGCGTGCTGCTCGCCCCCCCCTGCTGTGAGGATGTGAAGCAGAGGGAATCTAAAGCGGTGCTGAAGCGCGCCACATCATCAGCTACTTTTCAAACTTCCTGCTGCAAAGTTGTGATGGGGGTTGCACATGCATGCGCGGTGAGAAATAGCCGAGGCAAGCACTTGAAGGTGAAAGGCACACCTCTTTCCCAGAATGCACTGGGCTTAAGTTAATGCATAACACTGGGCTCCATTGAAATGTACCATCGCTTATGAGAGTTCATATCTTAACCACTGACAAGATTGCTTGCTCTACCTAGGTAGGGATTGTAAGCTACTAAAAAACAAAGTTGTGTCATATATTGTATCCTCTCAAAAGAATCCAGCTCTGTTTAAAAGCACAACGGGTCCATTCAGTTCTGTTCAAAAAGCACAGCTGCATACTTAGAAACACAACAAGCTGTTCACAACAACAGTCTCCTTGATATAATGTCTGCAAATCGCAGAACTTTTGTATGTGTGTATGAGAGAGTGTGTGTGTGTGTTAGTGAAAGTGAGTATCAATGGGCGATGAAGAGAGAGAGAGCGGGAGAAGCAGAGAGAGGGCAGCTTATTAACTGTTGGTGTCTTATTTGTACCTCAGCTTCCTGACAAAGACGTGGCATGGCCGATGAAGAGGTCAGTTCAGAGGCTCTTAACCAGCATGTCCAGCCAAAGTGAACAAAAACACTGTTACTAAGAATCAATGTTGTCTCACCTCTGATTAGTCAGTGAATGCATCTAAATGGATAAGTTTGGGAATGATCAGAGGAATGGCATTCTCTTAAGAGCTCAGCTACTTCCTGTTTTTGAAACATTTTCAACATTTTGTTACACTGGGGAAAGACGCATTCTCTTTATTATGTTTAATGAAATTAAAGATTTAGATGCTTTACTCACTGTGAATACAGGCGTGTGTTTTTTCTTGTTAAAACCATGTTAATATTATTTTGAATGCTTTGATTAAGTGAAATGACCTTTGGACAGAAAAGCGTAATAAGCTGAACTGAGCGAGCGTAGAAACTGTTTGATGGTCTTCCAAACAGGCGCGTGACCTTTTACTCCATAACGTAACGCATTCTTGGATCAGAAAGCAAACTCTTAATTTCACAGCCAGCTTGTATTTTCAGATATTCTAATTACATGTTTGAGTATTTTGCTGGTCTTTGATATAATTTAGTGCGATGTGATGTGAACTGTTGAATAAATAATGGAACTGCACGCGTGCCGTATCAGTGCAGATCAGGGTTTTGCTCGATGCATTTTAAAACCATTGCCAAAGAATCCTGACAGCAGTTCACATGATGTGCTCTCGACCTGCACAGAGATATTTACCATATATGAAATATATATGTAGATTTACACACAGTTAGGTAAAGTAAAAGTTCTACCTTATCACCCTTTGTGATGCATATATGCCATTCTGGAAGACATTGCTCAACCCCGGTGTGCTGTGTGGAGAATATAGAGGTCACTTTGTGAATGTACATACACTATAGTTTAAGGTGAATGGACTTCCTGCTACCTTTTCATCCTTCCAGTTGTCAAATCAATCAGTGCACTCTGATTTACACTCTACATTCAGCTTTAGTTTTAGTAAATTCCCCGTCTTATCTGCTGATTATGTGCTTCACTGGTGACATCAGTTATTCAGATGCTTCATTGTAACATGGTTGATACCTAACCAGTAAGCTTCTTGATCTCAGTGAATTCCTATGTTGCATATTTTTTTGTATTGGGTCTAATGTGAGAGTCACTTCATATTCATCATATTGGAGGTTTTTATCTGCAGAGCTGCTTCAGAGGCTTTCTGCAGCTGATTTGAGAAGTTAAATGTCACATACATTGCTGTCAGAAGTGCAAACATACGCTGCCTCTTTGAAATGACTCCTTGTTAAGGACCAGCTTAAAGATAGAAAAGTAATTCTTCTGACGGTTTTCTCATTTTTTCTCTTTAAGTCCTGAGTTTGTTTAAAAAAAAAGAAAAGTCAACTGTTTTAATCAGGAGGAAAACAACTCCGGCACATCTCTGTCTCTCCCTCTTACCCACTGTGCCGCCCACACACTGCTTCACGTCTCTACTGGTTGGCTGCTCGTTGTTTAATGCAGTGTTGTGTAAAATGAACAACTTGGTGGAAACACTTTCCTGCTTTCTGGGCTCATTTTGAAACAGGGATTTTGTGTTCCTCTAGTTTTTCCTGGCTCTGTTTGGATTTCACAGTAATTAGTAGTGGACATGAAAGTTCTGAGTTATTGCTCATCGGCCAACTAGGCTGATAGCAAGACAAATTTAATATCCCCAAGAAAAAATACTCGATATGAAGGCAAAAGTGTCAAAGAAATCACTTTGTTTTGACGGCTTACATTTGTAATGCATCATTGCATTATTTCAGTTTTGTCATCCATAGGTAAAATCTGTTTTACAGGTCAACAAAGAAGAATGAGTCACCTTGTAGCCTCATTTAAATATTATCTGATGACCTGATGAGCTGATTCTGGATGATAAGTCTTCTCTGTCTGGATTTTTAGATTCTGCGCACATACTGTGTTGCATCTTTATTTATTCTTTTAAATGGATGTATTAATCAGTCATGCTGGGATATAAATAGACCTCTGCATCTATTTGAGTTGCTCTTTTTCAATAATCCAAGGTCAGTGATTCCACAAGACTAAAAAATGTGGCACACTTCCACAAACGATAAAGACCAGATGGTGCAAGACATGTACATTTCTGATGAGTGCATGTTGTTCACAACACTATATAGATGCTTTTTCAAGTCTGCAGTGCTTAAGAAGAAAATGTATTGTTAGTCATCAACTCTGTTTATAGCACTTTTCTTTACAATGTAACAAAGAGTGTAAGAAGAGGAAATAAAACCTGAGCAGATAATGTGACAATAAGACCCAAACCCACGAGCAAACACAAACACAAGATGTTATAAATGAAGTCAATAGGAATCAGAAAATAATATTTAAAACCCTCACAGAGTGGGACAGGAGAAAGTATTAACAGCCTCAGCCAAAACAGGTTGACAGCTCTGTGCAGACTCCCATATCGCTGGTATGACTCAAAGCCATATGTTACCTGTGTTTGCTTTTTTTGCTTTTAATATTCAGGCCGGCTCTTTTATGGCTGAAAGTGGGGCTCTGCATGCCCCTGAAATGAGTGTGTGTGTGTGTGTGTGTGTGTGTGTGTCTGAACACAGGCAGAAACACTGAGGGAGCTTATGTGATTTAGATCATGGCTGCTAAGGCTTCTGTTGTGCTGAGTTTGAAGAATATTCTAGAAAAGAGAACCGCTGTGCTATAGTACACAGCTTGACCCATAGCAGGGCTTATTTATTGCTGTCAGTTGTAAAGCTCATAACTCCTGTTTTACTTATTTATTTTTCTATGTTAACGTCAGGTCAAGGACTCTGTGGTGCGCTGTGGGTTAACAACAGTACGTCTAGTGTTTCACTATAATCTAAAGTGCACTGATAAAATCTGTATGTATTTAATTAGCATGAATCACACTGCTTTACAGGTGGTGTTTAAATAATGATGTCACCGTATGTTTTAATTTGTTTACTAGGTGTTATGACGCATGCAACATACTGAAAAGGTGAGAGCTAAATGAAAAATAAGAATCAAAAAATGATTCTTCTTTTCTTCCCACAAAAGAAATAAAATCAACACAAGTTTGAATGAGATGGGACAGATTGATGTGAACATGGACTGGTGATTATGGACCTTCTGCATCATAAAGCAACTCTTAAGAAACAGAAGATAAGATTTTCACCTC
The DNA here is from genome assembly GCF_963930695.1 of Labrus bergylta. Taxonomy (NCBI): domain Eukaryota; kingdom Metazoa; phylum Chordata; class Actinopteri; order Labriformes; family Labridae; genus Labrus; species Labrus bergylta. Next base: position 24,528,422 of record NC_089205.1, read on the forward strand.
TCTCCGATTTGATTCATGAAAGGTCAACCTATCACACTTCATTTTGAAATAATATAATGTATTGACTGAAGTAGCAGGAAGTATCATTTTTATTGAACGAATGCAGTGTGTGTGTTCTTTATGGAAATATGACCCAATTCAAACCGTCCTTTGATCCCTAGAAAGTGTTTGAGCTTCATGTTGTCACGTTGGATAAGGCCGTATCGGTCTTTGAACATCATTTTCATGTTCTTCTGTTTAAGGTCAACGAGTGAATAAGCCATCAGTAACATATCATTTACAAAATTGGAGTTATTTAAGTAGGCAGCAAGGATGTCAACAATGGGCTCTGTGTGCAGAACTAAAAAAACACAACCTTCCCCCTCTGTTGCTCAATCAGTGCCTAACACTCCTCTCTAACACACATGACATGAGGGATATTAAAATGTTTTCATTTGTAGTCTTTATTCTAAGAGATATCTTAAGTCTGATCCCCCTACACATTACCCTCAACATTCAGCTCATTGTTCACTGTGAATGCATTTATGAGAACAGAGGCTCTGGGGCTGATTTATAAGAACCAGACTTTGGAGATATAATACATCACTAGTCTTGTTTGTTGTGAATATGTGCTACGCATCAATTCCTGAATATCAACGGGAGGTTTTTCTGGGATTCATTCAACTAATTTGCTGCTTTTTCTTGTCCTGTTTTTTCTTCTTTAATGGCAGTGACAGGAGAAAGTTTCTTGGGTTGTAATTTTTTTTTAATCTAGGTGTTAAGTTTGCTATGTGGATATACAGTATGTACATTGTGAATATAAATCAGACTTATTGAAGTGTTTGGCTATTTTTGAAGGAACTACCCAGGCAGGAGAAACAACAAGCCTATACTTAAAAAAAAACACAAAGCTCATGGATTTTAAATCTACTTTTTTTTAAACTGTACTAAAAAGTGCTTCAGGGACGCATTATTGATCTGTGTCTTTCTTCCTTATTTTCAGAGGAATCTGTAAAGATAGATATTAACATGAACCATATGTTAGACATAAGGAGGATAGGATGAGTGTGTTTCGCTCAGTTTAACGTGAGGCGGCACAGCGAAGACAGACGGGGGCGTAAACTCTGTGATTCTGCTGTCAAGGAGAGGTGAAACACCATCCAATCAGGATTTGAAGGAAACCCCCAAACTTGTTAAACACAGGGATGGTGTTAACATGCTTTGTTTCAACACTAGTGCTAAACCCCCACCTGCATACACACACACACACAGAGACCCCTCCTCCACTGCCATATCCAAACACCCCCCCTTTTCGAAGTTGAGTAAACCTGCCGGGTTTCTGCGGGGAGAGCTTGGCCCTGATTTCAGTGCAGTAGAGGAGCCAGGGGGCCCAAGGGACACTCAGGTTACCAGCATCGAATCCTGCAGTATTAGCAGGGCACAGTGAAGTAACAACAGTCTGCCATCTGGAACCTATGTTAAAGCCATTTTAGCCTTGCAGCGTTCAATCATACTGACCTCAATTAAGTGTTATTTGTTCAGTATTTTTTATTCACTTCTTCCTTTAGCCTCCAGATCTCCCCGTCTCGTTGTACTCATGTTTTCTCTAACACACCATGTCAGATCCAAAGCCGTGCCTGGAGTTTAGGTTTTCTAATGATGTCCTACTCCGTACGAGCTTCCCCCATTAAACTTTAAACAAGTCCAGCCCCATCAAGAGGTTTCAGAAGAGAGCGCCGTAAGTGCGGGGGAATAAAGCTCGTCTTTGTGCTGGAGAGATGCTGCGTGGTATGTCGGGTGAAGAGTGGCTGCTTTTGGGTGAGGCTTCATGCTCATGACTCAGTGTGGTCGCTCTTGACCCCACTTACACAGGAGACAATGAGCACACGTGAGCAGGTTCTTCCCTCTTTTGAACCTCAGTGCTCTCCACTTTCTTTACTATTAAGAGAAAATGTAACAATACCGTTCATTGTTACTCTGCCGGGTTTCTTGGAACACTGGTGATGAACGCAGTTATGTTCTTCAAATGTTGCCTCGATTAATGGAAAGACGAACTTCCCTTTCTTTCACTGAAGTGTTATAAAGCTCTTATGATCCGTTTCCCAACAAACTGCAAGAATATAAAGGAGAATTATTCTGATTTTTTAACCTTATCCCTGGTTTCCTGTAGGGATGCATCGATGGTTGATCTTTCCCAGAGATGCTGTAAGACTCCCACACTGCTGACATTTTCTTCAACGTTTTGCCATGAAAGCGAATCAGAGATTTTCCAAAAGGGTACTTCTGCTCCTCCCCCACCCCCCCAACAAAAATAAACGATTCCCTAAATCAGCAGTTTAGTACACTAGCACTAGCTTACATCAGACAGGCGTTGGCTGCTGACATTGTGGATGGCATGTTATTTGCCGATATGTGATGTCTGTCAACAGGCCGATATTGGAGTATAGTGAGATTAACACCTACAGTTGCTGCTGAGGTTTCTCGCATCTCTTAAAGCTGCAAAATGTGTTCTTCTGGCACTCAGCACCGTCGTTTGAGGTAGATGATGGCCTGGCAAAACCAACAGAAAACTACAGCATCTCAAGTCTCTGGCTTTGCTTGAGGATACATTTCACAGTGTTTTGACTGACTAAGATATTCAGCCATATTTATTCAAGTATTTGTGAGACAAGTTAAAGACTTGGACTCAGTGTTTGTGCTTTGAAACTTGATCTGGAACAAAAGCAAAGACGATCCCAGCTCAGATTGACTTTAAAAGTTAAAAGGTCTCGATGGCTACATTAAAGCTGCAGTTATTACACTTTCAAAGAAGTCAATTTTTACGAGAGTTCCTACCCACTTAACTTGTCACAAATTGGATGTGGTCTTGTGTGGCACTCTCCTTTCAGCAATAGTTGGAGTCTTTTCAAGCGAGGCAGAGGTTTGAAGCATTTTAAGAGATTTACCCACAGGACTGCTTCCATCCTGCAGATTTCATCTTTTGATAATGTGGATGCTATAGGGAGCGTAATCTCTTATAATTGTGACTTTTCAGTGTGCCATGATTACACTTGACAAATCATGTAGGGAAAGTAAGGCTCTGTTTGAACCCGACATGTAGAGAAATGTCATATATTCTGAAGAAAAAGTGGAGAAAGAATGAATTGAGTAAGGTCAAAGAGTAAGGTCTTTTACCTGCTCTCTTAAAACGTGTCTTTAGAGAACATTTGTTATGAAATGGCGCTATACAAATGAAGGATTGATTTATTGAATTGTGTTTCTAGCTCAATTCAGTGGTAAGAAATAACTGTGTGTGTTACAACTCTTTCCCATCCTGCTTCTAGCTTTATTAACAGACATGTCTGCTTTGTATTGTACATGTATTTTAGGTTTAGTTAGAGAACAGGCTTAACCAAAGGAGAGCAACAAATAGAGATAAAGAAGTAACTATGACATGTGATTTGAACTACATAAGTAAGTAAACAATTCTAAAGAGCAAATTCTCCAATTCAAAGAACATCCACCAGGATTGAGGACTATGACCTGCACATCACAATGAAAGCAAGTTGGTTAATGACTGATCTCTTTCACTTTCTGCATGAAGCACATTGCAGCAGCTACTACAACTTTGAACAACTTTTTTTTTTTTCAGAAAAAGGTTTTATCATTCAGATTTCATAGTTGTATGCTTTTCAGGTTTTTGCACTTTCTGACTTATACATTTTTTATTGAGGCTCCAGAGGTCTAGTTTCTTCTTCATGCAGACAAAATATGCAGGAAGTGGAGGGAGAAAAAAAAGCGAAAGATGAAGCTTAGGGGGGAAGAAATAATGCGCGCTATCCTAATGGCAGGGAGATAAAGAACAGAGGATTATTGGCGTTCGAGTCCATACCAGTTTTAGCCCACGAAAAAATAGGAGTTTAAAAAGTCTCACATGATATGAATATTATTATAACTTTTTCAAAGCACGAGTGTACATTGAACAGTGTGTATCACCTGCACAACGGTCTAAACGTGTCAGCTAAGTCCAAAGTGAGAGACGGTATGAGCCTCTCTCTTATCTGTGTTTACCTTTTGTGATGAGTGAGCACTGGTCAAAAAATTGCCTGCTGCTCTGTGCCATACTGTCAGCAAGTCACAGTGCTGGTTGGATGCCAGAGATGCAGAAGAGATACAGGCTGCACAACTGAGTCCTCTCCTAAATATGTGCTGCTATCAGTGACAGGCATCAACAGGAGAGTATGGTCCTAGAGACACGTCTCCAAGGAATTCTCAAACAGGTGACATGAGGTGCTCAGTGGGGAGCCTGAGCATGCTGTCACTTCATAGTGCTTACTGTTTGCCCAGATGTTCAGTCTGCACAGGTTATCAGACCTACTCCAACAAAGAAGCTGTGTTACAGATGGCACAACACTGACATGAATGAACACTTCTTGCACTAAATAATGTAACATATAAATACTGTAATATTCAGAAAGTATTCTACATAAAGAAAAGCAAAGCACCTCTATTCTTACAGCTACACGTTCACTTACTATTAAATAAAAGAGCAGTTCTGTCTCAGCCTGTGCTGTTAGCATAAACCAAACGAGAATTTCAGCTTTGAAAGCAGTTTACCCCTGTATCCATTTGGTTAATAGATCCATTAAGCAGCATGGCGTGAGTGGAGTGTGGCTGCTGTGTGGAGCGCAGGATGACGTGTTAATCCTGGGTAATTTATTACCCTGGGTGTCGCTGGGCAAGAAGCTCCTGATAGTTCCCGTCTCACTGGGATGGTCCTCAGCCAGGCTTCCATGGGCATCACCTGCTTAGCACTGACTCCAGCATGCAGCGCTCATATCCGCTGATGCAAGTATGATGTAAAAGCCTGAGTGCAGGAAAACAACAGTGAGGGTGCACATATAGTGTGGCATTACATGAGACCAGCAGTCTTTAAAGGAAGCAGGCTAAAAGCACACCTGTGGAAAGGGAGAGGGTAATCAAATTCCCCCCTGTGTTATGGGCACTTGCTGGCTCTCATATGGTTTTTATTTATGGAAGTATCCTTTTCTGTCTCGGGTCGGGCCCTGATTTGATCATGGATGCTGATTGTGGCCGAGAGCTGTGGTGATCAATCCTAATTTACTTGGAGAATTAAATTTATATTTTGGAGGATGCAGTGCCTTGCCCTGATAGATGAAAGGGCATTTCCCTCGTTTGCATCAACAATCAAGTTTGACAGAAAAAAGAAAAGACACAACACATTTCTTTTATTTTGTTGATTTCTTTCACAGCTTGTAACGCGGGGCTTACTCTGGGGAATAAAAGCTGCATTAGAGGCTGATAGAAGATAAGCCAAAAAAAAGAAATTGCAGAGGCAATCGTGCATGAGGGTTTTTTTTTTTTTTTTTTTTTTTTTTTTTACGAGGCTCAGCACTGCCTAATGTGCAGCCATCGGGATCACAAAGTGCAGACCTCTGGTGCCTTAGAGGCAGAGGAAGGGGAGTGTGCAGGTCAACACAGCACTGCCAAGCGCTACCCGTCAGCCATTTCATGTCATAATCAGTTAGGGGCAAATCAGCATACACCAACTCTCAGCGCCCCGGGAAAAATCCTCTCAGGATTCCTGTCTCACTGTAGCACTGAAAGGATGGCAAAACGAGTGTCGTTCTCCCTGCTCTACGAAAGAGATTTTATTTATTTTTTTAAACGTGCTGTATTTATGCTCTGGAAAACAGGCACTGTGTGTTTACAGTATGCCACTGCAGCAGCCACGCCTTCTAGACACAGCATCTTTACAGCCTGTGCTGCTGTCATCCAGTCGATGATGAAGCTACAGAGTGATTAGCCCCACCCAGAGGCTGCTGAGATGGGAGATGTGGGAGGTGTGTGGTTGTCAGAGCAGGACTTGCAGAGATGACTCAGTTAGGCACTTAGAGTAAGCTCATTATGCAGGAACCCTCTCTTTCTTTGCTGTGTGTGCTGATTTTTTTTTTTTACTGTTGATATTGAACAGCAGCTGGTTTTATTGCCCTCAACAACACAGCAGTGTGTGCTGCTTGTTGTGCATCATGGGGTACTCCTGCTCTTAGCTTATCTTACCCACCATGTTGGCTGATTTATTTTGCAGAGACCAGCTAAGATCTACGTTTGTTGTCATTGTGAGCATACTAAATGAGTCCAGTAAATGTGATTAATGGAGACTTTAACATGAAAGGAATACAGTACCTCCTACCGATGGTGTTTTACTTTGATGATTCCACTGCAAACTCAACAGCTAGGATAATCTAATAGAGGTTAAATTTAAGTTTAATCCGAAAGTCAACCATGTTTCAAGAAAATCCAGCAAGGGCTCTCTGCATTTAAGAGAAGGAAGTGTAAAGGTCTATGGCAGAGAGTGGAAGTGCTGCCTGTGATTGTGGTGACTTGTGATCGAAAGGACCTTACTGAGTCTGTGATCTTGGCAGTGCACTTCCTTACCCTGGGCCTACACAAGATACGATCTCGAGGAAATCTTAGGACCCCCATTGTGAGTGGATTGTAATTGGTATCCAGCAGTACACTGCAGTGCTCTCACAGTGTCTCTGAGAGGAGTTCTTCCACTCGGGGGCTGCTCCTTAAGGGCAACACAGTCTATTTAGCGGCCTTGTCTTCGTAACCATGCGCAGAAAAAAAAATAAAAAAACAAGAGTGGGGGATTTCCTCTGTGTGTTGCATTTTTTTAAAAGTCAAAGAGGTCATTGTTACAGGAAAATTGTGATTACAAGTTGACAAATCTAAACGCAGGTGTAAATGCATCTGACATGCATTGAGGTCAAATTCAGTTTAGAAACCTGGAGCCTGGCGTGAATATGACAACTTCCTCTATGCTGCACTTTTTTCCCTGTAGTCAGTCCTACAGAATTAAAGGCACCGTACATGGCTATTGCATTTGGGCAGGGAAGTAAAATCCAAACACAAGTGGTCACCAGAGACACATTAGAAACAGACTCTGATTCCACAAGTGAACAGGAGAGGGGCTTGACCCAGTCTAAACCCAGTCTGCATTAACTGCTCTCTATCTGTAGGTTAACGTGATGTTTTCATTGTTTTCCTTTGTTGGTTTTTGTGTTTCATGTCGTCAGTGTTATCACATTTTCAGGACAGTGTTTGACCATTATTTCTGCTGGGATTATGCTATGCTACCACTTATTTCTGATTTCTCTAATCAGGATCCTGGATCAGGAAACTGCCGGATCATTAATGGCATTAAGGTGTGATAATGTTGGTGACTCAGTTTGTAAATATTGCATTTTGTAAAACATGTAATCTGACCATTTCAGTTTGCATGGCAGTCATCTGTTTATTTCTGTTATTAGAGCCTTTTCAATGATCAAGGCAGCCAACTCTCAGGATTAAATGGAAAACTAATAGTGCCGGAGTAAAAAATAATAGCATTAGCTTTCACCTCATTTGCATTAAGTGGCTTAAACAAAATTGGTATGTACATTGCAACCAGTAATTTTATAATCAGACCTCAGCCGCAAGTGACATAGGCTAAATAAAGCTGTTTGTATAGCCAGCATTAGAAATATAAAGGACTTTTTCTAAGCCAATTGGAAGTAGCACCATCACAGTGGCACATTGGCAGCCTTAACATCGGCTGGATAGTTATGTGTGCCTGCGCTTATTTGATTCGGAATTGATGAAAAAGTAAAGTACAATATTCCGGTTGTATGTCAGCAAACGGAACCTACTTCTAAGGAAACTGTGAAATCTGTTTATAGTATAGAAGTATAGAAATCCTGTTTGATAAAAGTAAGACACTGACAGTCCTTTGACCTGTTTTTAAAAAGGGAAATCCTTACCTATAGTACCTGAGGTGATCTTTACATTTCTATAACCATGGAAAATATCAGCTGACAAAGTAGTTCTGTCTGCTAAAGTCTTTTCTGTCTTCAAAATATAACCAGATGTTCTTAGTCACTGAGGTCCTCCAATAGAGCTGCCAGGTGCTTATAATGTTAATTAAAAGATGTCTGTATTGCTTTTAGCTACAGGGTGCATGGAGACTGAGACAGGAAACTGAGGCATGACAGGTGCTGTTGGAGAAGTGGTCATCAGGAAGTCTGTGAGAAAATGTAGTACAGTGTTTGGAACATAGGATCAGTGCTTCCGGATCTGTTGCTTTGCGATGAGCAGAAATGACACTTTGTTCACCTCCTTTTCTATTCAGCGTAGTGTCTGAAATCTCAAAGGCATGATCTCACAAAACTTGCTTGTTTTTGCAGTTCCAATGAACCAACCCTTAAGGTTTTACAAAAGCACATTCAGTTCAGAGGATTAATTGTCTGTTGCATCTTAGTGCCATAGCGTGTCCTCGGGCTACAGCTGCAAACTACAGCTCAAACATTAGTTACAGCAAGTTTGACAGTAGCAAGTTTACATTCAGTTGATTATTGCTTAGCTGGTATTAGGTTTGGTTTGACTGCAGGCCAAACTATAAATCAAACCCAGGTCTAACCTCTGCAGAATAATGAGCATTAATTGTCGACTAATGAGAGACAGGTCACCATCAGGGTGACCTCTGCACTCAGCAGCCATGCTTGGGATCAGAGGCACTTCAGCCCGAGTGGAGGGGCCCTCATTTAAACGTGCATACATTTAACGTCTGCTGTTTCTGATTGCTTTAGTGAACCTTCCTAGTTCAGATCTTATTTAAGTCCTTATATAAGATTTTAAAAAGGTATTGACTAGCCTTCATCTGCAGCAGTACTGCAGTGGCAAGCCAGCGAAACACGAACACCTTTTTCTTTTTTTTTTTTATAGTTTAGCAGGAACATAATGGATAAGTAGACATTTCAGCCTAACATAGGACTGCTAACATTATGCTGTATTTGGCCAAGGTCAGGGGCATATATCAATGCATGAGTAGTGAATAAATAGACTGCCTCTCCTTGTTATTTACCAGGCTGGTTTAATAGCATTATTCCATTGCCTTCTCTCCCTGTCAGGAGTAAACCTTGAATTGCTTCGAGTGATTAGTAGCGGGGAGTGTGCTGCCGCAGCAGTCCCAGGCTACCTTTGTTTATGTTAAGGCTTTTACGCATTCTGTTTTATTTGCTGGCGGGGCTCGCTTTTGATCCCGGAAGGAGGTGGTGCAGCTGATATGCCCCTCCACCACCACAGTGCCCCCACCCCAGCCCGTATTACTACTACGGAATTCAGATCTGTTTGGCAAGCCATTGAGCTCCCCCAGTCCATCAAGCCGAGTCTTTTTTCCCCCTATTGAAAACACACCTTTCTGTTGACGAGCAGGCTTTTCTATAGAGCTCAAGCATGTGAAAGGTTCCAGAAAAGGAGTAAGTGGTGCCTGTATGGAGCTTTCGTTGCTCTCAATGGACCTTGTAGACAATGTTCCTGATATGTGCCCAAACGTCCTCTCTGTTGCACTACAGCCTGCTTTTGTGTGTATATTTGTCTGCAGTGTTTTGAGCTAACTGTCACTTATCCTTTGACTATTTGATTATTTAACATTATTAATAACAGAAAAAGAAAAATATGCTCTGAAAAACTTGTCACCTAATGCATACATTACATTTATTTTTTTAGATAAATGGTTGAGATACATGCGATTATACAATCTATATAACGTTTTAAATAGGGATTTGGTTGGATTTTTTGTTTGTAGAGATTAAGTCATCATTATATCCTTATTAACAGTGACGGTTTATCAAACTCTCAGTTGATGCACTGTCTCAGAAATGTGTCGAAAAATGTCATCACTAATCAGTTACACATTATGTCTCAGTCTTGGTGATACTAATTAGTAATAATAGTAAGTGATTAAGTGATTTCACAGACAAGTAATCTGTAATCATTCCATATTGTATCCAATGGGATTTGCCCAACATTGTGCTTGCGTGTTACTTTGTCTTTTTTGCTGTGTTGCCTAAGAATGTTCGATTCATTTAGTCCGGGGATTCTGCGTGGAAAATCGACGACATGTTAAGAGCAGCGAGCAGTTAATTCTAATGGAAAACAGGGCTGTGTGCACAGTGAAGGCTAGATTTATATGCAGCAGCACTGAATAGCAATTCTCAGCTCACTGCTAATTGTTTGATGGATAGTACGGAGCGATTTGCATATTTATTGTACCCCAGATGCCTCCCACGTATTTAGACCCCATATTTAACCAACTCATGACACTGAAGCAATGGTCACAACGATCTGCCCAGCAAAAACCCCAACTAGTGTTTTAGCAGGCGCCTCTGTAACCACCCGTTAAACTCTGAGGGTGCTATTTTTATGGGGTGGCTTGACAGATTTTGTGTGTTGTAAAAGGCTGCTGAACTCCTCTAAAAATGTCAGCCTCCTCCCGCTTTAGCACGGGAATTGATGTCGACTTTAGACCTATACCTGGTATCGCTGGAACAGATTGAGAGATTAACTCAACGGAACTTGATTTGCAGCAAATGTTGCCAGTGATCATTTGTCAGTAAAAGTAGGTTTTCCTCATGTCAATTCAACAAACATACATTCTTATTTTCAGGTCATTTTAAACTGTTGTCACATATTCATGACGTGTTCTAAAAAGAAAATCAAATTTATTTGATTGATGATGAGGTTAATCAATTATTTTTTTTACATACTTACTAATACTGGCTTTGGTGTTATGCTTTTGTAGATCCTTTGAGTGCATTTTCAGAAGTTGTCACACTTGTACTCGGGGCATACACGAGCTGAAGTGACTAAAGAAGTTCAACGGTTGGGAAACACTTTAGTGTGTGTATTTCTTTCTCATACTTCCGTATACACACAGACTAAACATAAACATAAACACAGCATGTAAAATTAGTTGTAAATACCAGGCCGTGGATTTGCCTACACTACTCATCATCTGCTCGTATGTATTACAGTGTTGTGTATTTGCTGCACATCCACTTCACTCAAGTCTCAATTTAAATCACTTTGATGGAACTTTCTTGAGCTGCTCTGATGGTCATGAACTTATCCGTGGTGAACTGTTCCGAGCATTTCCATCAAAGTCGGATGCATCATCGCTGTATCTGTTGATCACGATTGACACATTTCATTCTCCCTCGCCTCCTGCAGCACTGTCCCTGCAGAAGCACATCATTAGTCTGCTTACAGCTGCTTTACATTTGCTTTACACAGATGGACAAACCTGGCACAGCCGTGCACTAGTTGTAGACAATGCAATTGAAAAATGTAGAGTTAGCAGTTGTTTTAAAGGGTAAAACAGACCATCCATCATTTCTTTTGTCTATCCGGGGAGAGCTCAATTGATTTTGGATCATTGCATAGATCTGCAGTTAGCGTCTTTTTGGCACTGCTGAAGCTCTGCAGCCTGGCTTTTAGAGGAACTTTGAAATAAAAGCATGCGATTGTTATCTCCGTTACAGAGATCTCAATCTGTGGCAGCCATTTCTCACTGGTCTTTGTTAACAACTTTTCTAACCGAGTCTTTGTGAATATACCCTCATTAACCTTCTCCTTCAGTGCTTCAAGCTGCGTCTTCCAGCAGTCCCTTGTGTCTTACTATGAGACAATGATAACAGTTAAAAATAGTCCTCTTATCACTTCTTAGTTGTTCTTCATAAGCGTGGAGGCATCATGGCTAAATAAAGCCTTCTGTTTATTATCTTCATGTACTAGTGCATTAAATTAATACATTGCTGGCATCTTTGTTTTGGCTCCTTTTTCCTCAATTTAGACTTAGACAGATGAACGCGCTTTGCTTTTCGGCACTAAAACAAAAACGATAATGCCAGATGTAACCTATTTATAGAGAACAATGCTGTTTAGTTATACCCTGTGCTTTGTGTGAATATTCCGACAGCTGTACTGAAGGTAAATACATTTTGGGACCCACATTTGTATCCCATGTCATCTGTCTTTGTGTATGGCCTGTTGCTTCTCTGAAAAAGTCCTCTGGGGTTTCCCATGGTCTCAGAGGTGCACCTCATTGCATACCAGCCGATTAATAAAGAGGAGGGAAGTCTTTACAGAAGAGAGATGGCAAAAGCACGGAGAGCCCAGCTCTTTGGAAACAAAAACAATGCACTTCTCAAAACGTTACACTGCTGCTTGCTCTCCGCCCTCTCACATTTGCATAGCATCAACGATCTTGAGCAAAAAAAAAAGGAAAAGGTAAAAAAAAAAATAGCAAACCATACAAGCTGCGTCTGAAATCTTGGGAGCAGCTGAAGTGCTCTTGCGGCTGTAGAGTGGAAGCGTTTTCTTCCCCCCACCCCCCCATGTTTCGGAGGTCCTGCTATTGAGGCCCCAAGTCATTAATCACCAGGATCTTTTCAGCTGTCAATACATACAAAAAGAAACCCCCAAACCCAACAATGGTGTCTTCAACAGAAAGTTTTTTTTTTAATTCAGGGGCAAATATAGTTCACTAGGGATTATTGTTTACTGTTGAGTCCGGCACAAATCTCATACAGTATTCATAAAGAGCTTATCTTGTGGAAAAATCCTTGTCTGAACAACACAGGGATCTTGTCAATATAAACTCTCAGACTTGCCAGGAGTAGTCTTTATCTCTTTTGCAAAAGGCTCTGTTCTTTTATCTAGTGACTTGCATCACATTTTTGCTTCTAGGGGGGAAAAAAAAAGCATTTTCAAATGTTGAGGCATGTAGTGCATAAGTGGCATCCTGTAGAATTGAATAGCAGGTTTTAAGCTCACAACACGTTATCATGATGACATTTTAGGGCTGAAGCAGGAAAATAATATATTATACAGCTGCATAATCTGGCTCACTAATTCTTTCTGTTCAGTAATTGAGCCTCAAAGTACACAGTGACCAAGCCTTTAATCATCTTTATATCCACATCGACAAATGTTAATCCTACTCAATATCTTCCACCGTGCTGTCGCTTTGAATACACTGATTGCAAAGCACCTTGATGTCGCTCTAAAAAAAAAAAAAGCAAAGTCTTCTTCTGTCTTCTCATCTTTTCTGTCCTGAATGACAAAATATTTAAAAAAAAACATTTATTTTTGAATATATTAGAATTATTTGAACACGTTTCTTTCTTTTGCTTCAATGTTTTGTCCTTCAAGGCAAGAGAATAAAGTGCTGCACATAGCCCGATGCTAAAACTGCCTCTCTCTATTGATCTTGTAGTCGGTGTGATATTTGACAGTTGGGGTTTTATGTTTCAGATTTTAATCATCTCTGCTGGTTCAGTGTGGTCCCAGATTTGTTTGCCTCCTCAGTTTTCAGCGATGGCGATGATTTGTAACTTATAAACAACACAATTCATGGAAGGACACCTGCCACTTTTACAGAAGCTGGAGGCCCTGCATTTCTATACGACACATAAAACAGAATATTTGTGGGGGACTTGAACCGTAAACTTTATAGGTGCAAGATTTGCTGTGCCATATTTTATTAAATCTAATCGGGCTGGTTTTTCCTTGCTCTCTCTGTGTGTGCTCAGCCATGCATACACTGCTGTTAACAGAAACATGCTTTTGAATTTTGTTTATTTTCACACTTGAATGTGTGTGTGTATGTGAAGGTTTAGCGTCAGCTTGTTCTAATTACAAATAATCTATGTTCTGCACATGTTTATGATTATAACTATAAAAAAGTGAACCATGGGTAATCATCATCAATATTTGCTTTATCATGAGTTTTGAAAAGATTACTCTGCTATTAATTCATTCATTAAGTTTCCCTCTTGTGTGTTTTTTCTCGACAGAAGCACTCAAATTAACCTGGAATATTGACCCACATTTGATGTTGAAAACAGCGTGGAGGCAGCCATGGAAGTGAAGGAACGTAGACCTTACCGCTCACTCACTGCCCGGCAGGACACAGAGCGCCGTTACACCAGCTCCTCAGCAGACAGCGAGGACGGAAAGCCCAACCCCAAATCCTACAGCTCTAGTGAAACGCTCAAGGCCTTCGACCATGACTCAAGGATGGCCTACGGGAGCCGTGTCAAGGAGATGGTTCATCACGAAGTGGACGAGTTCAGCCGGCAAGGTTAGCCTTGGCTCTGCTAATATTAGAAATAAAGTGCTGTAATGTCAATAGAAGAGAGCGTCAGTGATATCACTGCAGTGCATCTATAAGTATATCAGCAGAGAATACATGAAGAAAATCCTGCTGATTAAGTTATAGGCACCTTTCTGCCTGGTCTCAATATATGCATCATTGCTTTTTAATGAGAAATCTAATTCGCATTCAGCCGCAGTAGAGGTCACACTGCATTGTTTGACTATTAACAGAGGTGGCTATGGATTGAACTTACCATGCCAGTGTTGAAAACTGCATGAAAGACATGCATACCATTACCTGCTTGTTCCAATTTATTATTGAACATCAAAGTTCAAATCAGATGTGATAGCACTGTCAAGTTAGCCGAAATCAAGTTGGAATATAGCATAGCCGGATTACTAAAAAAATGCAATTAAGTATGAATGATGACACAGGCTCTGTGTTTTTTTGGGCCGGGCACTGAAGGAAAGAAACGCCAACCTTGTGTGTCTTTCATTAGTTTATTTTTATTTTAAGCATTCACAGATTCGAGTGAGTTCTTTCATCAAAGACGGCTTAAGACCTCCTGACTTACAGTCAGGTGGTTAATCCAGTAACCTTTGTTGAAGACTTAAGCGCGAGAGGGAAAAGGAGACAAATATCTCAATTTTTGGGATGCAGTTTAAGATATTAAAGTTTTGAATATGGCTTTTTTTAATCTGCTGCTACTTAAAAATCAAAGTAGAAAACTTCGGCAAAACAGCAATTGAACATTGTGGTAGGAACACAGACATGAAAAGCAACACATTTATGAATTCTGGTTTAAACTACTACAGTACAGAATCAGAATCAGAAATATGTTACCATTGCTACATATATCTGAATCGTCATGTGACTCACACACTGAGATTATGAAGCATTTGCTTTAAATGATTCCTGAACCTCTTTAGGTCAGGATATTGCTGTCATCTCTACAGAAATGAATACGGTTTATTATTTTAAAATGTCACAGTGATTTACACGTTTAGTCATAAAAAGCTTTGTTTTTATTGTTTTGCTGTAGGCGCAGACTTTTCCCTTCGAAACCTCGGCTTCGGTGAGGCTTTGCCGTCCCACGTGGCCACGTACAGAACTGAAATGGGGATGCCACACCGTGACTACTCAGTCAGTGTGGGCTCGGATGCAGACACAGAGACAGACGGCATCATGTCTCCAGAGCACGCGGTCAGATTGTGGGGCCGGAGCAACACCAAGTCAGGCCGCAGCTCGTGCCTCTCCAGCAGAGCAAACTCCAATCTAACTCTCACCGACACCGAACACGAGAACACAGAAAACGGTAGGACACCTTTCTCTTTTACCCTTTCCATGCCAGTAATAAATAAGCAAGCTGATTTTGGGTTTTGTCTGTTTCCATGTGGATTTGATTAGGACGTCGAAATGGAATAAACGTGTGTGTGTGCTTTTGTTTAGCATGGCACTTAAACAGAATGACACGTTCTGTTAGACTGTTCTGCATGGCTCAGTCTAAGACTTAGATCCTTGTGTTTGGCTTTGGCTAGTTCTTACAAAAAAAATCATTCATCACATTATCACGTTTTGTACATCTCCTTCAGAATTTGGCTAAAGATCAACACATTTAAGATTTGTCCTCGTGAAAAAAAGGCAACTGCTTGTTTTTCAGCCTTTTTCAGAAGTGTGCTCTGTTGCTTTTCCCCAAACTCTTTCTTTCTCTTTTTTCTTTCTCTTTTTTCTTTTTTTTTATCAGTTTGTGATTCATTGTGTGTGTGTGTGTATGTGTGAGGACTTTTTGGGCTGGCAGGTTTTGTGTGAAATCAGTGCCAGGAGTGGGATGCTATATAAATTGTATTAATCTTCCTGTGGCATGGCGTTACGCCTGAGGACCAGATGAGCCTGTACGCTTGTTGAGAAGGTCACTTGAGCACAGGGAATATGTATCTGTGAGCCATGTCAAGTGCCGGAAAATGCCAGATGATAATGGCAGTTCTGCTGAAGATGCTTTTTATTCAAATTGTAGATTAGTGAGTTTTGAATGTGTGAGAACAGGTTGGGAAAGGAAATACTGTTTGGAACCACAGATCAGTTCTCAATTGCTTATTTGTCGGTAAGTCAGTGCATAACTTAGTAATAGCTTTTATAGTGTCAACACAGAAAGAACAAGCTCTTTGAGTTAATTTCATGCAGTGTGGAGGCAGAAATTGACAGGCAGGTTTCCTATATCCATTTAGCCCTTTCGTGTCTGTAGTGCCCACTCCTTTCTGCATTTATTTACCTGCGTTTCTGTCTAAATGGATTTATCAACTTTTTTTTTTTTTCATTTCTATGTTCTATGCTGTACATTTTAAATTCTGTGTCCCACTATGCAAAGTTTAACATATCCAAAACCATGCATATTAACCGGCAGATTTATGAAACTGGTCCCAGGATATTTTGCAGATAGAGGAACTCATCACGGGGCCTCACGGCAAAATTCTAATTGCTCCTGCACAGCCGTCCCGAGAACCTTGTGAATAGTTTTGCATTTCAGAGTGTGTCATATTATGTATTAGCTTCTTATTATAACTGACAGAAATGACTCTTGGAAGTGGAATCCATTTGCCCGAATGACTCAGGGAGAGAACGTGGCATCCCTCTGCTTGATCATCTGAGATGCCAGGGGACTTGAATTTGGCTGTATTGTACATAATTAAAGAGAATCTCCTCAGATGGCTGTTAAGGAGCTGCGATGCTGGATTTTATTCATTGCACCCATTGCTGCATCGTCATGCTACATCTGTGAAACCCAACCGAGATTCTAAGTAGCTTTTTTATTTAACTCACCCAAGCAGAAAGAGCACTTGTATTCAGCATTTAATTCAGTAATGCCTGATAACATGCAATTTATATATGGCAAGTTAATTAAAATCCATCGAGCAGGCCTGCTTGTTATGTGCTTTAATCTCTTTAAATCAACAAACCATTTACTCTGCTTTAATGTATTCAAGCTGCTGGGCAGTTCTCCCCCTCTTCACATGTGACTTACTTGACCCTGGTTTTAATACATGCAAATAAGCAAGAGCGATTTGGAACAATTTTCTTGATGCTGAAGTGATTCTGAGGCGTCCAATAAATGCTGTGAAGAGAAGCCTTGCTGATAACGGGAAGATTCATTCCAGCTGTGATTTGATGATAACATTTGCAGCTACCTTCATTGTTGCTCTGGCCCACTGCATTATGGGTAGAGAAGTAACAATGAAAACACAAGTAATTATGTAAACTAATTGTATCCCTACAGACTCATAAACTATTCAGACTCTCAATCACTCGGGAGAATTGGATAAGTAATTACATCAACCACCAATTGAAGTGGTATGCATGTGTGCGTTTTGTCAACATGTACACAGATCCCCTGTGCATCTTTTTTTTGGTTGGTTTGTGTTTAAAACGCACTCATGCATGAGTGTACAGGTATTTGTGTGTCTCCTCCCCAGCATGCATCTGGTCCCTAGGGAGCCCCTTGAGGACACCTCCAGCAGCCAGCCACTGCTGAGTCATTGCACATCCTACAGAGGCCGAACAGCGAGGAGGCCAGTCCAACCTGCTGGGTTTGGGAAAGGGCTGCTTTTCATGGGCTTTACCCCGTCACCGTTTATCTATATCTGGGCTTTAATGCTGCACCCACTGTCATGTTCTAGACTGTCAGGTTTCTGTCACCACAAGAAGCCAGGAGATAGCCACAACAGCCTGCAGAGGGACTGTTGCGATTCACATGGTTCACAATCTGCAGAGGAAGATCATTCAAATAGAGCCTACACAGTTCTTGCTAATAGAGATGATTGTTTGACTGATACTTTCATAAAAACAAATGATCACTAGTTCCAGTCGCTTGTATACTGATTGAGCTATTATGATAGGGCAAAGCTATTTGTTCTTCTACATGGTACTATTTAATACTGTTTAAATAAGTAGAAGAAATAACTGCAGTATGTGTCACAGCTGTATGATATTTAATTTTAGGAGAAAGATTATTTTTATTAGTGCTCATTACTCAAATCCTCGTAGCTGTTTGCATTGCTTCAGGGCAAAGCCTCCAGGAACTGCAGGAACTTTTTTTGTGAATGTCCTTCCCAAACCTTTTAGCTGCCTCTTGATTTTCAGCAGAAGAGAAGCAGCTAGAAGAGGAACTCCAAACCCTTCAGACTATTACAAATGTAACTTATATTTTATTTAGATGACTTTTTTTATAAACTCCTTGAATGGACGTCTAGTTTGAGCACCATGAAGACTAAAATTATCCACAGTACTGACTTTAGGAGAGTTATACTTCTTCTTATGCTGCTACCAATACTTATTATTATACAATTAATAATAATAGTAGTAGTTATATTCTAAAGGGATTATTATTTTTAGAAGCGGGCATGATGATTTTTATTTTTTGTTTTTATTTGTGCTATTATCATTAATGGCAGAATTGACTTGACTTGGCAGGAAGTGATTTGAAAAAGAAAAAGTGTGTGAAGAAAATTTCAGAGAAGTTCTAAGAAATACGCAGCCATGATGAAGTTTAGTGTTTATTGTTTATTTGGATCTCCATTAGCCGGTACCTAAGTAGCGACTACTCTTCCTGGGGTCCACTCATAACAAACAAGAATTTAAAATCCACACAAATTAAGTTGTTAAAAGTCCAAGACGGAACAGAAAAAGACAAAAATAGAAATAAATGACAGCACAGTAACAAGCAAAGTACAAAACAAGAACACCAAGATGGACCTATTGCAAGTCAAAAAGGTCATCTCTCATTTGCTCACATTATATCCATGCAATCAATAAAATACAGTGTTGGACAAATCTTATCAATATTTTTCCTACTAGTATTTATGTGTGCAAGGCCAGCATGGTCTCTTGTATCAAGCCATGGATCCAGATCCATCTGTATTTAAAAAATAATCACTGATATTTGAGACCAAATGAGGAAGTTTAGCAGGTATCCAGAGGAGTGATGCAGGTGTGATTTGTCCTATCCTTCAGTGCCAGTTGAATCTCTAGCAGTGCTGCTTTGGTTGCACTGATGTGTGTTTTTGTGAGTGTTGAGGCTATTCAATGACAATTTGTTGAGGAACAATTGGATTTTGTTTATTCTCCTGAACTGAGAGGTTTGTAGAAAATACAATGGCGTTGTAATTATCAAAAAACACATTTGTTTAGCCTGCTGCGGACTACAGGAGAACTTTCAAATTTTCTGTTTGTCGAAACCTTATCTTGTGTTTCACAAAGCCATGTCTTTATCAGACAAAGCAAGTAAAAGAACAACGCACGGTGGAGGCTCCCTCACTGACTAATGGTTTCAAGTTACAAGACAAAGGGGCCTTGAAGATGAATGGTCATCGGCTTTCTTAATTCTATTCTGTTTTTTTTTTTTGTTCTGCATGATTAAATATAAGTCATCAATCAGCATTTTTACCTTCAAAGCGCACATTGGCTAATGTTCTGATGTGATCACGCTTTTAGCCTCCGTACTAGCACTATTTATTGATGCTGAGTTGTTGAATGAAAAGTGGTCGGATGCTTAGATGCGTAGATTGAACTTGTGCGGGCTGTTTTTCTGCCTCTTCATACACACTTTTTTTTACAGCTGTTTAGATAAGATTGTTTTCTGCCTCCACTGCTGCTGGTAACCTGATGCTCTCTTCTTCAGATATAAAGTGTCTTTGTACTGTTGATGTTGTTTGAGGATTATGGAGCTTTTCACAAAATCGCACAAATCTTAGTTACTAGTCCATAGCTGGGAAGTCTTTGTATTAAAACTTCAATAAATATATACAAATATACAAAATAACAGTAAGAATTGTATATAATTTAAGTAGTAGTTGTTGTTTCCTTAGCTTTCTAAAATATGCAAACAATATTCTCGCTGAAAGTCAAAACTTGACTGACAAGGATCTATTCCCTCACTGCCTGTTTCAGATACTTGTTGGAGAGTTCGAGACGCTGAAGGAACTGTGAATTGTTGAAAGATTGAGGTTAAGAGCTGCGGGGTGGTGCTCAGTCTCAGAATCTTTGAACATAGCATGACTGTGTGTGAGGGACAGGTGTTCCTCGTAGAAAGACGTCAAAGCCCAAAAGGCTGACAGCCTTTGAAAAGCAAATCTCTGGTTAGATTTTAAAACGTGAACAGGGAGCACGCAGCAGCCCGTCCCCCTTTACTATCCTGATGAAAGAACGTTTGTTCACTTCTATTCACCCTTCTCTGCTCAGGCCACATTTCCTTTGCACAGAAAAACACCACCTGAGCTGGATAGTAACAGTTCATTGTACTTATTAAAATGAATTTAATTCTATTTAAAGGTCCGTTTTTTTTTTTCTTCCTCAAATGCAGCTTGGTTTTATTTATTTCAAATGGACCCACACACCAGAAGATGCCACACACACCACGAGAGCTGCATTGTCTAAATGAGCATGGTTTTGTACTGGCAGTTTGAGTAAAGCAGTTAAAAGTTTTGTTGTGTTGGGAATTCTTTGATCATCTCTGGATAAAAGTTTTTTTTTTTTTACTTCAGAACAAACAGCTTAACACTTTGATACAAAGCCTCCCTAATTTGTACCTCCGAGTCCGTGCAAACTGTAAAATGTATCAGTGCTGATGATCACGCCCTCCTGTGGTGAATAAGCAAATATCTCTGATGCAAACACTCCACATTTTAAATGTGTTTCATCCGTGAAATAGTCCCCCTGGAGCTCTGCCACAATGTTGGGAGCCTGTGGGGTGAAGTGAAGTCAGACTACCAATTAGACGAGACATATTCAGGAATTACAGGCCTGGACTCATTAGGACATGTTTTACAGCAGTGTGGTAGAGAAGACATGTTTTATTGTAACCATGGTGCCAAATAGTGGCACTAGCATAGTTGTGCATTCACAAAGAATATGCAAGACAAGGCATATGTGCAGACTAAATTAGGGAACACATAATTTTACACCAAGTGACAATATAAAAAAATATTCTGCTTCCAAAACCACAGAAAGAAGTTCTACAATTTGATCATTTAATCAGTTTTCCTGTTGAGACACATTATGATGCTTTTTTTTTTTTTTTTTTTTTTTTTTTTTTTTTTTTTTGATGCATCATTGCCTCATGGCATCTGTGATAGAGACATAGTCTGTGATCATTTTCTGCTTGTGGACAGTTCTTTCAGTAACACTGGGATCTGTAATTTCACTGCATCCATATCGAGCACAACATGGAAGCTTGTTCTGAAATGGTCGCAGGCGTCATAACAGCAGAATATCAGGCGAAATGATGCTTCAAAGAAATCACTAGTGGTTTCCCAGCTCACAGCCGCGGTTATTTTCTACCCCCAGTATTTCTTGTGAAGTTATTTATTTGTTTACTTTTTTGGCAGAGTCCGTGCTCAGATCATGGATTAGTAGAGATATTCTCTGGCTCATTTGCGGGCTAATTTGCTGGGTTTTAGAGGCCCGCGCGGACAGTTTTGGTCTGTTATCTGTGGACTTGCATACCCGCTCCCTGCCAGAGCCTCTGACTCTCTAAACCAACAGCACATCAGGGCCCATCTTACCACCGAGGCTCAGGGGCCTCTCTATAGCTGGAAGCTGGACATGGAGCAGGATGAGCCCTGCTCCACAGAGGATCATTCGTACCCAGCCTCACAGCTTCTGTGCCTCTCTTAGAAAACCCATTTAACTGGCAGTCGATGCAGTCGATGCTATCTTAGTGTAAGTTTCAGCAAACACTCGCCCCTCTTCCAAAGCAAACTCTGATGTAATGGTCTGGGTTTCAAAGTCTCTAAACTGAGCTTATTAAATAAATCATGTATCATCCAGAGTTGAACAGCCCATTTGAGTCCAATTTCTGAGTTATTCTCCAGTGTTATTTAAAAAAATGTTTATACTGAGGGAACTTCTAAAGCTATATGATAAAGACAAATGCAAAGAAATGAAAAAAGGTGGTCTATGAAAATGTTGCATCTTACTTAATGAAGGTTTGCATTATTTTAAAGAAAAGGGAGCACTTGTGTTCGATCAGTGTGCACCCCATTCACAAAGCCCGGGGTTGGTTCTTAGATGCAAATATGTATGGACCCCCCCCCCCCCCCAATAAAATGGAATTGTGTTCCTCCAACAAGCACACCAGCAATGTAAATGAAATTTAACCGAGATGCCACGCCTTCGACTGTCAGATTGAAAAAACTCTGTCAACTACGGCTGCTGCCACTGCAGGACAGTCGTATCCTGCTCCACTTATAAGCAGCCATGGGAGCGTCGTCTAAACTCTGTTGAAAGTCCCATTAGTAAATCTTTGTTGAGCTGGCCAGATAATAATCAGTTAGCGAACGTAACAAGGTGGCATTATGATGAGTTTAAGGTAAGGCAAAGGTTAATACAACAACATTCTCAAATGTAAAATCTCGATTTTGACAAGAAACTTGTTTGAATATGTTTACATTTGTTTGAAAGAGAAATGTTTGTTTTTCTTGGGATATAAAATAGATATACAAGTTCTGTTGAAAACATAATGTCAACTAGTCTTTCCAACAAATGACAGAAAAGTATTGATAGTGGTATCGATAAAGACTCAGATCATTCTGGATAAGGAAATCATCGTCAATAAAAATGAAGGATTACCAGACCTAATCCCCCCTCAGCCTGTATCCAATAAGCAAACATTGAAAAACTGATATCATGCCTTTCATATTTTATCTCCCCACATCTCATCTTGTCACATCTTAATTACCTGATCCTCACCTATTTCTGATGTTTTTAAATCTTCTATACCTGTCTCCTACATTCAAGTTCCAGATAGCTCTGAACGACCGCTTATCTCTCGTGAAATCAGTTAGCGGATGTTGTTGAGGCCGAGGAAGCAGAGATCATTACGTGCTGTTGCCTTAGTATGAGAGAGAAATAATTGAACCTCCATGCTGAGATTTCTCTCATTAGCGCTCACCTCTGATATGTCGAAATGTCTGATACTAAATCCAGGTACAGAATGCTTAATTTACTAACGATTCACAAGTGAAAAACATGTTCTAACAGAGATTCAAACTTTATTCTGCAAGTTTTAAATCATTATCTTAAATGCACTTTAGCTAAATACTCGTTTTGTACACACAATATTCACATGCTTAATCCATGATCCCAAAACTGAAAAAATACACACATAAGGGTCTAACATCAAAGCACCTTTGAATATGAAAACACAAAGACAGTAACTACACAACATTCAGGCTTTTGATTTGTGTTTTATCTTGATGGCAGCAGCTTTGAACCACGTTGAATGAAAGATCCTATGTGTGATAAGTCAGACGATCATTAGAGTGTAACCGGATGATTATTTATTTGCATCGTCCCCGTTTTTGTTCTCAGTGTTTGTCAGAAGTGCATAATTTAAAGTCAGATAAGCGTGCATAAATAAAAAGCCATCAGTGCACTGCACACATTCGACTCAAACACACAAAGACTCTGCAAGTCTAAAAGCTTTTTGAGCTGGACAGCTCGAGTCCTTTCTGGATTATTTCTCCGACGGAGGTTATTCGGGACAATAAAATGTCACTGCCTGTGCATGTTGAAGAATATAGCTCAGGACAAAGGCTTTAGATTTTTGTTTCACAAGTAGTGCCGTCGGACTGGAAACAGTCGTCTTATCTCAGCTGTGGGAATAGCAAAAGTCTGCGGCAGATCACTTCAGAGCTGCAATCTCTCCATCTTTAAACCTGCATGCTCATACTCGTGTTTATTACCAGATCTGGGCAAACACACAGTTTGAGCTGTTTAAAGTGACTCATGACTAGCTGAGCTCTGTAGTGGGTTACAGAAGGTGGGATGTGTAACACTTTTTTTTAAGAATTTCATTAAGCGCCTGTGTGAAGTGAAGTCAATGACAGCAACGTTTTCCATATTGAGTTAAGGAATTGATGACCACCTGAGGCTGTGGTTTTTAAAATGTCAAGTTAATTCAGGAAAAAAAGAAAATAAATTGACTTCTGTCAAGTCGGCTGCTTCATAAAGAGTCGTGTTAAAAAAATACGTTGTTTTTTGTAGCACTCTGGAATATCAGTTGTTGAAGGCTGAGGCTCACATTTTGTACAGCTTGAATAGAGAACAAGGAAGTGAGGGGGAGAAAAAATCTGTTTGTATCTTTGAGGGACATTTGGGATGTTTTGTTTCCAAGTTTGATAACCCTGATTTCCCCGAAGACTAGAATAAATGTTGACTTTGTGAAAGTTTTTAACAATTACATCTGTAGATTTCACCGAGCAAGAAGCTCAAGTTTACAGCTTGTTAGTGTACATCACTAATTGGATGCTCGGTGCTTTCGATCCTGGGTCAAACTTTAATTGTTGTGGTATTTTAATTGTATTCGGTTGCCACCCTTGTAATAGATTGCATCGTCTTCTTTAAGTCAATATTACTGGAAAGGCAGCGACGATGCAGAATTAAAGAAAGTGAAAGAGAAAGGACTACAAGCCGAGTGCAATCTTAAGAGTCTGTGATGATACATTTTCAGTTCAATTTTATCACAACTGCACCGCAATAAAAAGTGATTTGATTAAGGGTCACAAAATGCTGCAAGGCCAGAATTTTCCATTAATATGTTCAACCTATACAGGGCTGCCCAGTGAGAGTTGTTGACTCCCTGTGTACACAGGACTATAAAGAAAGAATATTGCATGTAGCATTTGTGAGTGCAAAAGGGATGAGAAAACCAGGTATTAAAACATTTAAAGTGTAATCAAAATGAATTATGAGAAAGGCTTAAGTGGGATAAACACGAGCGTGATACTTCCCTCCTCTGTCTTGCTCACAGAATTCACATCCAGTGACAACACACCAATCTGAATCAGCCTCTGATATCAAGCATGCATCAGTTTTTGATAATAAGGAAAAAGCATTAAGAATAGATTAGATTTTAATATAAACAATGTTACATTGCAGGAGAGATAACAGTGACTGGCGTGCAATAAACAAAGGATCTAAAAATGTGTCACGCTCATACAGCTGCAACGGATCAATTACAGATTGATCGGCCTCAATCTTGATGCTGCACATGGACTCGGGATGTGCAGACAGACAAACAACATATATTATAAATTAACTACAATCTCCACAGAGGGGAATTTAAAAGCCTTTAAACATATTGCAATAGAAAAAGGCATATTGGTCTTCTTCCCTCCTATCATTGTTGTTAACATGTTTTAGCATGTTTTAACATGTATAGCAACGGCAAAATATATTGAAATTCACATTCTGATTTTACACTGCAGTGAGGTTTAAAGGATAATTCTGGTGTTCATGTTGTTTCCCATCTCCAGTTGCTAGGACTCCATGTACCCCAGGGAACTTCATTTTTATTCATGGCCTCAGTGGAAATTTGGAATTGAAATTGGCTTACCTCGCTCTGACCAAAGTCTTGACAATTAGATTCCGGAAAACGTGTTTTCTGTCTGCATAAGTTCTCTATTTTTTTGATACATTCATGCTACTACCAGTGTGCTGGGTGCATGTTTGGAATTTACCTCATGAAACAGAAAAAGGAGATGCATCTGAAAGGTTTCCAAATGTTGATAACTGATCAGGATACTTTTTCTGTCCATGTGCTGCAGCCGTCCATGTATTCTTTATTATAAACAAACCTTTTTTTTTTAAATTTCAAACTCTCACTGGCTGTAGTTTTACCACAGTTTGAATTATATAAGCACTTAGAAACACAAGCCTCTCGACTCAACGTGTTTAAGATGGCCCTTTGAACTGTCATGCACTCAGTGGGAGTCGGGAGGCACACACAAATCAATTCTTTAACACTGACAAAGTGTCTGAAATGAAAAACAGTGGGCTTTTATGTAAGATAACAGGGAGAGCATGTTGAGAGGAGGAAAATTGTTTTGATGAAGGTATGCTCCTTTAGCATGGAAGCATATAAGTCTGATGTTTATTCAGAGCAAAGCAACGCTGCACAAATCAAGCAGAGGTGGCTCAGACAATTCCCACTCGGTGTGGTAACATTTTAATTCAGGAAGCAAGTTTGAAAGATGTGAGGGTTTTTAAACTCTTTACTGTGTTTCATCAGGAATGGAGCTGTTTCTTAAGGGTATACTTTGGAATTGTATTAGGCTAGGCCTAGAGTGCGCTGAGGAATGACAGGATGAGGATGGTGCCATCTTTGTTCAGCAAGGCCCCAGGCAAGCCACATGTAGCCCTAATGAGTCGCTTACAATTTCAGGCTCCGCTTGCTCTCAAACACCAAAAGTAAACTTTTGTCTTTTTTTCCCCTCACCATTCAGGGACCTTAAGAGGATTGTTGGGTCATTATTTATTCATGCCATTGTGTTTATTCACCAGCTCTGTGTGCGATGGGAGAGGGAATAGAGCAGCTAGTGCAGACGGAGTAAAAGCTGATAATTATCCACTATTAGCATTGTTTTTTCAGCCATGGTTTAAGTCGGCTCAGTTGCTGATTTGGCAATGATAAAGGCCCAGAAACATCCATATAAAGCAGATTACTCTGTCTTTGAAGTCTGGAATCCTCTGCAGAGGACTTACTGATTTGGTTTGGATTCATTTCTGAGTCTGTGTTTATGCTACGTTCTGTGCTGTTAGAGAAAGTACAAACACTGGTGTTGACCAGGAGATCCTTTACAACAGCTATCACATGCCTGCAGGATGTTGTTACCAGCGAGAGGTGAGGAGACTGGAACCTTTACTTTTTATCCTAGAACAAAGAAAGCCCCATGGATGCCGGTTTGGAGTTGGAGGGATTTGGCAATGGCAGGGCTCATCAGAGCTAACATTCATTCAAAATGTTGGGCTAGGGTCTTAAAGACTAAGTAGTCATGAAAATGGATAAATTAGAGATTACTCAGTCTTTTTTGTAGAGCATCAGCTAAGTCTTGACATGGTTCAGGATGCGTGCACACTCTGTAATATGTTCATTATAATTGTCAGAAGAACATTACTTCTGGGTAACACTCTCCTCCTGAGATATCTGTTCAGTTAATCTTAGATTGCATTCTCACATTTCTAGTCTGAGTCATTTTTATGTTTGTCAAAGAGAAGTTGAAACAGATGGTGTCTTCCAGCTGGATTGCAGGGCACACTGTCTTTCCAACACAAAGAGAGAGAGAGAGTGGACTTGGATGGATGAGAGAGAGAGAGGCAGAAGCCAGAAGGGGATGTGGGTGGAGGATGACCGGGGATGGAATCGGTCTTATAATCACCCACAGAAGGAACGCCATCTCCAGTCTCAGCCTCTGTGGCCTACTTTTCATCTTCTTAGGTCATACCCTCGAAAGCCTGGACATTGTTAATGCCTTACATTTAGAGGAACAGGTTAGCACTTAATTTGTATAATTTAATATACCAATAACGTGAGGGATAAATGTTTATCGATTATGGCCCAAAGTCCTTTTAAAATGTCTATGAAATTGTGGCATCTGCAAATTTGATCAAAATACCCAAATGATCTGTCTTTTTCCAATCCAAACAGTTCTGAAGGCAGTACATTACCTGTTATAGGACAGACATTGTTTTGCTTGTTTTTCTGGATTTACTCTCGAGAACCATTCATAATTTGGCTTTCAACATGTCTTTAGGAGCGGACAGTATTTGTAAGTAATGGATGCTGGGTTTAAAGTGCTGATAGAAATGTTGTGGGTCAGCCTAAATGGAATTGTACCTTCTGTGGTAATGTTTTTTATTTCACACAAATATAATTTCCATTTTCTCAGTAATGGTGGTGTGATAAAATAAAACATTTATGGGTATATTTACAATTTGTTTTCAACCCCATCCTACATTATGTTCACTCTCTGTTATTATGATATTGATTGTTAGCAGGTAAATGGCAGCGTCAGACAAAGTTTTATCATTTTTCCAATGTTGCCTCATAAAAAGCTCATTTCCCACTTCCTCTGAAAGTGTGTCTGTGTGTCTGACAGTCTTTTGGCTGCCTAGATGTGTGTTGGGTGTAAAGTGTTATTCTGTAGAATTTGTCATGAATAAGAAATTATTGTCATCTTGTTCTACTCAGTAGGCATGTTCAGCATCACCTTTGGTCAAAGTTGGCAGATCAACTGAGACACTGTCTCATTGGTTTCTCTTTTTTCCTGAGATGAGATCAAACCTCATATATTAATTTCATAAAACCCTCCTTATGGCATTCAGCTGCGCAATACAAAACAATTATGTCAATTTGGGAATCTGTAATAATGCAGAGACCAGAATTAAGAAATCTTGTTTGTTTGGCCTGAAGTGGTCCGACAAAGGTTATTATTACATGAGCCCATTCATCAATGAACCCCTGAATCTGAAGACAAAGGTACATTCATGAATTTAACTCATTTTAACTAATGTATGAATGTTGGGCCATCTTAAGATGGAACAAGTAATAAATTAAATACGCTAAATAATCATATTTGGCCAAATTGAATTGCATAATTTCTTTAGTTTCAATATTGCTCTTTTATGAAGTTTGTTGTTTTTATTGATCACAGCCCACAAACATAGTTCTGCAAAGATTTACAATTCTGCCTCAAAGCAAATTTACAGGGAAACTAGAAATCCAAACTGTTATCATGCTCTAGACTGGAAAACTATTCTCTAACCCTGAGGGTTACAGTTAGTGTGCAGTTATTGTGTCAATTATTTACATAATTTTTTATTGATCAGTTATATTTTTCATTTATTTTACATAATGATCATAATAATGAGAGCTGAACTAGCTGTCAATCAGTTAAGGGCATTGCCCCCCAAATGTCTAGCCAGTAAAACAAAACATTGTGTGCAAACTGTTGTTAAAGGATGTATGTGGAATTAACAATAACAGTAGCCATATTTATAACAAGTCCTTAGGATGCACAGTTTATAACTTACTTTTGTCTCATAAACTATGATTAAATGTCAAGAATGAAGAGATTTAACTGATTAGTCTAATATGCAAGGGCATGCAGAAGCTTGAGTGTTGACTTTGCTTTAACCTAGTGCTAGTTGCATGGAAAATAATCAAAGATACATGAGGATCTGATTTGCATAATCACATACCTGACATCTTCCCATAGCTGCAAGGATACTTAATGAGCTGAAAGGAAAGGCCTTCATAGTGGCTGACAGATGCTGCTGTAAGAATTCAACTTTATCTTCATTGGCCCTCTCTGCACAGTCCCATCGTTCATTTTTTATAATCCATGATATTAAATGTCTGCTAATTAAAGAATCTTTAAAACATGTTAAGAAGACAAGACAAACATTTGTTTCTGTCCATCGGAATGTTTAAGGAGTTGTGAAAGTGCACCTCCGTATATTAGTGATGGTGATGCAAAAAAACCCAATATAACCCCTAACCCTAAGCAAAGTTCATAAAAAGGCCAATTAATGAGGGTTGCAGAAAAATGTCAATCTCAAGTTAGGCCCAAAGTTAAAATGCCAAACTTTACAGCAGAATAAGAATGACTGGTACAAAGAAACAGGTTTGGTAAGGTAAGAAAATGAAACTTTATTTGTACTGGCAGATTTGGTTAACAGTGAGTGGTCTTTCTTATTGGCATGTTTGGTACATTTCAGGAGCCCTCTCAGTCTTTAGGAAAACTGTGGTCATCTTTGTTATGAGCCAGCTAATGTATAAGCCTTTGGATTCAACCGTAAGACCTTAAAAACAAAAAATTATCCATCCCTCTTTCTCAAGCCATCTCCCCTCTTTTGTGCAAATTCACTATTGAAGACAAACAATGACATGGGGACGGCCAAGACACAAAACTTGGGTGACATTCATTTGGTGATGTTACTGTAGCTATGCCCACTTCAGTCTTTTTAAACAGTGATTATGACACAGCATTTCAACAGAGCTCTGTTTTCACTACAGCTTGGTACAACTTTTACATTGAATCCTCAACTGAGTCATACTAGTTGCACCTCTGTTACTACTCGATGCCAGCTCGGCAGTGAAACAACTTCACCCCACTATTCCACCTCTGTGGGTAAGACATTAAGATGAGGTGTTACAGAGACCTATCAGCCATACCTTGAACAGGCAATGCAAAAAGGCCCTACTGAGTTATCTCTAAAATACTGATATGCTCATGATTACCAGTGATTATAAGCGGGTTAGCATCAGTCAACAGCAGCACATTGGTGATTTGCACTGTGAAATACACAGCAAAAAAATCTTTCAAATAAAAAAATAACACATTAGGTGCAGGCCAGAAACAAAAGGTACCCTTTATGTCATGTACCATGAGCCCACACAGAAATAGCAATCCATTTAATGTGACCTCCTCATACAAATACAGTAAAACCCTTTCAAGAGCAGGAAGGATTTGAGTGAATGTCAACAATCTGGCCCTTGATGGTGGCAGAAGCAGTCAGTGCAGAATTCAACCGAGTCAAACAGCTGAAAATATGACAAATGCTTTAAATATGCCATCACATTTTGAAGTGAATCCCACTCCACCTACACTGGATGACAAAATCACTGCCAGAAGCAAATTACGCAACATTTTACTGATCTGCCAAAGACACTGCCAACCTTTTCACACAGCCCCGTACGAATGCTACTCCAAACTGTCCAAGTCAATGTGGTAATACACACATAGTGCAGTAACCATGCTGTAGAATAGAAAGATTTTTCATTTAGCCTTAAAATTAGATCAAAATACTATCTGCATTAGGAGCAGTCTTATGATGACACTCTTAGACTGAGCACCCCTCTGCGTCTTGAATGCTTTGTATGCCTCATGGCATCAGTTGATGGTACAGGACATGAGCTGAGATGTTTGTTTTTTCCTTTACTGTTCATCTTTAAATGCATTTCTTTTTTTTCTTTTTTTATAGATGCTCTAGACATTTAGCAAACAAATAATTCCTGCTGTCACCATGGAGTCACATATCTGTCGTTGTGCAGCACATTCCACTAGGGAAGTCATAGACCCTGTTTACTGTATTGTGCTTTCAAATAACAATTGTTTTCTCATTGAACCTGTACCTGTATTTCTATAAATAAAATGCAATTATTATACTTAATTAAAACCCTAAAGAGAGAGAGGAAAAATTAGAAGTCACTGATTGTGTAATATTATGACACTGAGGGGAAACGATGTTGATTCTTTTTACTGAAATCGATTTTCACTTGATTAAAATGTATTCTGTAATTACCTGACTTAAATATCCTCCCTGCATGGGAAAGTCTTCCAATGTGTTGAAATGAAATGTAGATAGATTAAAATAGAGTGATCATAGAGAGATGATGCCAATTCTGACGGTTCCTCGATCAAACTCAAACTTGATAACTGTGATTCGGTTAATAGTTTATGATACATGACTCTACCTTACAGTCTCCACATAAATGACTGCAGGTAGCGTAGGTGTGAACATCCTGAACAATTGTGCTGATGTTTCCTCCTGCCTCCTCTCATTAGTCAACATGAACACCCAACCAGAGGCACCAAGCCAAGATTGATCACATTAACATAACATGCAGTGGTTGAGCAATGTCTTTGGGGCACAAGGTGTATCCACAAATCCCTTTGAAGTTTGTCATTATTTATTGGCTTCAATGCTGAAGCAGGTAGTTGATAAATGGACCAGTTGATTGGCATAAAAATAAACTAAAAACCACATAAGAATGTATTCATCATTTGTATTATTTTTGAAGGTTGACCTAGCTTTATCTAATGTGAGGATCTGCCTTCATTTGATTTATGATTATTTGGGATGGAATATCTCAAAAAGGCCATTTGGACGTCCCATTTTGTGTTGGGTTTAAATAGTTGATGTATTTGATGAGGTACTTGGGACCAAATGATCAATTAATTCATAAAATGCATGACAGTATATAACTTAGAATATGGGATTAGTGAAGATTTCAGGATTTTATCATGCTGTTCTTTGATATTCTAATGAAGCGACTGAGAAAGCTCGACTTGGATTTCTGCATAGTATGAACAGGCGTAGTGAATAACTCAAACCAATGTACAGGATGGTTATGTATTACAGCTGGATTTCTTTTAGTTTTTTTGTTATAAAAAATGCCCAATAACAAGACATAATCGTCCAGTTAGGTAAAGAATAGATTTTGTATATTGACATGTGCATTGCTTCTTGTGTGTTGAAATAAAATACTTATAGAAATAGTATATTTTCACCTTGCCATAGCACTCAAGCTTATTACATTTAGTGGTCTGTGCATTCACTGCCTAGTTGGAATATCTTGGCAGGCTCTGAGCAGGAGAAACCCTGGAACCATCAGACCCCTGTTCTCTCTCTCCTGGTGCTTACGAGCATCATTCAATGATGTCCTCTGAAAGTTTTTCAAATGGAATTTATTGTTAGTTGTTAGGGCTGTAAAGAAAAAAATAAAGAAAAAAAGTAAAGAAAGAAAAAACGGATGCCTAGCCGCCCACATTGGCATGCTTCTTCTGCTGTCAGTATCTGTCTCTCATACGAGCGCCACACACTGTTATCATTCCTCCCTTGAAAATAAATGTCATGTTTTGAACGGGAGCTTTGATGCCAATTTTACATGTCTTGAATTTTGTTGTCTGAAAAACTTTCAGTATGCTTTGAAGCTTACAGTGTGGAACTATTCAGTTTTTTACGTGTTTTTGAAAATAATCCTACAAAGTGAATTAAATTAAATAATATACTGAGCGTAAGATTTTACAATCCGTCAAGTATATATCTATAGAACTGAAATATTATCTCACTTGGATGGAATTGTTAAACAAGTTATAAATTACTTTGGACTGGAAAATCAGTTATCCTAAAAGTAGACAAGTATAGTAGTTTAGTAGGGGTGTAGCTATTGCACTAAACACTACCGTTTCATTAGCCGTTATTCTTAGCTACGGATCACAGTAACCAATTGTATGTCTGTCTTTTAATTGGTCTGCAAATGAGTTAATTAAAACCTCTAATGCAGTTGGTGGTTGACTGTGTTTGCAGTCGGGCAGTTACTGGCACTTTCCGCAGCTGTCAGGCAGGAGTGCATGGTCCAGGAGCGCCTAAGTAAAGGTACCCTTTTGCTGCTGGAATACAGTGAGTGAAGGCAAAGGGAATAAACCCTGGCAGCACGAGAAACTTCTCTTGCCATCTCATGCTATGGCTTCTCGCCTTGTCTGTGACTTTATGTGCATGCTGCATGGGCATGAATTGCACTAGCACGCATTAATTAAATACAGTGAGACAGCAAAGCCTCAGTGTGAAAGACTAATGGCTGCTGAGCATGAATACCTGGTATAATTTAGGTTATGACTTTGACCAGTTTTGGAGGGCTTTCATCTTTTCTTGTCTCATTGATTAATTCTGTCTTTGGGGAAAATGCTGTAATATTTAGTTCAAGACTTGGTGAAGCTCATTTTTGTCTCTCCTGTCAAAAGAAATCAGACTTTTCTTTGATGTTTCTTCGAGACAGATACCAGCTCAAGAGGTGCTGCTGCTGCTGCAGCAGAGTGTTGTTGTTCAGACATCGGCTAAATGCAGTGTCTAAGATGTTATCAGAGGGCTTCTGGGACAGGTTTGTAATGATGCTCTTTTCAGCAACTCTTCCCCTACAGTTTGTACTTTGCTCTATATTCAAGCACAACATTGTCACAGTCATTAACCCACAGCATGGCCACTGTGCCTCTGCAGCCATTACCTGCCTGGGCATTAGAGGATTGAGAGAGAAATGGAGTGTGTGGTATGAAGTATATATTAGGCACAAACTGGGACTCTCCGGGCCAGTGGACATTCGCTGCTTATGGAGGGCTATGGCTGATATGTTAGTATCACTAATTGTTTCCTAATTAGATGCGAGTCAGTGAGTCGTACTTTAATACTCTTCAGGGATCATTAGAGAACGAGGGGAAATTTACTTCTCCTGATGGATGACAATATAGTCAGCAGGAATTTCAAACATCAGGACCCGACAGGCTGATGGGAGGATGGGAGGATGGGGCGAGAAACAAAACTGATGGCCTCGTTCGCTGCAGACGCGTCATTTTAAGTACTCCATTTTCAGCGTGCACAGAGCTGCATCAGAAGTTAATCACACATTAATCGGAGCTCTGTGGAGATTTAACATTCCATGACAGCAAGGCGAAGGGGGCCAATAAGCCTTGAAAGCAGAAATTGTGTTATTCCTATGTAAGAATTTAGGGTTTGCATATTGGGATATAAAAGACGCTGTAAATAATCACAACTGTGAATTATTCATACTGTGCTGTTAAGGTGAGTGGCCAGTCTAATCCCTGTGGTATTTTATATTACTGACAAGTAGGAAAGCTGAGATGGACACAGAGCACAGGAGGAATAGGCAGGATTGGTTCAGGTTGGATTCATTTCTTTGGTTGGCAGGTATTATATGTGCTTCCACAGGAGGAGTTATGAACAACCAGGACATATACAGGGACATATTATTCATGTGCTTGCTGCACTGTACACAGACTTCAGTCTGCGTGTGTAATTTATGTAGTTTGAAGAATCGCACCAATATTAAACAGTGTGATTTTGAAATAAATTGTATTTATATTAGTCAGCATATACGTCTGACTTAACATGTCCCTGAAGCCCTTTTAAGATTACATCTTTGATTCTTGCAAACACCCTAAGTGATCTCTGTTTTTTTCTTCTTATTGATAAAGGTTAGAGCATTTGAACCTTTTCTTCCTTTTTTTTTTGCATTTTACTTCCCAAAAAGGTGTTTTGTTGTTTTTATTACTCTAAACCAGTGCCAGGCGTTTGCCTTTTCTATTATCTCAAAGTCATTTCACTTGTTTGTATTGTTCCTCCCAGCTGGGGTGAGTCGGCAGAGACAAAGGCAGATGTGTCCCTGTTTGTTTTTGAAGTATCAGAGTTAAGTCTTGCCTGTGTGTGTGTTGTGTGCTTTAGTATGTGTGTGGGTGTTTTCTTCTCCTATGTGATGCTGCCTGTGTTTGGGTGTGTTTCATTTCCCCCCCATGTGTTGTCTCTGTTTGTGGTCCACAGGTCCTCCGCTGCATTGTTCATCCGCCTCCTCCTCCCCTGTTGAGCAGCTCCCATACCCTCCCCCTTCCATTGCAGCCAATGAGAGCCAGGGAAGGTTGCTAGGTAACTGTGCGGCTCAGCCAGCCCAGGACTCTGACTCTGAGGATGAGTTTGGCCCCAATTCATTCTTAGTTAAAACTGGCTCAGGGAACCTGTATGCTCCAGCCACTGCAACTGCTGATGGTGAGTTGGTTTTCAAACTACTGTTGCTTTCTGGAGGTTAGCCTTCCCCTGCTCCTGGATATGTTGTGTGATAGGTCAGGCAGATGGCTATGGGCAAGAACATGTCCCCTTTTTTTCTGAGCACCATGAGAAATAGTTGAAACTTCGAGTCGATACGTAGCCTGAGGAAAAGCACAGAAGTCTCTGAAGCCAGGTCTGAAGACTTCAGAGCCTCTTTCAAAGCAATGGACAGTTTTGGTTAGTAGGAAATATTTGTCACAGATATTTCTTTCAGTTATGATGCATGCTGATGGTGCTGGTGGTACCAACAACAATCCCTCCATATAATCTTCACATACAACAGACTGCATGCATCCCCTGCATGACAGAAAGGGAATAAGTCACAAAAAGAGACTTTTACTTCAGGTGCTATATGCTCCCTGATGTGTCATCATGTCTTTTCCACACCTGACGTCTTTGAAGTTCTATTAAAAACGGTGTTAGCCACATGACATGAATCCTATTATTTGCTAGTTCGATAATATCTCAGTCTCAAATAGTGCCTCTTGAGTTAGCTCTGGTTTGAAAATTCCTGTTGTTGGTTCTCATTAATAAACGTCAGCCTCTCATACCTCAGGACACACTCTGTCTCCTGCTGTTGACTTAACACTCATACAGACTGACAGACTGACATTTAGGCTCAAACTGCAAACATGGCGTTGACAGTTGACAGAAATCCAATGACTGTAAACCATGTACTGTAGATTCACTCAGTAGCATCAGTGGTGTGATATTTATTCTCGAGGCAGTTAACTTTCTCACTATCATATTGTCCTTTGTTTATAACTTCACTAATATTCACGGCATTCCATGTGGAATATGCACAAGCATAAGGACATCTCGTGCATCTTCAGGGAGCCATATTTATTATCATGGTCAGAACACTTGGAAGTGAGGCAGGTTATATATTCTTGCATTAAAATCCATTTACATGAAAATGTCAAAAGTTTTCATTCAAACTCAGCGATTTATGCTGCAGATCTCCCATAAGTCAACCATTTGCATGCTGAACAGAGAATTTTTGATATTTGAATGTTGATGTCTTTCAACTACAGCAGTTCTTTGCTTATCCCACTGGCACAGGAAACACAAAACAAAATAAAATGGTCTAAATAATTGATCAAGCTTCCAAGTAAACTACCCAAAGGGTTGAATTACATCAAACTCCAAAGTGCCTCAGCTGCCTGCTCAGAAAGCCTGCAGAATGAGTTATTAATCCTGTCGCAAATCTCCTCCCCCCCCCCCCCCCCCCCACCACCCCTAATTCCACGGTAGCAACACTCTGGTCACCCAGCACATGACTGTGCTCAAGGGGACGTGGGTGGGGTGGGGGGGGGAATGGCCTTTACTGCAGCAGATTTGTCTCATAACAATGACACTGATTTGCATAGGTACAGCATTTAGGACGGCCTCAGGCTGTCAGTAAGGGGTGAGAGAGGACCTAGGAGTAATATCCTCGGCTCTTGCTGCTGCCATAGTTCTCAACAAGTTTTAGGCCAATTTGAAGTTGCAGTGCAGCATGTTTCTGTGTGTCTTCATGTGGTGGGCATACATCTCTATCCATTTTTTTTTTATAAAGTCTTCACAACAGAACCAGGCCTCATGATGTCGATTGTCTTCTGAGGACATTTCACCATTTTGTCATTACATATGAATAAGCAGCGAGTTATTCAAACGAAGCTTTCCTTTTCCTCTTCTTTGATTCTTGTTTGATTGTTCTTCATGGTTTGACTACAAAAACGTTGAAAGGGAACCGAAAAGAGCCTCCCCTGTTTGTTCACTTAAACCACCTAGTGAGCCATGAGAGCTTGTTCCACACACATTTTAATCACTTTTTCTGCAGGTTTAGATTTTTCAGGGTTGTGTTTTATTTCACGCTTCCACTTTAGAGAGCAACACAACGTACTCCCCTTCTGCTGTTCTTTGAAGCAGCCACCTGAATTTAACACGATTTCTAATATAGTTAATTTACTAAAAAATGATCACTTGGCATTACTAATGTGGATTAACATTAGATTTTGACTTGTATTCTTATTATATTGCTTTATTCTCCGTGTAGATTTTCAGCAAGTAAAGGCATCGGACGGCTCTACCTGTAGAATATTTCCATCACCTAAGGCTTTTGTGGGAAATCATATATGTGACTAAATAACTCCATCAACCGGGGCTGGTTTCACCATTTCAGGGAATGAATTGACTTCATTAAAACTTGTTCAATGTGATGTAACACCATTCCCTTCGGCTACATAAACCTCATCTTCTCAAGGTGACAGAAAGAGAGGGAGACCAAGACGGTCTGTGCTGTACATACAGAACAGGTTCACGGAAACACAACTGCACAGCTTATTGCATCGCTTATATGATCAAATAACAGAGCAGCCGTTGTCCTGGATTCTGTTATAACATTTAAAGGAAAGGAACACTAATGATTCTGTTTTAACGTAGAAGCTTAACAATCGGGGTTGGGAAAGGACTTCACGTTGCTAAA
Organism: Labrus bergylta; assembly: GCF_963930695.1. Lineage (NCBI taxonomy): Eukaryota > Metazoa > Chordata > Actinopteri > Labriformes > Labridae > Labrus > Labrus bergylta. Next base: position 24,566,077 of record NC_089205.1, read on the forward strand.
GTAATTGGCAAATGCTATAATCTAGGATAAGGTATGCATCTCAGGTTCTCGGCAGGAATTACATGTGCAGAAAAAAGGTAATTTAAAAGCCACCACGGTAAAAACGACTGGAATATCAAATCAGATCACTTTGACATACAGGTCAGTTGTTGAAGAAATATTCACATTCAAAGATAAGAGGTTGTAGTAATCTTTCACTTTAGTGCTGTCAGTACAAACTACAAAACAACTATGGATGCCTAAAATAATTGGCTCACTGTGAATCTGTTGCACTGGCAAACAGGTGGCTTTTCATCACTACAGATTACAGTTGCCCAAGGTCATCTTTTAGCCCACATACAGGACTTACAATGTTCTGCTGGATTTTGAATAAGTAAATTCTCTTAGCAGAGAGTAGCCTCCAAGGCTGCAGTGTTTATTTTTTGGGGGGGTGGTCCTGTTTTCATTTGGAAGCACACCGAGCCAGGGTTTCTGTTAGGCTGACGCGGCTGCTCGCTGAAGCCTGCAGTTCTTTTGTGAAGCATGTGTTTCACCGTGGCCCTCGGCTTTCTCTGAGGGCCTTCTTCCTGGGGAGACTGCCAGTGGGAGCCCACTGCCATGCTGAGCTGCAAGATCTGAGACACTGCCACCTCCCCATATTAGCATCTCTTAATGCAAAACCGCATGGGGTCAGCCAGTGTTGCCTCCAGTGCAGCGTGGCTCCCTGGTGAAAGGGCCAGCACACCACCACCACCACCTCACAGCTGACCAAGCAGGAATGCTGAGCCTGGGAGAAGGCTTGGGGACGTGATTGTGTGTGAATTCAAACAACTCTTCATTTGAACCGCTTAATCATCCCCCCACTGTGTGCAAGGACGGGGGAAGTGTGGTTAAAAGAGGTCAGCCCAGAAACTAATTCATCCACAGAAACCAAGAGGACCCAAACTATCTGAGGCTAAATAATAATTTAATGAGTAGCACATGGCGCCGGCATGCCATGACCTTGTTTTTCTGAATGACAGTACAGAGAATACAGTTTTTGAGTTGACAAAGTGAAAGGAATCAGTTTCACTTAATGTTGATGCTGACTTATCAATGAACTGGAGCCAACAGATGATATGTCCAACTCCATTCAACCTGCTGTTTCTCAACACACAGACACCGTGGACGATGCATTTTGCATCCCTACATCTCTTCTTTTCATTGACATAAATTGAGACGCATTACTTTCATTCCATGATAATTGCAGAGCATCTGTGCCCTCTAACAAAATCTTCAACCGCTTGATGGATATGCAGCAGAGTGACATACAGAACAGAACACACGCAACCACTTGTCTTGTTCTTGGTAAGGCAGCTCAAAGAATGACAGGAAATCCATTTGATCTCACAAAGGCAGGGGGAAGCATATGCCGGGACAAGTCCTAATGGATTAGGTTGCGAGCTGTGGTGAACCTCCTCAGCTGGAAAATAAATATCTTATTTTTTTTCTATACCAATACACATTTTCACCATGTTACTAAGAAATTCGTATTTGAGTATACTTGTATACTCAGGCTTGTATAACCATTTTTTTCCACATGTGCCTAGAAAGTCAAAACGTGTGACTCTTTTTTCTAAAGCTCAGTGATATTATGCTCAAACATCAAATCTTACACATTGTCAGGATTTTTCTCCTCCACTTAGCAATGAATGTAAGCTTATGTTAAGGCTCCAGAAGGTCTCTTCCCCCTTATTCCCATAGAGAGCCAGTGGGGAGCTGAGTGTTGAACCCACCATGTGTTGTTTGTGGTACCTGTTACCTCTCAAATGAGTCCAGGAAAGACAGCTAGTATTCCCGCATGGCTCCTGCGTTCAGACTTTTCTAATGGTGTAGGAAACAGCACGGCCAGGGAGAAAAAGCCGCTTCAGGGAGCCAGGAGAGAGTGCAGCTTCACTGCCTTCATGACAAATTCTATTTGTGTTTTTATAGACAAATACTACTCAGCTGGAAATTCTGCTCCTCTGATTAGCCATAGGGGCTGTAGCAGTAAGCAAGATTTAACGATTTATCCCGGCACTGGATAGCTTTTGATTAATTCTGTATCGAATGGCTCACACCTCAGTGCATTTGATCGGGTGTCTTGGGCATGTCATATCACTTTATTCCATCAGGTGTGACCATTAGTACTGTGGATTTCATCCTCTGTCCTTTTTCAGAAACAGACCGTCTCTCTGAAGCTGCAGAGTGTCAGAGAAGTCAAAATCCTGTGTTCCTCCATGAGGAAATAAATGTGGCCAAAGTGGTGCAAGTGAAACATTTTCATGTGTGGATTTAAGCCTCCATAGGTGTTTTAGGTTTGTGTGTAATGTTCTGCATCAAAATTAAGACGTTTTATGAATTTATTAATACAGCTCAAGTTTTAATTTTGCATTGGTTGGTGAAGTTACTTATATGAGTTTGAACAGCACAGCACACAGATGATCTGACATTGCACATGTGCTGCTCCTAACAACCTGAGTGATGCATACTTGCAATCTAATATCTGTATCCAGTGAAATAAACTCTCGTCTCTGCTGCTATAGTGTACTGCAGTGTATTGAATTGTTTCCATGACGACTGTTGCAGGACATAAGCCAGCCGATGATGGTGAGATTTGCAGCAGAACTTTTGTGTTTCAGAGTGGCATCATTACTGACAAGTGGTGTTCAATGTGCTGTTGTGCATAATGCTGTCCAAGGAACGAGATTCTGTATTTCCAGTGACTTATTAAAAACGATTTTCTGTAGTCGACATCTCAGAGGTTTGTTTTTTTTACAGAGTTGAGTAACTCATAGAAAAGTTGTGACTCACTCAACGCTAAACAGTCAGTTAGTATTTGAATTGAAGTACTGGTAGTTGTATCTGTTAAAACTACTTGACTAGTTGAGTTAAAGACAATTCCTCAGATGAATCAGATTGATTATCATATGTATGACATTTAGATTTATATTTTCTTTGGATATATTTGGATGTAATACAGTCTCCCAAGGGACTCAGGCTGAAATCTGCCTCCTATTTATACATGTATTAAATTCAGCCTACGTCTTTTAGAGAGAGCAAGCACTCTTAGGTCACTCAGTACATACCAACCAAGGCTTTGAATGTGTTCTTTTAATTATTAAACAGGTTTTTCAAATGTGTATTCAACATCTTTGTGTAGAGCTCAGCATCCTAACATGTAAAGTGATGAATAGACATGAGATACGATTAGTGTATGATGTAACAGTGAACATACAGATATGATTTATATTTTCTTCTGAACAAAACTGTGAGGCCGGGTTATATTCCTGGTTGTGTTGGTTCAGTGTAGGACAAGAACATAAAGCAATTAAAATAGAAACTACAAACAAGATGAAACTTCACAGAATCGATCTGATGAGCTTTTATAAAAAAAAGGTTCCTTCCCTTTTTTTGAGTAGTGTCATTCTTCAAATCCGGAGTTTTCAAATGGTTATCTAAAAAAGTAGCGACTTGTTTCCTAAGGCCTACCCTTACGTTTTGTGTCTTTTACAATATTTAAATATTGAATAATTGTTTCGTTTTTTAATGAGAGTTCCAGCAAAGACACCATTGTCTTTCATTTATAGTGTAGCTCTTTGATGCCTCACAAGTCAGGCGGTCGTCTTCCCGCCTTTCTTGCATCCCTCCATTAGGCAGACTTTCCTGTTATCTGTCAGGGTGGGGTGACGTCCAAGCTAATGAAGTGGATGTGCGTTAATTACTCGTCTAGAAAAGTGTCAGGAGGCCTTAACCGGCGCATACATCTGTTAGCAAGAAAAATGAAAAACCCACATTCCCAGACTTAATGGATATCTTTAGACTTCTGTTTTGAATGCCATGTGAAAGTTTGGCTATTGTAGCGAAGTCTCCCTTCTCTGTCCCTCTGATAATAAATGAATCTCCTTTTCTTGCCAATTTCGTTGTGCAAAGCAGGTCAATAGAAAACCATTTATTTCTCCTGTCCTTTGGAAAGTAGTGAATAATTGTAGCTGAATCGCCACATCTGTGGGGGTCGAGCTGCCCTGTGCTTTGTCTCCTGTTTCTCATCTCTCTGTTTATTTCCACAAAAATAACACCGACTACTTACCTGGCTGTTGAAGACTTTTTTCGGTCAGACAACGCCGGACGAGTCTCCGGAAAAGCGTTCAATTTGAATTATGATGCAGTGCTTATCTTGGTCTTTTTTTTTTGTAGAATATGTTTTCAAATTCAAATGCTTGATTGCTTATATGCAAATAAGTAAACAGGGGTGAGATTAGCAACAGTCCTGTGCGGGACAGTAAATGTACAATATGCTTTTAAACACTCAAACTCAATTATACTTTATAATGTCTAAATCTAAAACTTCAGAACTCTGATTGTAAATGCCAAAGGACAGTATGACCCATTCATGTCAGCATGTGAATCTCCAGCAGCACAAGCTCAGTATCTAAAATGGACTTATCACAAGAACATTAAGAATCTAGATTTGATGTGGAATTAAATAAAAAAATATATGACTATTTAATAACAATTGGATAAACCTGGAAGGCACTTTAGCTTCATGTTTAAATCAACACTAAATGTACAAAAGTCAGATTTAGAGTTAAATCATTTTCTTCATTAAATGCTTTAATGAAATCAGATTATACAAAAATGAATCTGACTTTTTCAAAATTTGCATTTCCCCAAAACATATTGTTCATTTATATAAAAATAAATCCACATCTTCATGGAATGTTTAACATTTTCAGGGTTGTAATAAACAAAAGTACAACATTATAATGTATTCCATACAAACAATGTAGACTCGCGGCTAAGATGACCTTTGTGAAGCTTGCTGTATGTAACTACACAGAGATTCATTTCAGGTGTCATTTTTTAAAGCCGTAGCATGACTCCTAAAATGTATCACTACGAACGTCCTCGGAAACAAAACACGTTGCCCCATATTTGCCTCGTCGCCACAGGAAGTAAAGTATTTGTTTGCAGAGCAGTAAATGGGTTCCAGAGCAGTAACGCATTAGTCCTCCTGATATATTTCTTGGTGTATCTGTGCTGTCCCTGTATTGAATTAGCATAACCTTATTAATGGCTTTAGGGATCAGGTACATTACTGAGCAGGAGGGAGGTCATCAACAACTTTGTGGTTTTAACGCACACCAGCCGATTGTTCATCAGGACAGTGGTGTGCCTCTCGCCCTCTCACTGTGGCTCAGCTAATTATGAGGGCAGCATTGTGCGAAAGAGCGCTCAGCATGACACCATCTGTCAGTGTGTCAAATGCATAATATAGCATTCTGTGCAAAATGATGAAGATTTCCCTCATTGGTTCATCCTGTGAAATAAGGGGTTTTAATATGGAGACTCAAGGTGGAAATAAAGGGTTCTTTTCTTCCTTTTTTTAATGACACATGAGTTTCACAAAATATAAATAAAAACCAATAGGAACACTTTGAATGTGTGAAGGTGTCAAATTGTCAAGCTTCCTGTTAAGCAAGTGTGCTAAAAGACTTACAGGAAAATACATTTTGAGGTTTTTCCTGATTAGGATTCAGCTCACTACGTTTTTGTCTGTTTTTTTTTTTTCTTTCATTTTCTGAGTCACTAGCATGTTACCTGTGAACACAGTGGGCTGTCCTCCACTCTCCTGAAACGCCTGAAGCCGTGTAGCTTAATGCTCCTTTGCTCTCAGCACAGTCACATTTGCAGCTCAACAGTCTGTTTATCTATTTGTCTTGATTGACTCATGTTGGTACGGCAGCGTCTTGTTCCTAAGCGTTTAAAAGAAATCTGGAATGACTTGCAGCTTTTTTGACTGGTGCGGCTGTTTCTTTAATGAAGGAGCTGATTATACAAAATAAGCCTTCTCTGTGTGTGTGTGTGTGTGTGTGTGTGTGTGTGTCTATATTCCCCTCTCTGTGTTGTAAATTGGCAATTTGGTGTTGTGGATATGTGTGAAATAAAGGAGGCTTGCTGTTAAAAAGAAAAGCAGCTCTTTCACTCTGAAGCCAGCCGTTCATTGATTGATGAATGGCTTAGCAGATGTGGAGATAAATGGATACAATGTGTATAGGACATCGGTCTTCTATCATTTGAAGCACCCAGTGTATCAAAAGTGCAAATATAGCAGGACCACTGGGTGCTGTTGGTTGTTCTTCATGTGATGTAAACTGAGAGCAGAGCTAGTGAAAGGCCTTATTGAAGGAAAGAAACCTTTAGCTGCTTAAATAAACAGAAATACATGTGAATACTGTGTTTTAATAATGTATAAGAATAATGTATAACCATTAGGGCTGTCAAATGATCAATTATTAAGTAAGTTGATTGTGATTAATTGCATTTTCTATCACATGTTTGAACTATTCAGTTTCTTCCCTACACAATTTTTTTTGCTTTGATTTTTTTATTTTGTACTGTCTTTAGCTTCCAGTACTCTACTTCTTGTAGAGTTTATTTTTTTATTTTTTTTAAAGATATCTGAACTTAGCATTCGAAAAAGGAAGTTGCTACAGATCAAAAAGTTACCGTAGTAAATAAAAAAAAGCTAAAGGCAACGCTGAGGAAGTGAAATGTTTGCTGTCATATAGTGTGTATTACTTTGACTGGTCTTCTGAGCTTGTCTTCTTTTTCTTAGTGAAGTGAGCCATTTAAAGTGGCAGCAGTGTTACTTCCTCTCACTGTGCGGCTGCAGGAAGATGCTGTGATGGCTCTGACAGACCTGATAACCATATATCACAAATATATAATCATTTTACATTTAAAGAACTAAAACTGGTCAAAAATATTTAGGACAAAAAGAATAGTCATGGATTTATCTTTTTTTTTTGTGATCAATTTTTTATTTAGAAATGTACAAAAAAATTACATCTTATATTACTGTTTTTCTCCTTTATTATTATATTATTCCTGGTTAAAACAAACATGTTATGATTTATTTTTGATTGAGTTGAATTTATTACTATAAATATAACTAATGAAATTAATATTTTTGTATGGCATAGACAAATCTCTCTCCAACAATTGTCTATAACACAGACAACTGTTTTAGAAACTATTTATGAATGATTTAAGAAGCTTATTTAATGCCTATAGGTTTATATGAATAATTCATAAGGAAGCTGGAAATGTATCTATTATCGATTTATAGAGACGGGCTGGGATTTAATATTAAGTATGTATTTTTATACAGATATGTAAACACAATCAATGGTTGACATTTTGTTACTTTCTATACTTTCCATTGTTTGTGAATATTACTTTGTTGTCTGTCCCTCTGCTGCTCTGTTTGATCACTTCTCTTTTTTACACACGTTTGATTGAAATTAAACATTTAAATCAAACCATCGAGGCTGAACAGAGGAGATTGATAGTAAACCAGATGTCACGTGTTGATTTCTATTTTCTAATCTTACATTTGTGTCTGCTCAACTGTTGCACTGACAATAGACCAACAGGGTATTTGTCATAGAGCAACACATGCTCAGATATTCCTCACTGGCTAAATGAATGTTAAAAAGAAATCCTAAAGAATGGGTCAGTTTTAAGAAGAGCCCAGCCCGGTGTTTACACAGGAGCCAGTGTCTGCTCTGAATCAACAGTCCCATGTCTCTGTGGGAGGGAGAGAGCACACTTGGATGGAGACCGATCAGGAGAAATAATGAGCAGAAGAGGGACTTTTTAAGAGTGATTCACTTAAGGGCTTTGGGGCTCTTCAGTGAAATTAGTCTTTAGTTCAGGCGTTAATTTATGGGCTGCTTGTGAAACTATGACTAATCGTTCACCAATCACAGTGTTGAGGCTCAGGGAGTTACAATAAAACATAAGGCTCCTCTTACCCTGCTAGTATAAGGCAAAAATAAAAGGAACACAGACACACCATCCCAAAACTTGTGAATCCCAGTGTCTTTGATGGTGCATCCAAAGATTCAAAGTGTCTGAAAAACAAACATTCAATGAAAAGAATTGTTTTTTTTTTCTTTTATAGTCTCGTAACATGTTTTATTTCTTCTCTCCTGTGCTTCAGACGTGGCTTTTCAAAACCACTCTCGGCTGCGGACGCCTCCTCTGCCTCTCTCCCACTCCCACTCGCCCAATCATCAGCACCATGCAGCCTCCATTAACTCTTTGAATCGGGGCAACTACACACCGAGGAGCAACCCAAGTCCCGCGCCCACAGACAGCTCTGCTCCCCCAGAGGGTCCGGCCAGTGGTCAAGACTCTGGTAGCGCACAGGACAACTGGCTGCTAAACAGTAACATCCCCCTGGAAACAAGGTACTGTCACTTTTCTCAGACAATATAGAGAATGATGATAAGACTGGGCTTGAGCTGCTGCCATTGAGCACAGGTTTTCATGCTGTCTGCTCCATATTAAATTACTGCAGTGCTAACAAGAAGCAGAGCAATAAAAAGGCAGCTATCCTGCTAGAGGCAAAGGCCGTTATTTGTAATGAACATGATTTTGTGGCAAACAACAGAAAAGTCCTGGTTTGGTTCTTTGTTTTATGTCAGCAATCCCAACTGTGGGAACAATTGAGTTAAACAGCAGAGTAATTACAATCACGTTGGCTATGTAAGAGTTTCTGCAAAATGATATTCAGTCTCATCTGAGCAGGCTTCATAGCTCCTCCACTTCAGGCCCCAGGTTTTATTAATTCCATATTAATCAGTATTCAGTTCTCCTGCACATTTCTCAATAGGAGGCGCTCGTGTGAAGTAGATCTGTCAAGTGTTATTGCAACAAAGGGAATATCTGTGGTGGTATTTCTTTGGCTGGTATCAACTCAAGGCAATATAAAAATCAAGAATAGCAAGGCAAATTATCTTAACATTATACTCTCTTAGCTGTAGAAAAACACCACAAACAAAGGAAGGCCTTCACACTGTGACCAGGTCACCTGCTGAGCCAACATTCACTTTCACAAATTGTGAAATATAAAATGCTGTTTTTCTTTATTGACATGATTTATTATTAGAGTCCATTTAAAGCCTTCCTCTAAAAAAAAACCCAGACCTTGTCTGTAGTTGAAATGGTACGTTTGCAATAAATAAAAGTGCTGTTTACAACAGAATAGCGTCTAGCTAATTTAGCATGGCGAAACAACCATCCATGAGCAGAGTTACTGTCTCTTCCTCCAATTTTTGTGCAACGGTTCAGTCAACAGGAAAATGAGCATCAATTTCAGCTGGTAGAAGGACGGTTAGCGCTATAATGAATGATTACACGTCATCCTGCTCCAAAGTTAATCCTGCACAGGTATTCCCTGTGGAGCAGAAACAGATGGTGAGGAGACTGGATCTGCAACAGGCAAGAATGATGCCCACACCATATAAGTAGTCTTAATGATCTATTCCCTTGAAGAAAGCTCAACACCTTACATTCCATTAATGCAATTTAAACTATTAATAATATCCAGACAGGCTTAGAAATATTAGTCACATTCACTCTGTTAATAGTGTAACAATGGCCTTGTCTCATCATTTCTGTGAAATGTAATGGCCCCGATCAATTCCACACTGGTAGGTCTTATCCTGCTCTGCCACTGGAGAGATGCCAGCCGTTGGTTGCCCGTTTAAAGCCTCACCATTTTCTTTAGAGTTTCTGCCAAGCATCTCTCTCTTCATTAAAAGTTGCATTCTTCTCCAAAACAAAAGCGTCAGAGACCATGAACTGACTTCACTACTCGCCTCGCAGATGCAGCACGAAAAAAAAAAAAACAAGGCTTTTCTCTTGTAACACCGGACGTGTTCAGCCTGCCCATTGCATGCAGACAGCTCAGTTTTCCATGGCTTTTCTGCAGTATTTACTCACAGAACGGAGCTGGTGTAGGGGAGAGTGCATTCTGGGTAAAATGAGACATGAACTCTATAAACTTGTGAAACTGTTATTGTCTGTTTTTGGAGAGTTAAATGGATCACCTCTGTATTTAAGGATACCATCCAGCTTGAAGACTATCAAACTTCTATGACTAATTAATTTTGTATATAGGAATGAAATTAAGATATGAAAAAGTATTTTGTCTGAATATAGTACAGAAGCCTGTTGCTGCCACTCTGGAATATGAAAATAAAGATCAGTATCACATTATGTACTTTTTTTGTTAAATAATAAAATGACAATTTATATTGTTTTATCATAAAATGTATTAAGTTATAAGGTGATGAGTTGGTGTCCATCAGGTGGGTCTGGCACTGGAAAAGGGGGAGCACAGAGACTTTTTGTCTCCCCACTTTTAGATGCCAGGGTAATAAAGTGACAATAACGTCTAAAATAGACATTCAGACATACAGATATGTATTATTCTCCTCCCAGTTAGAAGAAGCACGTGCACTCCAGAGTGCAGCCTTTGTGCGGTGCCCATAAGACCAGTTGGGCTGTGAAGACAGAGTGCAGGGATCGTTTCATTATCTTAAATTCTCTCGATGTGCCACAAGCGGTTCTGACGAGAAAACCCACTGTCACCATGTCACCGCTGTGAATCCCCTCCCCTAATTGATTGCACTACCTGCAGCGATTTCACAGCAGCAGAAACGAGTGGGAGTCTTAGTTTGCGTTATTACGTAAGAAGCTCACGGAGCAGTCACCTTCCTGATGAATCTGGAGCTCCATCCAGTCTAAACATATTTAATTAAGAAGTTTATTTCTGTTTCCACTGGAGCGTTTTCTCTTTCCTGTCAGGTTCATATCTACAGTTGTTTTTTTTCTGCTCAACCGTGCCCAGATATTTGCTGCTGTGGCAGTAGCAGTAATGCCACAGCACTTGACACGACAATAAACGTATCGTGTTTAACATGATAAGTTTATTGTTACCACATTATAACGTAATCCTGATCCCTATTTTCATATTCCAGAGTGGGAGCAATACCCTGGTGTAATAAAGTGTTAGAAACCTTAAGGTTCTGATGTGTAAGTGATGCATTGTTTTCTTCCAACCACAACCTTAAAGGAGCCAGAATACTCTAATGTTTATCAGAGAGGAGCAAGACGCTTGCAGAGAAGGGCAGGGCTCGTACAAAACAAGGTATGGCAGTGCCCAAAGGAGGGGAACAAGAGAGAAAGATGTTATTTGTCTCACACTTTTGTAGAAGTAGTTCCATCAGGACCTTGGTTTCTTTGTACCACACTGTCCGTCTTGATCTTCATTTGTTACTTGTTGTTGTTGATGTTGCTTGGTGATCACTTTCTGTATTGGCATTTCTGTGTTTATTGCACGCACATCTCATACCCGCTTCATATCCATCTTTCCACCTGTGTGTAGAAACTTAGCAAAGCAGTCATTCCTAGAGACTTTGCAGGACAACCTCATTGAGATGGACATTCTGGCATCAGCACGCCATGATGCTACGTACAGTGACGGGTATGTTGCACGTTTGCTATCTGGCTCACACTGCTGTCAGAGTCTGCTTTGCCATGAAAACAATAGCGATGCCTGCACTTTATTTCCATCAACATCCTCTGTTTTGAAATGCTGTCAATCATCGGTGTATGTCTCCTGCAGTGCTAGGTCCCCGCTGTATCTGTCCCTTGCCTGATTAATACGACTAACAGCTTGCATTAAGTCACATTGTTGGCTTGTATAACCTTCGATTAATGTTAAGCATGACCGCTTTATGAACAGTCGCCCATGCTGTCTCCAATTGCTCAAATAGGTATAGGATATGTCCGAGATTTGTCGTGGTATTTATAAATGAAATGTGGTCTCAGTGACTTTCCACATCATACATCGTAATGTGACATTCAATCATGTCCATGTCACTGTCGCTCAGGAGCTTCGTGTAAACTTGTCAGTTAAATAGCCTTGACAACAGTGCTGCTGCCACTGACTCTGATGGGCTTCTTATACGGCTCTCTGAAATGCAGCTCTACACATGTTTTCTGAGATAGCCAGCCATGTTCTCCAAGGGCGAATAAATCTGTGCAACTTCAATCTGCAGCCTCATATTTTGTGTCTCTCCTCTGGACAGTCTTGACACATAGTTACTGAGAATTACTCTTCACTACAGCAGCATGAATACGTAAACAAGAGCCAGCTGCGGTCACTAGTCCTGTAAATTAGATTTAATATTGATTCACAGTTTCGACTGAGCAACCCAGTATGCTTTAGTATTCTGACTAATCTAGCAGAAGCGTGACTATGGTAACAGTATTGAATGTGCTTGGAAACAGAATTAGCAGCGGAAGGGGCTGCACTTGGATGGTTACATACAGTATTATGATGACAGACACCCCTGAGAATTCAGTTGGCCATTATTGCTAACGGGAAAATGTGCTTTTTTCTTTTCCAGGCACTTCCTGTTCAAACCAGGGGGAACATCTCCGATGTATTGCACAACATCACCAGGATACCCTTTAACCTCCAGCACAGTGTACTCGCCTCCCCCACGCCCTCTGCCTCGAAACACCTTCTCTCGACCTGCCTTCAGCCTGAAGAAACCCTATAAACACTGCAACTGGAAATGTGCTGCTCTCAGTGCCATCCTCATCTCAGTAACACTGCTGTTCCTGTTGGCCTACTTCATCGGTGAGTCACCTACAGTGCTTCCACACACCAGGGTGGGTGCCTATACCTATCCACCCCCAGCACCACCCCCCCACTTAACTGCAGACACAGGATGAGTCCATGCTCTATTGTGTTCCCTCTATTACACCTTAATAGTGTTGAATCTGCACTCTGTGCCATATATGAGCGTCGCTATATAGGAGCTCATAGATTGACTCCTCGCCCACACACCTGGTCCGAAATAACATTATCACTCATTGATTGGGATGACTGAGTCTGCACTGACGAGTAATCCAGCGTCTTGCTCTTGTATAGGTCAGTAAGGAAATGAATTAAAAAGACATCAGCCAAGAGAGGACTGCAGAATTTGAATATTCGCTGTTTAAAAATTCTCTGACCAGCTGGATAAGGACAACCAGCCGTATTATCTGAGATATGCTTTTAAGTCTGTTATGCTCCTTTTGACTTTTGCTGTTCCTCAAGAGAATGATGTTCATATCTAATAATACAATCTCTTATTTATCCGTGTGATCTTTATGCAAGAGTGTTTACGCATTCCACTCGTAAATGATCAGAAGAAGTAGTACACAAAGACACAACAATGAAAAAGCACTAGAAAAGAAAGTTAAAAGTACATGTAAGTGGACTCTTCAAGCAATTGCTGTGATGATGATTTTCCATATTTCTTAGATCACAAATAAACCTATGCCGCCAGCTCTGTGTTCGTGCTTGGATATGATGGTTTTCTTTGTGTTCTCTTGCTCTGCCAATAATGAAAAAAAAACAACTCTTTATGGGTAGCTGAGATTCTTCAAACTTTCTGTACAAAGAGTACGCCCATGTATTGAAATCAAGTATTACATACTTTCTAACTTGCTACAGTTAGAATCACTGTTGTTGAATCAACCTTCAATTTCTTCACAGAATAGAAATGTATTGTTAAAGAATATTAATTTTTTTAACTTCTTTATAAAGATGGATTCAATAGAGTTCATAAGTTTGCAGCAGCTGAGAATAGCAGGAGTATCTGCCATGTTGGAGAGTTTTAGGATCGACAAAGATTGTGGGTAGGTAGTTGGTAGTAGTGGGTGATTCTGAGAATATGTGAGGTTGGTTTCTTTGAGTGGAAGAGGTAGTGGGGCATTAAGTGGTGAAGCAAAGGTTTTTAGGGTCTAGCTGTGGTGCGTGTACCTCATGTTGACTGAGTTAGAGCTTTGTACTCAGTTCAATTCAGAATAAGGAAAAGGAGAAGGGAGGAAGGATTTCAAAGAGTGGGGTTAGGAGGGAACAATGAAATGCTAAAAAGGTAAGTTTGAGGTCTGGATTCAAATATTGTAAATCGATCATTGTTGCATAGATTGGCTGAATGTTCCAATGATACAGTGATCGACATGAAAGATGAAGCTTTAACTTCTTTCTTTAAAATGACGACTACTCCACCTAAGCCATGTGTTCCAAATTCAAATCAAGAGATGATATGCACCTCTTTTTAATTTATTTTACCATTTATACAGATCCTAGTACCTGCTTATCATATAAATGGTTACATTGTTGAGTTGAATCTCGCATAGAGAGAAAAAAAGAAATGGTTTTCCAATAGAAGGCTGGTGAAATCATTGTAGTTCATATGCATGAAGTCAATGAAAGAACAGCCAGATCCTTCTTCATGGCCCTCATCAGTGAGATAAATGAATTCTTCATTGAGGACATTTGTTATAGATATGCATTATGCTGTAACAATCACCAAAGCTATCGTTTCTGCCTTTCCTTGAGGCCAAATTAACTGAAATCTGATTATTCATTTTGTGTCATCAGAGCCATTTAAATTGTTTCATTTAAAATTCAGAACAGGGCTGGATTAAAAAAGATTTTTCCGCTGGTTGCTGTTCACGGGAATGATCTACGTGTCCAGGAATTTTAAACTGATGACAGTGGGTGTGAGCAAGTCGTGGTTTGGCTCTAGAAGTAGAGTTACAGTATGTGTCTACGCTGGTTTATTGCTTGTGACTTAGCCAAAAGCCACAGAGCTCCATCAGCCTGATAGTTCTTAATCAGACAGGATAATTATACCCTGCAAAACTCTCACAATCTCCTGATGCCCCACAAGTAAACATGTCGGAGACCAAACCTCACCCGAAGATCCGAATTTCCAATCAAGAGTGAGGGCCATGTTTAATTAAAGGCTGATGAGAAAATACATTTAATTTCAAGTGCAATTAATTATTGAGGCCTGTAATTGGGAATCTGGTGAGATGTCTAATGAACCCAATTATGTTTCATGACAGATGTTTGGACTTACAGCATGGTTTCAATTTTTTTCACAGCTTTGTAAATTGGCACATTTTGAAGTGCAAAAAGGTCAGCGGTGTAAGATGGCACTGCTTTCTCCATGGTCGCTCGCTCATTAGCACATTTGTTATATGTTTCTACTTTTTAAGGTCGTCAGTATCCTGCTGTGTTCACTTCCATTCACCCTCAGTATGCAGCCCCGACAATGTTGACTGCATGATCATCCAATCTACAACACATTTTTTACCTTTTTGTCGTATTGCACTAAATAATTGCTTTGTTGGATTTGACTTTTTCATTATGTGATATTTGCTGTAGTTGTCTGTCGCTGTTTAATTGAGGGGGGAAAAAAACATAAAGCTCTTTGTCAGCTGAATTTGAAATATATGTTTTTTAATGGAAATTTTAATTGTCAGTGCACCAATATAATATTTCTTTGTAAAGATTGTATGGATGGGAAAGAAATGAACAATAGCTAATTTATTGTAACTGGCAGACATTGGTACAAAAATTAGTCTGTTGGCCACGTATTGCTGCCAAGCCTTTAACATCCCACTGCTTTGCTTATATTCATGCCATAATTTAGCTTTTGGTATTTTTCTATTCAATTTTTCCATTTTCAGTGATTCATTGTCTTGACTCAAGCAATTGTTTTGTTCATGCGCTTACTGGAGTTCAGTCGAAAACTCAGTGGCTTTATTCGTTTAATGCAAGGCAGAAGACATCCAGCAATCCCAACCCAGGTGTGTGCTGTTGTAATAATGCTCGGATGATTTTTGTCACTTTTGAATAATCAGTACACGATAATATAGACCTGGGTTTCTGTTTTTGGACATTGCACAACCTATTCATCCTTTCTGTAGTTGTTAAAAAACATGGTGATAGTGTTAGAAGACATACAGTATACATGTTTTTGTCAAACCCAAAAATCTTTGAACTGTGGCTTTTTCCAAACAAACAAAACCTATACAACTCTTAACTAAGTTTAGGCTACTACACTGAAAACATGCACATGAAATGAATAGCAAATTTCTATTAGTAATGCAATCACACACCTACATACCATTTTTTTTAGCTTTTCTTATAAGGTGGAAGCATCCATTTCTATTTCTATTTTAAATGTATCATTCCACTCTGAAGGAATACCAGAAGAAATAGTCCCTGATACATCAAGCTATCATCCACATTTTTATTTGATTGTGATGTGTTTGTGTTTTTGGAGAAATTGAGCACGGGAGTGGTGGTAAGTCTCATAGCTAGAATCTGGATAATCTTCTACAACTGTTTACAACTGATTTATTTGAAATTACAATTTACATAATTAAATTCCTACCAACATAGAAAGTGCACAAATTGATACTCCAGACTTCCAATTGCCAATTTCTAAGGAAAGGAAATTGATAAGCCCAAAAAAGATTTGATTTCTGAAAATGTCAGACATTATTTTTACTTTAGATTTCATGTGGTTTTGTATGAGAGAAATACAGCATTTCAGTGCTAGCATGATGTGGTTCTTAAGACATGTGTGGCTTTATTAGTTATTTGTTCCTCTTTATATCTGTAAACGTGTGAACATAATTCTCACAGATCATGGATCCAGACAAAAGGCTGCCAGTGAAGGATAGCTCTAAATGGAGTTAGGTGAGAAATTAGCAACCATGTTTAACACCCATCCAAGTCTTTATCCGTAGCATATGGTTAAAACATTTTACAGTCCAAGGCATATATAATACTGTATTATGTGTAGGCTTTAAAAAAAACATAATTTTTGGCTTTTTTTTAAGATGCGCAGAGCACTTTATGATTTTGGCAAGCAAATTGAGG
Organism: Labrus bergylta; assembly: GCF_963930695.1. Lineage (NCBI taxonomy): Eukaryota > Metazoa > Chordata > Actinopteri > Labriformes > Labridae > Labrus > Labrus bergylta. The sequence continues at coordinate 24,582,671 of NC_089205.1, forward strand.
GAAAGAGTTCTACTCATCATACATACGTGTCTCTTAAGTGTGCACTAGTTGGACAGAGCTCTTTAGATCACTGGATAAGAAGCTCAAGAATGCTGGCAGATGACCCCTAGCAATAAGCGCTGACTTTCACAGATTGGCTGAGAAGGCTTCACTACAGTACAGTACTACACTACCTCCATTCCCTAATTGGCACATGGGGTGACCCAACTTCCTGCCAAGAGATAAGCGAAAGGAGGGCACTACATGTGCTCAGGAAAAAGGGGCAATGCTACGAAGTGCAGTACTCTTGACAGGTCAGTGGCATTGCTGGAACGAAGGCACAGCTTGTCTCTGCCTGTAGCCATCTCATTAGAAGTACCTTGTTATTCCTACAACCTGTCTTCATTTTGCAACCAATTGCAGCAGCCTTGTGAGTGTCATTGCACAGTGTTTGCAAAGTTTGAAGAGCAAGCAAAACAAAATCAGGAGGCTTCTCTGGCTCAGTTCCAATGCTCTGCATACTAAAGATAGGCGAGAAGGCGTTCAAGCAAATCTTAAGGATGGGAATTCCCTCGATCATTTTCCATTAGATTCCCAAGGGATGGATGGATGAGGAACAGGGCTTACAAAGACATGATTACCAGGACACGTGGAATGACACCCTGCTTGGTGACTTTGCAGTGGTTCTGCCAGCGACAGACACAGCCTTTTTTTTTAAATTTATTTTGCAAGTCAATGTAGAGCCAGAAATCACAAGAAAATGTATTTCTGGAGCTTACAAAATGACAAATAAAGCCATCTGTCTCCTCACTGTGGTGCTACGCTGACACCATCACTTCCACACCGGACAGACACAGAGCAGATGCTCGTGATGCAGTTGAACTTTCATCATCTTGGAAGGGAATCTTTGTGTTCCATTTTCTCCTGATAACCACAATATTGCTACCTTTTCACCCAAACGTGTCTTTATATTTCAGAAAACATCCCATATTCTTTGAAGAAGGTGTGATCATCCAATTAAAAAAGAAAAAAACGTAATCATGAGAAACTTCTATAAGAGATCTAAATGCAGGAATAAAGCATCGTGTTGTTATATTTAATACATCAGTTTTGCTGTAATTCAAGAACTCACCGTCAAAGGACAGGGTCTCTGCATACACAGTCACCACCACACATGTATGGAGGCCCGTAAGTGATGATTGATTTATAGGTCTAGTATTTATGTGTATATTTTAATTTTCAGGAAAAAACTACGACCTCTAGTTTTAATAAATCAAATACAAATAGGAAACAACAATGCTTATGAACCAAAGAAATAAGCTGTAGATGTAAGCAAGCTCTTAATAACAAACCTTGAGTTATCATACTTATTATTATTCAGGCATATTTTGAGATGGTGTCAAACATGTAGACACTTAGATCAGAAAGTCCCTCTAACCAGTCCCTCTAAAACCAGTTTGTATGAGTTGTCTGAACTGTCACTGAAAGGCTTATTGGTGACATGATGTGATTCTTTCTCTTAAAAAGGATAGAAAATGAAAACCCATTTAAAGAAAATAACACGGACAGGACAGGAGAGGTCTTGCTACCAGCTTCAGTCTAAATCTGTCAGATAATTCCTCTCTTTATAATTGAATCATGTTCTTATTTACTTGAGGAGCTTAAGAGAACCAGCAAACCAATAAAATAGCTATATTGAGTTTCCAGGCCTTTTCTGCTGACTGTTGACTTCCAAGGTAGCTTTTGCCTCGCTAAGCTCGTCTTGTCCATTCTCTTATTGGTGATCTGTCATCGTCAGCCCCTCCTCCTCTGTCCTGCACTCAGCTGCCATTGTTCCAGAGGACATTTCTTTTGTCGACCTTGTAAAATATCAGCATACTTCATCCACTGTGTTCACATTGAAACACCCCTGGTGTCTCCCTGCTGGTGTGTTTTCCTTTTGTCCCCTAGTTTAGCAAGGGAACGGTGAGGTGATGGGGTCGTTGAAATGTTTAGGGCAGTGGGGATGGTCCAAGCCGATGTTGGTGGGGTGAGACAGATGTTGTCCCATGAGGTCAGGATAGCATTCATCTTCTGATCTTACTGCTCAGCACTTTAGAAACAAATGCCATTAAACCAAAACATATTGTTCATTATCTTTAGAATTGACTTCTCTAAAATGGCTTTCTTGAGGGTTCTAGAGGTTACTTTGTGTTAAATTAAGTTTACAATATCATTAATACTAAGGTTGTCTTGTGTTTGATTCCTCAGCCATGCACCTTTTCGGATTAAACTGGCACCTGCAGCCCATGCAGAGACAGATGTACCAGCTGTCAGAGGACAACACAAGTGGCCTACCCTTTCCTACTGATCTCAGCTTGCCACCACTAGGCAACACAGGCTTGGAAATACCTGACCGAAAGGGGAAAGATGACGGTAAGTGATTTTATACAGAAGCAAATGTTATTCAGATGGTTTTGCAGCCATCTTATTTTGTTGAAGTACACTTTTGCACCCACATCAGTGAAGAAAAAACGAAGAAAAAAAGTTTTTTAAATCCTAAAGTTTACAAATGTCATTTTAGAGTTTAAACAAGTTTGTTATTATTGTGCCATCCAGTCTCACATTGTGTTCACTGGTCTCCATGGCATGCAAAGAGATCTGAATGTAATCCTATGAAAGTTGTTGTAAGTGGGAAAGTGTTATTTGTTCCTGGAGGAAGAGAATGGGACAGCTTAAGGGACGGAGTATCCAGGGGCTGGAGGGGGATTAGCCACTCTGTCCTCTTCAGAACGGATGTGATCCTTTCATCTCCAAGTCTGTGCTGCCTTTCCTGGCAGCAACAGAAAGCATGTGCTCACCCTACGGTACCAACGGCTCGACTCGAGGAAAGTTTGCTTTCTTCCATTCGTGAACAAATGGGCCCAGATTGAACCATGTGATTTGCCAGTGGCAGACTACAATTGGTGGAAGATGGGGTCATTACCATATAGATGAATCCAGTAGTTGTCTGTTTCATTTACCCGACGGTGAAGTGTGTTTAGCTAGCAACGAGCATGACATTAGCTAAGCTTAGACACGCATGGAAACCGTTGCTGATAGGAAATCAATAGCTATAGCTGTCTAAATAAGTCTCATTCTGCAGTGCTGTCACCAGAAACAAAGATGAGCTATCTGATGTTTTATCAAGGTGATACAGATGGAACTCAGTGTACGTGTCTCTTTCTGAGACTTCTTCTTTCGAGAATGGTGTTGTAGTTTAATACCCTGGACAACAACCATTTATTTAACCATGAGGCCCATGATCACTGCTCTCGGCTTCTGATTTATTTAAACAGCCTGATATGAGAACACCATTAATGTGCCGCATGGATACAAACACACCCCAACATGGAAGCCTGTGCGTTGTAGCATTATGTGAGACCTCGATCTGGGAGACGGGGGAATCTGTCCTGTCTGATAAAACCTGTCGCCGCTGATGGACTTCTGAGAACACTGCCATCTGCCGTGCCACGTGTAACCAAAAGCCGTGTCTGCCACCAAGTCCTGGGGGTAGTTTGTATGGACGTCTGCTTTAGTAGACATCACTGCTGAAATTAGCTCGTCTACATGGGCAAACAGATGTTGCCATTTCCACAGAGTCCAATATAAGGTGTATTATGGAACATATGGACAAATGTTTGGCATTTATACATGAGCGGCTTCTTGAGTCAGAGATCCCTCTCTACTGTAAATACAATTTTCACTTTACTTTATTTGTATCTTATCACAGTATGGAATTAGTTATATGGTATCTTTTTTTTTTTCATCCTTTCCGCTCCATATGTTCAGCCATGTTTAATATTATCTCTGTGATGACAACTATATATGAAATGAAATATTTTGAGGCAGCAGTCTCGTAATGTGCATTGGATGTCAGTGCTTTGAAATAGTGAATGCAATCAGGTTATGAATATTATTTTATCATTTCATTTTCTCATTCTCTCAATTCAAATTGTCAGTGACTCAATAAACAAAACACAACAGGATATAGCTACATTTTGATGTACCCTCACATTTCTTATTTTGTTTTCCCTCCTCAACTGGAATTGGGACGGTAATGTGGCAGGGGTCATCCATAAAAAAAAATGTTTTCTTCTGCTGCTGACAGGGATGTGATTGAATATCTGTGATATGGTCAGACTATCAGGCTGCAGCAGAGTGACTCCCTCTGCCCTCCACCCTCCACATTCTGGATTAATGATGTGATCTCTCTGACCGATTCACTTTGTGCGCAATGCAGGCAAATTGGACAGCTTGTTCCCAGATGACAGCTATATAGATATGGGCGAGATTGACGTGGGGCGCAAGGTCGCGCAGCAGATTCCACCTGGTATCTTCTGGAGGTCCCAGGTCTTCATTGATCATCCCATGTACCTGAAGTTTAATGTGTCCCTGAGCAAAGATGCCTTAGTAGGAATCTATGGAAGGAGAGGTCTACCTCCGTCACACACACAGGTAGGAAATATTTCAATCTTACTGAAACCCATTCATTTCTTGCTTGGTTAATCTGTTGTTTGCTGCTGAGCTTATTAGCTGTATAAAAACAGAGTTGGAGACCAGCACAAATTGCAAATGCAAAGCTCTGTGTTACAGTTTAAAATCATGTCTGCAGAGTGTAAAGATTCTGCTTTTCTCTTTCCTCTTCCTCTTCCACAGGATAGAAATTGGAAAATTGTTGGGGAAAAAAAAAATCTATCTAACCATGTAGGAACGTGTCATGAATACAAACCAATTCATAAATCTCTTTATTGTATTATGAATCACTCTCTTTGTTGCACAATAGGATTTACAGCAAATTTCTTTCAGCTTCAATATCATCAATGAATCACACAAAGATACAAGGCTCAGGGGACGAGAGACGGGGAGATTTTTCTTTGCACTAATTTACCCATCTATGTGCAGCACAGTATCAGATGTAGCATGTTATTTATCATACCTGTCATACCTTTTGAACTTACTTAAATGTAAGTTCAGTTGAGCTTGTTGTTCATACTATGGATATAGTTAGCGTCAACGTCCATTGTGATTTATTTTTCCGTCAAAATATCATGTAGTGATGTTGATGGGTCTCTTTCCTCTATTTGTACTTCAAAAGAAATAATCTGGAGTGGAGTTTTCCTGCTGTGTCTGATTATACGTGGAGTGGTAGATGAGTCAAGATTCCATTCCTTATGTAGATGAAAAGGAAATACCGTCTCATTGGTATTCATTGAGTGTCTCTTGATATGAAGCAAATCGTTGCAGATGTTATTTGGTAAACACTGGCTTTAAAAACATTTCCTCCGCTTCCCTTTTTTCCACTTTAATAGTTTTAAACAAGGCTTTCATATAAGATATGTGATGGACTATGAAATTATCACAGCCCATCCAGCCACGATGTGCCAAAACTTACTCAGGCTCCTCTGGAATGATGAGTTATTCATGCAGACCAAATGATGCTCCACTATAAAGAGGGCTGAAAGCACTCAAGTCTCATGTGTCACTCTAATGGCGTGTCTGCGGTCCATCTATCAGTCTTTCTCACTTTCTGTGTGTCTGTCCGCAGTTTGACTTTGTGGAGCTTTTGGATGGGCGGCGGCTCCTCACCCAGGACATTCATGGTCTGGAGGGCCCTGTGGCTATGCAGCGGAGTTTGGTACCCATCACCACTCACGACACAGGTTTTATCCAGTACATGGACTCGGGCATCTGGCACCTGGCCATCTACAACGACGGGAAGGAAACTGAAACTGTCTCCTTCCTCACCACAGCCATAGGTGAGTGCCCTGGGCATGACCTGCTGCTGACACCTGTAATAGCAATCCACATAATCCCTATAATACCAACCAGCAGCACTAGACAGCAAACAGCCCAGACTGGGGCATGAGTCAGAGGCAGTTTTTGGAAGGTTTCAGTAGCTAAGGAAAGTGCAGGTTAATCAAGGTGAAGTTGAATACGACAAAAATCAGAACATCAGTGCTACCCTGCCATGCCCCTGAGTAGGGCATTGAGAGATCATAATATCCTCATTAGCCTGAGTGTCTCTGAGCGAATCAGGGGTCCAGCTTCTGGGAACCATTTGCATACAATTCAAAGTGTGATTATACCCTCCTGCTTGTGCCATTTTTGATCATGATTTGCTCCAATTTCCATCTACTTTCCATATATCAAAGTTGGGAAAATATTTCTGTCTTCCGACTTACTCTGCGTGACACACAGCTGTGTTTCAGACATACATCCTTCTTTGTCGAGGTGATTTGGTTTTGTACGCCTTTCTTTGTTCTCCCTAAAGCACCTTTGATTAGCACTGCTGTATAAAGCAAGGTGTGAGAGGGCCCGAGGTGTCGACTTTCACAGGGATGGCAGCTGGGAGCTGTTCTCACATGCTCTTTAATTAAAAGCTCCTGGGCCAGAGTCCATCTGTGACAGGGGCTGTGCCAGGCAGCAGATCGATGAGAAGCTGTCCTCAACACCAATGTAACACCAAGAGAAGACAGGCAAGAGACGCGCCCCCCTTAGTGTGCCAGCAACAGCCGTAATTCAATACTCAATATATGATATGACACAAGGGGGGAGGGGGGGGGAGTCAGGACAGCGTGTTTACTTTTGCTTATTGTTGACTGGGTGTGCATGGAGGCCTCCTGTGGTTTGCGTCAGAGAAAACACAACTGGATAAGGTATTCTGTGCAGCAGATATGGATGGGGATAGGGTGGTTAGTCTGTGTTAGTCAGAGCTAGAATTCTGCTTCTGTTCGTTTGTATCAGAGCTGATCTGCCCACAGGAGCTCAGAGGGAGGCATAGGGGCCTTTTCTAAAATGGGTCACCGGTTAAGTGCCCTTCAGCAGAAATTGAATCTCACCAACTGCCTGAATTGTATTGAGCCGGGGAGGGATAGAGTTGACCTTCAAATAGAGCAGCCCAGGCATAGAAATATATGTGAACAATATCCAGAAGAAACTCACTGAAAGACACAAGCAGCATTGTTTATAAGACACTAACTATTTTAAATTATCTCACTGATTCTGACAGTGTTGGTAGAAAGAAAAAATGCTCTTATTCTACTGTCATTGAGGCACTTGATGCTCTTCACATGATTAAGTGAGCGGTATGCTTTCTGCACGTGGCTCTGCTATGATACATCTGGGAGGGGGGAGGGGGGGGGGATGGAGCGTCCCTGTCTTTAATCTGGGCTGCTCCTCATTACTTGGCCGTGGCTCCATGGCAATGTGAAACGTGTCCTACTGAATGTGTTGTATCACAGCCCTCTGGAGCATGTAGCCATTTGTCCCTGCTGCCTGGTGCCAGACATTCTTCAACCTAGACACAGCTTCCTATAAGGGGGGAGCGAAGCAAAGAGGAGCAGAGACCCGGTACCTATGTCTTACTCTTTCTCCTGTCTCACTGTATAGCAAGAAGCTCTCTCTGTACACAAACGGCCATCATTCAAGGATTGCTGAGCGTCCTCGGAGAGCATGGCAAGGCGCTGATTAAACCTGCCCACTGCATGCTTCTCTGTCCTCACCAAGTGGAGAGACTCACACAATAGTTAGCTCCCCTGATATGAAGGGTAATGAATTTCAATGAAGCTCTGCTTGAATCCGTGATTTATGCGTTGGCCTATGTCGAGTGTGTGGCTAAGAGATATTCATGGCCTTCCCCGCCTGCTCTCACAGGAAACACAGGCAGTAGACATGGCGAGTGCGTAGTCTGCTAAAATGCGTCACAGCATTCAGAATAGAAGCACTGCAGTCCATGATTACTCTATTATACATGCTTAACTTTGCGGTTTGCTGTTCACCAGAGAATTACCCATGATAGTTAAAGATAAGATAACCTTAATTAGAGGAACAATGATGTGGAATACTTCCATGCTTATTAAGTCAGTAGATGGAGTTTCTTGGTAGCTAAATTGCTTCAGCACATGCCATAGAAGCGGAACATTAGCAGGTTCAACATCATAAACTTTAAAGACACTTGGTGTATATTGTCCTCGTCTCCTTTCCCGCTGGTTCCTGTCTGCCTCTTCACTCCACACTCTCTGATAATGGAATTATTCTATAAAAGAATATTTTTAAAAATGTCAGTAGATTGCAGCAGAAGTTGTATCTTTCAGCACTTTGCTTAGTGAACAATAAGTTGCACTCCTGCTTTCCTTTTTTTCATCCCTATATACATGAGCTACTACCAGGAATCTCTCCTTTATAATTGTACTTCTGGGAGGAATTTCTAATGGCTGCATACCACACCCACACACGATGCTGGATTCTCTAGCTTTGAGCATAAAAACAGGCCCCCTACTTTAGGTCCATGTTGTTGTTGGAAGCCATCAGATCCCCACCAAAATGCTGATTTGCCTCCACCGCCCCAGAGGACAGTCTCCCCTGCATCCCCTCACAAACCCAACATGGCAAAAGGAAGCCTGCAGCATGGAAAACATCAGCAGCGTTTCTCTGCTCACTGCCTCTCCCTCTCTCTCTCTCATTTTACTGTATCTCTGGTCTGCCTCTATCTCTTTCTCCCCCTCTCTCTCTCTCTCTCTCTCTCTCTCTCTCTCCGTCTTTTCTCTCTGTCTTGCGTTGCATCCTCGGTGATGATTGACTCTCCAGAGTAAAGGGAAGCTGAATCCATGGCTCACATTTCTAGCCCTTTGTGGAGCACAAGAGATTCTTTGTTCAGTAAGTTTTGCCTCAGAGCTTCTGCTGCCTGTAGGCAATGAACAAGATTGAATATTTTTCAGCACCATTTCAGGCTTAATTCAGTGAGCATCGTGTTTCAGATTCTGCTGCTGTTGAGCACCTCAGAGTTCAGTGGTCAGCCTTATTTCTAATAGAAGCAACTGTCAGAACATTGTCGTAAAAAAATAATTATTCTGCAAATGTATTTGATTTAGATGGTGATGAGGATTCAGTTGACAACATAATTGGGAGTTTGTTTTTCTAACCGTTTTCATTACACAAAAATGCTCTCAGTTTATTCAATTGAATTTCTTTAATTAGGACAGTGCATAATAATTGACAAATAAGCGATATGTGTCTATGTAAATATGCCAAATTAGCAGAGTGACTTAATTGTATCTGTAGTCCTACAGAGGCTACAGATTTAATTTATTGTAATGGATTATTGGACACATGGTGATGTATATATTATCACCCGGGGACTGAAAATATCGGGTCTGTGATCCTATCAGATAGTATTGGATTTGAGCATAATTAGAATATAAGATGATTCCAAGATATATTGAGTTGATCAAAATTCTTTTTTCATTAAGTTCAATTATTTTTAACACAAGCTGTACACCTGTCCATTTTAAAAATAATGTGAATAATAATCAAAGAACACGTACAATCACAGCTTCAACATACTGCCTACAAAATGCCATTAAACATTATAAATCAATGTGTTTACAATCCCTACTAGAGTGCAGGTAATTCAGCTTGTAGCATTGTGATGACTTGACAAAACAGTAACACAAAGTAATCTGCCGGGCCTGATCACTGCTTCTGCAAACACATAAAGCAGACTGAAAATGAGACCATAGAAGAAAATACGATACATTAACATTTCCCTTGGCAGTGGGGAAGTGTAGGTTCCAGTGCTGCTGATGCTTTCAAATCGTCTGGTTGCAGTGTGCCATAAAAATGATGAATTAGGTTTGTTAAATGATGCATGTCTCACGTCAAATCCAGTGCTTTCAGAACTTCCAAGAATTTGCTTTGTGACTCTTGCTGGAAGCCCAGATGATCAGAACATGTTTACTCTTTTAGTCGATTCTCCCATTTGGAAGACACATTAGTAACACTCAAATATGTTTTTCTGTCAAGTAGAAAATGTTGACGGAGTGGAAGCCTCTGCTTATCACTGTCATTAGCAAAGGGATAATAATCAACCCAGAGAAAATGAGTGGGAGGAAAATTGTTTTTCAAATCACATCTCTCAGTAAAGCTCCTGGTTTTTCTCTCTTGCAGAATCTATTGATGACTGCCCCAGTAACTGCTTTGGGAACGGTGACTGTGTCGCTGGAACATGCCGCTGCTTTTTAGGTTTCAAAGGACCTGACTGTGGGCGAGGTGAGTCACACCCTCAGTCGTAATGTCTCTATTGATCAGCATCATTCATATCCAGAACGTATTAGAGAGCTGGCCAAATTATCTTCACTGCATTACCACAACAAAGCAAATTGAATATAACATTTCTCTTTCATTGTCCTTAAGACTTTACTTATTAAATTAAGCAGTTAATCTGCAGATGATTCATTTTTTACTCCCAGCTCTTCTCATGGCATCTTGTGTTACATATATAAGAAATGTATAAAAAAAAAAAAAAAAACTGTAGATAGAAGAGAACTTAAGATTGTGTGCTGGGTGTTGACTCATTCTTTCATTCAATGAAATCAGGGCGTTATTCATTTTTTTAAATTAAAATCACCACAAAGAAAAGCTTAAGGCAATGTTTTAGAATGATGGTACATCTTAAAATAATCCAGTGGTTATCCATGTGTTAACTGGCACCATATTTATACTTTCAATTACTAACTTTAAATAACAACTGATTGATATTTTATTTGAATCTGGCAGACGACAGCCAATGTGTAGATTTTAGAGTGGATTTTTTGTTTTAGTATTTTTGTCACATACACACATGATGCCATACTTTTTTTTTTTTTTTTTTTTTTGGTCAGAAGCTCATTGTCAGATTACAGCTTTTTGAACATGCTCACTATTCTTTGAAGCTATGGTTGGAGTGATCCATTCAACTGGATGTATGCTGTCTGCTCTTTTCAAAGCCGCCTGTCCAGTGCTATGCAGTGGGAATGGTCAATACCTTAAAGGTCGCTGCATGTGTCACAGCGGCTGGAAGGGCTCCGAGTGTGACGTTCCCACAAACCAGTGCATTGACATCACTTGCAGTAGCCATGGGACCTGTATCGTGGGAACCTGTATCTGCAATCCGGGCTACAAGGGAGAAAACTGTGAAGAAGGTGATTGTTTAAATAAGTCATGTTTATGTATCCTAAACATCAAATCCTACATAATATTGCTGCTGTAACCAACACTTTGTTAGTGCTTGACATTTAAAAAAATACTTATAATGAGAACAGCTATTAAGTCTGTATGGCTTATTTAACAGTCTATCTTGTAAAGACGGAACATGGTCTATGCAGAGTGCATTAACCATAACACTCCACAATATGTTTCCTAGGTGACTTTCCCTACATTAATCAATGATATTAGGCACCACCTTAATCAAAACAGTCCATTTATTGTCTGAAACACCCAGTCTGATGTTAATCCATTAGGAACTCCACATTCATGATGCTGGATAAGGCTTGACCAGATAAGATTGAAGGAGCCATTGTGTTTGTCAGCTCTTGAAGGCTCTCATTTCAAGATGAAAAATGGCCCCTGAGAGTTTGACAAATGGGGGTTTGTGACATCCATAGGCGCCCATTCTATTTTGGTTGGAGTGTTCGCGGTAAGGAGTGGAGGGGAATGTGCACGAGGGCCCTTTAACATTTGCACCTTTCTTCCGTGCGACCTTCAGGCACAATGATTAATTGCCAGGAGAGAGTTTCTTGTCAGTCAGCTTCTGATCTTTGAGCCTTGTGCCCAAACCATCTGCTAAGAGGCGAAAGATCCTGTTTGTCTTACTATAACGGCCTTTATAGCCATTTATGTCATGGTAAAGGGGAGCTGCCATGGCGTGGCCTGCTGCTCTCAGTGGCTAGACTCTACTCTGTCTTGGCGCCCGTTTGCCATCTGTGTGTGCCATGCGGATATCGTTTGGTAGAAAGAATGTTATTATTGCGATTATTTGCTCCCACAATCTTTACAAACATTAACAATATGCCAAGAACACATTAGTTTGATATTTGCATTTCAATGAAACTGATACAATTTATAATGCTAGAGTAAAAAAAAAAAGAAGCAGGTACAAGGACGTTTTGATCTGCAGTTGAGCATGCTCTTCCCTTGGAAGTTCTAACTATTGCCTGAGGCTTTTCCTTACTTTAACCCATTTTCTCCTTTCTATTCAGTCAATGTGGGTGTCGGTTTTCCTGGCTATGAACTACTCATCATTGTAGCTTTCATTTTAGAGAAACATGCTCATATTAAGACACTTTCTTTTCAAGGATGCTTTTTCATAAAGGGACAATGGGAAGGTGCCAGCAGGAGTGTGGGCAGCATCTGTAGGTTGGTGCCATAAGCCCCAGTATGATAACAGACTTATAATTAGCTTCTTTTTTTTTAAATCTCACATCATTCCTGTGTGTTCTCTCTTTACATTCATTATACGTGTGTTAAGCTAGTTGCAGCTGTATCTGAGCTGCTGTGGCCTACTTCATGCGTCCTTCTAATCGGGACCAAGAGAGACACCAGGTTGTCTCTGAAAGAGGAAAACAGCAGGTGAATGGTGTGTCTAACTACTTCTGTTTGAAATCCTTTCAGTGGACTGCCTGGACCCGACATGCTCAGGCCGAGGGGTATGTGTGCAGGGAGAGTGTCACTGCTTTGTGGGATGGGGCGGGCCAGGATGTGAGAGCCCCAGGGCCTCCTGCATGGACCAGTGCTCTGGACATGGAGCCTTTCTGGCAGACACAGGAACCTGCAGCTGTGATCCCAACTGGACAGGCCATGACTGCTCTACAGGTGAGTGCCTTTCTCATATGAGAGTAAACATTGGCAGAATTCCCTTTCACAGTCCAGTGCTGATTTTGCTCTGATTACCAAGTCAGTGCATTCACAGAAACCATTTCATAGGGCTTATCAAATTTAACTAAGGCTTTATTTAATTTGAGTCTATTTTTTTAAGTAATTTTGTCCTCATGTAATGTGCTTTAAAATGTAGCCGCTTCTTAAAAATGATTGGTAGTTGCACCTCTGTAATGGTTAGAATTAAGATGCTATGCTATGAAAACAAATCCTAATAACTGAACTGAAGAAGCCTTTCAGAGGAGAGGTGAAAACAAGCCCAGTTACCCCTGAGTCGAGCTTCAAATTACCTTGACCTTGATGACTGAGAACCTACACAGAATTCTTAATAGTTCAATGATTAACAAATGAAATAATGCAGCCATGTACAGTGACAGTTTGATTTCAGTGTTGGATTCTATTTATATTTCATGGATCGTCCTAGAAGTCAATATTTCTGATTGGGTTGAAAGAAAACGTCCAACAAAAAGATTCAATTATTCAAATCAATGATCAACTGGAGGTCCACAGCTAGCAATCAGACTCTGGTTGATTTAAAATGGAAATCTATTTCCTTTACAAATGGTTTCCTGCTCAATCTCCACATGGTTAACTAGCAGCCACAGAAAAGAGGGAAACGCAGAGCAGGGATATTGTCAGAGCCATGATCTAATGCAAGTTACTGCTCGTTCTTCAGTTCTGGCTTTCTTCACATTGACGCCGGGCTCACAGCTGATGATAGCTTTCTCTGCTCTGGAGGATTGTTCCCATTGTGTTCATTTAGTCCATGGGGAATGTTCTCTCAGGGTGCGGTCACACTGGCCATCCGTACCGTGCTGTACCCAAACACGATTGCCCCCCCCCCCCCCACGGGGCAAGGTACGGATGGCCAGTGTGACCGTGCCCTCAGTAGGCAGAAAGGCAGAATAGACCTTCTTTAGGATCTGAGGTTGAACAAATCCTGTACAATTTGGGCTCACATCTGGCAGCAGCCTGCCCCCCTTAAACTGAACAAATATGTGTTTCCTAAAATGGAAGTGTTTTAAGTGATCGATTGTTAAAGAGCTGTTCAATGTAAATATCTCATTGACTGACTTGAAGTATTGGCAGATGCAAAGAAAATTCCAGGGGGAAAAAGCAGATCCGGTTGAATGATTTCAAAATGTTCACCTCATGTAATCAACATGAGCCTATGTTCATGTTTCATGGCTTCTCTGTTGCAAATGAAAGCTAAAGAGAACTCTGTTTGAACAGACCTCTGATGTCGTGTATGTGTTGATCATCGGTACAACAGGTCTGTTTTCTAGGCATTCTCAACCTTCATCTGCTTTAATTTAGACAACATAATTAGTATTCTCACAAAAATATTTCTCAAATGAAGAAGTCACTTGGATTTGTGAATCTCTTCCTGTCCCAGGCAAACACAATGACCCATTAGGTAATCCCGGGGATTTAGAGGGAAATGGGCAGTTAGTCTGAGTTTGCTTTCCAGTGAACGAACTCTCTTTATCCGCCTTTATCCTGTCCATTGTCGAGCTTTCTGTCCTCTAATACAACACCAATCTTGATAGTAGGGTAGCACAGCTAGCAGCTTATAATTTAACCTTGTAGACTTGTTGAATGAAAAGATGGAAAGCTTTCAATAATCTTCCCATCCCCAATACTTCTAATGAACCAATTCATTTTCTCCTGTGGGTTTAGAACAGTGCAACTTGGGTGTACACAGTTGGTAGTAATACTGTTACAACAATGCCTGAGGTTTTATGTCCTTTAATATGTGTGTTTTTATGCTATTTTTGCCATTCTCCCACCCAGAGGAAAGTTTGTTTACACGGCCCTTTAGTGCAAATGGTAACGGCCATCAGGGGGATGGGGGTATTTCTCACAGTGGGCTCCTCTGGCCGTAGATAATGAGGGTTTGCCTGCAGGCTGTAATTGCATCTTTATCACGTTAAAGCTCTCTCCTGTGTTCCAAGTGAGCTGTTGTGTCAGTCAGCTTTGGTCTGCTTTCTCTCACCAATGTGTGTGTGTGTGAATAATTCTGGGAAATGTGTGGTCAGTTTTTTTTTTTTTTGCAATTTGGCTTTTCAACAAATGTGTTAATGGGATCACTCAAGATGATCATTATGGTCATTAGCACCTCCTATTTAATGCTGTTAATGTCCTCTTTAGGGAGGAAGAAGGCATAGATCTACAAGAAGGATTGATGGGAAAACCTGTGTAGCTACTTCATGTTTAATGTTTGTCTGTATGTGTGTATTAGCAGTCATAACAGACAGTGATATAAATGCACACTCTACAACCAAATCTAAAGTCAAATTCTAAAATGATTATCTCTATAGTCTAATAAAGTGCCAGGCTGTAATTAGCAGGGAAAGGTGAGTGTTTATTCACCAGATTTTTAAGCTGGTAATGTCATGTTATGGTTGGTGGCAGGAAAATACCACTAAAATTAAATATGTAACTCTGAAAAGGCTGTAATTGACTTATTAAAAGATTTTACCTCCAGTTTGATCCCCTGTGGTCAGATTTGAATTAGCTCGGCTAATAAGCAAGGAATACATGGCTGTTGTTCCCTGATGCCCAAACTGCTAAGCCTTTTTTTTTTTTTAACCGAATAGTTAATAAAGAGGTTCACATTTCAATGAGATTCATAATAAATCTGTCAGTGTTTGATTTCCATGAGCTTTCGTCTTGTCGTACATTCCCTGGAGTTCATGAGTCGTGGGTAATGTCGCGAGCTCTACCCGAGCCTGTCAGGGAGGTCTTTCAGCTGCCACACAAAAGCGCCCGCAGTGGTTTACTGTGGCTACGTCTCTCGGCCCCCCTCTTTCCATGAATGTACTTGTTCCTCTGCTACACTGCACTTGGGTAGAAAAAGCAGCATGTTGACATCCTGTGCCTTGAATCAATCAAGCCTTAACTGCTGCCTTTAGCTGTTACCAAAGCATGTGGAGGAAGAAAAAAAAAACAGCATTTACAAAAAATAAGAGTGTAACATTTTCTGTTTCATAAAAAAAGGTAGTTCTAATAATGTTGCCAGAAAATTTAAGAAATTCCAACACTAATTTTTTTTCCTCTTTGTGGAAGAAAGAGGTGATTTTTACAAAGAGAAGAAGAGGCAAGGAGAAGAATGAATCTGCTAAGGCCGCCACAATCCATGTCTTTTCTTTGTAATGGACTTATTAGATTTGTATTGTCAAAAAGGATTGCCCCTTATGAGGTGCAGGAATTTCTTTTCAGCTGGCTTCAGACAAGGTAGTGGAGCGTGGCCGCCTTTCCTTGACAATAACTCCTGGATTTGTCTTTTCTTTCACCCTTGTCCCGTCACTGCCTCGTCTTCCCTTTTCCATCCCACTTCCACCCCCCCCCCCCCCCCCCTTCCTTACATTCTGTCTGACGTGCCCCCCCTGTTTTTTTGTCTCTTTCTATGTCCCTGTCTCCCACAGAGATTTGTGCAGCGGACTGTGGTGGCCATGGCATTTGTGTGTCAGGCACCTGCCGCTGCGACGACGGCTGGATGGGCACTGGGTGTGACCAGAGGGCGTGTCACCCTCGCTGCAACGAACACGGAACTTGCAAGGACGGCAAATGTGAATGCAGTCCTGGTTGGAACGGAGAACACTGCACTATTGGTAGGATGGAGAGGGGTCTCGGGTCAGGGTGGGGGACTCTATACGTGTGTGTATGTCTGTGTGTTTGGGGGCCAACAAAAGCATAGGCTGTCTGTCTGCTTGTGTGTGTCTGAAGCGCTGGGTGCGAGGGGATTGGTCCAGTTGGAGAAGAGAGGGAAAAGCATGCTTAATTGAATTTGTGCAACTCGGTAAAGCATGAACAGGTTTACTCAAGGATCTGAGGCTTGCCTTCATGCATTTTAATGTGGGAATGTGCTAAGGTGTCCTTTCATTTTACTCATCCTCTTCCCCATCGCTTTCTTTGCCCCCTTTTCCATTTACTATTATTTCAAATGCTGACATGTGAGTCATTGTGAGCAGGTCAACCACCTCTCTAAGCTGTGTGTTTATACTAACAATTGTTCTTCTTTAAAAAGCTTGCAGTTAAGTTAAGTTCATGAGACCTTGACTAAGTGTCAAAAGTTTTCTTAAAAGCCTTGAGGCTCTAAAATGTAAAGGAAGTTTTCAGTGAGTTAACAGAGACTGATCTGTAAGTGCCCATGTGTTTCATTCAGTATAGTAAGGTATGTGTTGTATGGGCTGTTAATGTTGGATCTGTATATTTAGTTGACCTCCATTACAGAGTCGAAATAAAAGTATACAATACATTTTTTATTGAAAATATATTTAGGATCCAACTTTTTGTTTGAAGTTCATGAAGAGATGACACTCCAAAGTGACCACACACAGTTATAGATCATTACAAAAACAACAGATAGAAGAAAGCAGTCATCTTAAGTAAGCCAGTAGATATTCCCGCGGCCAAAGAGATGACATGGAATATTTTTGAGTTGATTTTATGGAACTTCGGAGGTTTGAATATTGTTTGTGTTTCAAGTCTATCTTGAAGTGTTTTAATGCAGTGAGCATCATGATACTTAACATCAGGACTGTCAAACCTCCTTTTGACACTAGAGAAGACCATGTGGAGGACTTGCTATTTTCTGCCTGCTTTGAAAGATCTCCACTCTACCTCTCTGTTTCTGTGTTGCATTTATTCTCTTTCCCGTCTCCTCCTGTCCACTCTTCTTCTCCTTTTATTTCTTTCTTTCACTTGAATCAAATGAACACATTTGTTTTATAAAAATATATTATTACATATTTTTGAAGAAAGTCTTCATACCCCGTGTTTACTTTGATGTTGTGGTAAGGAGCTACTGAATAACATTTAACACAGGAATGTCTGGATATCCTGTGAAACATCATGCATTCTTTTGAGTTTGTTTGAATAAGAGAGCACGAGTAATAGATCCAGCAGTGCTTTGTTGACATCTGCCAGCTAACATGATAGCTGACTCATTATAATTCTATGATCCAGCCACTCAAGCATCAGGGAGGAAGTGGAAACACAAAGGCCATCTCTTTCCCCCCCCCCACTGCCACAGCTTTTCAGTGACAGAAACGTGCAAATCCCACACATGTGACTCTATATGGAGATGGGGCAAAAGTAGAGAATTCATTTCGTATAGGTGAACATTTATCCTAAATTCAAAGTAGATGAAGATCCTTTTTCTTGCACATCTCGGAGCGGGGCTGCCTGAGTACAGGGCCTGACTGAGTCTGTGAATGTTTTATATGCCGGCCTTACATTATTGATGGGCCTTTTATAAGTGCCATATTGAGATCCCCACTCCCTCGACAAGAATATTCCTCAGTGTCATCCATTAAGAAGCCAAAGATCTCAATTTAAATCAATTTTCATTATTGAGAGCTTCGCGTCGGCCTCAAACCCCACGCTGTTGAGCACAGGAGTTCCAGTTCGGCCTTCACCGTTGCCAAAAGCCTCTGGTGCCCTCGTCGGCTGTGGAGGGGTTTGAGGATTAAAAATGCTTTTTGGTGAACTCCCTGACCTCCTGTAGGAAATTGCTTGAGAGATTTAAGGGTGGTAATATGTGCATCAATCATGTTGCTTTTGAAATACTCCCCGGAGATACTCTGCCGATCCCAGCAGTTGATAAATGGGAACAGATTGAAATGTTCTTTCTGAACATATCACTTTTTTACCCTCTCTCTAACACTTTTTTGATTTCTTTCTCTCTCTGTCATTCTCTTTTTATGTGTTCCACCCCTCCCCCCCCCCCCCTCTTTGTCTGTCTCCATCCTCTCCCTCTGTGTTGGATTGTATTTGTTGTGTTGCTTGTAATGCATGATTTTGCTTCATGACTGCATTTTTCTTTTCTTTTCTTTTTTTTATCTTTTTGTAATGTAAACTAACACCTTGCCTTGCTGTCTTGCCATGGAAGTGGCACTGTTCAAACCTCCCTTATATGTCCTGTCTTTTATCTCCCAAGCTCACTATCTGGATAAGGTAGTGAAAGGTATGACATTCCTCCTTCCTTCTATTTTGCCCTCCTCTCATTGTAACCCAAGCCAGCATTAACAAATCATGCACACACACCATGCTCTCCCCCTACATTGACATATGCAAACACCCTGCACATCTTGCTGCCCCTGAACAAGTCATTCAAGAGATCCCCACCTCCCATCAACTTTTTGCCATATTGTCACACAGTAATCTCCACTTAGCACTTTCACACCTGGTGAGTCAAGTTGTGCTGCTTTCTTGATGTCTTGAATATTTGGTATGTGTGCAGCCTTGGTTTTTTAATAGAGAGGTGTTCGGAAAAAGGGGCTTTATAACTTGTGCCATGCATTATGGATGAGTGTGCAGCTGTGAGTAGAGCCTGATAGGTGCTGAGGCCGCATCCTCTCTAATTAAAAGAGTTCATGGTCTGGTTGGTGCAGGGCAAGCAGGGGGTGGAGGCTCTGCAGCAACCCTGCCTCTTTGCCTCCAGTACCCTCTCTCCCTCTCCCTGTGTCCTTGGTAATGGACCACCTGGCATGACAGCGGCTGCCAGAGGAGTCCGTCGAACACTTGCAGCCTCACGTTTGGAGCTGTGTCAGGCAGGCTTGGGCAGGGCTCAGCAGGGGCTCCAGTCTGAAAGGCCTGCCAATTACAATGAACTGGTGCCAGCAGAGAGCGGATCTTTATTTATCCTTGTAATAAACATTCGGAGCTTACTAATCATCTGCCTCCACTGGTCTAACTAGAGTTGCTTTGTCCATTTGCTCAATAAAAGGATGGGTAATGCCCAAATGTGTCTCAGAGGCAAGACACTCGTTTATGGCATTAGTCTTCAACAGCGACTCCCCCTTCTTCAGGGAAACCAGACGGACATGAGGATGGGATTTTTCATTTTTCTTACAATGATGAATTATTTACACGTTTCCCCCATTATTAAACAGGCTGCATGCTGGTTGGTCTTTTTTCATTTACTATTTTAAGACAAACAGTCTAATGAAACCCCATGTGTCTACTCCAAATCCATATCTTTTTTTCTTTTTAAGTCTAAAGTTACTTACTTACACTTATCATAGTTCATGACTGGTTTTTTTTAACATGGTTAAGATCGTTTCAGATAGTCATTATATTAATACATTTTTAGTGACTTTCTATAGAGGACGAACTGGACAACAGGCAGAAAAGAAAAGAAAAAAACAGGGATATTGTTTTCAGTTTCTACAATAAATGTACAATAAATTCTGCTGTTTGTGTTTTAGTTCATATCACTGTTTATTAGCAACAACTTCACATTAGATATGTCTTAGTGTTGATGGTCCTATGATCCAAGTTCGCACTACGACTCATGTCTTGTTCCCTCTTTGTGTTGCGACAACCAAAATGCGACTGATGCATCACACTGCTAAGAATTTGAAGTACAACAAGTACCTTCTATCTTCCTAAACATCTTCCTCTGTTTTTTATTCTCGACGCCGTTTCTTCTCTTAACTGATCTTGCTCTCTTCACTACATGTCTCAACTTCACTGCAGCAGTCCCTCTCTCTCTCTCTCTCTCTCTCTCTTTCTTTGCTCTCTTATACCCTCGCTCTTCTTCTGCCTTTGTGATGTAAGAGCATCGAGGCAGCTGCCCCAGTCTTTTTAGTTGATAAAATGGGTCAGCTTAACATTCTCTCTATATCAATGCAGCTTGCTAACAACACAAACTGTGACAGACTTGTGCGTTTGATATCTTATATAACCCTCTGCCTCAGCAAGGGGATAAGAATCGTAAGGTAGCAGATAACTGCCAAACAGCTCTTGGAAAAAAAAAAAAAAAAAGATAGTTGAGACCATCCTCTGATCTACGCCCTTGTGTGGACCTCTGCAGAGAGAGACGGAGGAATGTTTCACCTGTCGTTTGGCTCCAGCCTGCTTTCAGCTCCCCTGGGGTCACAAGTCCAGGAACAGTTAGTGACAGCAAAGTCTTCTCTTGCAAAACACCAAATGAGCTCAGCCTTATCTATTCCTACTATTTCATTTTGCATTCTCCTTCGCTTAATGACAAGACAAGGACTCTCCCTGAACGAAGAATCTTATTGATTGCTAAGAACAGTCAAATTAGAGCCAATTTATCAAAAACGAGGGCAAATTATGATATCAAGCCCTTTTCACTAACTTACACAGTTTTGGTTCAACGTGTTCCTTTTTTTGAAATGCTATGATCATGATGATGGTCACATTCGAATATTACATGAAAACGGATCAAATTATTTGCCGGCATATACACGTATATATACTCTCATTACCCAGCTGTAGTGGCATAGATACTGGAGGCCAGTCGATTATAGTAATGAGTGAATATTGATTTAGAAGATCTCTCTTATCCGATTCGACTACACAGGGATATAAGACGCTTCACATAAGGTGTATCAAATTAATCAACTTCATTTGAGGGCCAATATGTAGCCCCCCCCTCAGCCGTTTTAAATCTGAATGTTCTTTTAGTTTATTGCAACCCAGATAAAATATCGGCAACAAATCATTGTCATCATACTAGGCCACATTGTTTTATTCTTTTACGGTGGATGTTTGTTCAAAAACAAAGAAGAGTTTTTATCTGTTACTTTTAAACCTGCATGTTTTGATATTCTGTGCCGATCTCAGTATTTGTGCTTTTTTTTTTGTCATGCAGAGGGCTGTCCTGGTTTGTGTAATGGAAATGGTAGGTGCACTCTGGGTAACAATGGCTGGTACTGTGTGTGCCAGCTGGGCTGGAGGGGCACTGGCTGTGACACCTCTATGGAAACTGCCTGCAGTGATGTCAAGGACAACGATGGAGGTAAAATCACAAACAACACACGGAAAAGCCTTTTGTCACTGGCAAAGCAGATACAGGGACTCTTAAATAGACATGGGTTGACGATAAAACGAACCCCTTTGTTCTTCAGAATAAACTGTACTATGCTCAAGATGAGGACTGGCTTCCAGTCATTCACCTGGACAGCAGGTTTTTATTGGAAAAGCATAGTAGCTGGCCTGAGGTCCTAAGCATGCACTGGCCTCAGGAGAAAGTCCCTGCTATGCCCCCTAACTAGCCCCGAGCAGGGCCAGGCACACACACACACACACACACAGAGCCAGCCAGGGGGCTGCACCACTCTTGAGGCCAAGTCAAAGACGTGACTTCCTTTCTTCCAGACCTCATTCTGGGCTTAAGCTTTGCACTAGCATCCCTTATTTATGCAGGGGCTGTTTGTCTCCCCATCACTGTGCAGTTACATCGGGGCTCTCTCTGGCAAAGACAGGGTTCTGCTGGGGATTTGACTGACTCCTGACAGCAGGGTTTATTTTTATCACCCATCTGGCGATATAGGCCCCTGGAAGCAAAGGGTAGCTAGTCCAATGACCCACTTCTTTAAAGTAAAGTGCAAGACACAGCAGCTCTTTCTCCTATATTTTATCTCAAATAAATAAACTTTAACATGACTCCAGGCATGTAGTTAAACAGCGTTCAAATGTGAAAGTTATGCCCCTGATGACTCATATGTTTAGTTTCCTTTGCCAGGTATGTGTCCAGGCTGTTGTTAAAAGGGACAGTGTGTGTTCTGTGACTTGTTTGACCTTGTCAGATGGCCTGGTGGACTGCATGGATCCAGACTGCTGTCTGCAGGCAACCTGTCACACCACCACTCTGTGTGTGGGCTCCCCGGACCCCCTGGACATCATCCAGGAGACACAGATGTCCTCCACACAGAGCAACCTGCAGACTTTCTACGACCGCGTGCACTTCCTGGTGGGCAGGGACAGCACCCACATCATCCCAGGAGCCAACCCCTTCGATGGAAAGTGAGTCACGAGTACATTCCACCTACCACAGACCACTTGAATGACTTATATTTTCTGCATCATCTTTGTTCTCATGCGACAGTGTTGACTGTTGAATAAGTAATTTCTGGGTTTATAATCTTACATTTTAATTAATCTACTTAGGATGCTTTCTTTTTTACATCATGTATGTGGGCTGTTGTAATGACTATGCTATGGTTATTGGATGTGTTAGTGAATGTAAAACCATTTTCTTATTTACCAGAATATGCAGGCAGGGGGATGCAGCTATAGGCAAAAGATGCTAAACCGGGGAGGGACCGGTGGCATGCATAGTTTAAAGGTTGATGGACAGATGATGATGGACAAACATAGAATGTGGCAAAAAGCAGGGAGCTTTTCCCTGGCACGAAAGGCATCTCATATTCATGTATTGTGATTACTTTTACTGTAATCCATATGCGGCCCACTCCCAGAGGCAGGGCTCACGACACCCCAGCCCTGGAATCTGAGATGCTTTCATATCAGGCAGGATGACTGTCAAAGTCCCCTAAGATTCCCTGCCTCTCTCTCCCTTTGTCTCCTTCTCTTTTCATCTCTTAAACGCGTGTGAGGCTCTGTCACCGTATTTGCATCCTACTTGCTTGTGGATCCCTTTCATCTTGGCTTACTATACTCCTGAAAAACAAACAGTCAAACGGAAAATAAAGTAAGAAAAGATAAGTTGAGAGTATTTCAAATGTTTGTCTGATGAGTAAAGACATATTAAATGTTGTCAAAAAACAGCAGACAAATCAAACAAACTCAAGAGCATGGATTTATTTGTGGGGTTTTTTTCCCTTTATTAAATAACAGCAGAAGGTTTTGGTTTCAGACATCGCTGTTTTAATTCAGCAGGGCGATTGCTTTGTTCTAAAAGGAAGAATCTAATTCAGCAGAGGCGACTGACACTCAAGCAGGATTATTTTCTTCCGTTTAAATTGCATCATAACACATCTTAGTAATGGGTGCTAAATAAAATGTACATAATGTGCTGCTTGGCAAACCTAATGCTGTCCATCTTACCTCAGCGTTTGCAGGTACACATGTTTTTATCGCTTATGCAACATATGCGCCTCTACGCCTCAGTTTCTGATGTGAATATTAAGAAGCATCAGTGGTCACTCACTTTGTTATATTAAAATGAATAAATCTACATATATGAATTACATGGACTGGCGTCAACTCGTACTCTGCTGGATTTTGAACTTTCAGTGGTAGTGTCAGCCCATACTTGAGGAAAGCCCTCGTAACACACTTTGTGACATTTTGCCTCATTGACATTTTTCTGGCTTTCGAGAAGCACTCAACACTTTGCAGTTCTTTACTGGACAGAGGAAGAGGCATAGAGAGGTTGAGTAATACTCTTGTCTCTCACACAAGAAGAGGCGGCCATAAATAAGTAAAATAAAGAATCCAGAGATGAGCTGCAAGATTGGAAGCTTGGCTCACCTAAAAATATCAGGGATAATCTATTATTCATGCTTGGTATTCATTCCCCACCCACTGACAGATATGAGCGGTTAGGACAGGGGGCTCAGGGCTTCAGATGAGCCTTGCAGTCACGGTCTCGGCATCTTCCTGATATGCAGAGTCCAGTCACCTGATCATCTCTTCATTGATCCGTTAACCACTTCCTCATGCTAGTAGACATGTTGGACTGCTATTTCTGATGTTTCCCACCACAGAAAGCTGCAGAGGTGCCACTGAATAAAGCATCTGCCACTGCATAAAACGTCTCGACTCTCTGCCATGACACATAATACAAGAGACTGCTGAGGACCAGCAGTGGAGGCTGACTAGAATAGTAAACAGGGACTTTGTCCACTAAACAATTTGGGTAAAGATTGATAGCTGACTTATAATAGTGAGGCAGAAGCCATTCGCTTCATTTACAGGCCAGCACTTGTTTATCATTTTATTTAGAAGTCCTTTAAAGGCATAAGGCCATTAGTGTCAGACAGTCTCTTGTTTATTTTGCTTCTAGTGTGCTTCATGCCTTTCAGCAGCCGAATATATTTGTAGAGCTAAGAATTAACACTGATGTCTCCTAACTATGCAGCCTGGCTTTGCTCTGTGACATACAGGAAGGGGGTGTGCTGGTTTGCAGCAGGGTTTACCCTATAATCAAGTTATTTCCATGTTTAATCATGTTTTAGTTGCTTCTGTGGAGATGGTAGTATGTATTAGCCTCACTCACAGAACGTTGTCCTCCGTTAATTCTGGCATACTCTCTTTTCCCCTTTTGAAAACACAGAGCAACACTTACTGTAACATGCATGCTGAGTGAGATATTTTTAATATTTGGAAAATAAAGTTGTGTCATAGTTGTTTTTCTTTGACGCTTATTTGCCACATTTATTAAATCAATCTAAGTCATCCAAGTCCATTTAACTTGCTCACGGAGCTACTCAACGTCCTCGGCTGAAACAGAAACAGTTTGTGGTAAATCAATAGAGCATTATTGTTCAACAGTCGTTCATGAAAAAAAACGGTTTCAATTACCTTTATAACTGCCCCTCCTCCTCATACCTAACAACATATAACAGCAAACTCGCTTCAAATCATCGATAAGAAAAGTCAGATACAGAGCTATTTCCATGTGTGACTGTGACATCATTTCAGATTTGTTTTAATTTAATGGTGCAAGATTACTTTGGCAGAAATGTAAATGAAGCCTTAATCAGCTTCCATTAGTGAAATGGACAAACTCATGTCATAATACTCAACATCAGAACATCACACAAAGAGGATTTCTTTCAGAGTCCCGGTGGCTTCACCTGTTTCTTTTTTTTATATGTCCTCACTTTACCCTTTGTGGATAATGTCTGATATAGTGGAGGTTGGAGACATTGAAAAGTCCTTTGTTTGACTTTGAGAACCGTCTAAGACGGGTGAAATCTCATAAGAAGGGAAGGTTTCTGCTGTGAATACTTAACACTTTCTTTGCTGCTCTTCTTTTCCTTGTATTTGATGTCAATATTTAAATCATTTGTCTTGGCAGCAAAGAATCATCTCCCCATGTGGTTCACAGAGGCAGAGAGGAGATAGTTCCACTTTTGCAAGCTCAATCTGAAGAAAATGTGGATGATTGCCTCTTCAAACAAGACTGTAAAATAAACTGTCAGCATGAATGATTAATGGTTGACAGCCAGGCCAGCGCTGGGTTAACTTTAGTAGTATTTCTGTGTTAATGCATCCAGATAGATCTTTGGGTATGAGCCCCAGGATTCAGAGCGGTATCTCCTTGCTTGTTTATTGTGCAGTGGTGGACAGCCAAGGTCTCCTGAAGGGGACCTGGCCTAATTAACATAAAACTGGGTTCCTAGGGACCAGGATAGTGAGGGGTGAATGATCTTGCCTCTGGTAAGGACATGTTGAGGGCAGCTACTAACATACTAGTGTTAATTGTTTCCAGTCCGTGGCAGTGTTTAAGACCCAAATGTATTAAAAATAGCCATGCTCTAATGAAGAAGTGGCAGTGAGGCATTTGTTAGGGGATTTCTTTTTTTTTTTTTTTTTTTTTTTTTTTTTGCAAACGACAACAGAAACGATGGCTGACCATTAGTTTGGCCTCACTAATGACCAGGGCAGAATTTGACGAAGGAGACATGATACAGCAAGGTCTAATCTTCATCGGGTTAGTGAGATTGGGAGTTGAATTTGGATGGCTTTCAACTATTGATTGGTGGGGACTGATAATCAGATATAATTTATGCAGCTTTTTGGAGACCTGATGCCAGTCTAGAAATCTGTCAAGGACTTGATAACCAGCCAAGCAAGTCTTGCAATCTGCAGCCCTGTTATTTCCCTCTCCTGAGTTCAATAATGGAAAAGATAAATCCTCCTTTTTTAATTAGAGCAAAAGCAAAGTAAACCTTCCTTATCTCATTATCCCTCCATTCTGGGTAGAAAACCCCTTTGAGACTTCTTCGGAGGTGTAAGGTTCTGTTTCTGCTGTTGCTGCTTTTGTTGTGTACAGTGTTTATGTTTGGATAACATCCGTGCATACTGTATATTTTCCTCCACCTTACTGTTCTTGATTCTTTTCTCTTACTTTTAGAGAAAATGTTATGCTCTTTATTTCTATCATGATTGTGTACACTTGGTTATCAATAGCTACACCTGTACAAGCCCGGGCTGTACATTTGAGTTCCCCCTTGTCCAACTGTTTTCTGAGTCAAGTCAGGGGGGTGCTAATAATTGTTATACAGTATTGCTCCTTAACTGTGTTGGTCTTTCCTGCTTCCATACAGCCATGCTTGTGTAATCCGTGGACAAGTGGTGACCTCGGATGGAACACCTCTGGTTGGAGTCAACATCAGTTTCATCAACAGCCCATCCTATGGTTACACAATCACTAGACAAGATGGAAGGTAAGAGCCCATTTCATTATAATGGCCCTCACACAGAACCAAACGACGGGGGGCAAATTCCACTAAATGCAACCTCAATATCATGTGCAGAAATGTGACAGTGATATTTATTTTTTTATAAAATAGTGTTTTTTTTTTTTTTAGCTGTGCTGAATTCTAATGATTGAAGAAAACACAGTTGCCACTGCACACTGTGCTGCCATTGATCTGCTTCGTGCTTTCATTTGGTCCAATTTTGGAGTTCTCGGCTCAATTCCCAGAGAAATCAAACAAAGCCCTTCTGGTACTCTCATAAGTTATGCTTCACTAGCAGCAGGGAGGGGAAAGAATAAAATATGCCAATTCAAAGCAGCTCACAGGGGCAATGAAACACGGTGCAGATGGACATTATTTATTCCACAAAGGAAGATTTAGAGAGTAAAGTGAAACGTTTAAGTTAAGGCCAAAGACCTGCAATTCATTTATTTTCCTCTGTCTCCTCTGTCGTTGTAACCCAAACATACTTTTTTTGCCCAAATATGAATTTAGTGAAAAATATCTTTACTTGAGCACAGTTGTGTGGTAAGTTAACTCTATGTCCATAGAATGATAATGCAATGAGTGTTTTCCACAGAGAAGACAAGGTTATGGATATCTTCTTCTGCTGAAACACCACACTGTGTCAATCAGTCAATTTCCCAACTTCTTTGCTTCATTGCAGTACCACATGAACCCCTTTTGGAGGGAGACAATAGTTGTTAGGCAAAGTGTTCCAAAAGTAGAAGTGGAAAAAGTCTGAGCTTTCTCTGTGGATTTCTTTGAATGACTCCAAGCCAGCTGCTTTGGCACCAGGAGATTTTCTCTTGGAAATCCGGACAAAACACTCAGAATGGTTAAGACATGTTTCTTAGTGTGACCGAGGAAGGTGAGAGAGTGAAACTTTGGGGGAATGTTTTCTCTGATGTCTGTCCTGATGAGATTTTTTTCACACATAAGGTACACTTTTACAACCTCAAATTGCCCTGTTTCTATCAAAGAAGTTAATATTAGCAAGGCTTTGTGAACCGATCCTCCTGACACTTTTATCAGTTACAGACACTCTGAAGGGACACATCTTTGCCACAAGTTTTAGATTTTTGTATATTTTTTATTTTTATTTATTTATCTAGGTACTTCCTGTTTTTCCTCATTCCTTCCACCTTCTTGTCACTATCTGTTTTCTTCATATTTTTTACAACAACAAAAAATGCATAATCTCTCATATCGTCTTCTCCTTCCTCCATCTCTTCATGCTTCCCCACCTCCATCTTCCCAACGGCCCTAAGCCTTTTCTTTCTGGGCATTTCTCTTTCACTTATTTTCCTTTTCCTTTCCTCATGTTCAGGTCTCAAGTCCTTTTCCACTGCACTGGCTTTCCTCATCTCTATCCTTTTCCCACTTATGCATGTCCCATTTTTCTTATGCATCACCCTGTTTTTGTCCACAAAACTCTATACTCTCCTCTTCCTTCTAGCATACGTGTAAACACTACTCCATCTCCCAGGTTCCCCTGTAAACATGCCCACTCTCCTGCAGCTCCCCTGCAATCACTGTAAACTGGCTCAGTGCAGCGTGAAATCAGAAATGCACCTGTTCAGCCACTTAGAAATGGGAAAGCTGTCTCAACTCATTTTTTATGATGTGTTCTTTATTGTCAAAGGGCTTAGTTTTTTAAATTACCTTCTCACTGTGTTGAAAAGTTTTCTGACCTAGACAAAAGAGGTTCATTTAGTTTCTTACAGCTGTGTAGTTATTTTCTGTCAGGCTGAGCACTGATGCACACCTGTTCCTTTTTATGTTTTCCCCCCACTCATCTGTAAAATGCTGATGTGGATTGCAGGTCATTACATTATTAGGTTCCTTTAAGGATCTCTGTTGGAGCTGTGATGTAAAAAGGGAATCTAGCGTACACTTAACGACATTGTGCATAGTTAAAAATCCTTTCTAACATCCAAAGATTCTTACTATTTAATGGACAAATCTCCAAGGAACTTATAATCAATATTACTGAATTTCTGGCCACTTTCCTTTTTTCCTTTTATTGAAATGTAGTGAATGAGGACTTACTCTAGTTTAGGGCCTCACAAGTGTATATGACATCTATCTATGCAGCTCGTTTTCATTGTAACTTTTAAACAGTGTCCTTCATACACTCTCACCTCAACCCGATATGATTCATTTCAGACTAGAATATATACTGGCTGGGATATGATTGTGTATAATTTGTATGTGGCACGGCAAGTTCATTGGCGGGGTTAACTCTTTGAGCTTGATGCATTCCTTGAGGGCACAAGCAAGCAAGGCTGTTACAGGTAGCCTAATAAGTTTTGTCACATGGCTCCGGGCTGTTGTCATGATTGATAACAGCCAGTGAATCACTCCATCGATTTGCCACACTGGCCATGAGTACCTGTCCAGCAGTGTTTGGAGCATGCGTAGCCTTATCCTTCCAGGTGTCATACAGACTGACCTGCTGCAGTTGTATTGCTACTTGTGAATCATAGAAGTGCAAGAGTACCACTATCACAGCTCCCATCTTTTCTGCAGCCTCCACACTGCTGGAAAAAAAAAAAAAAACTGGCTCCACTCAAACCGATCCAAGGGCAGAACACCAAGGGCGGAACAAACCTTTGTTTATCACCAAAGCCAATCAAATGTTTACCCTCAAGGGAAGTTAGGATAAGCAGATTCTTTTTATAGTAGCTCAAACCAAGAGGGAGGTTGCCTGGTTTAGAGGCTGTTATTTGGACCTACTTTTTTTTACCTGTAATTTGGAAAAGATGCTTCCCGTGTGAGGAATAGGCCCTGTCCCCGGGGCCTGTAGGTGACCAGGTGCTAATTGGTTCTTAAAGAGAAGCGACAAGAGCTGCACACGTAGTGCAGGTGCAGGACGGCTGTTGTCACCATTCAGCAGTTTTAGATGACAAAATCACCAGAGTGTAGCCTGTTTTTACTGAGACCCTCTTAGGTCAGCCCAGAGGCCCTAAAAAGCAACAGTAGATGGGATTGCATTGCAGGGCTTTTAGACTGATGTAAGAGTGGACAGCCTTCATCTAAGGGATCGATAGTGAAGTGGCTGCTACCTCTATCCTGCTGCACACATCTCTCTCTCTCCCTCTCCCTCTCTCCCTCTCTCCCTCTCTC
The DNA here is from genome assembly GCF_963930695.1 of Labrus bergylta. Classification (NCBI taxonomy): domain Eukaryota; kingdom Metazoa; phylum Chordata; class Actinopteri; order Labriformes; family Labridae; genus Labrus; species Labrus bergylta. The sequence continues at coordinate 24,612,697 of NC_089205.1, forward strand.
TCTCTCTCTCTCTCTCTCTCTCACACATATAAAAGTGAACACAGGAGCAGTGCATTACACACACATGTAAACTGGCAAGCTTTGACCTAAAGCTTTCATCAACTTTTCTTCAAAAACAACCTTCATATTATGACATTTATTAAGAGGTTTTGCTTCAAACATTTTGATCATTTATTTGTTCATAGCCTGTGTGCCTGCATGATAATGGTAAAAAAAAAACTTGCATCCTTCCTTTAGAGTCTTCTTTGTAAAATCAAACATTTATTATGTTATTACTTCACTTATTTAGAAAAGAGTCGTTTTCATTGCCAGATCTTTGTCTACTCCTTAATTTTTAATACATTGGATGCACTGCTGGGATTTTAATAGTATTCATTTTAAAATCATAATACCAATCTGAACCTGATGTGAATCTACATTCATCCTCTCTGACACTGTGAATGTCTGTGTTGCAGTTTTGACTTGGTGACCAATGGGGGCATGGCTGTAGCCTTGCACTTTGAGCGCTCTCCATTCATCACCCAGGAGCACACTCTCTGGATGCCATGGGGACGCTTCTTTGTCATGGATACCATCGTCATGCGGCATGAAGAGAACGACATCCCTAGCTGTGACCTCAGCAGCTTTACGCGGCCCAGCCCCGTGGTGTCCCCTGCTCCGCTCACAGCATTCGCTGGCTCTTGCTCGGAAAGGCGGACCGTCGTTCCCGAAATCCAGGTGAATACCCTGCACCCCACCCTCCTCACTGCCCTGCAGGTTGTGATCTGCATGGGTCTCTCCAAATGATTTATTCCACACATCAGGGAGAGACTCTGAAGACTATTAATCATGCACAAGTGTACTAGTGACTCTGTCTTATGGCAGTGCTGTGATTTTATCCTTGTGTAAATTGTCTGCAGAACCTTGGCGATTTACAATGTACATCGTGCAGTCTCACACCTACCACACACACATGAAACTTCATTTTTTTATTTTATGTTGATATCTATGTACAAGTGAATGTGTCTTGTTGGTGCAAGCACGCTCTTGCATGAACTTGTGTTTGCAGGTGAATGTGCGGCTACTGTGGGTCTGGCAGGCATCTCGGTGCCCTTCTCTAATTACTTGTCTCCTACTTTGCTTCATGGGATTTATGGCGTATCAGTGAATTTAGAACACAGCCTTGTTTATTTATAGAGCCTCGTCTTTGCTTTTTTTAAGTGCACCATACGGGAACATCATCCAAATTACACTTTTCTTTTTTTAAAAAAGGAATCCAGATCAATGAACCGGACAGAGCTGCAGCAGAGCCAGAGCTTTGTGGACATTTTAAAAAAGAAACACATCATAACTAAAATGTCATCTGACCAAGGTCGCTTTGAGGAGCTGTTTCAATTGTTACTTTCCGTGTTGTTCACTGGAGACAGGCAGCAATAATGTGAATCAATTAGAGCAGGAATGACTGAGTCAGCCAAACCAATGGTGTCAGTCTTTGATCACGGTGCAATGTCTTAGTGCTGACCTTCTAGTGTGTTATCGAGACATTACAGATCTAACCTCAGTGGAAACTTCCTAAGGCCACAATGTTGGCGCTTGCTAAACTAACTTTTATTACCTAATATATTATCGCACTGTGCAAGCTCCAAGCCCAAGGGCAATGCTTTGATGCATTTGTCATATGGATTGCAGGAAGGAATATTGCCCCAATGAAGGACTTGCTATTATTAAATCAATTATGAAAAATACTCACAGGAGTACATAATGAAGAAATCTTTCATCGGATTCCCTGTAATACACACATAATTGTCCTCTAATTGATGTTTCTTATCTTCCCATGGGTCCATATATTTGGCTGTAGACAAGGCTCTAATAAATATGATACAAAGGTCGTAGCAGCCACCGACCAGATGTCACAAATTGACAAGCTACACAAAATAAAGAGCCTGCAGAGGCACATCATATACGCTACCTAAAACACTGAAGGAAAACGTTTCTGTTAGTTTAATATTTGCAATCACTGACAGCCAGCTTTGTTTTTGTTTTTGTTTGTTTTTGTTCATAGTCTTTACAGGAGGAAGTGCCCATACCAGGGTCAGAAATGAAACTTGGCTATTTAAGCAGTAGGACCCCAGGTTACAAGTCAATCCTGAGGGTGACCCTCACCCACCCCACAATTCCTTTCAACCTGATGAAGGTTCACCTCATGGTGGCTGTGGAAGGCAGGTTGTTCAGAAAATGGTTTCCTGCAGCCCCAAACCTCGCATATGACTTTGTGTGGGATAAGGCAGATGTGTACAGCCAGAAGGTCTATGGCTTATCTGAGGCTTTCGGTAAGTGATCAATGTTGCACAATGCATTTTTTTTTTTTTGGGGGGGGGGGGGGGGGGGGGGGGGATTTCTCCCCGCAATATAAGTGGTTTGCTTATCTTTGCTTTGTTTCCTAGTATCTGTGGGTTTTGAGTATGAATCATGTCCAGACCTGATTCTATGGGAGAAGAGGACTGCTGTTCTTCAGGGCTATGAAACCACTGCCTCCAAACTGGGAGGATGGACGATAGACAAGCACCATGCTTTAAATATCCAGAGTGGTGAGTCAACTACTAATCCCTTTTTTAAATGTTTGTTCTCAGCCGTTTGTTCATTTCAACACCTACTCTAAAGATCATTTAAAACTGCAAGACATCTGAAATTTAGCACATGGATTTTCTATTGTTCAAGGTAAAAACACTCGTCTGCAAGTATGTACACTTCAGGGAGAATTGTTGAGAATTTTATAAATGAGCTGTTCACTTAATGCAATAATATCAGGAAAATTACAATAATAAAGAGTGTGATTTCATTTAATTTCCCTTTTAAAGAGATAAATGTATCAAATAAAATATCCTTAACCCCTAAAACTAGACTTTGTTATATGTTAACAACATAACATTTTGTGTCACAAGTCCTTAATATGTCACTCCTGGAGCATTAACGTGCTTACAGAATGAATGATTACTAAGTAAAATAGATTTCTTTCAGTTAAGAGAGGATAGTAGTTTCATCCAGTAGCAGTGCTACAGTCTGTAACGCCACAGTCTTGTCATTTGTCACATAGCTAATGAAGAGGCGTTGAGTAAAGTTCATTGGAAAAAACATATTAACATTACAGATGGCATCAGTTGTCCGCATTAGAGGAAAAAGCATTTAAGCAATCCCCTGCTAATGACAGTGGGAGTGTCCTGGTTGCGTGGGAAACTTGAGACGAACCAGTAAGAGAGAGCATCAGGTAAACCTGCTTGACAGTTTAAAAATTATCATACAATTTTCCATTTAGCCACTTATTAACAAACCTCCACCGTGTCACTCCTTATTGCATTTTAAACATATCATCGTGAGTGTGCACGAGTGCAGATAAGTACCACCGTGTCCACCCCAGTGCCTGAGGCCGTGTTTAAAATTAAGTGGTCTTCTCTGCCTGTAGCTTTTTAAGGGTCTTTCAATTCAACTATTTCATCTAGCATCAGATAGATCTGACTTTTTTTAATACCGCTGTCCATTTTTAGGGGGGAGGGGGGTCGGATTGCCAGCAAATTACTCCTGAAAGGCAGTAATAGGAATGAAGAAAATAAAAAACTTTGAGCAGCACCTGCCACTAGTTAGGATTCACCGTCTGATGTTGACTTGAAGGGCTTATCAGACCAGATGAGGTGCACTTACATGAAAAGCGTTTAGGAAGGTGGCACTTTGATCTGTCCCTCTAAACCTGCTGAGTCCGACTGTGCAGTCTGGAGGAGTCCCTGCCCCTTTTGCCATCTCCGCTGCCAGTCCCTCTGCCCCTTACCCACCCTTTGGCATCTCCATGTCTTGTTCATGCCCAGCATTTTTAAAATCATCACTAATTTAATTGCTGTCAGTTTGCTGCTCCCAGCAGCAGCAGCCCCTAAGATTAAATCACGTCCCAGGAAGGCGATGCTTGGCTGATCTTTTCTGATAGACCAAATGTTGTGCTGCTCAGAGAACTCAGATCACCAAGTACCATCAGAAGCCTGAAAACTACATCAGACATGCAGATGCTAAATTTCAAATATGATTAGATTGATTGGGCAGCAGAAGCATCTTTAAATTTACATACTTGGAAATTTTCCAAGACAAGATTGGCAAAACTAATTCAACAAAGTGTGCATGTGTGTGGACACTTGCCTGAATGTCTGCACTTACACTGTACTGCCATGGCTCGAGCTTTGTTCATGTGCAGAGCCTGTGGTAGTAGAACGGCAAACACAAAGCCATTTAATCTTAGCAAGTCAATCTTCTGTGATTGTGCCTGTGTGGTACAATTCTCGCTCCAAGAGATTCCACTTGTGCCAAGGGCTTTTTGGTTCCCATTTTGGCATCAAATTGTGCCTGTGTTTCCATCCGCTCAGACCACCTCTTATTGCATACACAGACTGCAAATGAAGCAATTTCATGGCTGCAGTTTGCAGAGGTGCACACACAGACATATTTGCAAGTTCAGTGGATTCAGATATGTGTATTTACTATTAATCTGCCAATTTGTTATCTTTCATGATTTTTTACACATTTTTCACAAAATGTACTTTTAAACCGCGAGGAGTCAGGGAACCTGCAACATTAGAGCGCGAGGTGAGATTCAGCATGAGTAGTTCCCATCGTCATATTTTAGAAAATAGTAAACCATCCAGAAGAAGAAACAGTTCAGTTTACACATGCCTATTGCCAGACTTCTGTTTACTGAAATGCGCATAATGACACACGTCAGGCAGCATCAGTAATATTAATTAGTTTAAAAATTAAACTACTCCACAGACTGAGGTTTAAAATGTTAGATGAACAAGTCTAGTCCTGAATTATTTTTAGAAATTTATCAACAGTTTTTATTTCAGCTAATTTTTACTTCAGTAATAAATAATGCAATAATGGGATGCATATATAATACATATATTATAATGGGTTTGCATTCCTTATTGCACATAAAGACAGATTTTCTGTGTGCTTCCTACATTGTGAAAGCAGCTTAAATAACATCATCAGCCACCGTTAACATATTCTTTACTCTTTTTTTTCAAAGATCAGAGACCCATGTCAAGACTGTGCTTGACCTGAACAGGTTGCAGGTGTTACTTGTTTCTCTCCTCTGCCGTCATCAGGTATTCTACACATGGGGAATGGAGAGAACGTCTTCATCTCCCAGCAGCCTCCTGTAATTGGCAGTGTGATGGGGAATGGGCGCAGGCGCAGCATCTCCTGCCCCAGCTGTAATGGTCTTGCTGAAGGAAACAAGTTGCTGGCCCCCGTGGCTCTGGCCTGCGGCTCAGATGGAAGTCTGTACGTGGGCGACTTCAACTATGTGAGGAGGATTTTCACCACGGGGAATGTCACCAGCGTCCTGGAGCTCAGGTAACGGAGGAGCAGCCGACCAACATTCAATCAGGACCCTGAGCTCAGATGGGCTTGCACACAGGTCATAAACCATTGAGGTGGATTAAGATAGACATAAATACCCTATAGGCCTAGGATTGATGATCCTTTCACTCTCCTTCACCTATATCACATGGAGTGTGTCCGTGGTACTGGCTGAAGAGGACGTAATGAGGTTGACACTCGACAAAAGCCTTACTGGAAAATAAACATTTAGTTACATTTCAATAAAGACTTGGATAAATAGATACAATTTATAAATACCTCAGATTATAAAGGACAATTTATGATGTTTCGCCATTAATTCTATTCACTAACAACTGTTTTCTAAATCTCTCTTCTAACAACTAACATTTCCTTCTCTTCCTTTTTCATTTTCTGCTCCTTTTGGCAAACTCTGAAAGAAATAAAGACTTCAGGCATAGGTAAGCAACACGGTATTTGCTTGAGTTAATATAGAAAGGGTAAAATCTTGTCGATGCTGTGGTGACCTTTTAAGCTCATTTCAGATCTGTACTTGTGAGCAACTAAAAGATCCCATCTTAAGATTGTGACCGCCTTTTATAATTCCCATTCTCATAAAGCTGTAGATGTGGTGGTTTAACTATGTCCTCTGAGCTTATTTAATCTCCCAGTTCACTGCCATGTTCAGTACAGTGTGTTTCACTCTGCCATGGCAGAGAGAGAATGTAGCTGATTTACGGCTCAGTAAAGGCTGCATTTTCTCCTCTTGGTTTTTAATGGGGGTCAAATTACATTATCCAACTTACATTGTCCATTAGTTATTAAGTACACATTGCTACACCACTGCAATACAACAAAATCTCATTGCAAGAAATCCAATCTATTATGAAAAGAATCATTTTCCATATTGGATAATGATGTCAGTGAAGTGATAATAGAATATAATACAATTCTTTAGTCATTGGTAGACTGTAGATAATGGTGCTCATAAACTGACTTACATTGGAAAGGGAAAGGTGCCTTGATTATTTGTTCAACACAATTCTATGTAATAAAAGACATGCCAGCTGCACCACAAACTACAAGTCCCAACATTTGATAAAAAGAAAATATACAAAGACTGAGTTTTCAGTGATAGCCTGATAGGTGACTGTAGGGGAAATCTTTGTCTGCTGTCTTTACTGACAATGGCTCAGGCAAAGGACTGATGTATTGATTTTCTGTCAAATGCTCAGCGGGGTTACATGTAGTCAACTTCAGATGAAAAGATATTTTCTGGAATGACCGAATTGACAAAACAATTAGAAGCTCTTTTTGATTCTCTTCCTCTATGGAACAACCTTTTATCACCTTGTTTAAATATAAATATAAAATGATCACTTGAAGAGGACCTCTGGTCCAAACAATTAAAAAGAACAATGTGTGCCATTTGAGCAGGTGTGTGGGCCTATCTACTTCTCTCACAACTAGCCCCTGTTCTACATAGAACAGCAGGACATCAATATCAGAAAGCTTACATCTAGTAAGATACACAGACTGATCAGTGTTCGCAAGGGCAAAAACGTAAGTTTGGTCTCAGAGCTTGAAATACATTTGCATATTTAAAGGAGATTTATGAAGGAAAACACAGCATGTGTCTGTACAGAACGGGTGGCTGCCTCTCCTTCATGAGGGAACTAACAATAGGACTGGGAGGTGGGTGATCTCACTACAATGTGCATTGACCCCCTACTAAGGATGTCCCCATCCACTCCAACCATGCTTCCTCCATTGCCTTGCCAGCATGTAGCGAAATCCAATTATCTTCTACAAACTAGATGTTGTCAGTGAATATAGATGGAGTGTATGGCCGTAGCTCAAGGTCAGGGAATAACGCCTTATACTTTCATACACTGTGGGGGATCAACGCTGTTCTACATGCAACTGGGAGCTGATAAGGTATCAGCCGATTGCACATGGCAGATAGAATGCAAAGTAGAATCCAGTTATTGAGGCTTGCTATTGACCTACTCTGAGACAGCAGTTGTTTTTCAAAGCTAGCCGCGTGTACCTGAAATGTGCTGGAGACTAACATATCAGTCAACTTGGTCAGCGGGCTGGCTGTGACATGTGTGCCCGAGGTTTGCTGCAGTGTCCTGTCATCACTGATTCATTGAAGGTCAATTGTCATTTAAAATTATTTATTAGAGTTGACAATTCCACCGACCCACAGGTCTTTTCTTCTTGTTGTATTCTAAAAATATAAGCTTTGGCGCTGTCATACCGACCATAAGCCCCAAAAGAACCCTCAAGGTTATAGTTGAAATTCAGTCTTAATCCACTTTGAATGACGCCCTGCTGACAGGTTTCTCAGTAATGCTTATCAGATCTGGCAGAACTGTGCTGTACCTTCCTCTAATAACCCTCCTCTCTAAGGTGGCGCTAAACACTACATCACTAAACAACGTAAAACATCTTTGTTTAGTCAGAGAGCATACAGAAATCACTGCTCAGTTTACAATGTCAGTTCAAGTTATTTATTGTCTCAAAATGCTTTTAATCTCGATTTAATTGTTATTGTGTGTTTTCTCTTATCATGTTTTGTCAGCACTTTGGGCTGCCTCTTTGCATGAAAGGACTCATTTAAGTATTTATTTATTTTCACAGTATAAAAATAAACATGCAGTATATTAAATAAATAACAAAATAGAGAATATTCAGTGCAGGAAGGGGCAGAAATCTCAAAGAGCTTATTTGAAGCCTCCACCTAAATACAATTAAAATATCACCAAATTCAAAAAACGACAACATTAAGTGATTACTTTCATTATTCTTTTAAGTTATTATAATAAGTAGTAGTAGCAGAGTGTCACTATTAATATATTAATAGCAACACATTTTGAAATCCACCAAACTTTCACACTTTCCTTCCTGACTAAAGTTGAAGTGATTTCTCTCTTTGATAGATTTGCCACAGCGTTGTTTGTGCTTTCCCTGACAATCAATTCATCAACTCGGAGAGCGAGTTCATTAAGAGCAGTCAGCTGTTAAGAGGAAGGACCTCTTGCCTAATTATCATTTGTGTCGTGTGTTGTCATTTTGGGAACAAAGACAAGTCAAAGCTTTCAAAAAAAAATCTGCTTTTAAAAATAAAGATCAGGTCTAACTATAGTCTCCAGCGTCCTTTAGACTGCAGTTGTTGTTTTTAGTAACACTCTGAAAATCATGTGTTTTAGCGTAAGCCTGAGCAGATTTCTAATGGAGGATGTCCTTGCTGATACTTCATTTACTACCATGCACTCGTCTCAAGTCATCTTTGTTGTGAGACCCGTTTTGTCTGGAGTATGCGCCTGCATTTATGCGTCCCGCCACAGCAGGATTGGTTCTATTTGGGTCTGCTGTGTGTCTGTCAGGTTGGAAACCTCCTGTGGTTGTGAAAGATTACTTTGTTGACTTGGTTTGAAGTTTAATAAAATATTTTTTTTCTGTGCTTGAATCACAGCTTGATGGATGCATAGTGTGTTTGGATTGTTGCTTCAGCTATGCATTTGTGTTAGTCAAAAAAAAAAAAAACAGGTCCCAGGAGAAACTGAAAGCATACTTGTTTGCACTCTTCTGGCTATAACCAGGCTGCTGCTGTTGTATACACAGGGGAGTTTTATATTCTTCTAGCTACACTCAGAGATATGATGGATCAGGGTAAAGGGAGTAATTAAGAGTTTTGTTAAAGGATCCACTGTACCTCAATAAATACGTGCCTTCACACTCCTGTTTTTTCACTAACTGTGACCTGCAACATTAACCAGTGTTTCAATAACACTATACAGTGTTTCCAATATGCCCACCCTGGATTGGTCTATACACATCCATGCAGATGACTGGAGTGTCCTCTCTCTTTTGACATCAGAGGCTGACTGTATCGTAGATGAGCTTCACCCTGATGTCATGTTTCATCTCTTTCTATTTTGCCACATTGAATCTCCTTCTGTTTTTCTTTTTCCCATGTCCTTGGCTTAAACTGTAACTGTGCCAAATTGACTCCCTGAATGGCTTTTGAATCCATTTTAATTGTATTACACAATGTTTCTTATTGAGAGCACTGTAGCCCTTCCAGCTTTATTGACTTGGGCTTCTTTCTCTTTTTTTTTTGTTCCTCCTCTCAGCAACAGCCCCGCTCACAAGTACTACCTGGCCACCAGTCCGGTGAACGGTGCTGTGTACCTTTCGGACACCAGCAGCAGGAAGGTGTTCAAGGTGAAATCCCTGAATGTTGTGAAAGATGTGGCCAAGAATCTGGAGCTGTTGGCGGGTACTGGAGACCAATGTCTCCCATATGATGACAGTCGCTGCGGGGATGGAGGAAAGGCTGTAGAGGCCACTCTTACTAACCCCAGAGGTAATGTATGGAAGTTCTTGTAATTCATGTCGTGTGTTGTTACAGTTTTGTTGTGGGTCTTGTTTTGTGTAACCCTTTCAAGTACAAAAGAATTCATAGTTGTTGATAAAAGTCCCAAAGGCTAGATCAATACTCTTCAGTTTCCATGCATTCAATTCTCCTCTCTGACCTCCATCACTCACGACATACATGTAGCCCCCGGGCTTCAGTTATTACAAAACTCAATTTATCTTGTCACTGTATTTCTTCCATCTTTTGAACAGTCTTTTTTTTTTTTTTTACTGTTATTTATGTAGACCAGATGCTTCTTAAGTGATGTTTTACAGATCCTGTAATTTAAAAAAAAAGCAGAAAACAAGCACAGCTATGGATAATATCAGATTCACTGTTCCTCAAGGCCGAGAGAGCAAACAAAGAGAGTGTATTGATGAAATTTAAGATGTAATTGAATCAATATATACAGTTCTCTTCATCTATTTGATGTTTCTATTGTTCTCCATTATTGATCCCAAAATCAATCCTCCCATTAGTTGTCATTGCAGTGATAAGTCTTTAATTTTCATTGCAGTGAATAGACTGTAATTGTCATTTAGTGGTGCTTTAAGCTGCAGATAAACAAAATAACGGATGGATATTTCCTCTCCTGACCATTGGTTGCCTTTTTATCTGCAGGCATTACGGTGGATAAGTACGGTATAATCTTCTTTGTGGATGGGACCATGATTCGCAGGATTGATCAGAATGGTATCATCTCTACTCTTCTGGGCTTCAATGACCTGACCTCTGCCCGACCCCTCAGCTGTGATTCTGTGATGGACATCTCTCAGGTACGACCTCTCTGACCCGGGCAGCCGCCATGTGTCTTCTTGTCTCTCAGCCTACACCATTCACCTTGACTGACCCTGGCTCCTAGATGCTTCTATCTCCATGTGAGCTTTTGTTTCTGTAGCTGGAGGCTCCTCGCCTGGATCCAGTTGCCTTTGACCTGGATTTGATCCACATTTGTTTATTGGCTGCATCATAGGCTTTGTTTTATATTTACTGGACTTGTGAAAGATACGCAGGTAAAGGAAGTCAGTTAAAGCCTTCAGGCATTAAACTGTGCTGGGATTTCATGGTTTTCCTGAGTTCATTAAAGCTCATGTCAGTAAGGTTTCTGTATCTGGGATTTATCATAATTGAATGCTTGGAAATAGTACAAGATAGGTCATGTCTTTATAACTGCAAACAAAAAGTGCGTTATGCAGCATGACAGAAAGCAAACACTTTTGAATGTGTTGAAATATGAAACAGACCAAACTAAATAATAAAACGTGCCCGTGTGTAGATGGCAATTTGTGGTATATTTTAATTGTATCCGTTTATTGCGCTCGGAATAAATGAAAACATTCATACTCAGGATGTTACTAACTTCATTAAAAAAAGGAGGGTCTGAATTTGCAGCGATGGATGACTTTGGTCCAAAAGATTAGGATTTCAGGAGAGCAGCCCAAAACTCTGCTGTGCCTGTGTGAATTACAAAATGTAATTTATCTTGTGGTTAACAAGCAAATCAAAATAAAAATGAAAATGAGCAGTAAATGGGACTCAGGCTAGGCTGGGGAACCAGCAGGCACGGAAATAAACACAGCACCAGGGTATAGAGCAATTTGGAAACTGGAAGTGTCTTGCTGTGTCAAGTGGACACACAGCCGGTAGAGCAGAAGACCTCCCGACCTATAGCTGTAAGGGGACCATCAAAATGACCTTTAACCTCACTGGCTCTCAATTCAATTACACATGTTCACTGATGCATGCAAACACATATTCAAAAACACACATATGTACCAGACCACTGCAACAGACTGAACACATCCCCCTTAACTTGGCTCTTAGATTTGTATCACTTCAGGTGGCATAGACACTCACACAGAACTCAACTTCATTCATGAAATAAATGTTAAGAGTTGCTCTTTCATTTGTTTCACCATGTCAAATAGCATCTGATGACGTTAATGTCTTAACACTTCCATTTTCAAGTAATATCTGTCATTTAAAACCTGCCAGTAGCTCCATCATAAAGCAGCAGAAACTATATGAATGTCTCAAAAAACATTAGCTCAGTGACACTGGAGCATAACTGCAGTTAATGTTAGATTTTTATTTTTATTTAGGGCAACATGATCCATCACAAAATATGGACATCCCATTTGTCTGCTAATCTGTAGCTGTAGACTGTGTATACGAATGCATCTCTGTTCCACATGACTTTGTAGACTGCAGCCCACCATGATATTTTAGAGCAATTTCTTTTAAAAAGGATGAATTCTGATTTTAAAAGATTTTCTGTTGTGTGTTATTTATTACAACAATCTACAACATGTATTGTTTTACTCTCTCTCTAAACTAAAGCGCATTGCTGGGTCTTCATAATCAGATGTGAGTGATGTATCAGCTTTGCTCCATGTGCAAGCACTCGTTTGTATCTTGTTCCATCGTGTGTGTTATGAGGTATGGCTAGCAAACTGGTCCTGTGGGGGCCTGTCATGCCAGTGTAGAGAAGCTTTCTGAGTGTGCGAAATGATGAATCTGGTGGAGGGGCAAAGCCTCCAGCTGCCCATTTTAAGCCTCAGGGGAACTCCCTCCTTATGACCTGTGCTTGCTGCCCCCCCACCCACCCCCACCCTCGCACACAATCACAAGCGCCTATAGATACTCGCCATCCCAGCTCCAAGACAGCGAGGACACAGGCAGACTGACTGCAGCTCTACAACGATGACAAATCGCACAAGCTCTGCCAGAGACACTCAGACAGTAAAAAGCATCCATTAAAAATTCATCCAGGGCACATAGCTTCCTACTTCAAACACTCCCCATCCCCTCACTTAGAACCAGAGTTCCTCTGGAGAAGGCTTATCATACTGGTCATTACTTTTGCTGTACCTCACCTGTTCTTCTTCTTTTTTTTAAAGTCGGTTCTCTTTCTCTCTTTTTTGATGAGGTCATTGTTATCTGGCTATGCCATCTGTGCAGTGAGTGTTCTGCAGCACAATTCACTCTTAATTCCATCTGCAGCATTTAGTTATTTAACCGCTCTGCCTTGTAACTTTTTATTATCATGCAAAAGGACAATAGTTTGACCTCTTTCAGGAATGCATTCATTTGTTTATTCCCAAGCCTTGGGCCCTCGCTGTTTCAGAAATGTGTCTCATTTTCTGTTTCAAGACTTGAAAATCTCATCTGCCTCCCCTGCTGAGTTCAAACTTAAATTGAGGGAAGCCATGTCTTGAAACAAGATCACTTGAACACATTTCAAGGGTGTTAGCAGCCTCAGAAAGCTTTATCAAGTCTCTGACTGTGACATTCATTTCAAATCTGAGAGAGACTTCAAATACTGATGTATAAGACCTCATGCTGCTGTGAGCAAAGAGTGAAGCCATTGCTAATGGAAGTTGGCATTATACCTCTAATACAAGCTCAAATATTTTTAAAAATAGATATGGGTTGTGTTGGTTCAAATCCATGACTTGCTTCCTTGACTGTGTGTATTTTAGGTTTTTGCTGGTGGTGGCTGTGTCAGTCAGGCAGGCACAATTGACAGCTTCCCCACTGTATGAGGCGGGGGGAGCATGATCGGGTTACAGCATATGGGACAGCAGCTCGGGAAATATCCCCTCATCAGTCAGAGTGGCGTGAAAACCTCCTTACAGGCAGCTCCCCCGAGCCACTCCACACTCTGGCTCATAAAATATTTAACCACCAGTGTTGACAAGAAATAGGTTTTAAGAAATTGAAAGTCTCCCCTTCATTTCCCAAGTAAATGCATTTTCTGCTAACTGAAAGGCGACATGCATCCACGGCCTGTGTACCGTTTGTCGTATGTGGCCAAAGAAATGTCCTATTATATAAACCTCCTCTTTATTGCGGGGGGGGGGGTTGGTGGGAGGTTTATTGGAGGCGAGCTGTGTGTGATGTTCAAATCTGTTTCTCATTCAAAGCTGGACAAGAGCTTGGTTTGATGGAGTGTCAGGGATTCAAGAACATGACCAGTGCCCGGAGTTTACATACATTTCAATAATGATCCAGATGGAGCGGAGCCTCCTGGCAGTTTGTCTTTGTATCAGCATTATCATAATAAGGAATATGTGCCATTAGCTGGTAAACAAAACGGATAACAAAAAGGCTCTTGACTAAACACTCAGACATTGAAGTCAAGGTGAGGCATTTATTTTATTTTTTGTTCGATTAATCTTCTCTCTTAGCTTAATAGTCAACCATAGTTATAGCTCCATGAATTGAATTACCTTCAATATCTGAGTCTTGGACAAAGTATTTGTAACAATGTCAAGGCTGCTCTCTCATCTAATATGTTACCACAAACCTGAACCTGTCTTTGCATTTGTCCTGTTTTTAATCAGTCCCCTTTTGTTGGTCCTCCAATGCCTCTATTGAAATATGGCACTTCATATTATGTTCCTTAGAGATCCCTATGGGACCTCAAGTGAGAGGGAGACCGGTAAATTGGATGAATCCAATAATTCCAATTTGTTAAAAGCCTGATGCATTGTTTGCACAATAATAAGTCATGATTTAGGAGGCCAGAGGCAGGTTAGACTTTCATTTGGTAAGTGTGCTTCTGTGTCTTTTCAAGGACTCGGAGCAATGTCTTGTCATTACAAAATTAATAACCCAAAGTAAGGAAAAACAGTATCCCTGTAGAAGTGAAGGATGCGGATGCCCAGTCCTTGGGTGTCCAGATTCTTCATGATCGATTGCAGTGTGTGTGTTTTTCAGTAAATCTGATTATTTGAATGATCTCCCCTTGTTCTGCCCTTCATCACAACCACTCTTATCATCTTTGATCTAAACAGTCATGTTTTTGCATTTCCCCTTTTAATAGTACACCAGCTGCTATTTTCATCCTTATCAGATAATAAACCGTTCAAAAAGTGTTTGTGCCTTCAGCGTAAACTATGAGGTAGCCTACCTTTTTCACAGCATCCTGTATTTTTTGTAAGCAGTTCCTCCCTTGTGGGACTGTTTTCCTCTGATAAAGTGAAAAATGTGTGGATCAATAAGACCATGGCCTGTTTTTTTGACCTGAGGCTGATGTTCTTGGTGTGTTTTTTTTTTTCATTCCAGGTGCGTCTTGAGTGGCCCACAGACCTGGCAGTGAGTCCCATGGACAACTCCCTGTACGTTCTGGACAATAACGTAGTCCTCCAGATCTCAGAAAACCACCAGGTCCGTATTGTCGCAGGCCGGCCGATGCACTGCCAAGTGCCCGGGATTGACCACTTCCTCATGAGCAAAGTGGCCATCCATGCCACCCTGGAGTCGGCCAATGCCCTGGCTGTGTCCCACAATGGCATTTTGTACATCGCTGAGTCAGATGAAAAGAAAATAAACCGAGTGCGACAGGTGTCCACCAATGGAGAGATCTCCTTGGTTGCAGGGGCACCAAGTGGCTGTGACTGCAAGAATGACGCCAACTGCGATTGTTACTCTGGTGATGAAGGCTACGCCAAAGACGCTAAACTGAATGCACCCTCATCTCTGGCAGTGTGTCCGGATGGAGAACTTTATATCGCAGATCTTGGAAACATTCGTATCCGCTATGTGCGCAGAAACAAGCCCTATCTGAACCCCCTCAGCATGTACGAGGTGTCCTCCCCCATTAATGATGAGCTCTACCTGTTTGACTCCAACGGCAGCCACATTTTCACACAAAGCCTGACTACAGGAGACCACCTCTACAATCTGACCTACACAGGAGCAGGAGATCTGAGCAGCATCACCGATAAGAACAAAAACACGGTGATGATCAGACGAGACACAACAGGACTGCCACTGTGGCTGATGGTCCCTGATGGACAGACGTTCTGGTTCACCATTGGCACCAACAATGCCCTGAAAACTGTCGCCGCCCAGGGTCAAGAACTCGCTGTTATGACCTACCATGGAAGCTCTGGGCTTTTAGCAACTAAGACCAATGAAAACGGGTGGACAACCTTCTTTGAGTAAGTAATGTTAAGAAACATTTGCCAAACACCTTTGTAATCCTGATACCCTGAGTCTGAATCCCAGTTGAGCTTATTTTAGATTTCTGCCTTACCCCAGAGAGGGAGTGCAGCTCAATAGATCTTTTAAATCTCTTAAATCTCATATCATTTCAGCAGTATCTGAAATGGAAACTTTAAATTCTTAGTAGCACAAAATGCTAAGGTGCTTAACTTAGTGAGTGAATGTTGAGAGCACAGGATATCTTTGACATCGGAGTTTAGTGTTTAGGCACATGAACTACCTCCGTATGCCTTTATGTCTATATCACTCACAGTACAAGACCTGTTAAAGTATCGATGTAATCCTATTTGCTGTTATCATACCAAATAGGATTACTGGATCATGTGTTCCTCATCTTCACCTTTGCTTACAGTGACAGGCGGCACACCATCATTTCTTGGGAGTGGAGAGGTTCAGGAATAACATATATCTCCTGGCAAGCTTCACTTAGCCCATAGGATTGTCACAGGACTTTGTGATATATGCAAAATAGAAAAAGCAAGAGGTGGTAACTGATGCAGGCACACCGCACGATGGTGAAGGGAAAATTAAAAAACACTCCTACATACTGCTGCATTGAAGCTTAGGATTTCATGTCCACGCGACTTCTATGAAGCAATCTGTCCCTTAGCTTAATATGCTGTATCGAGGGATACCGTGCTTACAGCATGTCATTCCAAAAAGTGTGATTAAGCAGATTGGCTGGTCAGACATCTGTTACACCTCACTGGAGGAATATAACACTCTGACACATAATCAGACGCTCTGTTTAATCTGAGCAGACATTTATCACCTGTGTTTGATTTGGATGTCATCTGAGTCGGTTTCATCGGCATTTCTCAAGGTAGAGTGAATTGCCTACGGCTTCGAGAAATCCAGTGGGTGGGTGGAAATTAGAATTATTTCTTTTTGAATTCCTCTAAAATGGCTGCTTTTAATATCAGGTCTGAGAATAGTTTTCTGCACAATGGGAAGAGAAGCGAGAGCTATTTTAACACCAGTGACCCCGAAGGGCTTGTTTGAAGAAGAAATAAAAACAGGGGATGTTTATTACATTTCTCTCGATGTCTCAACGATACTTTGGAACATAAAAAAGAAGTACACCAACATTGTTGTGATGTTTGAATGACACACATTCATGTGGAGTTCATGTGAGAAATGTACACGTCATTCTGGATTTGGATGACGCTTAACCTTGAGGGTTGTTCAAACAGTCATGTTCAACATAATTGAACTGTTCATCTGTTGATCCCTTAAGACAAAACTCATGGTGGTTGTAAAACTAAGAAATGAACAACTTGTTTTTTCTTCTTAATTATGATTATAATAGTTCAAATTTTGGATTAAGTCCTTAATTCAACCGATTATCCCAGAAGTTATTTTGGGGGCCTTTTTGCCTCTATTGGATTGGACAGCTGAAGAGAGAGAGGAAATGTTGGGAGGAGAGAGCGGGGAATGACATGCAGCAATAGGGCCGAGGTCGGATTTGAACCTACGGTCGCTGCCAAAGTACTATATCCTCTGGACATGGGTCCGCGACTAAACCTCTAGGCTATGTGCCGCTCAAACCAAAGTATTTTTCGTTTCAATTCCACTGAAGGTCTAAGGAAACAAAATACTGAATGATTCCGCGTGCTATTGTGGTTGAACTTTATAAACACAGTTTGCCAGTTTCCCTTTTACTACAGCAAATTATTTAAAAACACATTTTTACTAACAAACACTAGAGAATCAATAGAGCCAAGTTGTGGATATGTCTCTGATTCATTTCCTTTTCAAGGGAGTTTGAAATTAGCAAAAGCTATAAACTGTCTGTGCAGAAGTTCTCTATTGAAACTATGCTGAATTTCATCACCCCTATTAAACACCCTAAATTAATTGCAAGTGAATGAGAAAAACAAGAAAAGGCATTAGAAAAAGGTTGAGGCTAAAATGTATAGAAGAATGTAGAGTTCACGTTCACCTACAAGCCAGTCAGATCATCTATGTTTCATTTAGAGCTGATGAAGAGAGTTTGTTTTTCCTGAATACGGTAATTAGCTTTGAAGGTCACTTCACCGCCAGAGGGTCAAAACCATAATTTAGCAACAGAATTGAAAAAGACCCTCTATTTATCTCTGCTCAACAAAGTGCACTTCTAAACATTTTACTCATTTTAATTAATGTGTGTCCGCTTCCTCTGCACAGAGACAATACATTTATAACAATTTGGATGAATACAGAAACAAAACATGAACATGTACTTTGAACAAAGGACACCGGCTCCACAGCCTCTCTGTTGTAACCCGTGGCAACCTTATCAGCCTTGACATTTAGTATATACGCAGATGCTCTGCTAACCTCCTAATGTTTTCTTTCTAATGATAACTGATTATGCTCAAGGGTTATGGTAAATCTGTTTAATCATTTAGCATTTCAGTGGTGGTTTCATTGTTGACTTGGCCTCCAATTAACAGGGCAGTAATGCTTTTATTTAGTAACAAATGGGCTTTTGTCTCTGGCTTCAGGCGAATGTTATTAGGTTGGTTTATTATATCAATGCTATTAGCTTTATCATGTTAAGATGAAGAAATGGCATGGTGTTCCGTCTTCAGACTGCTTCACAGCCATCAGGCAGATGTGTTCTGAGATTCTCCAGCAGCAAGAGGAAGTGAAAATATGAGAATAAGTCATAAAACTGAGGTTAGGTATGCTAGAGGGGATGCTGATGTGAAGTGTCCGGTCTATTGTTGGGTCCCAGCGTGAAAGGTCAGAGAGCTAGTATGTGACACAGAGGTGATGCGATCTGAATGGACTTTTGGCCATCCAGGGGTAAAGTAGTCCTCTCCTTCCACTGAGCACCCTGCCCCCGCATGCCCCTCTTGTCCACAGAAAGCAAGCTAATAGGCGGCTGAGTTGAAGCAGGCAAGAGCCATTAGAGCTCAGCGGTGAAGCCCGGGGAAAGGCTCCAGCTCAAGGCCTTAATTGAGAAAGCAAGAGTTTGGGTCAGTGACCAAGCTGGGGCATGCAGTGTCGCTGTAGAATGAGATTTCTGTCTTGTGGAGTGTCTTTTTTTCTCTCTGCAGAGTTGAAGGCAGACAGGAAAAATTATCTTTGTCCAATGTTTGATCTGTTTCTACCAGAGTGCGGATCACCTCTATTGCTTTCTTTCCAAAACTTTGACTGTATGATGGAAACAGAGGGATAGCTTACTGATAAAATAGGGCCAATTTCAGAAGAAATCTAAATGCCTAAGATATGAATGACTCTGCTATTCAGTATTTCCTGAATTGGAAGACTTGGGTTAAAACGTGTCTTGGATCCCAGCCCCCTTGTATAGTTGAGATCAGATAACATTTATCTCTGGAAGATGATTCCTCTCCCACTCTTCCTCTCCATATTGGATATTTGAGATGGCAGCGCTGAGGAAATATCCGTAAACCAGCACCGCCATCTCATTTATTAGAGGCTTTATTACGGCAGGCAGCAACATTGAAGAGGGCTTTCCAATCTGTATTCACTGCGCAGATAGAAGTCTTCATTCAAAGTAATGTACCGTTCACTCACTCCAATTGTGGAACACTGACAACCTGAAAGATTTTAAATTGTTCTATGCTGATGTGTTCTCCGGGCCAAATGAAACAATCTGGCCACTCATGTTCCTGTTTGTGATGAGCTGACTGATTTGTAGGCTGGAGAGATGCTGCAGATCTCCAAGGAGTCGCACTTCAGTGCTCCTATTTTATAGAGGGTATAATGAGATTACGTGATATCACTAATCTTTTAAGCTAATAAGCAGTTTTTCCGAATGTGTTAAGGTGTGTGCTTTCTTGTCTTGGCCATGACAGCGTTTCCTTGGCAACAGCTGTGTACTTCTACATTGTGTGCTTCCATCCTTTGTTGGAAGTTATTTACAAACTGAGTCACGTTAACGCTGCTTTGACATCCTATTAAAAGTTTAAACTTGTTTAACTTGTTGGTGTACACACTATTCGTTTATGAATAGTGACTGCAGCAGACAACGCTGCACACTTTGTCAAAGTTGAGTTGGTTATACATCAGTGATCAGAGCTGAAAGATTTGAGTTTTATTTCCTCCAGCTGCCAGCTCTGATGGATTTGTTGCTGTGGTTAGTGCTTGTGTTAAAACATTTTTATAAAATGTTTGACACCAGAGGGAAATATCAGACTCTATATAAAACTCCCAATTCCTTCTTGTAATTATCACTCAAACAGTTTATCCTGGATAGGAGTTCTTAATCACGGGGAGCCCAAGATGGCAGTCAAAGTCATTAGAAGCATTTACCCACATGCATTTATGAAAACCTGACCTGCATGTGTGATCACGATGCTTCCTCTTGATTTAACAAACCTGAAACAAGCCTCAGTAGATGTTTTTTGTGCCTCAACACTGCTTATGATTCTGCTATAGTTCCTGTTTATACACAGTTCAAGATGACATGCGCTCTTTCTTTCTTCGGCTCACGTCAATGTATTTCTTTGTAGGTATGACAGTTATGGGCGTCTGACTAACATCACTTACCCCACGGGCCGAGTGAGCAGCTACCGTACAGATGCAGACAGCTCGGTACGCATCCAAACAGAAGGTTCCAACAAAGAGGATATCACCGTCACTACAAACCTGTCAGCCTCTGGCACCTTCTACACACTCATGCAAGGTGAGTTTCTTTGAATGTTGCTCGCCACAGGAGCATGCAAGTTTGAAGGTACTAAGTGGCAATGAAAGCTCCGAAGTCTTGACATTTTCTTCATCAACAATAACCTTGTTGTTTTCTGGTGTTTGTCTTCTGGTATTGAATTACAATCAAGTTTCTGAAAACATTTTTCACACTTAAGCTTTTTTGTTTCAATGATAAACAAATGTTTCCAAATATTTATTAAAAGGAGACCTTTATTGAAGAAAATGGGTCTCAATGATTGATAGGTGATTGGAGATCCAACATTTTGCTTTTTATACCTTTTTGTGTCAATATTATGGAAGTTGTGTTGACGTTCCGAGACAAACTAGTGTCACCCAAGGGACTATTCAACTAATATTTCATAATCTCTGAGGATTATAACCCAGGTAAAGACCCTCTTACTACGATATATACCTCAAGAGATGGGAGTCCACAGGGTAGACCCTTCTGGTGTGGCCTTGGTTCAGTATGAAAGAACAATGTGGCCTGTTGCTATCATGGCTTATCACAAGCTTTAAGTGGGACAACGCAGAAAGTGGTTCAGTCCTGAATAAAGGAACTTTCCTGATTACTTTTTCAAAATGTATCCAGACTTATTTCATTGCTAGTTTCTAGGGTTAATAAAAAAAAGGGTTGTTTTTTTTGGCTTTGTGTGAGCTGTCCTATAAATGAAGACCTCTCTTCACATGTCAGTTACAGAGCGTCCACGCAGCAGTGTGCTATTTGTTGCTCCTTGTTGTTTCGATATAATGTGTTGTGCAGCTTCCATTTACCAGAATGGAAACATATATTGACTTCCTGTCACAAAACACAATTTATAAAGCACTGCTGGTGGCTACGCGAGGTAGATTTAGGAAATGTAATTAGAGGGATGCAGGCAGAGGGTGGACTGATGTTGTGGCTTAGTCCCCCTGATTTGTCCCACACATTTAGGCATTCTGATTACATGTTTTTGTTCCCGGCTCAATGTTTCATTGATTACCGGTTGATGGCTTTGAACTTTCCGGACCTCCTTCTGTATTAAAAGACGGCCACACCCACATAATCTCCCCCTCTTACACCTTTGTTTGGATTTGAACATGTCCTCCACCTTCTGGCCCCACAGACTCACTGCAAAGCTTTGTCTGAAACAGAAGATGACAATCTCCGGTTTCTGTTGATGTTACTCACTGGACTGGTCACCTCCACATTGTGACCTTGTCTTAGACATCTGCTGGAGAGAAGAGCGGCGCCAGGAACTCTCCTGTTAATTAATTCACTATTGTCTGCTATGTAAGCTGGCAACTGGGTGATCACATAACACGTGAACCACCGCACCGCCTTCAGGACTCCTTTCATCTGGTTGTGTGTTTTTCCTCTTATGGGTGAGCTTTAATGCAGCTCAAGGTTTTAATATGATAACTCTATCGATAATACAGTGTGAGATATTATAAATGTGATACACCTAGTCCATTTGAACCTGTATGGCATCATCTAGAAGAGTTAAAGACCTATTCAATAGGAAACATGATAACTGTAAAAACAGAAAATCATAACTAATAATATTTATTCAACTGAATTTGCAAACTGCTGTCATTGTACTTATGAATCTATAACATCCTTTCTTGTAATATATAACTGAAAAGGTGATTCTGATCATGATGGACAGGTGTACTGTTCCATTATATATGTTGTTTAAGCAGACTACATCCTCCTTAAAGGTCAGGGCTCAACAGATACATCCCCTGCTGACCTGCATGCATGCATTAGTCTGAACTCTGCAGTTCAGCATTATTTCAATCCTTATCTGGTCTCAGAGGCCTTCCGTTGGGTCTGTCCCAGAGACCTTTGCTCAACCCCTGGAGTGTCTGTATGATGGAGCGAGGTAAGGGCCAGTACAAGGTCAGCCCTGCCTCCTCTGCCTGTTTCTGATGTCTCAGCAGCACAACAAATCCTGTAATGCTCAGCGCAATAAAAAAAGCAAAAAAAAAAAAAAAAAACATGTTCTTGTAATGGTTGTTGCTTTTCTCTGAGCAAATTAAAGCAATCGCCACAGCTGCTTTCACATGACACAAGGAAATTATATTCTTGTTTTGATTTTTTTTTCCCTGTTAAATGGGTCAGCTAATTAATGTAGTGTTTAGCAAGCCATTAATTTCCCACTGTTCTTAATGAGAATAATATTCATCCTGACTTTGTCAGTCTAGTGGCAGGAGGCAAGGAGGAGGCATTCACTGATGAATGTACACGAGACGCTCAGTGGAAACATTAGTCACTGGTCTGGAGCTGGAACACAGGCTGTCGTCACCTGGGGACAGTAACAGACAGGCTCAGATTTATCCCTTGTGAGTGTGTGTTTGGTGTGTGTGAGTGGGTGTGCGTGCTCACCCTGCCTTCTATGTGGCCACAGGCAAGCTAGCAGCCTTGATAGTTTTCATTCCCCCATATCCTGGAGGCTGCTGCAACAGCTGTAAAACTTTACTTTACTGGCGCTGTGAAGCCTCACACTATTGATCTTTGTTGTCACAGACCCAGCATTATTGCAGGGGTTCAGTTAAATACTGCTGCTAAAGGCTTTCTTTTTGCTGAGCAGCCATTTTGGGTCATTATGTTTGTGTCTCACTGAGATGAATATTAGATTTAGTCACTTAACAGCAGCTAGGAGACACACTGATTGTTCTTCTCTCCTTCTTATTCTAGTCATAATTGTTTTCCACTGTTTCCCTTTTTTCATCTTCAGATCAAGTTCGGAACAGCTATTTCATCGGTCTGGATGGCTCACTGCGGCTGGTGTTGGCTAATGGTATGGAGGTGTCCCTGCACACCGAGCCTCACCTTCTGGCCGGCACAACCAACCCCACAGTCAGCAAGAGGAATGTAACCCTGGCTATCGACAACGGCCTCAACCTGGTGGAGTGGAGACAGAGGAAGGAGCAGGCTCGTGGCCAGGTTACTGTGTACGGCCGCAGACTGAGGGTAAGCATGCATCATCGTTAAAAGGAACTCATCCTTTTGCACACTTAAAGATGACCACAGAGTGACTTTTTAAAGGATGGATGGGGGAAATAAAGGATGAATGGAGGACATTTCTATCATCCTAAAATTGACATTCAATTCTAGCTTCCTCTTTTATATGTCAGAATTGATTGTGTAAATGAGCTTTGCCTGACCAACTCTTGAATTCCTCACTTGAAGCCTGAGGTTTAGTTTAGCACATAGATGTGTTTTACACTTAGAGACTTGTAGAATACCGTGTTACATGAACGTTTTGATGCTATTCTTCATCTTTCACACTGTATCCTTTTACACTTTAATAACTTTCCGGAGTTGAAAAATGTTGCCCCGCAGCTATAAGCTGCTGTGTTGTGTTTAAAGCCGTACGGATGTGTTTCATGGTGTACCTGGATTATATGTGATCTTCTCACCCCTACCTGTAGCAGCAAGCGTGAGCCAATAAAAACCTTGCCATTTTTAAATGAAAGTCTATTTTTGGTCTTAATGGTACATAAGTAGCTTAATAACATTCGACTCTGTGTTGTACTAACTTTTTGTAACTTCATTCAGAGAGGTATATGACTTGGGAATTGGCCTCAGTAAACTAATCTTGCAAGATGACCTAGTTACACACAGTATATCAACTGGTTTCTTCTCATAATGAAACACTTGTTGTTAGATTAAATAGCATCTAGAGTTAACCGCTGGAAATGACTATGAGCACAAAGGGCACCTTAAAGAAATATATCCAGATTGATTGGCTTGAATTGTTTTTCTTGGCTTCTTCGGGGAAATAACAACTTTGGTTAAGTTGTCTTCCACATTGTCTGGGAGGTGACACAGCTAATGGGGAGGTGCCACTTTGTCTGTCATTGGCTGTTCATTTAATGGCCCTGTCGGCCCTTTGGGAGCGAAAGCTTCTAATGTATGTTTCAGACAATGGCCCCAGGGGTGAGATAGGAAATGGGAGCAGCCTAATGGCAAGAACAGAGGGGATGGACTGAGCTGGAATCATTGAGCGACCTTGAGCGGCATGTCAAGTGATATTACGTGGGTGGCTGGATAAGTGTGTGGCAGTGGACAGGGAGGTGGGGGTCTCGAATACAGAACAGAATAGAGGAATGCATGAGAAACGGAGCATGAGAAACAACTGTGAGGCGCCGACTTCACACGTCGCTCCAGTGCTGGGAATGAGCGAAGACGAGAAGAAAAGCAGAAGGGTTTCAAATGTTGATGTCCGCGTGCGAGTCTCTTAGTCACAATGTGGTACGACACGTGCATGTTGTCTTCGTATTGTGCCCTCGTGGCCTGAGGCTAAACAGGTCACTGAGGGTCCTCAGTTTACCCCGTTCCACATGTGACACGTGTCTCTTCTCTCTCGCCCCTTCCCGGTCTGCAACGTTCATGATTCATGGTGTCAGAGCTCAGTGACCGGTCGTTTAGATTCTCCAGATTGTATAGTTTGAAAATGTAAGGAAGTGACAGAACCATTCTGAACGACAGAACGACTTCGGATTGGATTAAAAGCAGCTGATACATCTGCATTAGCATTTCAGTACCTTTAAAACGTCTTGCAATGTCAGACTGTTTGTTCAAAAGAGGTACGAGTCAGAAGTAAATAAAAGGATACACACGCTTTTCTTTGATTGCAATGTGTAAACAAACCAAACTGATGCTATGAAGAAAACAAAGTGAATGTTGAATTAGCCATGACACCACTACAAGGCAGTCTCACTTGTAACATGACAGATTGAGATTGTCGTTTGACACAAAAGTCGTTGATAGTGATTGAGAGATCAGATGTTGCTGTAATGTTTTATGATAGAAACAGTTAAATATTTAACAGTGCAGATCTCAGATTCTACACATCTACATTCTTTTAGATTTCCTTTTGGAGGGAATGTCCAATTTACAATAATTCCTCATGAGTGGGTTTCCATTCTCCTGGGATCACGGGATGTCTACTGTGAGAGCTTTTTTCCACCCTGTTGAGTTTTCAGCGAACCAGATTCTTGCATTGGAACGCCTTCTCTCTCTTGTGCCTTATTTTATGATGAAAGCAATGTCAATAGTGTCTTTGTTGACGGACAGAAAACCTCTTCTGCTTATGAATGAGTCTGAACCACAGTGTTTCACTGTTCCACTAACCAGAGGAGAAGTCTCAGTTCTTATATGTTGTCACTTATCTTTAAGAAGCTGTGTAATTAAGAAATAACTGTCTTCTGCTCAAAGTTTGGATAGTAAGTTGTTGGTTTTAGTGCCTTGTATCACTTGTTTTGACAGTGAGTGAAAGTAAAGAGAAGCTAACTAATGGGACCCCCCCCCCCCCCCCCCCTTCGGTTCTTATTCCTAGATCCATTGGACCTCCCCATCTCCACGCTTAGTAATCCTCTCAATTAGGTATCAGTGACATTAATTGCCTCTGGTGTAATTGTCCCTTCACAGATGAGAGACCTAAGCATGCTTTTCTCAAAGTGAGATTGAAAAAGTGAGGCTTCTCAGTAAGCCCTCTGCGACCTGCTCTGTAGCATGTTTGGAAAGAAGCCAGAAGCATCTTTCTGAGCTCAAATGTTTTCAAGCTTTGCCAGGCGTTTTATCAAGCCAAACAAAAGTGCATCTAAACAGAAACTCTGTTTATTAATAAAGAAAATGGAAATAGCACAGAATCAGAGCGGTTGTTGCTGTTGTAAATGTCACATACCCTCTACAACCACATTTTCACAACTCTTCCACATGGTGTTTGAAGTGGTCGTATGTTTGAAGATATGCTCTGGCCTCTCCCCTAAGGGCATGTTCTCCTCCTGATTTGATTTCTTTTCCTCTTTTCCTTTTTGCCTACAAAGGCTGCTGACTGAGAAACGTAATGTTCCTGTAGGTCTGCTGGTTGATCTTTTTTGGCTGCAGCACAGGCGCTGTCTCCTGCATAAAGCCTGGCAGCAGTTTCGACTTTGCTGACCTGAACATGGCCTCAAGGATTACACTCTTCAGAGCTCTGTCTTTTGGCTCTGATCACAGGAAAGCCAAGGGTCACTTTGTGCAGCCTCATGCATTCAAAAGAGGCAAAAATGTGAAGTGTCATTTAGACAATGTTCTGAGTCACATGGGAGAAGAATAGATTTTTTTTCCTCCTCTTTTCCAATTTACAGAAATGGCTAAATAAAATGAGAGTCATCTGCGCCTGGTAATTCTTTTCAGTAAGCTGTGAAAATGAATTTAATGATCAATGTGGCTCTAATGTTTTTTGCATGAATAGGCATACTCCCACTAAGACTGCAGAATTTTAACACAAACAAAGAAATATGGTAATTCTTATAATTTCATCACTTCAATGGCTCCTGCAGACCTGAGATACAGTGCCTCTCTTGTAATTAAAAGCTATGAAAAGGAGAATATAAAATAATCAGCGTGTGATTAAAGCTCTCCTCACAAGGGTTCCACCTCACAAGTGCGGTGCACCCACTCACCTCAATCATTTCAAACATATGTATTCCCTCTAGGTGACGCTGCTGTGCTCACATTGATTTGTCTAATCCTCTACTTCCTCTCCTTTAGGTTCACAACAGGAACTTGTTGTCATTAGACTTTGACCGAATCACCAGGACTGAAAAGGTCTATGATGACCACAGGAAGTTCACATTACGGATCCACTATGACCATGCCGGGCGGCCCACCCTGTGGGCACCAAGCAGTCGTCTTAATGGAGTCAATGTCACCTATTCCCCTGGAGGCCATGTGGCAGGTATCCAAAGAGGAACCATGTCTGTACGCATGGAGTATGACCAGAACGGCAGAATCACCTCCCAAATATTTGCTGATGGTAAATCGTGGAGCTACACTTACCTTGAGAAGGTATGAATTGGTTCTGTTGAATTCTGATTGAATGGTTGAAACAAAGATTAAGAAAAGAAACTGAATATGAAATGACCTCAGGTAAAGTGTGGAGGAATGTTTGTGTAAGAACTTTGACAGCAGATTTTAAACTGATGTAAAAAGTGAACTTGTAACGCTGCAGCAGTGTTTGCGCTGCTTTATCAGACTGTAGCACAGATATGAGCCGAAGTGTAATTAAAACCTGTCTGATGCTCTGCAGACGTGATACTTTGTTACCACAGTCTGACAGCATGCTTAACCTGAAATAGCTCTGATGAGAAGAACAGAGTGAAATGTCACTTTCTACTCCCTAATTTGAAGGCAAGATTGTTGAGAAGGTGATGAGGAGTTCTTCTCCATCTAAAACGTTTGATATTAAAATGGCAGCCAGTCACCTTGCTAATAGTCTGTAGTCTTGTTCAGCAACCTTTAAGATGCTGAGATGCTGGCAGCTGGTTGTGACAGCCTCAAAACTGATTTAAAGACATCGTCTATGAGTGCAAGAAAGCCACAAATAGAAACTTCTGTTTGCAGAGTCGTGTGAAATTATGTTCCATCACACTATTTCCATCAAAAGATTCCACAAATAAGAAACGATAGGCAGCATTTTACGTGAAATCGTTGAAGGTAATTTAAAAATCAACAATTTCACCTTCGAGATGGAAATAAGATTAGACCTGCGAGCATGATATGTTACTGCTTTTGACATTTCACTTGTTCTTCTGTGAAACACCGACGTGTTGTACATTACCGACCTACGCTTAGTGACAGTACACAACATGGAGGGATTGTGAATTCAACATTGAAAGTACATTTTTGTGTCTCTCAGATGTGATATACATACATATTCTATTTACTGTGTGATTATGTAGCATGCAATTAAATCTAATATATCGTCTTCAGAGTGACATTTCGTCTCGTTTCATTTCAATGATTGTTCTCTGTTCTCTTTACAGTCCATGGTCCTGCTTCTCTACAGTCAGAGGCAGTACATCTTTGAATTTGACAAAAACGACCGACTTTCCTCCGTGACCATGCCTAATGTGGCACGGCAGACGCTCGAGACCTCCCGCTCCATTGGCTACTACAGAAACACCTACCGGCCCCCCGAAGGTAACGCCTCAGTGCTGCAGGACTACAGCGAGGAAGGCCAGTTGCTGCAGACCACCTACCTGGGCACGGGGCGCAGGGTCATCTACAAATACGGCAAGCTCGCCAAGCTGCTGGAGATCCTCTACGACACCACGCGCATCGGTTTCTCCTACGACGAGGTGGCGGGCATGCTGAAGACGGTCAACCTGCAGAGTGAGGGCTTCACCTGCACCATCCGCTACCGACAGATTGGCCCGCTGATTGACAGACAGATATTCAGGTTCAGTGAAGAGGGCATGGTCAACGCCAGGTTTGACTATGTCTATGACAACAGTTTTCGAGTCACTAGCATGCAGGCCGTCATTAATGAAACACCACTGCCCATCGACTTGTACCGCTATGATGACGTGTCCGGCAAAACTGAACAGTTTGGAAAATTTGGAGTCATCTATTATGACATAAATCAAATCATTACCACAGCAGTGATGACCCACACCAAACACTTTGATGCTTACGGCCGGGTGAAGGAGGTCCAGTATGAGATTTTTCGCTCGCTCATGTACTGGATGATGGTGCAGTACGATAACATGGGGCGAGTGGTGGCCAAGGAGCTAAAGGTTGGGCCTTATGCCAACACCACTCGCTACACATACGAGTATGACGCAGACGGACAGCTCCAGGTGGTCTCCATCAACGACAAGCCTCTGTGGAGGTACAGCTACGACTTAAACGGCAATTTGCACCTGCTCAGCCCTGGAAACAGCGCTCGCCTCACACCACTACGCTACGACATCAGAGACCGCATCACTCGCCTGGGAGACGTCCAGTACAGGATGGATGAGGACGGCTTCCTCAAGCAGCGAGGGAACGACTACTTTGACTACAACTCAGCAGGCCTCCTGGTGAAGGTTTACAACAGAGTGAGCGGTTGGACCATCAAATACCGTTATGACGGTCTGGGCAGGAGGGTGTCCAGCAGAACCAGCTCGGGCCACCACCTGCAGTACTTCTATGCGGACTTGTCAAGTCCTACTCGGGTCACACATATGTACAATCACTCCAGCTCTGAGATCACTTCACTCTACTATGACCTGCAGGGACATCTGTTCGCCATGGAGCTGAGCAGCGGGGACGAGTTCTATGTGGCCTGTGATAACATAGGCACTCCTCTGGCTGTGTTCAGCGGCTCGGGCCTCATGATCAAACAGATCCTCCATACAGCATTTGGAGAAGTTTACCTCGACACCAACCCCAGCCTCCAGCTCGTAATCGGCTACCAGGGAGGTCTGTACGAGCCTCTGAGTAGACTGGTTCACATGGGCAGACGGGACTATGATGTCCTTGCCGGCCGCTGGACAACACCCAACCATGACATCTGGAAACGTCTCAACAGCAACCACATGGTGCCGTTCAACCTCTACATGTTCAAGAATAACAATCCTCTCAGCAACAACAAGGAGATAAAGTGCTACATGACCGGTAAGTTCACAGAGCAGACCAGCAGACTCTTAAAAGAGACAGGACGTGTCCTTGAGACGGTGTGTTTTAATTAAACAGCTGTAATCAAAGTAAGCATGAAGCATCCTCAAAAAATAATAGTTTAAATAGAGTAAGCTTTTTTTTTTATAAATAGCAGCTGAAAGATGTTAAGTAAATTGCAGTAGAGCCAAATGAAAATTATCCCTGTGAATTTTTTATGTTGCCAAAATAAGGTAGGTGAAGGGGGGGCAGCCTACACCTTAAAACTGCAGTTGCTTTGCAGTTCAGTGAAACAATACTCATTCGAGGTTTTCTCTTAAATCTGGTGTGTTTTTTTTCCCAAACAACACGCCACAATTGAAAGAAAATAGCCTGCCAAAATTAAATTGAAAAGCAGTGTGCTATAGAGGGGTTTTAAGAGCTTTCTCACTGGGACACTGAGGTTGTGTCTCTGCTCTTGTGTGTCACTGTGTGTGTCTATGTGTGTGTATGTGTGGGAACACATGTGCTTGTGCGTGTACCCAGTGGCTATCGTTTGAAAGTGCTCAGAGGGAACAATGCTGTATGGAAAAGCCCCCTCTGTTGTCGAACACTCAGGTCCCTTCCCAGAAATATCACATCGCTTTTGCGCTGCTTTGTGGTAGGGAGGAGGTAAATGGCAGTGAAAGCACCCCAATAGAGAAGGAGGGCACAATGGATCCATAGAAACCTTAACCATAGCCGGTTGTATCGAGCTCTTTGGCTGGAAGAGAAACAACATTGTTAAGGACACTCAATGAATTCTCTGTGGTTTAACCAATCCGCTTAAGCCACATTTCATTCAGAAAGTGAAGATTTAATTCTTTATGTTCTTTCTGTATTATATTAATATTATGGGATTATCCCAATGTTCCCTTTCACATAACCAGTTGATCCATAATTAATTTATCCTTACAGAATTCTGAGAACAAATAGTTTCCCTTTAGTTCAAGTTGAGTATACATTTCTATTTCTTCCTGTCCCACAAAGTCATTAAGCCACCTGCCTAACAGAATGACGTTCAGCTTCACACTCCACCATTAGTAGCTGACTGGCATTTGAATGCTAAGCAGACTGTTAGATATACTGTCTGGGGTCTGCTTCAAGTGTGATTGATGGCTCTGACATTTCCATTCCTTTCACTAAATTATCAGGGTCCTTTCATTGTCCTCAAACAAATTCTTATTTTAAAAACGCTTTGTCAGGTGCTACAATGTGGCACTGCCAATCAAATACAAACTTGGCCCTAAAGTGTCCCAGCAATGATTCTGCAAAATCATGAAAGAGGCAAGAAAACAAATGCTTCAGGCTTTGCTTCTAGTCATGGCTGTGGCCTTCGCCATGATATTTAGATTTTATGACAACTCATCACAGGGAATGGCAGCAGAACCAAACCATGCCGCGATCTGCCAGATTATCACGATTGCATGGATTTAAACCTCGGTGAGGTCACTCTGCTATTTCGCAACATCTCATTAGAAAAGAAATACAGCATAATAACAGTTGAGTCGTAAATATTTTTGCATTGGCTGCTTTGAGCTTACATTAAATCACAGCTTATGAGTATCAGCAAAGCAGACACTCTGTTATAACTTGGCGTTTCTGGTACCCAGCTGTGTGTCATTAGCGAGACACCTGCTGGAGTGGACATGAATCATGCCACCATCTCGAGTGTTATTATAGCTTGTCCACTTTCACAAACAAATCAAGTGCTCGGGCTTAATGAGGAGGAGTGTGTCGAGGAGACAGCCACTTGACCGCAGAATGTCACCTGTTAAAAATTCAAAAATCAATTCAGCTTAAGGTTTCAATGGAGCACGAGGTTATTGTGTTTTAAGATACCAGTATATTTAATTCAATGTTCTGATCCCTCCTCTGCAGATGTGAACAGCTGGTTGGTGACGTTCGGCTTCCAACTATACAACGTCATCCCTGGATACCGAAAACCCAACACAGAATCCATGGAGCCATCGTACGAGTTAGTCAGCACCCAGATCAAGACACAAGAGTGGGACAGCACCAAGGTAAACCAGTCATCTCTCACCTGCCCCACCTTTCACCTTAATACAGATCACATTCTCCTACCTCTGTCCCCCTCCTTTCCAACATCATTAGCAAATAGACATGCTCTGTGTAGCCAGGCTCCCAGAGGAGCTGCCAGTTATCGGGCCAAAAACACAGCCCAGTGAGCCAGGTCCCTGCCCATAGTCCCCATCTTGGGGAATGGGGTCAGGCTAAACAGCTCTTGTAATTGTCCTGCCATTAGGGAAATTCACTCTCCATTCCCTTCACCACTGGCCATTGATTTCATCTCACTCTTTCACGGTTAGCCAAGGTCTAAGAAGCAGTAGACATGCTCTGATTCTTGCGTTTATCAGCCCCTTTTAAGTTGCCTCCAACTCACCTGAATTATTGAAGAGGCCACTGTTGTCTTGGGTTTGGTTTCAGCTCCACTAGTAAATGGCAGCCATCAGGGGGCCGGATTCATGTTGAGTGACACTCTGAGTGGCACAAAACACAGTGGGCTAATGTTGTCGTTTAACACTGTAAGATGAAAAGCTAAACCGAAGACACAATACAAGGGTCAAAGACATCTGAGACCTCTAAACAGATCAACCAACAGTCCAAAGCAGGCATACCAACCTGGCATTAAAAAAAAAAGAAAATATACTCAGTATACTCTGAATACTACATGTTAATGCTGTTTCATTTAATGCTTAAGATGTCATGTTTTTAAAATAGAAAACTGATCGATACATGTACTTTTACTTTTTTCCACTTCCTGTCCTCAGTGATTGTGACTCTGTATACATTTACTGTATTTACTGTATACCGTCAGTATAACCTGCAGCTTTATATTATCTAAGGGTGTGTTTGTTTTATAGAAAATATATCTGACTGTGTTAATTAATAAAACATTCAATGTTTCTCCAGACACTCAAGTACAACATGGCCTGATTCAGTAATGAATCAACACTGATTTTCTGCAGGTCATATGTAAAGTTTAAAATCATTATAGAAGAAAACTCAGTTATGTTTACATGTAACATCGACTGCTTTAGGGGGGGTTACTGTTAAAGCCCCCTGAGACTGACTCACACAGGCTGCTTGGGCCTGATATTAGAACCAGAGGTATTTATTCAGGAAGGAGCGGCATCAAATCAAATCAGATCAGATTAAAAAGAATCAGTCATCACCTCAAATTTCTCTACTTTTTCAAATGCTATCTATAACATCATAATTATTTTCAGGTATGCTTAAGCTTTTTTTAATTACTTGAATATATCATTTTTTTATAAGTGGTCAGATTGTGTGTTTTTTTTAACAGACGTAACAAGGTAACCACTACAAGACAAGATTTCAATTTCTTTGATTTAATCCCAGCAGTGTGTGACCCTCATTAATAGATTAAATGAGTCATGCATAAAACTTGTTCCTACATTTTAATATAGAAAAATTACTAACTACAAGGATGTCCATTTAAGTAAAATACAGTTAAAAGTTTGATTTCTTACTAAAAATCCATCTTTTATGGTATGTGTTCAAGAGAACCAATTAGTCCTCATTATGCAACTGAGGCTTAAAATAGCCAAGGTAGCCTAGATTTCAGGATTGTACTCATGTTTGTGAGGGAGCAGTTCAGCACAGCTCTGAAGTATGTACTATAAACAATATGTAAGGAAAGATTGAGATAATTAGTCGTTATCCTGTATACGAGACAGAGCAATAATATTCTCCCGATGCTGAAATGCTTGGTCCTTTGAGCTGGTAAATGGCATGTAGATCCTCACTGCAGATGGCCAGACCAGCCTAATTAAATTTAGGATTGTTTGAGGCCTAAATATAGCTTTAAAACTACATGTGGTAAATCCTGTGGACTTGTTTTTTAATTTTGTTTTATACAAAAGCACGCCTGCCTTTCCATCTCTTTTCATTTAAGCCTCTATTTTGTTCGAGCTGATGAATCCGCACTCGGATTGAAAAATGCCGTGAGCGGCCAGACAGATGAGGTTTGATCTCTCGTTCTGGGTTGTGCTGGAGGCTGATTGCACCCCATGTTATGTGAATGATGCCTCAATGGGAGAGTCCCAGAAGGCTGTTTCAGTAGAGTGGAGGACATTGCCCCCCCCCCCCCCCAACCATCACCCCTGGGACATCTGACCTGGTCACACTGTTGGCACCGTAAACAAACATGGAGTGGCATGGTGTGAAATGTCCCCCCAGGCCATCTCTCCCATGGGGCCCCACAGCACAGCTGCCCCCTCCCCTTCATGTGTCCTCTTCATGCAGGATCTGATGCAGTGTCATGTCAGAGAGGGGGCTGATATGCCGGTCACTGCAGGCTGCTCCCACTCCTCAGCCCCACCC
Organism: Labrus bergylta; assembly: GCF_963930695.1. Taxonomy (NCBI): domain Eukaryota; kingdom Metazoa; phylum Chordata; class Actinopteri; order Labriformes; family Labridae; genus Labrus; species Labrus bergylta. Next base: position 24,646,953 of record NC_089205.1, read on the forward strand.
AGTCCCCCCCCCCAGCCTGTAACCGGCCGTCATCAGAGCCACACAGAGACAGAATTAGAAACTGTCAGGAGAACTTTGGATGTGATGGTTGACAAAAACTGCTGAGGGGACGCTCACAGCGTCTTATCTAAGGCGGTGGTAGGAAGGCACAGTGTTGAGAGCCTTTTTGCTGCTGCTAAGGCGTGTTCACACTGCTGTCTCACTGTGCGTTGGCCAGCTTCCATCTCATATCACTCTCCTTATTTTAACATCTTTTTTTCTTCCTGAGGAGGGTCTCTTGTCAAGTAGTATCAGGACAAAGAACACATTTGGCTGATGGGATTGTTTAATCTAAGGCTCTGATCCCTTAAGGAATAATATGTATGTATGTATACTGTATACACTATTTACCCACGGGTTCCTCTTTCCTGTTTGGTACAGCGAGGCTGTCAGAACTCAGTAATTTCACCCTGTTTTCAAAATATCACACCTGTCACAAATAATCAGAGAGATTTGCATTTGCTAACAAAAACCTCTGCCCCTACCTTGTGCGGTTCGTTCACAGCTCCAAAGAAACCGAGATGTGTCGTCTGCTATTAATAACCAATGTTTAGATATTAAATCATTTTAATATGACGCTAAAAAAATAGGTTCTACAAATTCGGGATCAAATTAATACTTCATTTACCGTTGGTAATCTTTATATACTTTTCTACCATGTAAAACATGGATTAGATGACACTTTTGGTTTTACATTTTGAGACTATCACAACAGCCATCCAGGAGGTAGAGTTGGTGAAATAGGACTTGAGGAAATCCGTTTCCAGCGCTGAATTATCATAGTTTTTTAGTCATTTTGTTCTTTTAGCCAGGGTATTTTAGCATATGTTAGAGGCAGGTGATGTTATTTTTAGTCTGGATTTCTATGACATTGATACATGAACAGGAACAGAAAGTGTCAAATCATCCTCATTCAGTCGCAGGCATTCAACGGGAATAGCTGTAGTCATAGCGCTGGATTTTAAATCTTTGAAGTGTTAATGAGGCAGTATGAATCTTAGTTTTGACAAAGTGAACATCTGAAAGCAGAGAGCGCTCCTGAATCCCATTACAAAGTAAAATAAAAGTGAAAAGGCAAGGTGGGGAGGCAGTCTGAAGTTTTAGGAAATATCTAGAAAAATAGCTTCCAACAAGCAATTCAGTGATATTGTGTAAATGTGTTTCTTGCTCTGGGAAGAGAAGAGAAAATGTATTTTGCTGCCTACATAAATGCTGCAGGGGCTGTGTGACTAAACACTATTGTCTTTGTTTTGCAGTCTTTGCTGGGCGTTCAATGTGAAGTTCAGAGGCAGCTCAAAGCCTTTGTGAAGTTAGAGCGTTTCGGCCAGATCTACAGAGCAAAGAGTGCCGGATGTCCTCAGACAGAGGACGACAAGATCTTTGCCTCTGCTGGCTCCATCTTCGGAAAGGGCGTGAAATTTGCCATTCGAGGCGGTCGCATCGGCACCGACATCGTCAGTTTGGCCAACGAAGATGGCCGCCGCATGGCTGCAGTTCTGAACGACGCCTTCTACCTTGAAGACCTGCACTTCACCATCACTGGAATGGACACTCACTACTTCGTCAAACTGGGCTCGGTGGAGGGGGACCTGGCCCTCATTGGCATGACGGTGGGCCGGCGCACGCTAGAGACGGGCGTCAATGTGACGGTGTCTCAGGTCAACACTGTTCTCAATGGCAGGACTAGGCGCATTACTGACATCCAGCTGCAGTACGGCGCTCTGTCTTTGAATACTCGCTACGGCAGCAGTGTGGACGAGGAGAAAGCTCGAGTGTTGGAGCTGGCCCGGCAGAGAGCTGTCGCCCAGGCCTGGGCCCGGGAGCGCCAGAGACTGAGGGACGGAGAGGAGGGCTCACGGACCTGGACTGAGGGAGAGAAGCAGCAGCTCTTGGGCTCAGGGAAGGTTCAGGGCTACGACGGATTTTACGTGGTTTCGGTTGACCAGTACCCTGAGCTGGCAGACAGTGTCAACAACATTCATTTTATGAGACAGAGCGAAATGGGCCGAAGGTGACATGAACACGAGGCTCTGGAGTGACGGACTCACATGTAGGACATGGGACTACTTGCCAAAGACAGTTGTGTACATGACCACTTTTGTTTTCTTTGACTGTGCTCAACTTGGTTTTTAATATACTGTAAAAAAAAAAGAAAAAAACATGGTTGCAAATCAGTTGCACTGTATTAATAGAAGAGTGCCCTTCTCCTTTGAAGATTCTTTAACAGTCTTTGCCCTCCAAGTGCGGCTGCTAGAGGATGAACATTTGCGATGTCTGTGACTTATTTTTGTGACTCCATTTCCTGGTTCCTTTTGGTGATTCTGTTCAAAGGAATCCAAGAGGAGTATTGGTAATGCGTTATGTTCACTGGCTCACTCTGCTGCCAGACTTGCAGATTGTTATTCACAAGCTTGCTCCATTCTGCCTTTTTCTGCGCCTCAGCCAAGGAGATTCCTTCTCTTTTAATCACTTCTTTTTTATACTTGAAACCCTCATAGCCCCAGTCATCCATAAATAATGAGAGAGATTTCTGTTGGCGGTAGAGCCCTTCATCAAATCCCCAGCTGAACTTGTCAAAGCACCTTCATTTGTGTGATGTCTTGTAATTTTTTTTTAAGAGGAGGATTGATACTCATCTGTGGGCTTAGCTTGGAAGGCGTCAGTGCACCCTGACTGTGCATGTTGATGGCCTTCTTTATGAACTACAAAATTAGCAAACATGCTTAGTTAAGACTAGATTTGATGGTCAAGCCAACAAATGGATATGGGGTGATTTTCTTAGTTTGTGTGTTTTTTTTTTAAAAACTGGATTTTATTTTATTTTTTCAAAGAAAGAAGTTGAAAAAAGAATCATTTTAAATCTGTGCTCCATTTTATTTGACTGTGGTCAATGATGATGAACATAGTGAAGCGTCAACCCTGTAAGAAAATACTGTGGAATTATCGTCTGTATTAAATCACAAAAGGTATTTTACAGGAATGGTTTGGAATTACATTTGAGTTCTGTTTTATAAATAGCTATATGAATTAACAGTATAACAAAATGTGAATCTAAAAAAATGTGAACTATTGTCCCTTTTATTGTTAATTGTTGTACTTGAACAATACATAAGGGTGTTTCAACACATGGAATAAACTATGAAAGGTTGTTTAGTTAAATCAATTACTGTGTTTTTCATTAGACTGATGACAATTTACTGATCACATTTGCATATTGAACGCAGTGTTTGTTTCTCAATGAGCTTAAGTCAGTATTCCTCACAGCGATGTTCGATCAAGAAGAGCCGAGGACGAAAAATGTTTTTTTCGAGAACTACTGCAAAACTTCTCAAAGAAAACAATCTCATTACATTAGCATCACCTTAACATACTTCAGCTTGGCATTGTGTTGTTAGTGAGATGAAAGATACTAATTACCTTTAGCCTCAGGGCTGCCCGCAGGTCAGCATCAAACGTGCTTTCGTTGTACAGAGTGGGGCTCCACTTGGTCCCATGGCTGGCTGGAGTGCATTAGACCTGCAGGTGTACTAGTTCCTGTTTACAGACTAAAGGTCGTCTTTACACGCCGACCTTGGAAGTAAACCATGTGTACACGTTTAGTTCCCATTACTCCACGCTCTCCTCAGTTAAGACGGCTAAGGACAATTCTGCTGAAATGTCATTACGTGGAAGAAGAAAAAAAAATCAAAAGGGGTCAAGAAGACAATTGTGGAAGTTGTGATATTTATTTGACTTCTGATACATTTTGAACTATGCCAGACCACTGCACACACCGGACTTTCTCGTCGTATTTTCCCATCGATTGATGAACTTGTTTGTGTGTTTCGGGTTGGTGGGAGCATGACTGAGTGTCTCAAACTCTACAAACATTAAAGCAAACTGGACACGGTTATTTTTCTTTTCTGCTGATGGTTGATTCAGTGATGTTCTGTTTCCCCCCCCCCAAAAAAAATGTGTATGTTCAACATTATATGAATGAAGGATATTTGCATTGTGGAATATTGCACTGAGAACTGTTGCTTCATAAGACTGTATCTTTTCTAAAGTTCTGGACTCATTTTGAGTTTTGGTTTGTTCTCAACACTGTGTTTTTAGCGCTTCTCTTTGACCGTGTAAATATGACGACATCAAAGTAAGCTGTACATAAAATGCAAATGTAGATACCTCTTAGAGCTACATCAGTGACCCTGTGTAGTCTTAAGGTAGAAAAAAATAAAGGGAATATTTTGTGTTTATTTCATGTGTTTTGTTATTTTCACTGTCGGGTTTTATACAGACAGATATTTTCTAGAGGTGCAGTTCCATCTGAGACATGAAATCTTTCAGATAGATTTTCTTATACTAAGACTCTTTATTGATTATAAAATCTGTTATTCTGCAATCATAATAATAATATAAGCCCATATTACTGCTCCTCTAAATGTCCCCCAACACTTGAATGAGGCTAATGAAATGCAATATGATAATGCTATATTGCCCCATGTGCCTTTATGTAGTTCAACATGCATTACCACCTGTTAAGACCTTGAATCTATTCTATTCTCACATATTGTGAACATATTTCTGGATCAGCAGCACATAAAGCTGAGACCGCTGATAAAAACATCTCCACTGTAAATATGTTTCACTGTCAGAAGGAAAGCAGGCCTCAAGGGACGCCAGGAAAAACTTGACTATTAATTGACCTGTCAGAGTCGAGGACCGGTCCTCTGATGTTGCAACAGCTACCAGGAGACTGTGTTTTAAACTTGATAACTTGGTTGAAACAAGTGGAGCTCAGGGGCTAATCCTGTTAGCAGGCAAGGGTGGCTCGGGAGTTAGCTGCCAGTATGTGGTGGCGGCAAGGGAGCCTGGAACATTTACACTCACTGCAGGCAGAGCTGAGCTCGGTGCCCAGAAGAAAGTGTGATGTCCTGCTTTAGCTAAGCAGACAGCACTCTCATTTGTTCTTCTCCACTCTGCATTAATGTGGGAGGAATAAACCGCTGATTTCTCTGCATGACCGACTAAAGTCTTAGAAGATCACACCCTAATGTTTGCTCTAGTTTGACTACACAAGGCTTTTGCAAAGTAAATTTCAAATCTGGGGCTCCCGTCTTCCTTGAGACAGCTTGAGCCTGGAGCCTCACATGCCTCCTGTAAAGAGGATTTCTTACAGGGGAACAGAAAGTCCTGCAAGCAGAGAACCTGTGCAGAATGAATTCTGCTGCAGAGAGGCAAAATGTCCTTTAGCCTGGAGGACTGTGCTCTTTTGCTACAATCCTAAGAGCAATAACTTCACCCCAGCCCCTTTTGCAGAGAGCGAGTTTCCACACTGCGCTCTGATGATGAAAGAGGGGATTCTATTCCTCTATATATCTGAAATAATCATTAGAATCAGGTCTAATTAAGAACACGCATTTTTTGTAACTTTTGATCTTTTTCAGGAACAATGGAGCATCGACAGCCATTAGCATAACTCATAAAGCCAAATGTTTGCAAGACACAAATAAGCTATCCCCCTAATTAGATCCAAATGACATGTCATTCATGGATAATGCTGCTAAACATAAATACTGCTAAATATAGATAGTACTTTTTACCTATAGAAAGAGTGTTCCTGTGGTTGTGGTAGTGATAGTTTGCACAAACTCTATAACCTGGCTCCATCACAAATTATTATGAAAATGCAAGGAGGGGTTAAGGAATCTGGTATGGAACGAAAAGTTGGCCTACTTCAACCAGGGGATACTTAATGATGAATGAACAATTGTTTATTTTAAAGTGAGGGAAAAGAGAAATGTGCAATGTCTGTGGTGATTAGTCTCCATGGTGATGTATTCATGTCCTTGAAGCGGTAGTGATGCCAACAGCAGGATAGGATACCCCCCTGATGGAGTCTAGACACTAGTGGAGTCTAGGCGGTAGACCTCTGAAGAGCTGAACCTGGACACCGTTGAGATGTATTGGAGGTGATCAAACTGAAACGACAAACTGACAGAGAGGCAGAATGGATTCTATGACAGCAACAGGATGATTGGTAAACCGAGGTCATGGTGAAATCTCATTGGTTTAGTACTGAAAGAGTAAACACCCATGATCAGCCGGTCACCTGAGCCGGACGAGAGAGGGAGCGACAAGAATGAATGATGACTAATGAATGAATGAGTAGGAAACAGTCTTCCTCCTTGAACTAACGCTAAGCTTCATTATAAGTAATATCTAATGTAGATGAACAGCCTCATCAATCCTCACAAATGTGCTGCAGTTATCTGTGCTGTGAGGTCATGAAAACCTCCTAATTGATTTAAAAATCAATTAAAGAAACATTGTGTGAAGGCTAGAAACATCAACGATCTTTTGATCCCTACATAATTCACAATCAGTGCTTCTTTAAAACAGCTGCACTGCTGATGTAGGTTACATACATGATGCAAAAGGCAGATTTTGCCTATTGTGTGGCTCTTGTGTCTTTTCTTCTCTTTTTTTTTTTTTTTTTTTTAGATAGCCAGTCTTGCAGATGTCGGTTTCAGAGTTCAGTCAGAGTGACAGCATTTCTGGTGCATGCAGCAGAACTCGGAGCTTGATTCCCGTATTCACTTAACACCTACCATCACAATCATATTTGGCTAACAGCTTCCAGATATTTATGTGAGAGGAAGGAAGAAAATCCTGCTTTTAGTCTGATTCCGTAACTCCGACGGGTGATGGAGGTTGAAACTTTTCTCTTAAAACCACGCTTGAACTATTTCTTATTACCTGCACTGGGTCTGGTGTGGATAGATATCTTCACTTTGCTTTCACACTTCATCTGTTTCCCTTTGCTGATAATTGAAACACTCTGAGCCTGGCTGTTTGATAAACACTGGCAAAGGTGTCTGCTGTTAAAATCAGCAAAAGGTTGATCCGTGCTGAGCCCCAGCCATCCATTTCCTCGATGTATCCTGTAGGTAGTTCAGAAGATAAGTGCTGAAATGAAACACCTGTTGTCTTTTATTTCCTCTGTCTTTCAATCTCAGGTGCTGTAATGACATGACGCTCAGCTACATTTATAGTCCTGAAGATCGGGAATGTTGTTGACAGGAAGCAACACAGTGCTACAGAAAATATGCAGTTTCAAAAGATTCTCAAAACCCCAATATAGCTACACGTGTTCAAGTTTCCTGAACCGCCATTAAAGAACTTAGTGATGATAACGGGACGTTGGTCCACATCTGCGGTGTATAATGATTACACCATGTGCCTGAATGAATGGGACAGCCTCAGGTTCTGTCTATAATCATTCAGGTCTACAATCTCCTCTCTACCAGTTATGCAAATGCAGGACCAATCATAAAAGCTAATGGGGCAAAGAATGGTAAGCCAACTGACCATAGAGCGCTGAATTTTCCTCAAGGTTTAGGCCTCATTTGGATGCCCACCATGATGACAAAACACAGCCGCGACAGGAGCACTCAGTGAAGTGCGAGCCTCGGAAATGAATCTGAGGTGATGGTTTGCAAAGTGTCATACTTCTATGGGTCATACAGAGGCCAGGCTGCTGCTCACACAGCTGACCTGCAAGGAAAAAAGGGAAAACTCACAGAAGTAGTACCTGAAGCAGCACATTGCTGCGTTTGAAATATGAGAGGTTGTTTTTTTTTCTTTTTTGAATATGACTAAAGAGCCTTGTGAAGAAGCTTGTACCCCCGTTGTAGAGCAACATAACAATCACTGACAGTTTTGACCTCAGCGCCGTTATGAGAGTGACTCATTACATGGTGCTCTGTGTTGAAGTGGTTTTCTCTGAGATCAACATCACCGAGATAATCAATAATCTGTGTAGTGGAGCTACATCAAAGCTGGCATCACACATTCACAGTTTGTACTTTAAAGTTACTTTCTGCAGACTGGAAGTAGCAGGTCATGTTTGGTTTAGCTTGCTTACATGAAGACTTATTGTGAAGGAATTCATTTGCAATTTATTTAATATTTTTTCATGCAAAAAACAACTTTTGTAAGAGTTATAATAATGTAAGTAAGTTGTGTTATCTTGTGCAACTGAGGACCGTGTCCTATTCTCACTGTGATCGTCATGGATTATATTGAAATTGCAGCCATAAGAAATTAATCTGTCTGGCACAAGGTAAGGAAGCGATTTCCTTCTCGTTTCAGAAACACATTCAGTGAGTGTGTATGTGTGTGGTTGTTGTGTACTGGACTCTCCAGCAGGGTCCTGGTGGTCTTGTTGGACTCACTGGAGGCAGAAGGCGCAGCTGCAACTGCCGTCTCCCATCACATTTCCCCTGACAGGTGTGAACAAAGGACCCCGAGAATGTCACTGCAGCATTTTGAAGTCACTTGGACACGGCTTGCATTCAGGAATGAGTCTGCCTTTGCACATTATGCAAATCTTATTGACAGCGTATCTAATGCTTTTATTAGGCTAATTATGTCTAAGGTCAAATCTATCCATAGAAAATGATCAGTAACTATTCCAACTGAATGTCCTGGAGCTTTGTGGTTGACTGAAAGGTTAGCTGATGCTTAATTTCTTTGGACAGCTTATCATGTAACACGTTATCTGCGTGAGAGAGAAGAAAGGTGTTATTGATTTGAGTTCCAGTCATGATCAGTCAGGAGCTGTCGTCATAGTTTAGCTTTACAGCAGGAATGAATGGCAAATATATAAAAAAAGATCAGTTCTGAAAATCACGTTTAGGTAACTCAAGTTATCTCCAAAACAAGCTGCACATCAGCAGAGCCACCTTCCTCCATCATCTGAAAGTTGATCAGTGACTGGAGACATTAATCATCGACTTCAGCAAAGACGAACCATCATTTGTCCAAAGTGGAGAAACATTATCCGGGCTGCAGCAAGACAGATGTATATTTAATAGACTTGGCCGCAGAGCGTTTAAAAAATAGATAAAGCAGTGGAAAAGGTTGTGTTTGCTTTAAATTGGTCAGCTATCAAAATGTTAAATTGATATAAGGATACTCAAAGCTCTCCTCACCTTGAGGTCTTTGAGCTCGTCCTGTCTGGTGAGAGTGAACTTCTTGTGCTGTTAAACTGAGGATTTTGAAGCTTAAGAGTCTGTAGTCGATCTAACAATCAGTTTCTTACCTTTGATAGGACAACAGCTGAGAAAGCTTTGTGCTGGCTTGACTCAATATATCAATTTTAGTTTTAGGTGCAGTGAAGGCAACAACAAAATCAAACCCTATCTAAGGGTGATGTAAGGCACTCCTTGCCATTGGCTCTGTTTTAACACAATATCTCTCTGGTGGGAGGGTTGCTGTTTAACAACTGTTTCCAACCTGAGAGCCACTTCTGTGCACTACATGGACTGCAGTACAACCACCCAAGGACATGCTGTACAAACTCAAAATAGAATTCAATCAATGACAGAATAAAACAAACTCACATCTGAGTTCTCCAGGGTCAAGACACGAGGAAGTGGTTAAATAAATAATCTGCGGTTGATATTGTCTCCCATTTTCACGCTGACAATAGAAATCTGTGTAATTCACTATTATAAACACCCCAGAAGTATAGCAGAGATTTGGTTTCCTTTGTCCTCCTTTGAATGTGCTGCAGTGTGTCTCCAGCTTCAAATACAAAGCCTGAAGTCAGTCTGACAGAATTATTTTTGTTCCAGAACCTTTGGGCCCATTACGAATACTATTATGTAGATCAGCCTCAGGGAATTTATTTCCACGTTGTGCATTTGGATTGTGACACGCATGGCCTCTCATTTCATTTACACATACAAATAAGCCTGCCAGTCTTAATGTTTTAAAGTGTTGGTGAAATGTTTAGAGCATTTCACAGAGACTTTGTTTTCCTTCATATTTTTTTTATCAACCCTATTTTTTTCTTAAAAATAAACGTATAAAATCACGACGCTGTCAACACCAACACCAACACCCTCTTCCTCAACACAAGGACCATTTTTTAACTTGTTTTTTTTCACAGTTACTTTCTATTTAAAGGTATTTTTTTCTGAGTGAATTAGTGCAGCTGTTGTGTGACACATTCAACATCATTAAGATCTGAAACAGAAGGACAAAGACGCATTCAAAAAGCCTTTTATTGGATGACTCAGATTTCTAATATCCCTCCTAGCTTATGTGGAGGTTTTAAACACTGTTGTTCTACATGTGAAAATTCATTGTTTATTGGCAAGCAACTGCAGACCATTACATGAGTGTGCAGTGGAGCAGAATGAGATTATAATTCTTCTGCACACTCCTCAGCTCTCACTGCTACCCTCAGTATGGCTACTGCACATGCAAACATGAAAACCACTATATTTATCTTTCTGAGATGCTGTTTTACAATTTGCACTCAAGTCATGGAACAGAAAATCAGTAATAGCTCTCAGTTTTGATAAGTGATGTCCCGGTGCATCAAAAAAAATAGCTTATACTTGGACAGGGGGAAGCTGTCACAAATAATCAAATCTGCATAGTAAAATCCTGCACGGTTGGGAGAGGGCAACTTTGAAGTGTAGAATGCAATCACTGCTTCTGTTTTTTTTCCTTCCCCTGACTGATGAACAATAACTATGTGACAGACAGAGGGGAGATATTGTGAAATAAATGCATAGAAAAACAAAAAGTTGGCATGCAAATATACATTTTTCTCTCGAGCGACAATGTTTGCTGAGCACACAAGACAGCGGCTCTTTTCATCGTGATATAATGTTTCAGGAATACTGCAGCTACAGTGCCAACTCCCTGGTTACTCTGCATGCGTTTTGTTTTATCAAATGAAAAAATGATTATATTTCAGTCTTTCTGTTGCTGTACAACAAATGTGCCTGCATGGGATTTGACTGCATGAATAAATCAGATGCACAATTCAGATGCAGCTGGAGGACAGTGAAGTGCCGTAACAATGAAAGGAGTTTAGAAAACTGTTTTTGGAAATATCATTTTCTCCAGTTTTACTTTATTGTGATCCTTTGTCATGATTTATTTTCTTAAAAATTCACAGCTCCTTTATAGTGGTGTTGTAGAAACACGGCCTTTTTACTTTGAGGGATAGTTCAGGCAGGTCCTAATTGTTCTATAATTAACACAGAAGCATATGGGCGCAGAGCTTTGTTTTACAAGTACAATGAAAAATAGAATATAGTTTGGTTGAATACCCACATCTTCAGTTTGAAGCAGTGAGTGAGTGTAACTCAAAAGCCCACATGGATACCCAAGACATTACCATTCATTGTTTTGCTAATTAGAGGGTAGTGTGTGTGGATAAACTAAAGTAATTAGTCATAGATTTATGGTTGGATGTCTGCTGAGACAGCAGTTGCTAACATCTACTGAAGGGATTACAGCCTTTGTAAGGACGCAAAAGAACAGAAGACTGCTTCCAATTGTGATCTTGTAAAAAACGCAGTTTCTGATATCTTTACAGCAGAACTGTAAGACACAAGAAGGACAGAGGCATGCACTCCCAACTGACCTCCATGTGTGAAGTGATATCACAGTTTAACATGAATTTTCTTTTCAAACGCTCCTTGTGTTATCGCTGGATAACTGTGATCAAATGTAGGCCTACTTTCTCGCCTACAAAGGTAAAGTCTTTTATGGAACTGGAACTGCAAACATTTCCTCAGTACAATTTCCCAATATTTCCTCAATTCTGAGTAGTTATTTCTCTTCTACTTCAGTACTGTTTTGCTATCGGGGATGCAACCAGTTATTATTTACTTATCATCAGATAGCTCCTGCTTCAGCAGCGGAGGTAGATGAAATAAATCAGGAAGAAAATACACTAATGATAGGGTTGTGGTGAAATGCTCCCACACAAATAGAAAAGAACAGCTCCCCCTGTTCATCTTGGCTGTTGGTGAACTGTTGATCATTTTACGGGCATTCTTGAAAGACAGCATATGTGCTCTGTAAACATGGCTTGTAGGAGAAAACCCAAAGTGCAATGATTTTGTAAAAAAGTTTATAAATGCTCAGCAAGTCGGTCATTACAAAATGTAAATTGTTTAATTGATGTCTTTAAAATAAATTTAACTTGGAAAGCCTCATTGAGATGAAGAATCTCTCAGGCAGCAACACATATGAAACAGTTACAGACATAAAACACAAAGCAATTATTGATTCATCTTCTGCCCCATACCTAAATCTACTGTTAAAAAGATTAAAAGAGACCAGCTCCCCCAGACCTAAATCATCCTGCAGCAGAAACCAAGCAGCCTTGAGATTTGCTGTGAACCTCGATGTTCCATGTTACACAGTATCCAAAGATTTAAGGCAGTGAGAAGATGCATGCACATACTGTATAAGACATCAGCGTGATGATTAGGCAATATGCATAGAAGTGGCAGCAACAAATCTCCTTTTTGCAGCGCTGTGAAAATAAAGCATAAAAGACAGCGAATCATCGATCAAGAATCTGAGGTATTGATAAGAAGCTACAGACTCAATCACATCACAATGAGCCAAAACAATAGAAGGAGGGTTCAGTGGCACATTTCATGAGCTTTGTTTTATCAGGATTCAAAATTTCAAATCACATACAGTGTCCTGCACAGCATGAAAATCATCCTGTTGAGAGAGAGAGCCTGATGATGTTTTTGAAGCAGAGCAAAAAATAACAGTATCATCTGCATATAAATGAAAATTTGCATTGGGAACATTAAGACCAATATTGTTTATATAATATGTAAATAACAATGGCCCCAAAACTGAGCCCTGTGGCACGCCATTTGTTATTTTAAGAGATATTATGTTTGACGTTACAGTAAAAGAAAGCTCAAGAGGGTACTAGGGACTGACAGATATACAAGCAATCACACGAACAGGAGAGTGGAACCATAAATATATAATACATACCCTCTCAGGAGCTTGTATTAAGTTTGTATATGGTGCAGGTAAGGTTTGCAGCATTGCAGGAAAAAAAAAACATGTTCTAAAAGCACTGTAGGAACTACAGGCTGAGCTCATAAAACGTCCACACAGCAGATGTTTTTCTTTCTAAACATGCCTAAATATGCATAATGTGCACATTTTTAGTATACATTATTATATCAGCTCTTATAATTAGTAATCTCAGGATAAGTCAAGACTCTGAGTGAAAAAAACATACATTTGGAGAACAAAATACCTATATTCTAAGCAGAGTTACTATGGTTTAATGTTTGATTATTACATGTAATCACACATGCATTACTAATGTAACATGTGAGTATCCCCGCGTAGGCTTGAGCTAAAAATAGATTCAAGATTTACCTCAGGTGAACTGGGTATAACTTGAATCCTTGAATCACAAAGGAGAGTTAACATTTAGAATCATTTGTGTAAATGATCCTGTAAATGAGGATAAGAGAGCTTTATCCTTATTGGAGGTCAAATTAAAGAACCAGGGGAAATGAAGCAGAGCCCACACTGAATCCTCCTGAAGTCGGCACTGACAAGCAATGTTGCTGAAAAGAGCAAAGTGTGGATGAGAATAAATTGTTTAATTTGACTGTGGTGTGTGTGTGTGTGGACAGTGTGTGTTGAGGTACAATGTTATGATATTACCTTTCTGCTTTTGTATTTTCCTCATCTATTCTTAGGTGTTTCATCAGAAGTCTTTGACTTTCTCCTGTGGAAGAAAAGTAAAGTTTCAAGTGTTTACACTTCATGATAGTTTTAAGGTTAAAACTGTGAAATTCCTACTCTGAATGACTGTTTATGTTTATTGATTTGTCCATTTTGAACAAGCCGCCTCTTTTATTTGAACCATTGGAGCCAGCTTCTATTTTTAGAGCCGTTTTCCTCCCTTTTCATTTTTTGTTAATTAATACATGGCAGAATAAAGTGATGATCTCTTCTCCACACGGCTCGACCACAGGCACACCCAGTGCTCTGTGGTGTAACATTAATGTTTTATACCAAAGATCAGTTAGATACATGCACACATATCAATCATAGGTCAAAACGTTGCTAATTTGGCTGATTTAATAAAACCTAAATGATACCTCGTAATACTGAGGTCAGCCACATGATCCGGATCACCTGAAAGAGCTGGAGTTCCCATCACTACTAAACTGAAATGTTCTTGTTTGGATCTTAAGTTGTGGTCAGTTAAATGGTCAGGATGTAAGTTAGCCTGATTATCACCAGCTGCTACCAGCAGTGGCTTCTCTGAACATAAATACTGTACATAGAGCCAGGCTGCTGGGTTTTATAATTCAATTTAGATTCAATTTAATACAAAAGGATAAAAAAAAAAAGAAAAAACTGTTATGTAACACACTGCAGCATGACAAGAACAACAGTCATGTAAGATTTAACTACAAGTTCCACTTTAACAACCAAAGAAAGAATAAAAAAAAAGGTTTAAGTGCAGGGCTAGGATTCAACCAAGTGGTTGCAACTAATATTTGACATCTGGATAATAAAACTATTGGCCATCTCAAGGTGAAGGTAGTCGGCTCTTTGATGTGTGGCTCATGAATAAAAAACACACATAGTACAATACACCTTAAGCATACAGTGAATAGTATAACCAAAATAAGAGAAAAAAGAAAGATGGTAGTCATATCTTAACACCTAAAGGGAAAGTCAAGGAGAATGTATCTGTTTAAATATGCTCGTCCGATCTCAGGGAGGCAATATCACAAAATGTCAAGTCTAGTCCTCATTTTTCATTTTGAATGTGAAGTTTTTCAGTTCTGCAGAGGGCTCTGCAAGTTTCACTGTTTCACTGTAACGATCATTTTGACCATTAGTTTATATGCCATTAAGTTTATTTTTAACATGATAAAATAAACAGTCCAACATGTGACCAACACTCAAACATGTAAATAACTTCAGTATACTTATATTATAAAGAACAGACAACCTGTTTTCTTTTGATTGACTGATTAAATGATAAGATCATTGCAGCAACAGTATGTAAATACTCATGAAAAAAAAAACACAGGTATGAAAGTCATTGCTCTGTTATAGTAAAACATCATGGTTTTCAAACAGTGACCGTCTTGAGTATTAAATGAATGTTTTCTCTTCACCGCAGACTTGTGAAAGTGGTCCATTAGATATAAACCAACACAAACTCAGTATTCTGGAGGTAACTGGAGAGTTGGAGGTGAAGCCGTGCAGCAGCCCAAATCTCTTTTCTGTAAGGGTTGTTAGTTTCTTTTGATTTGTGTTTGGCCGCCTGTCACCCAAACCCATTCCCTGAAATCACATCACTATAATGGTCTAATCAGCACTTAACGAGCCATGTTACATAAAATCAATGCCCCCCTCTATTTGAGAATGCAGAAAATTTGGTAGAGCTGATGAAGCCTGGTGGAAGGGGCAGGAGCTGCTGTCGATATGGTTCTGTAGTCAGCGGACAGGCAGGCCTGAGAGCACATGATGCACCTGCCCTCCAAGTTCAGTGATCCTCTGAGAGCCAAGCTTTTACAGCAAAATCCTTTGTTTTGCTGACTAATCATGTATTGATTTTCACAAGTTGTTAAGCCCAAATAAGGTTGTCAGGCCACTGCCAAACAACTTGTCTACCTGCAGAGGCTCCAGCAGCACACAGCTATGTATCTCCCTTTAGGAGTAGCATTCATTCGACTTCTCCCCTGGATTTATTTTATTATTATGTGCAGTGTAAACAGGTTAGCATTCTGAGGTGTTTTTTTCTTAGATGTGCACCACTTTTCTTCAGATAGGAGAGCATACTGTTTCATGCGTACTTTGCCGTGTGGTTCGTGTGGGAGGATGTGTGTCTTTGGCAGTACAAATATATCCGCCATGAAGCATCACTCCCACGTGCAAGTTGTCACTGCTGTCATGTGTCATACCTCCAAAAAAGGGGAAATTACGAATCAAGGTGTAGCTAAACACTGGGAGAACCTGCACCGTGCATGCTGTTCCGATTGATACGAGAAAGCAGTTCCTGGATGCAACCTTAATTCACTGTTGCTCTGGATCATCAGCTGCCGATGAAAGCCAGCAGGTTCTTTGCATTATATTTTGATAGAACTGCAGAGTGAACATAACAGTGCTAGCTTGTTTCCATTTCTGTGGACCTTGGATCTGCAAATGAATAATATAGGAGGCATCTCAGGGGTAAATGAATAAATCTACATTAGGGGGATTTGGAAGGAGGAGTAGAAAGTGTCATGGAGCCACAGCACTACCCTGTGGCAGAGTAAGATATTGCACTTTAGGAGGAGAGGGGATGCAGTTTCAGCGGTATATAACTCTCATTCAGAATATGATTTATTTTGGATACTTAATGTTAAAGCGGTTATTCTTTGTGTGTATTTATTTGTTTTAGCTGTCAGATCTCTGTAATTTCCTTGCAGTAAAGTAAAGACAGCCTGCTCTTGGTGCTAACTTCAATATGGCTGATGGTCACCATGTTTCAGCTTAACTATAACAGCACAGACACATTATACAGATTTGCATGACCTTAACAATTATCCGGTTACATTTTGCATTCTTTGTCAATGATTCAGAAAATAGAATTGTTCTGCTCCTCATTAAGAGGAGACCATGTGCGTAATTGTCCCATCCATGCAGGAGATAATTAATATCAATGACCCTGCTGACTTTTCAAATGCATCATGTTGAGTTTAATGATGATGTGTCATAAACAGCCTGAGGTGGAGACACCCAGCTCTGTGTCTGCTGGCAGAGCCAGACCAGGGGCTCCAGAGCTGACAGGCGAGACCAGGTGAATAATTGTCTGTGGCATCTTATTACACTGCTGGCATGATCTGATTTACTCCAGCAGCAAATGGTGGGAATAGACCCAGAGTCATTGTGGGTATTGGATTAGCGAGTTTTACGCACAAATGGACCCCACACTGACAGAAGATGCATCATGCAAGATTAAAGAGGATTTATATTTGGTTGTGATAGCTGTCCTGCTTGCTTCATTACACTATTGACTCTCTCCACACGGGATGTGCTCCAGTGTTAAGAAATAAAATAAAAAATTGTGTCCTTGGATGTTGGCTTTCTGTTTAAGCTTTTAATGTGTTGCTTTTTTATCACAACTTTAGAAACTGTGGAGAATGAATTGCATAAAATGATAGTAGACAGGCTGGTTAAGAAAACTACATCTCCCCTGAGCGATACGACGACCGCTTTGAAGCCACTGACATTTGATTGGCTCGTCGTAAACCACGTGACTGAGTTTCACGAATGGCGAGGGACCCAAACAGGAAGTGTAAATGTCATACAAAAAATAAGACACAACGTGAAAGTCAAGCCGAATGCGAACGTGATTTATCCTCAAAAATGATGTTTTTTATCTCTCCACGTCTTCGTCACATGTTGTTCCTCTAGAAAGTGTGTGTGTCTCACTAAGCAGCTGTTTGCAGGATGTTTCAGGCTGCAGCTAAAACGTTTTGGGTTGCATCAACCACTTCTCGGGAGATACTGTCAACTATTCGACATTACTGTAAGAAGACACCGACAACATTAAGAGTGTCCGAGGCTGTTTCAGGCGCTGGACTGGATACAAATATCAAAGTACAGGTAATTTAACCTCTCCGGTTCAAAACATAGTGTTATGTTTGAGGAACTATATATGTACATCATGTGCTTTACTTTAAACCTTTTGCTTTACATTTCCCAACACCTCACGTACAATTAGGTTATGACGTCATTGTGCATGTTCTGTAGGCCAGCTTCAATCCATCTGTTTGAATGGTACAATTCACAACAAGTGTTTTCCCAAGAAGACCTCACCTGTTTGTTATTTTATTCACAGAGACTCAGCTTGAATCCACCACAATTCAGCAAAGCAACAGTGGAAAGGAATAAACTGCATTTTAACAGGCAGAACGTCAAGACTAGAATATAATAGACAATAACTGTATTTGTGCACAATGTGGCTTCACAAGAACAAAAACAAAACAAAAAAAAAACATGATGACAAACAAGACAACATTTAGGTAAAGCAACTGATTTGACCTCACCTAATGGACTTGTTGGTTTTTATTTAGTTAAGTAATAAGTTAGTTTTCAAAACAGGGATTTCATATAGTTTAGTTTGAGTTTGAAAACAGGCAGTCTATAGTTAAAGTTTGAAAACAGGCATTTCATCAACCAGGTTTCAGACCTTAGAGGGGGCTACCCTTTTTGTTTTGTTTATTTTAAGAATTTAATAAAGAAAAAAAAAACATAGCAGAACCAGACTCGTGCTGAAACTGTGATTGGCTTGAAAGAGGGATAGAGGGAGCGAGACAGGAAGAAAGACAACAACATAAATTAAAATAATACATTTAGGGCTACAGCACCAGTGATATTGGTTAAAGTATCATAATAGATTGATCAGTTAAATATTCAGATTACTATAATGATAATAAAATGAGACGGACTGATACGTATAGCAGCTGTTGTTGAGCTATTCTTAGATTCAAATGAAAAATGTTTAATAATGAGGTGATATTATGTATTTACTTTACATGGGAATTCGTTTAATAAATGGTCGTCTTAGAACTGCTGTCAGTGATAATTTACCGGACCACAATTTCTGCACCCTAAGCTGTGACAATGTTTGATTACATTTCTTACACCTTGATGTAAAATATAGCTGTGTAATGTTTTTATTTCTTCTGAGGTATATCGTCTTTGTCTGTTTTTTTTTAAAAACTTGACATTAAAGGAGAGTCCTTTATTTGCAGTCTTTTGATTTGCTTCTCTTCTGTAGGGATGGGTTCGCTCTGTAAGACCTCAGAAGACACATCTCTTCCTCCATGTGAATGACGGCAGCTCTCTGCAGCCTTTGCAGATTGTCGCCAGTTCAGAGCTGAATGACCCGTAAACACCTCACATTTATTCTCTGTAGATAATCCTTCACCTTTCACTTTAAGGCTGCAAATAAAAAAATAAAAAAAACATAAACAATCTGAATGTCTTAAACTTCTTTTCTTTTGTCTCAAATGAAGGTCGCTCACGTTTGGCTGTGCTGTTGAAGTCACAGGAACTCTCAAGAGAAGTCCACACCAGAAACAGCCTGTTGAACTTGAAGCTCACCAAATCCAAGTAGTCGGAGAGTGTGACCCCGTGGTAAGGACAACACTCTCTGGAAACATCCCAACACACAGCTTATATCATACTTCAGCTCTGTCATAGATTTTTTTTGTAATCTAAGGTCGTCTTTTTTTGTTTCCAGGACTTTCCCTTTAAAATCAAAGAGCGACACAGCCTCGAGTACCTTCGTCAGTTTCCTCATCTCAGGTGTAGGACGAATGCCTTCAGCTCCCTGCTGAGAGTACGAAGTGAGGCCACTACAGCCATCCAATCATATTTCAAGGTGAAAACACCAGTAGGAGACTTTTTCAACACTGAACTCAGAAAGGCTTTTTGTGTTAATTATTTTATCTCTGTTGTTTTTTTCTCCTCAGAAAAATGGCTTTGTGCAGATTCACACACCTGTCATCACCTCGAATGACTGCGAGGGAGCGGGGGAGCTCTTTCAGGTTGAGGTGATTATCTCCAGATTGGTTGTAAAAGTTAAGGTGCTGTGCTATAAACATGACTGTGTTTAAGCTTTTAGTAAATGCACCAGTAGACTGCTTGATGCTTAGAAATGTTTTTTGATGTTAACCACAGCCATCAAGCCCAGAGAGTAACGAAGATGAGAACTTTTTCTCCGTCCCAGCCTTCCTGACCGTCTCTGGTCAGCTTCATTTGGAAGTGATGTCAGGGTGAGAGAAACGATACGTTATGTTTCAGTGATCATCTTTTTTTTTTTCCTCTCCTCTGTGTGTGTTCTGGCTCGGAGAGGAACACTGAAATACTCTGAGGTACGTTTTTAATTATGCATGTCACTCATCCTCTCCCAGGGCTTTATCTAAAGTCTTCACATTTGGGCCAACTTTCCGGGCAGAGAACTCCCAAAGCAGACGTCACCTGGCTGAGTTTTACATGGTGGAGGCCGAGGTCTCCTTCACAGAGTCCTTAGAGGATCTCACCAAGGTACATCATGTCATTTTCCTTAAATACAATATTGCTCTCGGGAAATGAATCAAAGTAGCAAAATCGGGTAAACTGCTGTAGTGTGGTACGTGCTTTATTCCTTCCTGGGCAAACTGCTGATTGATTTCTAAGCGTTTGGAAAGCAAATGGTCTAGTGTTACGTTTTTTATTGTATTATCTTTGTTCCCTCCACGCCGCTTCACATACTGTGGCTGTGTTGGATCATTTTGTCCAGAGAAGGAGGGGCTGCCTGCATAGCATGACATTTAGTTTGATAACCTTCGACAGAGAGCTTTTATTACTTTTAACACAAGCTTCTCGGATTAAGAGTACCAGTGTCACATCACATGAAATCACATCCTGTGTTATGAAGTTCACGTATTACACTAACCCTGTGTTCCCCTTTTTCAAGTTGCCCTTGTGCACAGTTGCCAGCTTTAATAATTAAACTGGGCCCGACTCTTAGGTCGTGGAGGACGTGTTCCGGTCGGCCACAGAGCATGTCTTAGCTCACTGTCCAGAGGATGTGGATTTGTTTCACAAGCATGTGACTCCTGGACACAGGGTGAGTCCCTGATGGACACTTATTTAACCTTGGTGCATAACCTGGCTCATTATAACAGTCGGCTACACGGCAGCTTAGTTCATTTTAATCCCTATTTACATATTTTCCTTTTGCACCCACACACTCTGAAGGAAACTGTCGATTCTATGATGAAGAAGAGATTTCCTATGTGAGTCTATTTGTTCCAAACATGGCATTTAAATTGAATAAGAGAAAGAATACAGACGTCATATAAATGATGCCATCTTATTCTACTTTCAGGATTAGCTACACTGAGGCTATTGACATCCTGAACCGCAGCTCTGAGAAATTTGCCTTCCCAACAAATGTAAGTGGCTCCAGTTTTATTGCCTCTTTGATCGTGCAGATTTGATATCTACCTCTTCTGTTTGTTCGCTACCAACTCTATCAAGACACAGAGCTCCATTGACTCTGCTCTTCTTTCCTACAGTGGGGCTGTGACCTTCAGACCGAACATGAGAAGTACCTGGTGAAACATTGTGGCAACATTCCAGTCTTTGTCACTGATTATCCTTATGATCTAAAGCCTTTTTATGCAAGAGACAACCAGGACCATCCTGAGCATACAGTACGATTGTCGTTTCACCGTTAAAAAATGCACAGTGCATCAATGATTTAACCACTCAGTTCCTTCCTTGTAATGTCAGTTGGGTTATCGCAGCAATTTGCATATCCGCGCTGACTCCGGCTGTCGTTTGTGTGCAGGCAGCTGCAGTGGACCTTCTTGTGCCAGGAGTTGGAGAGCTCTGTGGGGGCTCGCTGAGAGAGGAGAGGCTGGATCTGCTGAGGGCTCGGCTAGAGGAGTAAGAACACATAGTCCAGGGCTATCAGAAGGCTTCTGCTAATACATTCGATCTGACTGACAGTTTTGCTCTTGTGAATGGATTTATTACATATAAAATCTTTGAAGAGAGAGGATAGTTGTTATCTGAAGTTTATGTTTCCAATAAAAGGCTCTTACATAAATTCTGATACTTTTCCAGGGCTGGATTAGAAGAAACCTACAGCTGGTAAAAAAAAACATAAAACATTTATATTCTAAACATCTGAAAAGTCACACCAAACAAACAGAGCATTAATGACTTTTCTACATTCACAGGTATCTGGATTTAAGGCGTTTCGGCTCCGTCCCTCATGGAGGTTTTGGACTTGGATTTGAGCGATACTTGCAGTGCATTCTTGGTGTTGAAAACATCAAAGATGTGATTCCTTTCCCCAGATTCTCTCATTCTTGTCTTCTTTGAAACTCATTTCAAGCCTTATAGACATTTTTTAAGTGTATAAGGTTTGTTGTTCCTGCTAGAGAAACATTAAATAAACATTTAACTTAAAGTTGTACTCATTTTGTATCAGTTTCTTGTGTTAAATGTCATCCTTTTTTATTGCCACTGCACTATAAAAGTCACATATAGAAATGCACAATCATTAGTGTTTGAGCAAATGGCATGAAAATGAAGAAGCCTGATCTGAGGTTCATGACTTTGGAACAATCATATTGTACAAATGAATTCCATTTAGGCTGTTTATTTCTACCACACACAAAGTACGTAAACTGTCCACAAGGTGGCGCTTTTCCCCCAGAAACAAAATGAAAACATTTGACTCAATAACAGTAGTAAATAAGTATGTCAAGTCTTCTTTCAGACAACAGAAAATCTTGGAAACGTATTTGTTAGCTGTTACTTTTTATTTTGTTGATGTACCATGGAAAGAATATCCTACATGTACTTTCTATACGAATAATCTGACGCGTTTCCGTCAGTGGATTAAGACAGTCCAACTTGTTTTACTTAAATAGACTATTGGTTTAAAATTTGACCGAGTCTTTCGTCGTTTGTTGTCGTTTCGGGATCTCGGAGCCACTTTACGACGGGCAGTTTTCCCATCCTGTTCATCCCAGCTCAGCCCATCCCTCTCTTTGCTCGGTGGGCGTGGTGTGAGTTGGGAAAACAAACTGCAGACACCCTACGGTACTTCCTCACCCTGCATCAGTTGAGTTTCCCCGCGGCTCCTCGTCAGCTCACCGTGCGTAAATTACCCAGAAGTGGAGTTGCGCCTCTTTTAGTCAAACTGTTGGATTGCGCGCCGGGTTGTTGCGCATAGTACCACCAGGAGCCACTGGCAACACCTCCGACCAGCACTACTTTGATTTTTTTTTTTTTTTTAATCAAATGGGGGGAGCAGACTGCACCAGGGAGAGCCAAACGCCGACAGCACTTTGAACAGGCAAGGCTTCAGGAGCCGTCATGTTCTAGTGACAGACGGCAGTTTGTAGAGCAGAGAAGAAACTGTAACACAGTGACAAACATGAGCGGCGGAGAAATCCTCTTCCAAGGCTGGTTGAGAAAGTCACCGCCGGAGAAAAAACTGAGGAGATATGTAAGTGAATCACACTTTCGATAAGTTTTTTTTTTTTTTTTTTTCCAAGTTGATAGTTTGACTGTTGTACAAGTTACTGAGGTTATGTTGCTGAACTGTCTGTGTCAAACTGAGGCGCTTTGTTTTGCTCATTTGCCTCTTGAGATAAATGGAGTCAAACTCAGATATTTAAAGTCCCATTGTAGCAGGTGCACCCACTACCATCTGGACCTCTCCTCTCTAAGCCACAGATGAGGCACCCACATGGAAATACAGTCTCAAACCATCAGTGTACAAATACACGTTTTCTATATCATTTGCAGTTACCATGTTTTACACAGTAGGCCACCCTCTCAGGGGGGTCCTATGACAACATGGGGGTAAGCCTTTGTACTACCCAACAGCTGTCTACTACTTTGACCAAATAGCCCACAGACTCAAACACAAACTGCCATATTGTTTTATCTCCCCATGATGAGGTAATGTCTATATTGATTAGAGCAGTTTTCAACTCCTGTCACAGCAGCTAGTGATGTGTCTCCACAACATTTTGAGAGTCTTGATAAGGTTCTCTAAGCCAAAGCTGCTCATCTCGTGTTGGGTGCCGGGGCAGGGGACTGTCTGTAAATCAGATAATAGGATTTATGGAGAGGCAGATAGAACCATGAGACAATCTCCTATAAATACAGCTGTCCACTGTTTATGTATGGTGTTGCATTACTAGGCCTCTCCATGTTCCTACTAGCTGACTTTGCCATGATGTCATCCCCCCCCCTGTTTCATCTCGAAATCCATCCTTGAATGTCTTCAAATGCACCCCCCCCCCTTTGTCCTGTCGTTTCCTCATTGTCTTCCACTTAAAGCTAGCTAATGTTTACACAGAGACCACCGTGGTCAGTATGGAGCAGCAGCTGCAATGGTACAGAGGAAAAAACTAGCTTGGTTCATAGCAGTACTGTATAAACAACAAGAGAGAGAGAAAAAAAAAACACCCTCACAGGGCATAATGGAGCTGACATAATGGCCTCCATCAGGCAGCAGAGCAGGGAGCAGCCTCTCTGCCCTTCTCACCCTGCTTCTCACCCTGAGCAATAACCTGTAAACAAGCGCTCCACACACACTTTCAGCCAGAAAACAGTGTCATGAGACGCAGTGTCCAGAACAGGCAGACTTGTTAATGCGATAATCTGTCCATCTGAAATTCCTTCCACTTAAAGCCGGGCTATGGACAATCGGGGCCATTTACTCCCCAGTATTGCTGTCATCTGACATAGTTGATGTCCTGATGCAGAGGGATATTTTCAGATACTACTTTCACATACGCTCAATAACATTCCAGCCTGAAGGTGTGTTGTGTCTCTCAAACGTGGTTTGCAAGTGTGATCGGTCATTATATTGGAATGAGTTGAGGAGGCGTTGATGGAATGTATTTGTTCATATCTTTAAATGACGTGTTCAATGCTGCAATAGTTTTTTACTGCGGCGTATCTTTTCAGCGATCATTTGCAACTGATTGTCACTATTGTTGTTGTTTTTGACACTTCGATTACTTTATACGATATTAAAACGATGCAACAGCTCTTATTGTCGTGTTCATTCGTATCAAAAAGTGCCATAACTTTCAAAAATAGGCTACATCCTCTTAATTTGATGGATGCGTTGCAGAGGAATTAATCCATGAAAAATTGCAATTAATCTCCTACAAATTGTCTAAATTGCACAAATAATTGGCAACATATTTGTGGCAACATAGACAGTTTGTAGTATTTTGTTTGCTTGCAATTTCTGATGATTGTAAACAAAGTTCCCAATATTGGGAGCCTACTACTTCCATTTTTGTTGCTGTGGTATCGGAGCAGGTGTCATTACTGTTTGACTTTTACTAATATGTCAAAGTTTCAAACTTTTTTTTTTGCAGTATAGGAAGTTTGTTTTAATCCTTAACAACACTAGAACAACATACCCTGTCAATATTCCACCCTTTCTACCATGATGACGTGGTCTAAGCCAGATGAGGCCTGTGTTTGTTAATCAGTACTCCATGTTGAAATGATTGGTTATTGTTTTAGAAAGAAAACTGTCCTCTGACCTTTCCCAGATGTTTTCTGTCTCACAGCTCTCTAAATGTTACATGCAGTGTTTAATCCAGGGGGGACGGGAAAAAACTGGTACTTCCACCACAACTCTGGCATGCAAATCATATGCAAAATCAGGGAGCAGAACACTGATGGCAGTTAAAGCCTGGATTCAACCGGTAGTTAAGACAGGAGACGACATGTCTCCACAATAACAAGCACAACTAGTCCTGGTTAAATGTTTTCTTAATTGTTTACAAAAACCTATTACCTCTCCGCTGTGACTCACTCTTTCTACAACAGCTTCTTGCTGCCCAAACACATGATGAGCATAAACTTTTTGTGTCGTCCCCCCCCCCCCCCCCCCTTTGACATGTGACAGCAGCACTGCAGGCATGTGTGTAGTCACTTTTCACACACGCTGCATCCCCACAAGGAAAACTGCTACGCTCATAATGTCTCAGAGCTTCTAAGTGACTCACTCGGTTGGCTTTATCTCTTCTCGGGGGGCCGATCGAGGCTCCAGAGGTGGGCAGGGGTTTAAGGATATGTGGGAGTGGCCTGTTTGCTTTTGTTGAACAATGTCCAGAATAAGCAGAAAGGAACATGAAAACAACTGACTAACCCAGCTCTTCCCAAGAACCTCTTGCACACATCAGGTTCTTTTACTCATCAGACAGTGGTCAGAAAATCTGCTTCATCATGTGTGATTCAATCCCCGCCAGCAATCTTTTATTTCCAGCTGCTATTTAGGAAACCACTTATCACATATCACAATGCATTTGTTGACCATAGACTTTCCACCCCGACCTGTACAAAACAAAGAAACACTATACTTCCTTGGCCAGTTTTTCCGAGCTAGGTACGTCTCTTTGTAGCACCGTTGTTGACACATGCATCATCATACGTCATTTTGATTAATCAAACACGTATCCTACTTTGCATGAAAAAAAAAGAATCATACATGTGACGTATCATTAATTTACCAATTTAATCCCCGATCTCAGGTTGAGATCAAACTGCTGTTGGCTAAACCCTCCCATCTACCCGTTGTTGTATCTGACATCACAAACGTGTCTGTTCACATACAGTAAAGCATTGCCACATTCCAGACAGATCATATCGGCAAGGTGATAGCTGCTGCTTTTTCCCCCACTGCCACCATCTTAATGTGTTGCCCTTGTGGATGGTATACAAAGAGGAAGAGAGGTCGGGGGGGGGGAGGGGGGGGGGGGGGTGTTAGTGAGCGTCCAAGGCGGGCAGACAGAGCAGTGGCCGCCTGTGTCCCACCGTCAGCTGCAGGGTCTGCTGTTGTTTTGCAGAGGGGCTTTGGGAAGTCCTTGCCCTCAGAGGTCAATGGAGAACGCCTCCCAGTTCCTGCTTTGACAGACACCCAGCGCTCACACAGACATTTTCCTTGTTCCACTTTATCTGAGGGCCTTTCCCCACAAGCTACACAACTGGGGTGGCTTTATGTGACTGCAGTGTCAAAGTCAGATTACTTTATCATTTAGAGATATGTTCGCTTAAAAGGATCCATGTTATTAATATGAAGCTGGATACTAAAACCATTTTTGTTCATTTGTTATTTAATTTAACTTCACTTCAACCAGCAAAGTGCTGAGGTTGAACTTGTAGTTGTGGATTCATTGACTTTTTCCCCAAAGTCTAAATTCCCGTTTTTGCTTTTTTGCAACCAACAGTCGAAACCTGTTTTACAATTACAAACTTCTCCGACCCGTAGAACGTCCATTCTTTCACATTCATTGTGGAAATCCCATGCTGGCCTTGTTTGAACCTTTGTCATAATATCCTGTCCTTTGCCATGAACTCTGGTCGAGCCTGTGTCTTTTCTGTCCAAAACGTAATTATTGGACCAATAGCAGATGCCGGACTTCCTGAGGATCATACCTACAGGAAGTGTTTTGACAGAGGTCCCATGACAGGGAAAGAAATTAAATTGCTCTCAGGGTCTATAAAAGTATTTAAATCTATCAAGACCCCATCAGCTGAGCTTACAATGGTCCTGTTCTAAGGCGGGCAGATCCCATTGATTTTTCTTCTCTGTGATTTGGGACTGAAGTGATCATCTTGAACTTATTTGCTGAACTCTGAGAATGCACAGTTTAAACGGAAAGATGGTTTTATTAAGTGGTGCTCAGGATAAAAATAAATGAGTCATAGCAACAACAACAACAGGGCTCATAAACAGCTAAACAAAACAACTTCTGGGAAGAGGCTATTTTTAGATCAGACCCCTCTGCAGATCCGTCATAAATGGTTTCAGATATTGAGGGTAGTGTACTACTGAGACCACATGGAAATATAGAAAATAGATAAAAAAGGAGAAATCTAGTTTGTGCACTCTCGACTAGATCTGAAGACAGTCGTATCCAGGAATTATGCTACTAGTCATATGACTGTCATTAGATTAGGTTGGCCTTCTGTAGCGAATGGGCTTTATAGCCATGACGTGAGTCAGTGAGAAATGTATTTTGGCTCTCTGTCTCTTAGCCACAAGCAAATACATAAAAATATATCATTTTTAATGATGTTTTCACATTTTTTAAATAGGTCTTCACCAGTGCTGATATCTAAGGTTTCAGTGTGTCAGATACTCACTATAGGTGGAGAGCGTGCTTCTTGAACACTTTACAAAAACTCATGAATGGTTCTTGTGCTGTCACAGAGTTGAGTGCTGTTTTTGAGGATGTCATTCATAAAGAGATGCACTCTCTATGAGTTAGTGAACATTAGCTTTTTGCTGTATATTTATCTGCTAAAACAACTACACAGAGGAACACTGTGCTGATTGGTCAGCTTGTTGATTACATCATTGTTCACGTTTTATGTCACATCATATTCTAAATGGTTAAGAAGAAAATAATCGCCTTATGAAATGGATTGAATTATTAAAAAAATGATGTTATGTGTAAGATATGGACAGATGCATTTTAAAACATTATTGTCTCCCTTTGGTTGTAAATCTGATCAAATGAGAGTGTAATGATGTTTCAGTTTCATGTGAAACACCTCCTTATGCTGCCCTGGTTTGTAGGATATGACGACATGTTAACTTTTGTCCTTTGGACTCGGGCTGTCATACAGGAGGTTTGATTAGTCAAAATGAAAGCAACTAACGGTTAAAAATTCTCTGTATCGCACTGATAAGTGATTTAATCTACAGGGGACGGATGCTGTAGAAGAAGCTAGTGTTTATGTAGGCTACATTAACTGTGTTTATATATGAATGTCCACCATACAATTATATTGTGTCCTTTATGACATATGTGTTATATGTTTGTGATAAGAATTTTTTGAAACTCTGTGTGCTTCTGCTCACTCTCAGTTTTTCTTGGATGAGATTTTTTTCTTGTTAAGATCCGGACGGTGGTGAAACATGGCTCATGAGTTGAGTGAACTGAAAATTGGACTATTATGTCAAACGTCTTCAGTCATTTCATAGTTTTCAGGTGAGAGCCAGACATAGAAGAACAGTTGTATTTTCAATCTGTCTTGAATTGAAGGAGGTTTGTTAAGTTGCAGAACATGAAACCACAGGACTCATTTTCAGCTGTTTTCCAAACATATTGTGTTACTGAGCTCTGAAAGACAGAATTATTGATATAATGAAAGCTTTCCTGGATTAAAAAAAAAAAAAAAATGTAAGCACAATCACTTCATTCCTGTTACGTGCATCAGTTTAAAATTAACTAAAATTAACAGTTGAATTATTGTACATAATCACTGAAAGGAAAGTAATCAAGTGGCAAACTACACTTTTTATACTGATTAATATATCAGTATTGTGTGCAGGTAGAGTTACAACAACAGATGTGCTACCATGTATTAGCTTTGTTTTCTGATGTGCTGCAGCCATGATACATTTCACGGTGTACCGACAGACGTCACACATGCATGATCCTGAATGCAGCACCAGTGGCTGACAGTTAGGATGCACACATGTGGATGAGGAGTAATGTGATGTTTGAGTTTGAGCGATGGTGGGACGGTTGACCTGCTGTGGTCAGACTTTCCCTGGTATGTAAATATTTTCCTTCTCTAATTCTTTGTAGACATTTTTAGAGAGATCCTCTCCTGATTGAAATAGTGTGTTGCATCCACCTTTGAGCACCTTAAATCCCCATTGGAAGGCGTTGGAGAGAGCAGAAGAAGCACGCAGCAACATCCTCCATATGCAGACATGTATGAGCCTCCGCAGATGGCAGAGGCAGGGGAAGTGACACAAAGAGTTCTGATTAAAGATAATGTTCCCCGCCAGTCAAAGAGTCGGGGCGGGCTCATGCTAAATAAACCCAGCCTTTTGCTGATGCGGAGACATGACGAGAGATTACTTATTTGCCTAATGATGGGAGTGTGCAGCTGTAAAGTGAGGCTGATTATACCTACTGAGAGCTTTTGAGAGGCTTGTTTTTCATAGCGTGTGCTACTGGTTTCACAGATCATTGCTCCCGTGAAGTGAGTGAATGAGGACTGTAGTTACTGAATGCAGCATCCCTCTTCATCATCATCACACCTGTAGGATGGAGCTCTCCGTCAAAGTCGTGAGAAGACACTGTGTGTGGAATCATTTTCCCCTTTAATGTCATGAAAGATGAATTGCATCAGGCGCTGCTTCTCCTGCACAGAAATGGGTTTGAGTTGAGTGCTTGCGCCAAAGGACAATGTGATTTTTGGCAGTTGCACACAGAAAGGGAACATCAGT
This sequence comes from Labrus bergylta, assembly GCF_963930695.1. Taxonomy (NCBI): domain Eukaryota; kingdom Metazoa; phylum Chordata; class Actinopteri; order Labriformes; family Labridae; genus Labrus; species Labrus bergylta. Next base: position 24,676,642 of record NC_089205.1, read on the forward strand.
TAAAAAGTGTTCCTACCCTCGAGAGAACCCAGTCTGTCTCGGCGCACCGCGGCTAACCTCCCACCTTCTTTATTCACACACAGGAATTTATGGGCCTGTTTGGGTCTTATCTGCATGTGTTAAGTCTTGCAGCTGCCGGTCTTCCAAGGTCAATGTTTTGACTATTGGGAAACCTGAGCAGTTTGATTTAAACTGCAGTGGGGCTCTAATGTGTCCGCTGGACTTACACGCCTGTAGTTTCATACCATCAGTACTTTGCTTGAACATTTTTTTGTCCATGTTTACTTCTTCGGGGTACACGGATGAGACCCAGGAGCATCTGGATCTCCTCAGCACTCCAGACAGATAATGGGCTCTAGCTGCTGAAGATGCAAAACGGCCTCACATTGTTGGCACAGCGTCGGACTGCTGTTTTGTTTTTGACCTGAATTTATGGGGCATGCTCCAGAAACGTGTATTTTAAACTTTGTCTGGGAAGGCTGTCTGCTTAGCTTCTTGCTCAGAGCTGTGAGACTCAGAGCCATGTGTGAACTGTGAGCCGTCTGAAGAACGTCCCATTCCGCACTTGTGTCCAACTGTGGTTTACTAAAGCTCCCTGTTGCATGAACTCATGTCACATAGGTAAATTACAGATGAATGACACCTGTCAAGCGCAGAGAGAACCACAAACAAATGATGCAGACTACATAGAGGATTTAAAAAAACAGAGCATTCGTCTGTGTTTGTGTTTTTCTGCTTGTTGTGATTTTTTTCTTGCGAAAGCACCAAAATCAAAATGTATATTTGTAGTTTGAATGGCAGGTGATGTATCTCAGAGAGAATTGGATTGCGTTCCCTCACTTGCTTCAAACTCCCATGTGTTCCTGGAATGTGACGTGTGACCCGCTATTGATTAGGAGCACATAATCAGTACTCTGTCGTCATTGTTTGCCGCAGCCCGTCCAGGCCCCCCTCCCCTCTCCCCACATTAACCAGAATCACAAGTGTCTCGGCATTCAACCCATACAATCGTGGCCATTATGTCGGTCCCACCTTTTGATTCATGCATTCAAAATGGCCCTCACTGCTGTTCTTTTGTTGCGAGGTGTTTTCTGGATCGAATACGTGCTTTTATTCAGGCGCCAGCAGGGACAAGCAGTAAAATCACTTATGTGCTAAATATTCCTCTTTTGTTCCTTCACTAACTTTGAGAGAGTAGAAAACACACCGCCCCCACAGACTGGATGTGGGAAGAGTTCATTACAGGATATTTATGTGGGAGGACTACTATGTCTGTTCTTTTCGCTTAGAAACATTTACAATTCAGGGGCGACAGACACAGAATACAGCCCCGTGCTTAGAAATGAGCAGCAGAGGTCGAGAATAGTTTATATTAAGGTTTTTATTTGTAACCTTTGTAAACAAGGTTGATTTACACTGAGAGGGTTAAGAAGAAGTAAACCAAGTCAGGCTGGACCTCAAATGCAAACCTTTTGCCAAAAAAAAGATACATAAGTGTTCAAATAAAGTGTTTTAGGCAATAAAATAATGAAGATGTGACACATGATTAGGATAATGAATGCTCCTGTGAGGACTATTTTAGCTGGTAATGAAGCAAACTGAAATGAATACTGATGTCTCTGAAGAACCTGCAGGAGCACAGGAGAGCATTGTGTAGAAAAAAGATGACGTTATATCCTGTTATAACGTCTCTCCTGCCACGTGGTACTGTAGGTGTCAGGCCGCAGATCAACAGCCTTTTTCAAACTCTTTAGCCATTTACACATATGCACTCCTGAGAATATCTAGATCATTTCAGGAGGACTGCTCCAGAGACTCTCCTGACCTGGCTGTTCACATATGCTCCTCACAGAGGGAGACTATCCCTGTCAGACTGGAAGGGGCGGAGGGGGGTCTCCTGTAGTAAGACGGAAGTAGCGGTGGAAGCACTAGTCGGCTATACGATGCTATAATGACAATATTTTTCTTTATATCAATGCTATGTGTCGTTCGAGAGAATCACACATGTCAACAAAAGAGCAGAGAACAACAGACTGACGATCAGAAAACATATTGCACTTGTATAATGACGTGCACAGAGGTCGCATTGGTCACATGCATTCAGTATATGGACTGACTCACATCACCGCCCTCTCCAACTGGCTTGAAATGAATTATCCGGAGAATATCCTGCTGCGTTCTCACATCAGCTCACTCTGACTTGCTGTGGGAAAAAATACTAAGACTCTGGGTTACGGCCGAGTGAAAAATTGGGCCGTTTGTGTTCACGCATACACCTCATGGAAATACCAGGAGTTTCTCAGGAGGTATCTGCAAGTTTGAAAAGCCCTATTTGACGGCAAAGAGTCATTGTGATTAGCATGGTCGAGATTTAAAATAAAAGCAGGATGAGATTTGTTTTTGTCTTGCACATGTACAGGACCAGATCAGCAAAGACATCAATCGCCCCCGGGTTTGTCCACAGGGGTCAGCAAAATCGACACAACAAGAAAGGTCCGCGCAGGAGCTTGATGAAGAAGAAGAAGAAGAAGCCATCCAGAAATGTTGGCGGAAACTAAACGTAAAAAAAGAAATAGATATTTTAGATATGTGACGCCTCATTCTGAAAGAGGATATAAAAAGACCTCAGCAAACCACTTTTCTCCTCCTCTTGTAGCTCCCCTTCCTCTGCACCATCCCTTACTAGCCCACCATGGGACCACTGATGGGATCCCTCTCAACTCACCTTTTTTTTTTACGAGCATTAATGCGACAGTGCCGCTGCGTTTTTATGCAGTCTTACTGCAGGGTTGTTAGTGTGAGCACTTGCTCCTCTGAAACGAGGGGGACATGTTGCCTAAGGCCTCCGTTCTGAGTCAAGTATTCAGAGTCACAAGAGGTAAATCATCCCGCCACAACACATGACCTTTATGAAAGCTGCTAATAGATGATAAAATGTACACGAGCGTGATGGATATGAGGATGTGTTGCAGCTCCTCAGTGCTGGTGTTTGTGCAGCTGTACAGTGTGTGTACTGCAGCAGCAGAGGAGGAGGAGCAGGAGGAGGCGGAGTCAGAGACGACGACCTGCCATCTCCTCTCTCTAATAGGAGGAGAGGTAAACAAGAGCATACTAACCTTTAACTAACACACGTGTTTAGTTTGAATGTTTGCTCGCACACATTTAAAAACATGCGGAGTGATGCTTATCAGGCCGCCTGTTGACACAGCCTACTACTACACACACACACTCTCTATCTGTCGCTCTATGGCTGTCATATAGGCACACCTTGGATTATTGTGTGAGCCACAACCATCTCTGAGTTCATTAGTGTGTGTTACTAGGACAGCAGGGTGATGAGTTTGCCTCACATACAGGAGACTGCCTGTGTTTACTGTCCTTGTTTAGAAATTGGCAAATACAGTAAATGATTGTTGTATCTGGTCATGCCGTGCTCTGTATTTCTTCCTCAAGGGGCTATAAAGTGTTGGAGAACTGTCAACACTTCCCAAACAATGGTTTCCCTTTTAATGTCTGTAAACTGGGAGCTTTTGTATGAATCTGTTTGTTTTCCCACAGTGTCCTTGTTTTGCGGTCTGCCTTAAAATAGAGCGAAAACAAGGATATTTATCAACACACCAAGAAACAAAAGGAATTGACAAGAAAGAAAAACAGTTTTGATCCTATTTTTAGAAGCAGACTCACTCAAAAGATTTTTTTTTTTTTGTGCTGTCTTGTTATTATATGTTTTCCTTCCCAGCCATTGAAAAAAAAAAGATGCAAACAGGTTATTCTTTTGTACTCCACTGAAGTCTCTGTCGATCTGTGTCGGGCCGCTACCAGCACAGGACCAATGAGACGCCGGAACATGGTAGAGGCAAACTTTAATAGGACGACTGAAAGGACTGAACGTGATGCTTTCAATACATACGGATGGCTGATCTTCATCTTGGAAGGCTTCGAGCGTTGGCACGCAATTCTTTTTTTCTTCTCCTTCTTCTTCTTTTTTGTTTTCAAAGCCTCGAGTTGTGACCCTCAAAATCCTGATAAGCACGGTTGTTTCAACTGGAGATTTTAAAGGGAAGTTCAGTCTTAACTTCTGTTCCACAGTAGGATGATTTTTTTCTTTTTTTGCTTTATCAGTTTTGGTGTTTTGAATCTGTGCAGTTTTGACCTTTATTTTACTTTGATGTCCTTGTTGAAAGGGCAGTACGACATGTCCTTTCTGGCTTTTAGTTAGTCGCTCAGATATTAAAGTGTGTCTTTGATATCGTGTTAGTTTCGGGTGTGTTCAGCGTCCTGGCTCTCATCTCTGTCAGTGGTTCAGCGGATCGTCCAGTCCAGTTGTTAACAGGGGCAGTGGATCTCGGCTAAGCCCTGTTGTCTCTGAACAGTGATGTAGCTTAAACCGAAGCACGGGGAGGGGGGGGAGGGGAAAGTTTAAGAGCTGAGAGAGTTCAGCCTAGTTTTACAGCTTCACTTCCCAGCGCTCGGACACTGATCGATGGGCTTAGACATGCTCTGTGGGACAGGCGGTGGGTGGGTTAGCTCGTTGTTTCCTCCTCCCCTATGATTTACTTCACCAGGGAAGTTCACTCAAAACTTAGAGAGTGCATGAGGGTGAGATGTAAGCTGCATCACCATCACTTGTGTTCTGTAAAAAACTGATTTTAGAAAAGTCAATGCACTCGAGGCGTTTTCATTTACTCTCCCATGCAAAATATCCATGAGTAGTTTAGCAGTAAGTGTGACAGAGGGAGAAAAAAAAGTCTAACCGTCTCATTCAGAACAAGCTGTGCATCATTTTTTATCTTGAATTAGACAGCAACTGCTTTTCCTGTGGAAAATACTCCTTCTATTTTTAGTATGATAAGGCCTCTTAAATGAGTTGTATTTCCTCCATGCTTGAGAGCTGTTGCTGTCCTGGGTTAATATGCTGTCCGCAGCTGAAGGATGCCAGGAATAACCCAGCTGGGTCGTACTGACCTCTTCAAACTGGGCAGCTCTCCAGGTCTCAATTAAGTGATGCTCTCTCCTTCCAGAAAAGGCAATAATATTTAAATGGGGCTTGCAAGAGAGTTATGGCCATTTCTCTGTGAATGGTGTAATGGCACTGAACCAAAGAGCTTTGTGGACCTGGGGAAAGGAAGACAGTGTGCATGCAGTTGTGTTTGCTCTTTTTGTAGAAGTGTGATGATGAGTGTTCTGTAATGAGGAAGTTCATGCTTCAGTCTTTCAGACAGAAAGTGGAATGTGTTTTCTTCCACTCTGTACCAGTTTGATGACCGAAGTAAACATTCATAGTAAACTCTCAAAGTGAGAAGCGACGTAACGCCTTGTGTTTTATTAACTTCCCTTCTTTAGTGATCACGTCTAACATTGCATTCACACCTTTTTCTGCTTCCTGAGTCTGGGGATATTGGTAAGATGCATCGAGCAGAGCGGCTCCACTATCGGCTCCTTTTAGGTCATATAGCCTCCAGCTTTTTATCAGCGTATCAGTCTAAGAGAAAACAAAATGAAAAAGTGTTATTCCTCAATACCTCAGGAGTACTTCAGCTACACAGCCAAGATAAGATCGCAATCTGCACTTCCTTGAGAAAAAGAAGAAAATTATGCGTTGCTGACTATTCGAGTTATTTCTTGACTTCTCAGAAGAAACAGAAACAGAACTGCCTGTATGTCAAAATAAAACCGCAGACAAAGCGACAACATGTGACTGTGATTTAAAAAAACCTTAATCCAGATAAGAATCAGAGGTGATGGTACCACCAACCTTCACTGTTGGGTTTTTAATGTTTATTTTTGGGGTTTTTTGTGCCTTCATCGTAGAGATAGAGTGGATAGAGTCAGAAATCAGAGAGAGCGAGAGGGGAATGACATGCAGGAAAGGAGCCACAGGTCAGATTCAAACCCGGGCCACTCCCACTTGGAGGACGATAGCCTTAGTACAGTGATGCGTGCACTAGCCACTATAGTCAACTGTTAGTTATGGATTATTGTTAAACCTCATAGTTATCAACCTACAGCTTATTAGTATCATTGAATTTAATTTATTTTTCATTTTAGCAGATGTTCTCTGCTAAGGCAAAAAATAAAAACCTTATGAGTTAGAGTTGTTTGGACTAGTTTCCACATATTACAGGGATAATATTTTTTATGTTTTGGGCATAATAGTAGCTAATAATCAAAGTAGCTAACAACAATTCAAAGGGAATAAAAACTATAGGCTACCTTTTACAAATTGGGAAAAGCAGAGTTAAACACTGTTTAAATTTTCCGAGGGAAATCAAAAACATGGGAGATTCTCTGTAGTTAGCATTAGCAGCGACGACCAGCCTAACTTAAAAGAAGAAATGACTATGAATGTCTTAAACTTCTCAGGCCCCACACCCTGGTTGGTGGGTTTTATTGATCCAGACCCTGACAGGATGACATCCGAGAAGAATGCAGATTACAGCTTTATGTAAAGTCAGAACCGGCCTTTATAAAGCGTTCATTTTGACATGTTGTTAAAGGAAAAACATGTAATATTATAGCTATGATAAAGACTCCTCAGTGGCTTATTCTGCCTTCTGTTAAAGATACAGTTTAGAGATTAAAGCAAAGTCAGGCATGAAGATTTGTAAAACCTCTGGAAAGCACGTGAGAGATGCAATGAAAAAGATATTCATGCCCCTGTGTGTGTTTGTGTGTCTGTATGGTGTCAGTCTGGTTGGGGGGGGGGGGGGGGGCAGTTAGCCTTGCGGCAGTGTCTGTGTTGATGGAGAGAGAGGGGGCCTGCAGGATCCTGTGTGTCAGCAGCCTGTGTGTAAGAGACATTGCCTGGCGGAAGTGCATCAGATCAGGCAGATGTCCAGAAGCCCCCCTCTGTCCCCCCCCCCCCCTCTTCCTGGTCTATCTTCCTCTTTTGTCTCTGAGCACAGAGAACACAGAGGCCCTTTAAGACTGCCACTGGAAAAAAAACATATGGGGCTGCTGGAACCAAGGCCACTGTTCTTCCTTCATGCTTTTCCAGCTGACAAATACAACAATAGTGTCATTGGTGTGAAATCAACACGTTTCATTGTAGCTTTCTTGCTGTTGCGTCATGGCTGCTTGCCATTTTTCAGCGTGTATTTCCTCTGCCTTTCATGTGGCTTTGACAAGGACAGTTAAAGTACACTTTTCTGAAGAAACTCCACCTGACTTGAGAGCATGCAGATGCTTCTCACTTTTGATTGGATTAATGTCGTGCTAATCACCAGTTGTTGAAGTGGGGGTAATCTGCAGACCTCGACGGCGTTGTCATGTTAGTTCTCTCTCAGCTTGTAGAGGGATGTCAGCACAGGAAATACGTTGGGAGGCAGTAAACACCTGCTGCCTCCCTTCCACAGTCTCAAACATACACACAAACCACACACAACCACATGTGTGCTGAAACACAGGAACCTACTCAAGTGAGCAGACTTCACTTTCTCTGTTGTCAACAGTTAGCTTCGAGATTTCATTTCCATGGCTACAAAGTGCATCGCTCATACTAAGAATATCAATCTGAATCTGTACGATCGCAGATAATTTAAAATGCTATTCACTCCTTTGTTGATGACTTAAATGTTGATGTTAAATTTGACATTTAAGGTCAAACTTCTCTGATAAATCTGCTCTGGCCCACAGGATGAGTGCTTTCTTAATCCAGGTCATGTTCTCTCCTTTTTCAGGCATGGAAGAAACGCTGGTTCATACTTCGCAGCGGCCGCATGAGCGGTGACCCCGATGTTCTTGAGTACTACAAGAACGACCACTCCAAGAAACCCATCCGAGTCATCGACCTGCACTGCTGTGAGCAGGTGGACGCCGGCCTGACCTTTAAGAGGAAGGAGTTCCAGGACAGTTTTGTTTTTGACATCAAGACCTCAGACCGCACTTTTTATCTCGTAGCTGAGACTGAGGAGGAGATGAACAAGTGGGTCCGCTCCATCTGCCAGCTGTGTGGGTTCAACCAGTCAGACGACAACCACGGTAGGCCACCCTGACCTTTAGTTGCTGCCTTATACTCCTCTCTTAATCTCTCCACTCTTTCCTTTGTATCTTTACCCCGTCAAGTGGTTTTATAAGTCACTTTTCTGGCTAAAGTTTCAAAGGAACTATTCTAACCCTCACCACCACCACCTCTTCTATTAAGCTCTATAGGTCTGTGTTACTAAACTGGTCCACCACCACCTCCTAAATGAGAAATAGTGACCCAAATTGCTTACAATTTTCAACCAATCAGGTGTATTTAAAAAAACGCACCATAGACTTTTTTGCAGCGTTTCTTTTTCCAGGAACACATTGGTGACCCACTTTAGGGCCCCAACCCACCACTGTTTGAAGTTATCTGATCAAATCCGCTGTGTAAAGTAAGATCTTCAAACAAATAGTTGCAGTAAACATGGTCACAATACATTCTGTGGAAATAAAAATGTCAAAAAATTGGATCTGCTGATTATTACAAAAAAAATCTACACATTTGGATACTGGACTAATTATTCAAACCTCTAATTTGTAGAGTTTACTGGCACAACTTCACCGACTACCAAGGTGCATGGAGAGTGAAGGGCTAGAAGAGGTCATTCTTGTTGACACAATTTGAAACCTTAATTAAGGGCTACTTATATGCTGCTGAGTTAATTTAGCGCTACTTGATATTTAACATATTTAAGAGTATAAACTAGGATACAAAAACACCTTCCTGTTATTAGTTCTCCCACTCACGTTGCTTTCTGGTGTTATTTGGAACAAAATGCATCAGAGCTCCAGCCACACAGTATAATTAGAAACTGTGTTTTTATTCTATCTTTATTTCATTTGAGAGAGTGGATTAACGTCCTTGCCAAATAACTAGACACAGTGTCTGTGAGTGTTATGGATTTTTGTTCTCTTCACTTTCATCTGCTGAAGAAAGCCTCTGATGTCAGCCTTGTGTTTAGAGGACGATGATGAAATTCTTATTTGGATGTCAGCCTCTTTAAAGTGAGCAGGAGACACAGAGTGACGTGTTTCATTCGGGGGCTAATGGTATTAAAAAAGATTCCACTGCTGGAACCATATAGAAGTTTGTATACAAATGTATGAAAATGGCATTTTTATGCAGACTGCTTTAGTGTGGAACAGAGAAGAGATTCTTTCTGCTTCGAGTAACAGAGCAACATTTTGACCTCTGGCCCTTCAAAAACTAAAATGTTGTATTGCTTTTACTAGTACTGGACAATAAATCACAAGTACAACACAACAAGCTCAGAAACACATTGTATTTTGTTTTGTATATTATTAGTTTCATTTTCAGCTTTTTTTAAAAAACGTGTAAAGAACGTTTAAGTGTAAGGAGTATTTGTTTGGATAAATGCATGTGATGCAGGTTTTTTTAAATCTATGAGTAATCGTGTTGAATAATTGGGATCTTTAATATCAATCAAAAGTAATCATTGTTAGGATTTCTGCCATAATCAAGCAGCCCTTTCTGTCACACTTTAACAAAACTCCTGAAAACGTCCTGAAATGTTCAGGGTGAAATGCAAACAAGAAAACAATACATTTTTCACTCTGACTTTTTCCTGCCATCCCCATAGTGAATGTGGCGTGTGAAGTCGGGGTGAGAATACAGAAGGACATGTTCAGAAAACTTAAAGAGACTTTATATTCTGTAACCGGCGTGCAACCATAGACAGTATGCCCACGAGCAGTGAGATCTCTGAGCACTCATGGAAATGCTTGATTATGTTCTCCAGTATGTTCTTCTCAGCTCATGAATGTGCTAACTCCACGTAGCACTGATATAAAGGCAACAATTATTACTATGCCAGACTCTGCTGCTTTGTCCATTGTTCTTCCTATGTCATGTTTTGCCTCCTGAGTTTCCCTCGCTGTGAGGTGTCAACAAGCAACTCAGGAAGATTTCAGGCAACGTCTGCCTGGAACATTTTCAGGAGTGCATGTGTGAAAACGGCTTTATGACGCGATGATCGAAAATTGCAGATTGACACTCTGAGTGAGACTTTTCACTCACTTTTGTCAGACATGTTTGTGATCATGTAATTATAAACCGTCTATGATAGTAAGCATGATCGTGGTTGCAGTTTCTGTTACTGCACACTCCTCTGAGGGTTCACTGGTTGTTGCATCTCTCTCCCATCCTGGACAAATTCACCAATATCTTTAACAATTTTGATTCTGGGAGAGTTTGTGAGAAAAACACTCTTCATGTAATTACCACTCCCCCTTCCAGATTGCACTCATGCTGTTGTTTTCCCTCCATAAGGCAGCTGTTGGACGTTATTTTTTTTTTGTGCACATGGTTGATCATCTAAAACATGCAACATGTCCAGGTGTGGAATAGAAACCAGCTGTGGAGAGTGTAATAATGCTTACATCACGAGGGGGAACCTCTTGGTCCAAGTTCAGTCGTAAGTGAGGTCCTGTTTTGAAACTGTATCAACTGCAGCCAGCGGGGTGTGGCTGGGAAAATGTGCTGGGGGAGTGAGAGAGTTTATGTCATGACAGCTGTATTAGTGATTGCAGGCTCTTTTTTTTTGTAAACAACACATCAGGCTGCTTAGGTCATGTAGCTGTGTTTTCACTCAGTTGTTGAGTTCCCCTTTTCTGAGAAGCGTCCTAAGAAACGGCTTGCTCTCTGCGTTCTGTATAAAGGCATCCAGACTCTATTTTAGCTGGTAGATTATGATTAGAATTTATAAGCACCGTTCTGTGTGAGTCTTTTCTCTGAAAAACCACCAACAGCTTCTTTCAAGCCCAATCCTGATTCTCAGCATTACTGGTGCCAGAGGGTTGTAATGTTCATAGAAAGTCTGACAAATGTTTATAGAAAGTCTGACCAATGTTCATAGAAAGTCTGACAAATGTTTATAGAAAGTCTGACCAATGTTCATAGAAAGTCTGACCAATTTTGACAAGTATTACAAAACCAACACCAGCTTAAAGTGTGAGCGTGAAAATGTAATATAACTCTCATTTCATAATGAACGTAAGCAACAAGCCTCCCCTGTTTCTAAAGTATTGAATAACTTGATCTCGGTGTTAATTATGAACCAAATGCCTTCGAGGAAATGGTGTTGTAACTTGTGTGTGGTTCTTTCATCTATCTGTTTGTAAGAGGGCGCATATATCTGCGTGTTTAACCACTGGTTTCCTTTGATGACTGTTCAGCTGTCTGATAATTATCTCAGTTTGCGGGAAGTAATAAGTAACATGACAATTGATGTCACATCAGTTTTTTCACATAGAAAGTTCTTCTTCCAGGCGCTGGATAGCCTAAACTGAGTATATTGCACGCCCCATGTAGAGGCTGTAGTCCTTGAGGCAGGCAGCTCGGCTTCGACTCCGACCCTCTGCACTTTGCTGTATGTCATTTTCCGCTCTCTTCTCCCTAGTTTCCTACTCTTTCCACCGTCCTCCTCTACAATGAAGGCACACATTTCTCCTTCTCTGCTCTATCAGGACCTCGAACAGACAAACACACAGACATCTGAGATCAGTGCACACGCACACCTTCCTTGTAAAACCAACTTTGTGGTTGGCACAAACATTATTTTCACGTCACTATCTTTTCTGAGTAATAAGTTGTTGACTTAAAACAGATCCATCCCACTTTTCCACTGAATAACTCCTGTCTGCCTCTTGGTGTGGAACGCGGTCTGTGAGGCGGAAGAACTAAAAACTCACCTCCTCTTAACTGTTTGGATAAGAGTGGCCTTCTGTAGAACTAGTTGATGTGTGATGTGTATTTGGACATGGGAAACTACACTTGTAGAAGTGTTTATCAAGAGAGCTTTTGTAAGTCATCAACAAATCGGTTTAATTCATAGAATTGGCTTAAATCCAAAAAAGATTTAGTCTCATGGGTTTTACATTCTGTCCACTATTCCCAGTATTCAGTCCCTTTATTTGCATTGCCAGTAGTTGTAGGATCTATTCTTTATCTGTAGCTACTCAGGTAATCAACATGAGTAACCTCCCTGTAATAACAGGTGAGAAAAGATGTTGTTGTCTGGAATTGTCGAGGTAGTTGTGCAATACCTTGGAAACCTTTTGCAATATCACTTGATGAAGTCGCTAACTACCCACTTTGGCAACACTAAAGCTGGCTGGTGTTACCCCCATCCTGAATCAGAATTCTTCCTGCGTCATCTCCCATCTTGAGCCTCTGAGCCTCTATAGCGTCCCACAAAGAGCAACGTGTAAACCGATGTTCAACAAGCAGGGCTTTTGTGAGTCGATGCACTGTCTTGTACTTGTGGGTTCTGTGATTACAGTTTGATGAAGTGACTCAGATACAGTCATGTTAATGTGAAGTAGCAAAGCGTACCCAGTTCACAAACATCCTTTAGCACTAAAGATAGTTTGTGGGATGTTCTCCCTGCAGACAGCTGAAGGTCTGAGCCGGTGTGTCACTTGGCAGTCTGGGAAATCCCTCTCTGAAAGAAAACAAACCAGGTTACAAAAGTAAAACAAGATGTTAGTTCCTCTTCTGTAAATAACACAAGTCCCCAGAGACAGACAGAAGGTGAAGCACACTAAAATCACATCAACATGGATGTCTGAAATCCATATTGATTGTTCTTGCAGCTATAATACTTATTGTGTTCACAAGGTCATATTTGTTGTTGTGCAGCTCCAGTGCCAAGATAAGGATTGAAATGATATGAATGAGATTGACCAGGCTCACCTAGACAATCGTAGGTCTTTAGAAGTGTTTGCGTCTCTCAGGTGGATTTGTTTTTGTCCGTCGGAGTTTACCTCCGCAGCCTAAAGTCAGACTGCTTTCTGAGGAAGGTTGGCCAAGGGCAGCACATGACAGCAGCTCAGTGTTACACAACTCTTAGAAGCGTCTCTCATATCTTTCTCTGTATCTCATTTCTCTCTCACACATTTGCATGAATGCACACACTGATAAAATGTATCTGAAATAAACACAAGATACTTGTACCCTGACAATGGCAGGTAACAATAGAAGGATAGTTTTGCTAACTGTTTGATATGATACCTTCATAAATGTAGGTCAGGTCATTGAATACTACTCTGCTATTTAACTATTGTTTTAAAAAATATTTTAATTCTTTGTGGTTACATTTTTTATTTTTTAAGGCTTTCTTTCTGACATTTTCTGAAGAACAAAGTCGCTTCTGTCAAACCTTTACCGGGTAATCTATTGTTTTTTATTGACAACAAATCAATTGAATAAACCTCCTGCAATGGGCTGACTGAAGTTGTGTGTTAAATCATTTTTGGTGACGTTCATGTTCTGTCATCTGCGCACGACCAGAGACTGCATGCACACATTGTGATCTCCAAGTAATGAAACGGCTTCATTATGTTTTCTGTTAGCCAGTACTGTATGTTCTTTTCCACTTTTATTGTTGACATTTTCAGTGTGTTCAAGTACACATAGCAGTGATATGAAGGGAACATTTTTTTAATTATAGCGTCAGAATGTTGACTGACTGACTGACCGACCCAGTGAGCGACTGCTGTTCTCATGGAACCCTTCTCCACTAATGCTTTCAAACTTCTCGTTTGAATCGCGTGTCATTCTTTTTACGTCACGTTGTGCACCTCCCAGCTGACAGGGATAGTCTCCCCTGTGAGGTGTACGTGTGAAGAAGTGAGCAACTCCGAAAGATTTCAGGGCGAGTCGGTCTGAAGAGTCCTAGAAATTGTGCATAGATGTGAAAATGTCTTTATGCAGGATGCAAACAATGATACAACCTGCAAGCTACAATGGAATTTTTAATGCAGGTCTTTTTTGGATTTATTCAGGGGGCAAATCTTTGTTGTAAAATATTTATAATAAATATAGTGTATTTTAAACACAATGCAGATTCAGCACAAAAACATTCACCCTCCCTCTTCCTTGGCTTCTCTTTCCCCAACACATGCATGCCCGTCTGCCTTTTTCCCCTCCCAAAGTGCCCTTCGTCTGCATTGATTTTTGTTGAAATAATGAGACTCCATGGCACATGAAGGTCAGGTTTCTGCTCCCACAAAACTGTCTGAGGGCAGTTTGCTGCTGCTGCTGCTGCTGCCTCTGCCATGCATCCCTCAATACCGTTGGCAGCATCTCAAGCATGGCTTGAAACCAGAGACCTGAGTATACATCGAGCACACCCATCATCGAGACCATCAGAGAGGAGGGTCTACGCCTTCTGTCTGTCAGAGAACAGAAATCGTGCAGGATGCAGATGTTCTGAAATTGTGTGTTAGTTTTTAGGTGATTCACTTGCTTTGTTACATTTGTCGTGACTCAGCAGCTACACTGACTGAAGTGTAGATGTGCAACATGCGTTTGTCCCTCAGTTAACAACAAAAAGGGTTTTGAAGACAGCAATGGTGACTGTAGTAGAAGTCGTTGTAACACCTCTGATTTGCATGTTTTTGTTTCTGTTGGTGCTGTTGTTATCAGATACTGATGGCTGGGTGTGTGGCGTGTGTCTGCAGCCAGGGAGACCCTCCCCCCTCCCCCCCCCCCCGAGCACAATCTAATGAATGGAACATCATCTCGTCAATCACAGGCTTTGTTCTGTTCCCTCCCAGCTGTTTGAACTCTGAGACGAGGATAATCTCAACTAAGGGATGAGGTTTTTACTTGTCAGCGGTCCTATTTTTCTCCTTTTTTTTTTTTTGTTCTTTGTTTTGCATGACAGCTCCCACTCTGTTTTGTTTTCCACCGTTTCGTCTTTTCCCCTGGCTAGGCAATATGGCAAAAAAATATAAGTCTGTATTGTTTTTCAGTTCAACTCTTGCCCTGAAGATGGTGAGAGATGGGGAAAAAAAAAACAGAATAACCACTAAATCAGCACTTCTAACAGCAGCCTCAGCAGCTCGTGTAAAACAGACATTGAAGATGTTTTTCATTTATTTCAATAAAATATTGAACAGAGTGCTGACATTAAACCCCTGTATGATGCCATGTTGATGATTTGTTCACAGCAGATGTGAGTCTCAGTGGCTTACAAGTGTGTCATAATGAGATAAATCAGCTCTATGCTGTCTTTCTGTCTCATGGAGGATGCCAGTTTCTAAAGCGATGGAAATATAACTGTTGAAGAATCATTGTAATCTCCTCAGAACTTCCCCCTTCTGCTTTCTTTTCATAAGGAACACAGATTTCTGAGTCAATGTGAAACCAAGACGAACCAACAATGATTAAATACGAATCTTGAAGGGTAGCAGAGTTCTGGTTGTTTGTTTTTCCCTCTGCCAGAGAAATTATAGTTAAAATATAACAGTGTTGGTAACATATAAACCTACATGGACAAGGAAGGAATTTCATTTAATCCAGCAAATGAAATGTAGCCGTGTAGTGGCATGATGTTGTAACACTGAAGCCAGTTTTAGCATTGAGCATTATGAGTGAAATATCAAATAATTTCAAATGTTGTCGTGCAAAAAATGCAGCTCAGTCTCACGTTTGTTTCATTAATTCCAACTTCAGAACTATTTCAAATCTTACATGCCAGCTCATCCTAGAATACCTGGGCTCCACCTTCCTGCTCGGCAGTAATTTTAATGGACAGATTCTGACTATGCTAGCCAGTTCTCATCTTCCAGTTGGCATCAGCTTGATTGTCTGAATGACAGGTTTAGCATCAGACTGTGGCAAAGCCAATCACTCTAATTGGCCGCTGCCGTCCAAGCTTTGGCAATATTAAACCTGCAAAAGCCAACTGTTCCGGCTGATGCTGTTAGATCTTTATACCTGTCTTTACCTTGTAATCAGCAATTTGAAATAGAAATCTGCTTTGTGTCCTGCAGATCCTTCTTTCTTTTGTGCAGCACAATAATACATTCACTGGAACTGGAAGACTGATAATGTTAGTACTGATACAGTGTTATTGCAGAGCTGCTTCCTGTGTTTACAGGGGTGCACAGATTTATTCCATGTCACTGTTTTATTGGTAGTTGTATACGCCTGCACATCTTTAGAGCACTGTCACACTGAAGATGCATGCTATCTTTTATGCTCGTCCTTAAAAACATGAACACCATGCTAAAAATGACAGGCTCTGTGCTTTTAAATTTGAGCTCCGGTATGTAGATGAGATAGGACAGAGGGTACAAAATTTCACTTGAATGTTTCGCATCTTCAGTTGGATTACATTTTTTCATGAACAGATCTGTGCGATAGATTTTTTTTTTTTTTTTTTAACACAAAAATGAGAGGAAAGCTAAAAAAGAAAAAAAGATTAAACTAATTTATCCACCCATAAAAAGGTACAATAATGTATTTAAATGATTGTGAAGAGCCTCCCATTCCCTACTAACTCACTTCACTGAATACTGCTACACAAGTATCACACTCTCAGTCCATCATGACTTCTGTGTTTACACATCAAGTGTGTTCCTGTTTTGTTATGCTCTGTCGGTCAAATCAAATTACCCATATCAGGTACGTCTTTCATTTTTACAATAAGAGAAGGGAAAAAAAAAAACACTCTTCATCTGTGTCCACCCTACTGTTGCAAAGCTTCCAGTATTTATCACCCTGCAGAAATGAGGTCAGAGCATTAAAAAATTAGCTGCGGTTTTAAACTCACAGCAAACTCTGTAATTCATAGCCCCCCAACAAGCCTTGATGTGATTGATCAGTGCAGTGTTTTGAGACAAATTGATGTGCTGTCGGTGGGCGGAGCTCGCGTGATGCTGCGGAGCGGGGCCCGGGCAGGCACACGGGGGTAATGTGATCAGGGAATGCTCCTGTGTGTCTGCTCTGCTTAATAATATTCTGAGTGGGGTTTCAAAGGAGAATAAAACAACCATGTTGTTTTGTTCACTTCACAGAGCACAGCGCGGACGCCATTTTCCCCTCCTCTTGTTTGAGCGTCACACTCAATACCTAGGTAATCTCTGCTGCAGCGATTGTCCTCTTCATCCATTTATGTCATTCACATGGAAAGCTCCCCCACCCCCCCCTGCTAACCACACATGCAAATGGACCCCACTATGCGGCCTCCTGGGACACAGTGTAGCTTTAATGAGCCACTGGACAGAGCGATCCATGCAGGGCAGTAATGTATCTACAGTGGGGTTGAGAGGGTGGGGTGAAACCAGAATTTAAACATCCATACGATTCTAGTGACAATCAAACAATATATAGTTACCTGTTTCAATACCAGGTCAATAAAAATACATGTCCGAGATACAGTATTGGGTAATTTCTTGTTTTTGATAATCAAAAACTGCAAACTCCTGCACACTGAATTGCACAAGACATTGGCAACATTTGTTTTATCAAGCAATCCTGACAGTGTGCAGGAGCTTTCTTGCAGCTTTTAATGGACTAATTCCACCTGTCTTATGAAATAAGAGTTTTTCTTTTAAAGCTTCCGTACTCTTCGATGCTATCATTCATTCCACTGAGATTGTATCATTTTAAAACATGTGGTTTCAGAAAGTATTGCGTCATAATCTGTAGACCGAGAATCAGCAGTGACAAGCTTATTCTCTCTTTTGTTTCACTATGACTTGCACTGAGCAGAGAGCAGGTGGAGGCCCCTTCTCAAGGACACTTTGACACGACCCAGTGATGTGATCAAACTGATTCCCTGACCTTTGTGTCAAGAGATGGCCTTCCCCGCCAACGGGCCACCCTGCAGAGCCTTGACATATCGGAGTTAATATGCGACACTCAGTGTAGCTTTCACCCCAGAGGCTATATTTTGAAGTGCAATCTCCCATGAAACCATTAAGGAAATTGCATTTTTCTTCTACCCAGATTGAAGGCAGGTGGATGGCACGTATTTTTAAGATGATAATCTTTAATGGAATATTTGCCGGATGATTGCAACAGTTGCATTGAGAAATCTCGACAGCTTCCTCTTCCTTTGCGTTTCCATTCAACCTTTCAATTCAACAGGTCAGTGGTAGGCACTATTTTTATATCTCGTTTCAGATTAAATTATCATATGTTCTTGTCTGATTCTGGCTGGGCTGAGAGGAAATGAGCACCCTACAAAGATGTTCTTGTCTTTAGTGATCCTGCAGGGTTCTAATTTTGGCCCCGTGAGACCAGCAGCCGGCTTCTATTAGATTATAGCCACAGAGCAGATGAGACAGTAGGTGATGTATTAGAGAGCGTAATTGGAAAATTGCTCATGAACTTGGGAGCTCTTTGACCCACAATAGCCATATGTCACTCAGCAACCAAAAAGGCTCTTTTAATGCATTGCTTTTGATAGTCTGATGTTTGTTTCCAAGCTGAAGAATGTCGTGGGAAAGACTCTTTGTCTCTCGTTTGATGTTTAGGTTTTTAAAGAAAAGTGTTTCGAGGAAAAGACGATCCAGAAGTAACTGATTAGCCTTTACTTTAGTTGCGCACTGCCCTCCCAGTTTAATGACTTTCCTTTGTGAGACGAAGTTTAAAAAAATGACTCCTCACTTTACTTAATAAACATTTACCACCTTACATTGAGAGTCACAGTACATTAGTTGGTGGAGGGTCCAAAAAGCACCTCAGGGGGGGAAATATTTGTGTTTTTATTATCTGCTGTTTTCTCGTCTTCTGTGCTGTGGTTCCACTGACTTGATGGAATTGCTTCCCAGTGGCAACATACATCATTAGATCCATTAGTGTCAGTGATGAGCCATGTAGGCTATTTTGTCAGCAGACCGGACCAGTTGTCTTTTTCTCGTTCTGATTCTGACAGTCATGTGCAGCAGTAAATCAAAAACACAGAAAAACATGCTCTCGGGCGCACACAATATTCTTCTTTTGAAGTTTTGTTTTGTTTTAAGCATTTAAGTCAGCAATCCCCTCGTGTGTTCTTCCATGTATCTCCCTCCTCTGGCGGGGCGGGCGGGGGGGGGGGGCTGTCTTTCTACAACAAATCAATATATCTACCCATGTTAGTGGGCCTAGTACTCACCGCACTGGATGAAAGCTTTTACAAAGCTTTTTGTGGAGAAAAGAGATGATGCCTAACCGGCCTAGGGAGAGTGGAATCACTCAGAACAATGGTGTAATTGAGGATCATTGGGGGGAGTCCCTGCCTGTGTGGCTGTGGGCCTCGGTGTCTCACTCATGGCCACTGGCCTGTAGACCCCACAGCAGAGGCCTTTTCCCCCTCAGGCATGGATGTGACCTCATTCGGCTAACTGTGCTCCAGAATACCCCCGCCCTTTTACCATCCCACACACACACACACACACACACACACACTGCATCTGTGTGTGTTCGTTTTTGTTTTTTTTCTCGCTGTGGTCCCTCTGTACGGTCGGCTCACATCATGACTCACAGACCATTGGCCTTTTCTTAAAGGGCAGTTTGACCCTGAGCATGCTTTGTAAAGGTCTGAGAGAGGAGGAGAATGGTGGAGGACAGGCACGAGAGAACAGGGAAGATACAGCTCAGATTCCTTTTAGATTGGATCTTAAATAGCTGACTTCTAGGCTAGTTGGCTGACAGAAAATCACCCTTTTTATATAATGAATAAAGAACGTTAGTAATTTATTTCACACAGATATATCATACAAAGATTCAAGTTTCATACAGAAGAAGATTTACTATTGTCTTGTCTCTTTTATCCTTATAAATCAATTTATTTCACTCTAGTCTCGATTTTGGCTTTAGAGCAAATCCTCATATATATATTAATCAGGCAAAGAGATATTACTATGTGCACAAGATGATCGGTGGTGTTTCTTTCCTCTCTCCCATCAGCTGTTGCACACAGAAAACATGGGTCGATGGATCAGTGGGCCGCCCACTCTCCACTCCTACATCTCAGTGTGCACCTCCTCATTTTGGCCTCCTGCCCATTCTATTCCCAGCATCTCTATCTCAGATATGTGCTTCTTTTGTGGCCTTTTCAATGCAGATATCACGGACGTCGCACGGATACACTAAGACTGTGCGACTTTGTTGTGCGTACAGTCCCTCTGTTGGGAACAATGGCCATCAAAAACACAATCAAACAAGGCACCCTGGACAAAGCAGATAACTTGTGTCATGTGCTGTCTAACCGCTCACAGCCTGCAGCCCCCCAAAAAAAAAAAAAGCAGAGGATAGTGTTTTCTCCCCTTCCTGGATACAGATCCCTCCTCTCTATTGATTAGACAGCAGACTGAAAGCTACTGAATACAAGACTCCATGCAAAGCTAGGTCATGTTAAGTCTTAAACCCTCAAATGATTTACAAACTGACCTTTGACTTACGGATTCTGACGACAAATGGAAAGTGTTAATGTCATTATTGTGTTGAGTGTTGCCCCTGCAGCATCATGATGTGCAATGTGCAAGAAAGTCTTTCAAACCTCAAGATGGGTTTAAGTAAATCTGTTGTGGCTTGAATGACCATTAACTCCAATTTCTCCTGTCTGCAGATGGCAGGTTGCACCATATGCCGCGTTCTGTCGGAGCAGATGTCCCGGGATCAATGGCTCCTCTGACCGGAGAACGCAAGCCCTCTGCCCCCATCCACTCCAGCCAGCCAGTCCTCTTCACCTTCGATGTGCCTGTCCGCCACTCACACCACGGCTCCCTGTCCAACAGCGCACCCCAGGACTACCTCCTCCTTCACCAGTGCATGAGCAGGAAGACAGAGAGTGCACGGTAAAGGTCACGACCCTCAGGCGTCCTGTGTCAGTTTCCTGTTATCCTGTAATGCAGGTCAACATACAGGTTTACGGCGCTTCCTCAGTTGAGAATCCCCTAAGGGTTAGGACTACTGTTATGGGGGGAAATGATCTGCTTATGGGTCTATCTGGGTTCATGTTTGTGTTATAGGTATTTTGTAAAGATAATGTATTTTGAAGTGATGTGATGAGTAAGTGACAGTTATGACTTTAGATATTCTCAACTTAAATCAGAATTGAACTTAAATCAGTCTGAAGTAAGTATTGTTTCTAGGGTTGTCATGATAATAGCATTTTAACTTCGATATCATACTACTAATAATCACATGAAATTGATACCATGGCACCAAAGTCATAGATATGGTCATTTCTTGTTTTTCATTATATAAAATTGCGAGCAAACTCCTGCACATTCTCTAAATTGCACAATTATTGTAAATGTTTTGAAACTTGCAATTTAGCGTGTATGCAGGAGTGTGTTTTTTGATGGCTCCATCCCTTTCCCATGCAGATGTCTAATGAAATAGATGAAGCTTTTTAAAGCTCTGGTAGTTGTTGAAATGACAGAAATTTTTAAACATGTGATATTGAAAAGTAAAGAAGTATTGAAACTTTGACAACCTTAATTATTTTCTTTAAGAGAAGTCTAAATTCATACTTCTGAAAAACTTGAACAAAGACAATGTCAATTAGTTTTTTATTTGTTTTTGTGTGCAGGCTTGAAAATTATTTAACGACAAGCTTATCCAACGAGTCAGTTTTGGGGAATAGTTTATGAAATAGCACAGAATGAAGATACTTGATCACAAAAATGCAAAAATTCAGTAAATCATATGCTGCCATGAACCACACTGGAAACATAACGATTATGTGGATAAAATATTAGACATACGAAAAAAAAAAAAAATGTGCAGGTAGGGATATGGAAATGTTTGTTGTTTAACAAGCATACAGATTTGTTTGAAAACATGCCGGGGAGGAGTGCTTAAGGACCACGTTTTTATTTTACATTTAGTCTTGAGGTTTTTCATCATCATTCACCTCGGCTCCTTCTGCCATCATACCCGCTTTCTCGAATTAAAAAGGCTGCTTTAATAATGATGCCATGCAGCAGATAAGCCGGCCCAGTAGATGATCAATGAGGGTGAAGCTGCAATCCATCACTCCTATAGGTTGAGACTCACAGAGGGTAGAAGTGCCCTCTCAGCCACACCATTTGCACATAAATCTGCTGTGTTGGACCTCTGTGAAAACCCAGGAAGTCAAACCTCAGAATCCATCTCATCAGCTTTATGCAGATATTTCTGTCGCTCCCTCACTAGAGTCTGCACGGTGGGTCTGCTAATTAAGACAGACATCTGGTGATGGAGTAGATATCATGTCAGGATAAACTTCACTGGTCTGATGACAAATGGCGTGAATTAATCAATGCAAAACAAACCATGCAGCTACAAGGATGGGAGGCAGAGCGATTAACGAAATATTGATAGATGATTGAAATCCTGGCGGGAAGGAAGAAGAATAATGAAATGAAATGTGCCATTTAACATGTTGAAAGAAACGAAGTCAAAGAGAACAAAATGCTATGCCAATATAAATT
Organism: Labrus bergylta; assembly: GCF_963930695.1. Taxonomy (NCBI): domain Eukaryota; kingdom Metazoa; phylum Chordata; class Actinopteri; order Labriformes; family Labridae; genus Labrus; species Labrus bergylta. The sequence goes on from NC_089205.1 coordinate 24,698,827, forward strand.
GTATTACTTTGACGCATTACTCATTTACATTTTAAGAATTATAAATAAGATTGAACTTAACCATTAGATAAGTACAGTGGAGCTTCATCCGCAAAGACTAGTGCAGCCATAAAGAAACGACTCACTGAGTATATCTTATCCTTGCATTGGCTAACTTAGCCAGGCCATTGGTCAGCTAAGTGGCAGGAAATGTCTGTGCTGTAAGGTTGCTCCAGTTGGCACTCAAGGTCAGGTTCTACAAAGGAGCTGGAATAAATGAGGCCCATCCCTGGGGTACCTAGCAGAGGCTGAAAAAACTTGTAATTTACATCGTGGTAACAAACATGCTGCAAAAGTGTGAACAATCAGCTTTTCAAGAAAGCAATGCATGTTCCAAAAATAATTGATATGCTATAGCAGCACCATGGGCCTTGTGCATAGTTGTGTTTTTTGATTTAGTCCTGTGACCTGAAGATTCCTCTGAGGTGTTACAGTGCCATCTAGTGACTATTTGAGGTATTACATTTAGATGTGCACTGAATACTGCATGATAAGAGATCATTTTCTGCCATTTTTCCATTTTATTTATGTCTTCTTGGGAGTTGTTGCTTCATTTTGAAAAACGTGCAAAATAAAAACTTAATGCATTGATTTTCCTGTCTTTGTCCATGTTGCAGGAGTGCCAGCTTTTCCCAGGTCTCGCGAAGCAATCTGTTGATGGGGAGCGACTCTGCGGTGCAGAAACTCTCCCATGGCTTCTCCCACTGTCTGAACGGCATGGGCGCTCAGTTGCATGGCTTCTACAGCCTCCCGAAACCAGGGAAACACCAGTCGCCGCTGCACGACGACTCCCCCCAGGAGGCCTGCTACGTGCTGCCGAGGGGTTACAGCTCCGAGGCCCCTGCTCACAGCGCTCTGGGTGAGCCCGAGCTCGAAAGCGAAGAGATTTACACCTTCAAAATGCCTTGCAACACCCTCGCCACCATGCACAACAACGAGCGTCCAACTGACAATTACGACCTTCCCACGACGCCTGGCTCTTTCTACCAGATCCCCCGGACGTTTGATAAGAATCACAATGCCTTGACGCCCTCCAGCTCGGAATCCTCCTGTGCTCCTCCTCCAAGGCCCCCAAAACCCAGTCAGGGCTCAGAGGGCCAGTGGGGGAGTCCCCAGTCAGTAGGGAGCCAGAATGGAGATGTGACTGCAGTGTCAGTTATCCCTCGCAGGAATACTCTCCCTGCTGTCGAGAACATCAGGCTGCACAGAGGTACACTGAACACATTTAGTGATTTGTGATTTGATTTGCTTTCTAAGCATGTTCCTCATGATCGCCGCTTTCGCTTTCATAGAATCTCTGCTGACTCATACAGATCTTTTTGCAATCATGCATTTCCTGTTTTCAAAAAGCGAGTCTGACTTGATCTGTGGTTTTGCAGAGACTTTTATTTTTTGCTCCCTGCTCCCCTATTCACTCACTCTTTCCCCTCTTCTTCTTCTTCTTCTTCTTCTTCTATCTCTCATCTTCCGGATTTAACGCTAGCAGCTGAGCAGAAACAAACAGTCTAGTCTAGCAGACACTGTTCTATTTGAGACACTAATGAAATTCAAGCTATACAGCCTTCTCCAGAATGCCTCGTTCCAGGCTGATAAGCAATAAAAAAAAAAGAAAAAAACTTGCAGACACACGACACGGCCTCTTATTATCCCCTGTTCTCTGCTCTGGCAAGCTTAAGCTCACGTCTCATATAGACTGTTGTCAAGAATTGACCTGTGACCCTTGTTAGTGAGGCTACAGGCTGTTCAAACACCTGTACACACAAAGACTAATTACAAAGCAATGAGTCATGTAATGAAATATGAAATGTGTTGTGTTTTTAATAATGATAAACAGGAGTTCACATGATCCTGCATTTTTTATTCAAGTTGACCTTCTCTGGAGACATTTTTGTACCATGTATATCTGACACACATCTCTCTCCACAGGCTCCTCCTTTGAAACTAACAGCCATCACCGTCCCATCCATTTCAGTAACTCAGGCCAGTCTGTGGAGTCTGTCAATGACGGGTTCAGCTCCTACCTGGTGAGTCATTCTCTCCTTTAACTGCACTCTCGTCTTCAGAAAGCATCAGAGCGGGTCATGAACTGCCGAGATAGAAAACCTTATTCTGCCGTATTTACTCCAACTGAGGGCTGCAGTTTTCCTGCAGTGTTGAGCCCACAGAGTTTAAGAGTGTTGCTTGCCCTTTGTCTCTCTTCGCATCAGAGAACCAGAGCCCCTCTGACACGGTCAGACAGCGGCAACTCGGATGACAACTATGTGCCCATGAATCCTGGCTCCTCGCCACTAAGCGCTGCCCAGGCTGACAGCCCTAAGAATATCTACATCCCAATGAGCCCCGGGCCACATCACTTTGATTTCCCAGGATTCTCTGCAACCTTACCTGCCCGCAAGGGGAGCAGTGCCTCCCTGTGTCACCGGCCCAGCCGTCTCAGCGATGTCACCCCGCCGCCCATCAATCGTAACCTCAAACCTAACAGGAAATGTAAGTTATTGACAGCCGAGTTCTTCACTAATGTAACGCACGGGTTCCTGTGTCTGTACACTCTGATTATTATCATTAAATCAGCTCTAACGTCTGCATTGTTCATTGTTTTTACAGACACCATGTTTGTAGTTGACAGTGTTTGGTATATTGTTTTCCACAGCAAAACCAACGCCTCTTGATTTGAAGAACAATGGGATCATTGATGAGCTGCCATTTAAGAGCCCAGTCACCATGTCCTGGACACGACCTATGTGAGTCTCATATTAAGCTAGGTTACCCAGGCCACACACACACACACACACACACACACACACACACACACACACACACACACACAGCCTGATGGTACAGATAAATCCTGTCCTGCGTCTGTGTGTGTAGCAGCACTTACAGTCCTGTCTGCTTTTCCTCCAGGCCTGCTATGAACTCCATGTCCTCTCAGCATTGTCGACCAATCTCTACACAAAGCATCACCAGCACTGACTCTGCAGACAGTGAAGAGAATTATGTAGCTATGGTGAGTCCCAATAGCTGGAGGGGAGATCAGGAGAGCACATTATGTTCTTTTCTTTTTTTCTTTTTTTTTGATCTACTTGTTTGCATGCTATAGCTTCTCACTGCACCCTGTGTGAGTGAAACCTCCTGTCCTGTCCCCATTAGCAGAACCCAGCGTCTACCTCCCCAGCCGTGAGTGGCACCAGCAGCCCGGCCCCTAGGAAATGTGGCAACGTGGACTACCTAGCGTTGGACTTCCAGCCTGGGTCACCCAGCCCACACAGAAAAGTATACAGATGATTTCACACGAGTGAAACCGTAAAAAAAAACATTTCTTCCTGTTTTGACCACAGTGTAGTCTGCCCTGACGTCAGAATCTCACTTCTTTCTTTATTTATCCTTCCGCAGCCCTCTACATCCTCTGTGACCTCTGATGAGAAGGTGGACTATGTGCAAGTGGACAAGGAGAAGACCCAGGCACTGCAGAGCACCATGCAGGAGTGGACCGACGTGCGGCAGTCCACTGAGCCTGCAAAGGGAGTCAAATCCTGACACTGACCCGTGCAAACAAAAGAGAATGGAAAACAAAAAGACACTTTTCAGTGAAGCATCTCTGGTGTCATGTTTCTATCATAACTATGATGACCGGTTGGCCTTGGTTAGAGACTGAAATATTTGAACACAAAGCCATGCAACCTATCCTATGCCTGATCTCTGTGACGATTTTTAATGCAGTCTCGTGCTAACATGCGGAATATCAGGCCATACAGGAGAAGTGCTCTGCCAAAAGCTCTTCACGCAGACTGTTATAGCATTAAACAGAGAAATGTTCAATTAATGTGTATGAAAATATCATTCCTACTCGTCATTCCATCCTGAAGAAATAACCACGTGTATCATGAAAGCTGTCTGACTTTGCCCCCCCCCCCCCCCCCCTAAGAGTCAAACATTTTTGTGCATCCAGCAGGTTATTTACCCCCTTGCTGCCGTTTAAAAAGAGAAGCAGAGGCTAACTGGTCGATAACCTTATTAATACACTGTAAGAGTACGCTGACTGGTCTCAGCAATGCCAAGATGCACTCCAATTTTGGCATGCAGGCAGACTTTCTCTTTTCACTTCAATCCATCATTTGTGCTGAGTCTTGCAGAAGCAGTGAAGAGATTATTTTCACTGCGGGCAATAATTTCAGCTTAGCAGTGCATGTCTGGTAAGAGAAGTGGGGGCGGGGTGTGTGGGGGGGTGGGCAATGCTGCCTTACACATACATAAAGGCCCATGTCAGAAGCCCTAATGATTACTTTACATGGTGGTTGCCCCTGTTTCAATTAAGTGTGAGCCCTCACCATATTTAAAAAGCTGTCAGGCTGGAAGGCCGATTGTTTCAGTGCAGGTAAAAAAGCCCTGCAACGTCGAAAATGTTCAAAATGAAGTAAACATGACAGAAGACAAGAAAAATCTTCTTGTATCTTTGTAGGTTTGACTATAGAGGTCAATTCACTTCAGGTAATATCTTAATACATTTCATTGTTAATGTGCACTGACCAAGAAAACAGAGTTGGAAACAGAAATAAAGCACGAGGTGTTCTTTTCCAAGGAGTTTAGTTATCCACCTTCTGTTCTCTGTATCCCGTAGAGACCGTAAACACAAGCTAAGTAGGAGCAGAATAGCATATTTATGTTTTCTGGAACTCCACCATTTGCTGATGTATGTCTTTGCTCTTTGATATGCCACACACTACAGCGAAGTCTCTGAGGAGTAATTGTTTCCTGTATGTAAATTATTAATAGAATGACATATTTGCAGCGCATCTTGTTGACTGTTAGAAATCTGATGCACTTGTCTGAGACAAAAAAAAAAGTGCACTACAGTGGTGTACAAAATGTGCTTTTCTTGCAAAGGCAACCTGCCACAATGAAGATTTGCCAGTGATCCTTGTCACGCAAAATGAGTTTGAGAATGGATGTTTGTCTTCATGTTCCTGAACTGTTCTGTTTTGTTTCATTTGCCTTATATTTTCATGTCAGTTGAGATGTACATTTTTGCCTTGGAAATATTATTCCCAATAGGAGCCATATTGTATTTAGGAAAACTGAATGTTCAGTTTCTAGCTCAACCTAAGTCCAGTATTTCACTGTGGGCTGGAACCACTGAAAGGGTGAATCCCTTTGATCTTAATATGAAAAGTGTGGCCATGCAGTTCTAGATGGTGTTAGTGATTATTCTGTTGAGATTACCGACTTAATGTTTTTCTACCATTTTTACAGTTTTTTGTATTCTTTTTATGATTCTTTTCTACTGATAGGTGTAAGCAAGAGATATCCCCAAGGGTCAGGTCAGACTAAATTAAGCTACGTTTGTTACATCTTGTATTTTATTTCCTTTTTTTTTTTTTCTTCTTCTTTTTTTCTTTCAAATTTCCAGGTTGAATTTTGTGATCTAGTCATGAAACGGGAAGGCTGGTAGTTTGAGTCGCACTGGCAAAGCCTTCCTGTGTGGACTGTGATTCACAAAGAGTGAGAGAGGGAAGAAAAGACTGAAGAAAAGCCTGTCTCCTCGTCAGTCTCTGAAGTGAAATGGATGTGTAATTTATGATCTAGGGAGACCTGTCGTAAGCAGAAGAGCTGTGTATGTGTTGTGGTAGATTGTGAGTTTTTAGTATGTTCAATGACAGCTTGACTGGGCCAGATTGAAAACACTGCTCAGATCTACTGTCGGACTGTCACTGGGTTGACGTACTGTACTAGTTGATATCGTTGTTGTTTTTTTTTTACCACTGATATTGCTACTACTGTAAAGCATTTGCAGATTGCCTGTGTGTTAATTTATTAATTTATTGTGCGTTTTGGAGTTGATTCTTGTAAAAAGGAAAACAAAAACCAAATAAGGAAAACCTTCTCTCTACTAACATTGATGTATGCAAGCTGTCTTGATTTGTGTGAAGCAATATTACAAAAGATGCCGGAGTGATGGTGATGTGGTACAGTTCATTTGGGATACACAAGAAAACAATACTTTGTTCTTCCTGTATAATGGTAGACTAAAAACCTGTGGACATAGAATAAATCAAGAAGTGAACCACTGCTGTCCGGGCTCCTCTTTAAACAACATTACTCATCTCTCACCCACACATTCTTAATTGATGCTGTAATGTTCTGTAGTGAAACGTCTGCTGCCCTCTGTTGTGTGGGACAGCGCATGCATCACATAGAAGCGACTTACTGATGCTTCAAAAGAGGGATCAGCCATTTACGTTTAAAAAACAAATGTCTGGTTTGTGACTGTATTTGCTCTTGTTTCTCTAAAGGTCATTTGATACCAAAATGAACAGATTTGCAGTGCTTCCCCCATATCTGTATTTTTTTGTGCACAGGAAAAAGAACCACCTGCATTTTCACTTAAATCACAAGTTGATATATTCAATACATCATGACTGACTACTAATCAAAGCTACTGCTATCATTTCATTTCTCTGGAGTATCTGGACGTCATGAAGCAGTTCAGTGACTGTTATAGTGCTTTAAAATCACATTATCAGGCAAAAGAATGCAGTGACTAATATGTCATTTCTCCATACAGGAAAAAAAGGTCGGCTAAAAATGTCTGAGTCAACTTAAGCCCTAAATTCAGATTAGTTGGCTATGTTATGAAAAGCTGTGTTAAAAAAACAAAATAAATGAGTAATGCAAAGCATATTCCTTTAATCCAACTCCTGCAGACTGACCTTACTTTCTCTTGGATATCAGTGATACTGTGTCTGCTAAAGGTCAGTATTGGCCCTCATTAGTGGGTCTCCTCTGGCTGTAGGCACAGAAAACTGCCCAAACTTCTTCTGCACAATATAGGCTCTGGAAGATATGCCTGCAGGCTCGCTCAAATGCCACAAACAGTTTTAATCCATCACAGTCGCAACATTTGTGATGAATTAAAACTTTTTCCTCACTCTGTTCTTGCACTGCCCTGCAGAGATGTGCGTTTAACGACCTCCTTCATCTATCCCTGCCCCTCTCTGGATATTTCTGCGTGGACTGAGCATATTCAGGCTGCTATCCATTTTGCTTTACAGAAAACATGCATCCTTTCTCTGTGATTGTCTTTGATTGCCTTTGTCGCCCCAATGTTCATCAACACATGCCTCAGTGGATGAGTAAGTGTGGTCTTTAATTCAATGTTCTTGTTGTCGCCTTAATATGTGATGACCAATGTTATACTATGCAACTTTAGTTGTAAACTGACCTGATTGCAACATGGTAACAATAATTTTACTACAAAAAAAACCCCAAGAAGTTTAAGTGAACTTTTTGGATGAAATGTTTATTTAATGTGGACCTGACAATCTGTGGAACTGTCCATGTTACTAATCAAGTTTGAGTATCATCTATTATTCAATTAGTGTTCTTTTCAGTTTAGTAATCACAAGCAGTGATGTCTATAAAATATACCAATCATTAGCAAAATAATCTTTTCTTAATCTGCCATTGCTCTATTTTGTACTTTTATGCACATCGATTTATAATACGTTAAGATGTAACTAACATTTTGCTGACCTTCCTCCAGTTACAGCTCAAGCCTCGCAGGACAGTTCACCTTTCTCTCCACCAGAGGGTGCTGTAGGACCCCGCTGCACCCACATGAGTGTATCATGTCAAAAGAGGAATGTTCGTACAATGAGGCTCTGTGTATTGTAGTTCCGCTATTGCCTCGGTGCACCACACGGACAAACGATTGTCAATGGACTATGTTAGACGGATCTCTATGGGTTCATGAAACGGCTCCCTGTGCTTCAGCTGCGCGGATTTTCAGACTTGTAATCGCAGCCAGTTTTCTTCTTATCCGGGCGGAAAGAGAGAGACACAGAGAGAATAAGGACTCATTTCCAAACACCAAAAAATGCCGTGAGTCTTGAAGTTTGGTGGATTTGTGTTCTTGTAGATCCTGCTATCATTGGCGATCAGTCGCTCACTTTACTTCAGTCTATTCTTTTTTTTTTTTTTCATTATCTACAATCCAGCAGCCTGAGTGTGGCACGTTTAAGGAAAAAAAAGTAAGCTGACGATGTTCCGGGGATGTAAGCCCCCCGATGTAGACTGAAGTTGTGCGTGCTATGATTTTGAATCATCCCAGGGTGTTTCATATTGAATATAATTTATCTGTGAGCAGAGGTCGAGTCGTTAAGCAAGAGTGGATTTATTCCAGCTGAGAATCCATGAGCCTCTTGTGTTAGTAAATCATTTTAATTTTAATTAGAGGCTGACGTGGTAACACCCCAGAGAGAGAGAGAGAGAGAGAAAGACATTAAAACATTCTGTAACATTTAGGACTTTTGGATTGCCTCTGGTGGAACAAAGTCTGACCTTATCTCCTTTTTATAGACTATTGTTTTTAATTTTACCATATCAGTTTGACAAGATTTTTGTACATACATTTCTTTATCAACTATCAAACCTTCTCTCTCTGACTTGACTGTGTGAACTGTAGTCTTTTTTTCTTTGCACATGGGATCATAGCCGAGTCCGTACGTCTTGTTTCCTTCCATGCCCGTACTACTGTGGTCCCATTATAAGCTCAGTGGATTTAAAGTTGTCGTGGACCAGCGGGCATGGGAGAAGCGACCCCTGCCCAGGCAGCTGCAGGAGCATTCGTACCAATGTTGGGTGTCGGTTTAGGAGCTATGCCCGGTGGGGTGGGCGCCGGGCCGGTGGTCGCCACCAACAGAGGCTCCGCGGTGCCACAGCTGCACAACGCCATCGTGGAGCGTTTACGCGCCCGCATCGAGCTGTGCAGGAGGCACCACTCCACCTGCGAGAACCGTTACCAGCGGGGACAGGCGGAGAACTCGGACCGGGAACACGAGAGCACCCTCCACCTGCTCAACATAGTCCAACAAGGACCAGGGAACCGGAAGGCTAAAGGCAGCAGGGGGTCGAACCAGCAACCACCAGAGTACAACAGGGCCAACGGAGAGCAGAAGGGTGCCGAGGGCGAGCAGAAGATCTCCACGCGCATAGCGGTGAGTTCTGGGAAGATCCCAGTTGGTGGTGATGGTGATGGTGGTGGTGGTGAGGGTCAAAGATCATCATAATGGTGATTTGATGATAATAATGAGACATGATGAAGATTGTGACAGGTGCTGTGACTGTGTGGGTGAGGAACATGCTAATCTGCTGCTAAACTGAGAGCTAGTTTATCTTTGGTGTTTACTATGTTTGTACACAACAATTACTCTGCTGTGATTCTTGAAAAAAAAAAAAAAACACACAACTAAGTCTCTTCCCAGCCTAACTACACAACCTAATCCAGACCAAATGGCACCAGTCGGGAAATATTTGTAAGATGAGAGCATTACTTTTGATTCCAGATTTTGTTGATTAAAGAGTGCCTTAGAAGTAGATTACTGGATCACAAAGCTTGTTTGCGAAGCAATCTATTCAGAGGAAATGGGTTTTTTTGGGGTCATTGGGCCATGGGGATGCTTTGCATTTGCTGCAAACTTGTCAGCACCTCTTCTGTGCAGCTGATCCAAATCCAGGGATGCTATATGCGGCTTGTTTAACCCATTTTATACGCACAGCATCTACTCTGTCTTCTTTATCTGTCACATGAACTGACAACTACTTATTTTTGAACGGTGGTTGTAAAGGGGTTGTATTGACAAAAGAGTAAAGGGAAGTGTGCTGTGCAATCCAGTAGCCTTTACTTTCCTTTTTAGTAACGGTCAGTTCATGATCTGGAAACTGTCTGTACTGTGTACTGAGAAAAAACCTTGATGCCCCTGCTTTTGAAATTTACAATCAATAAAGTAGCCAACAGATAGCTTCACCAGGCAAGTCCAGAAATATAAACAGTTAGCTTTCATCCACAACACTTAAAAAAACCTCTGCTGGCTTTACTCTCCTTGTTCCTGGTCTACATGCACAAGGAAGAGACCACAATGTGATGACCGGTTCTTCACTGTGTGAGGCTCACCTACATAGTGTAGCAGACTGTGCAGAGTCAGTATTAGTGGTTTCCCTTGCAATGTGAATCCATGAATGCACAGTGAACACAGAACTTCTGAAGGGAGGGCTGTGTTCTCTTTGTTTGTTTCAAACATTGACTTAAACTCGCATACCCCCATCTTTAGGAACTGTTCTGTATGATCAATGTTCATTTAGTACATTTTGTGAGTCTTCATAAGGATACAGAAACAATATAAAGACATAGTTCTCATGCCTCAACAACAGAGCCTTAGAAAGATAATAGAGTGGGGAAACTAAACTGTGAAGCACAGCAGGACTTTCTGTGTGCCTGCCAGGGCTGATAGGACTGACTTCCTGCATGGCATCTGTTAAGGGGCGCAGCCGGAGAGATATGAGATACGTCGAGTAGTTTTCTTTCATTGGGCATGAGGGAGTTCAGCATCCAGACTGTGAATTATTTCCCAAGCAGCGTTTTTTAATATAACGTCAACATGGTGAAAGCTTGCAGATGTTCCTGCTCTGGATGTGCTCGAGATGCTTGATGGAAAAATAAACAATGTAATTTTTTTTTTTTCCAGTATAGCCATAAAAGGGCAGCGATGATTGTTCTGTCAGTTCATTTTGTTGTCATCACTGGGCACAGGGTAGCCTCTACATGTCATGCAACTGTATTTGCTTCAGCATGACTCTCACATGAAAGAAAAGTAGATTTTCCATGATTTAAAGAGCTAATATAAAGCTTGATTTATCCGTTTTATTTTCCATGTATTTAGTTTTCATTCTGCTAGGTGCAGCACATCAGTGGAACATGATAAGACACAACAACATCATGGATTATATTGACTGTCTAAAAGAGGTCAGGGAGCATCATTATCATGTTCTGTTTCATTTTTACTGATGTTGACTCTGGAGAAGTGTGTTCTACATAAAACTGATGAGTGCGGCAAAATGGAGAGAAGGAAATGAAGTCCTGGCGTACATGTTTGTAACAACCCTGAGGTTAATATGTTTTTCACATCTCATGATGATTGGGTGAAGCAGAACAGCAGCCGGTGCAGAAATTCCCCTGAATGCATTTAAACCGCATCAATCCAGCATTTACACTGCAGGGAGTTCTTTACAAGTGTATTTAAATTAAGTCAAACGTTGAATAATCATACCACCGATAACTTTAAAGTGTGTGCTCTCTGGCTATAAAGATATTACATTTTGTGTGCAGAACATTTCCCAGGGGCGCAGTAGTGGACAACATTCTTCTGAATTAAAAAGTGAGGCTTCTACAATGGCCACATCTGTTTTATTGACTGTTCACATTGGAATTTTCTATGGAAATGCACACCGAGCGAGGGGCAAGCAACACAATGGATTATGACTGGCTGGGAGTGCAGAGTGAGCAGCACTTAACAACGGTGCTCATTGAGACCAGATTAACAAAGGATATTCTTTTAGATGAAATTGGAGAAACGGGGAAGGGAAGAGATGAGAGCTTACTTATCCAGCAACTGAGAAAATGATTTCTGTAATGCTTTCATGAACTCATCAAACCTTTTACATATTCAGGTTTTAAATCGTTTTTTTTCTTTCAGTCTTACCTCCTTACCTGTATTGGTATGCAGCCTTCAAAATAGGTCAGAGTAGAACTTGCCAAACGTGTACATTAGAATGTACAGACACTCGGTGGGGGCTTTCACAACTGGAACGTTTGGAGAAGATGTTCAGAAACGGGGGGCATTTCCCTCCTTGGCCCGGTTTATTAGAGCATATTTGAACCATAGACTACATAGACGTAGTCTGACGTCACCCCTTGGTTACTGAAGCAGACTTTTGAAGCCCAATCGATTGGCGGTTGCCATATTGGAAATGCTGTCTCAAACTAACTTTCAGTCAACCTTTCGTAACAGGAAAAGATCTGGAGCTGAGGCGAGTCTTAAGCCTCCTGGTCAACAGCTGCAACAAGCTTGTCAGTCAGTCAGATCAGCCACGTCCCTTTCTATAAATAACTCTTATCCTTCATAAAATCCAAACGGATGAGTTTAAAATACATTTCCCCCCAGCACAGCATGTCCCAAAGAAAGACATGAGCTATTCTGACTGAAAATTGTTTTTTGTACAAGGCTGCAGAGATGTTTATTTCTGCTGTCAAAATAGATACTTTTATAGGAAGTGTGTATGTGACATGAGGTTCTTTTGAGCTAACCTCAAGTGGATACTTGAGGAACTGCATTTTTTTTTGCATGTCTGCATTGGCTTCATTTTTCAACACCAGATGTTACCTCTTGATTTTGAACGCAGCAATCGCACTCTGATGCAGGAAAACAAATCGTCGATTTCAGCCGGCTTGCAGTGAGAATGTTCATTAGGGCTGGGAATCTTTGGGTGTCTCACGATTCGATTCGACTCTTGGGGTCACGATTTTATTCAGAATAGGTTTTCGATTCAAACGATTCTGGATTCATTGATCCATGGTTTCAGAGTCTATTTATGAATTAGTACTTCAGGATCTTCTCCAGTCATCTGTGAGACTGGCTGCATTCTGTGTTGCTCTATTTGGCATTCTACTGAGTTAAACAGCTAGCTTTTAATCTTAGAAGAGAAGAATCTCGATTTTTACATACATTTATTTTTTTTCCACCTCTAATGTTCATTACATCTCATAATCAGCACAAATCTCTACTGGTTCAACAACTGGTTTGTTCAGTTTGACCTTCTTGCTGCTCTAAGTCAATCCATGACTCATTTTGTTGATAGGTTAATAAGCACCTCCTACTTGCTGTAATGGAGCCATCCCACAATGCAAAGGGAGACCAGTACACATGTCATATGTTTACCTTTGCAGTGGGAAAAGGAGGCTGTGATGTAATGGCGTAAGGACAGCTCTGAGTTGATGTTTGCTTTCGCCCGCTGCACAATATTCTACAACAGTGTGAACACAAGAAGACCCAGGAGAAACGTGTAGGCACCTTCTTGAAAGATGTGCAGGCCATGAAGCAGTTTGATGCACAAGGCCTCCGTATAAATGTTTAGAGCCACTGGAAACATTTCCTGCATGTGTTTACTTAAAGTCAAACAGGCCTTGAAAGCAGTAGGCGACGGATGCCTGGTGATTAACAGTTCCGTGTGTACTGGAGAGTTTTGTTATTTCCCGGTGCTTGTTCCAGTGACAGATCTGGGAACTGCAGGCAAAGAGCAGCATGTGCTCGAAAAGAAAGTGCTCTGCAAGGCTGATTGCCGGTTGTGTTTGCCCACTAAATGTTCACCGCACAGGAGCTGCTCGAGCCAAAGCACAACAAACAATGGTCAAAAATTAGCAACTTTTGTTGGTTGAACCTTCAGTTGATGAGACTACCAACAGAAGGGCAACAAGATTATCATACAGAGAAGAATGCATAAAAAGTGTGCTTTGATTTAGCATTCTGTATCTTCTTACTAATGATTAAAATAAAACAAGGAAGGCAAATAAAAGCAATAATCAGAGGTAAAGGTAGACATTCAAAAGATAATGATGAGTCTCAAGTCAGCATTGATTTGTTCTACAGGTGCTCAAACCAGAGGGGTAGTGGACCTGGACATAAAGCCGTCTGACTGTTGCAGATTAGTTAAAACAAATATGCAGAATGATTCAGTTTTGTTTCACTTTCTTTATTCATTTGAATTATAACCGCTGTTTTCACCCTGACATTCTCTGTATACCAATGCTGGTGAAGACAGACAGGTATACCTTGCATGAAACTAAAGCAAATAATTAAAGTGTAAAATGAATGAATAGATAAATACATAATTGGCGTCATATTTCCATTACTCTGTCCGTTCTTCCCGTATCCTCCACTAAATCAGTTCTCTTTTCCGTCGTACTTGTCGCTGCATTGCGTCATAAAGAATAATGTACATTTCCTCCCACTTCTCCTCCATCTGTGCTTTCTGCTTTCTTAAGCATTTGCTCATTTTTTCTATCATATAGATTTCCTCAATTATTTCTGCCCAGTGCTCCTAGGGGAACCCCTTTTAGCCCACTTCCTTGTAATAACTTTTTTCTTTTTTTTAACCAGCTATTAACAGTATTTTGACAATATAAGTGTCCCACATTTTTACAGTTCCTTCTAAAAAACATGAAGAAAAAGTTAAAGTTCATTGGGATTTCATGGCCTAGTACCTTTTGCTAAGTGTTATGTTACAAAATGAATTAGTTACTGAATGATAAATGTACCACTTCCTCAAATGTGCCACTCTATTCAACCTTCATACAATGAAGCACAGCTCAGATAAGACTAGACAGTCCTACAGCTAAAGGCTGTTTACATCCTGTGGTCATCAAATACAGAACTGGTAAAAATGTCATCATACTGAGCAGTACAAGTTAAAATAGTTTTCTTCCTATAACACCTTTTTGTTTTTACTGAAAATGAAACCGAACAATCACACTTCTCAAATCATCCTCTGGCTGAAACTACAACTATCTGACCAGAGCACTGACAGCTCACTCGCATACGTGGAGGAGAAGAAATCCCTTGTACTCTCTTGTGGTCATGTATGATGGATGAAGAGTGTGTGAGTGTGGGGTGGGGATATGCACTGTAAGTGCTTCCTGGCAGACCCTGTTCGGCTGTTGAACCGCCTGAATCAGAGCTGCCGGTGGTCTGATCTCAGCCAGGCTCGGCTGTGATGTGAAACAATTAGCCCAGGTCCACAGGGGCCACCCACAGTGAAGCCCACAGCTTTACCCAACCTGCTGGATGCAGACAGGATCCATGTTCATCTCATAGATCACTTCCACGTTGTCATGGGAAGCCTAAAGTTTCTCATGGCCGGTCTGACTGCTGAAGTACTGAACGTCCTCCTCTTAGTGAGGACTGACATCACTGTGGGGGATTTTATTGACAGTACAAATACACTAAGGGTCTGATGTGATTAGGCTTGTCTTATTGTGTCGACTGTAGCTGTGAGATCAGTCCAACATCTCATAGTGCTCTGATTAAAACACATTAACTAAGGTCTGCATATACTGCAGCAAAGCCATCTTTTTTAATCTCCTTCTCCCATTTTGGATTAGTGCTCATTCCACGATGTGCTTTAAACACAGTCACAGTCCAATTCCACTCTGGCATTCATCATCTTTTGGTGTGGAATATGTATTTTAAAATGTCCTCTATTATTTGAATCAGAGTCTTTGTTACAAAATAACACATGAAGAAGCTTATGTCCCTGCTGGGGTTGCCATGATACCAGACTATTCAACTTGGAAATAGTGAAAATCAAACAATATCAATTCCTGTTTCAACACCACAGCAACAAAAAGTCCTAGGATGCCAATATTTAGAACTTTCCTGTTTCCAATTATCAAACATTGCAAGTAGACTCCTACACACTGTCTAAATTGCACAAACAAGCGACAGTGTGCAGGAGTTTGTTTGATTCAGTTTTACTCCTAAATTCTTTATCATCATTGGATGCAGGATAACAAAATGTTGATAATCAGCTTAGCAGCAATAGACACCTGTCTTATGAAAAATATGTCGTTGATTGTTTAAAGCCTCAGCACTTTTCATTCATTAAAACGACGGAGAGAATGTATCGTTTAAAAACATGCATGGAAAAGTATGGACACATTATGACAACCTGAGTCCCTGTGTTTTATTTAAATGATGTTTTCAGACATGATATTCTTAGTATGTCACTCTGTATGGTGGTATGTTGATTAGGTAAACTGATGCTTCACGATGCTGAACCCAATACTTGAACAAATGCTACAGACATGACCAGAAACAAGAAAGTTGATATAGAAGTACAGAAACATGTGCATACTTTGACTTATCTATCCATAAATGTCTGTGTGGTGTCTTCTTACAGAAGGGATCATCCTTATGTTTAGCCGAGAGAAACTCTGCACCCTTTCATCCTGATTTACTGACTTATGTAATAAAAGTTAGGGCCATGTGACAAAATCACTCCACAGTCATATCTGAGGGCAGTTCATAAATGTGAAGCACCAACCAGTTGTGTGTAACCCCATGCTTGTCTTTGAGGAAAGGAGGAGCGGTGTGACACACACACAGGGCTGCTTGTCAGTTTCCTGGAAATGACGGCCTCTGGAGGACATTTGTTTGGACATTATGTTGATTATGACTTAGTTAATAGCTCACTGTATCATCTGCTGGCTAAATCGTCCATGAAATGAATGTCTCTATCCCCTAGTAAACATAGTTTTATGATAACATCAGCATACGTGCATTCTAAACAACTTAGCTCGACATGAATTTTGCGATGGTGATTGCCGTGTCCTCGAGGGAGAGCAGGGTACAAGCTTCTACAAGATTCTCTGTCTGGAGCCGACGCAGACACCAGATTTTTAAGTGGTACCAAACAGAGTTCACTGACAGGCTGTGACATTTCTCAGAGGAGCTTTATTTTTCAATCTCTTTGACTTAATGACTACATTTACTAAATTTGTCATAAAGTGTGTTTTCAATCTTATAAACTACAGCTTTTAATACCATCCAATTTAAAGATAGGGGAGGATTTTCTAGTTTGATGATCTCCAAGTATCTGAAATGAAAGTTTAAGTGGTCATACAGGAGATTCAGATGTGTGTTCTTAATGACATCTTAAGTGCTGCCAGACACTGTAGTGCTGTTTCTCACAGGCTTCAAGATCAAACTGTGCACTGTGATTTGTGTTATACTCTCTTTTCCTTTTTGTGTCCACTCATTATAGCTGTGTCTGAAAAACCAGCTCAAAGCAGGCTTGTAAATACCAGAAAACATGTATCATTTCCTGTGCACCGGTGGATACTTCCCAGAAAAGGCCTTCTGAGCCACTGGATCTCATGCACCGTGTAACCTTTCAGAGTTGATTGTCAGTTATGTCATCTACAGCTGAGTAAAGGTGGGATTAGAGATTACCTTTTATTGATCGTGCAATTTAAGTAATTGAAAACTGTTCCTCTGCGTACGACTAGAGCGCAAAAAAAAACAACCTCCTTCTTACCTTGGTGTGATTTATTTCACATTTTTCTCTTTTTTACAATCGCCTCGGACAGATGTAATAGAAAGTCTAGCAAAGGTGGAAAGGGTTTAATCATGTACTGTACATCTCTGTGAAGATGATCGGTTTCCTCAAACAGTATTAAATCTGCTCTACATTCAAACACCTTGACAGCAAGCTAAAACTAACACAACTCAAACTGCAGTTTTTACTCTATTTGATAAATGAAAAACAATGTAGGTTTAAATTATGAATGTAAAAAAGTTCTCACATAATAATGGATGATACTATAATGCTATCTCTTAAGAAAAGATTGAGTCTAATATATTATAAACAGAGCTTTACTCTGCCTCACATCCTGAATACAGACTCAGCTGCCAGGCTTTTAACCACAACATGAAGGCATGACCACACCACGCATTTCCTGTTTTAGTGTCTGCACATCAGAATAAATGATTTACTGATCATCATCAAGATTTTACTGATTACTTTTAAGGCTTTCAATGACCAGCTACATCTCTTGTTAACACCGTTCAAGACGACATGAGGGCTTCAAAACTCTGGCACAATCTGCCTGAGGAGACCCGGTCAGCTGAGTCTGTGTGATCTCTTTTAGATCCAGTCTTAAGACAAACTTTTCCCCTGCAAGCCTTTTGTTGACTTTTCATAAATTTACCAGAATTTTCATTTATTGGATTCCCCAAAAAATACATTTAAAATAGTTAAGTCTTTTAGAATTCTTCTGAATTAATGTAATGTCTTAGATGTAATAGATTTGTTATTTCTCATTCCTTGTGATTTTATGACCTGCCTGTTTATTTTGCCGACTCTGTAAAGCAACCTGGATTTAGAAATCATTATTCCCAAAAAGACAATTCTCAGCAAACGGAGTATCATGTGGATGCAGCAGCATCGGAAATGAAATAGTTCTCCGTAAAATCTGGGACATCTCTGTACCTGGCAAGGTTTGCATTTACGTCCCCTGAAACGAGCACACTTTTCATTCTTTTCTGGATTAATTTAAATGTTGTTATCAAGTTCAGTGCTTCCAAAAAACAGACTGAAAAGAATTTAAAAAAAAAAAGAAGAAGACAAAGAAGAACATGTGAATCCTGAAAGACGGACGTTACCAGACACCCTGCAGGTCAATGAGGATGTGTGTCAAATCAAAAGCGTGCATCTGTAAGACATCTCTAGTGGTGGTGTCTTCTAAACTCCCTCATCCTCCTTCCCTCCCTCAGTGCCACACAAACTGCAACACTCAGCCAGCCTGCCGCACACGCCTCATGTTTTATTCAGTGGCCTATGGGAAGGCTGTGTCTGTCTTTGAAGAGTGCTGCCTAAATTGTGTAGCAGACCCATCTCCTCCTCTGTGTTCAAGGGGTGATCGAGTATAAATGTGTATGTACATGCTCAGAGGAACACAGGCCTTTAGACAGCCCAGGTGGGCCAGGTCTGCTCTGCTTCTGGATGAAGCACATAATTGCCGGGCCTTCAGGGTATATTTAGCCTCCAGTGTTACTTGAAGTCCTGCCCGTCCCAGGTTAAAAGCCTTTCCTCCATAGACTTCTCATTGCCGTCCTTGGCTGTGGTCCGGAGCCTTTAGCAGCGCTTGCAAGGTAACAGCTTTACCTTCAAACACCGGGGTAACATTGTCGTGGGAAAAAAAAAAAAAACATTATCAGCATCAACCTTGCGATATTGCCTCCCTGCTGGGGCAGGTTGTTTTTATGTGTCCAATCTGCAGATTTTTCTCAGGGTAGAAGGACTAATAATTAATATGCCATGCATTGTTTGTCCTCACATTATGAACAAAAAGATTAATGTGTTTAATGCTAAAACTATTAGTCAACATTTCATCATAGAGTTAGTCAACAACACATGTAGTGAGGGCATCTTTAATGATCATTTAATCCTCTTGTGTGGTGTTTTTGGTTTGTGGTGATTTTAGCAACCCCTGTCGACGAGGTGGTAACTTTGATCTCTATGCTGCTCCTGTCCTGTATTTGTGTAGGATGTTTTTTTTTAAGCGAGAATCTTTGTCTTTGTCCTCATCAGTGGTTTCAGGCATTAAAAATAACCTGAAAGAAATAGTCAATCTTAATCTAAGGCTCTAGTTTGATTCTGTTGATCAAAGAGGCTTCAATAGAAAATGTTAGCCCTATTGCCTGTTCAAAGCACGATATTTACGTCCCTCTGACATCTTCCTCCATCCTTCAATATGGAGTAATGGAGGGACGAAGTGATCCCACCTCTGAACCCCCATCTGAGGTAGTGACCCTGTCGTTACAGTGCGGAGACAGGATCAGCAGAGCCATCAGCGGAGAGCAGCGCTGTGTGTGTGTGTGTGTGTGTGTGTGTGTGTGTGTGCATGTAAGACTGTGTGTGTATGTGGAGCTCCTGCTTCTGTTCCTCTTCTGTATCACCGTAACACAATGACAATTCACAGACTGGGACACCAATATGACATTGTTGCAGAATCATTGTGAATGTACAAATAGGTTATGACGGAGGAGCTTTGTTGCGGTTGCTGTTGGGGAATCGCACTCTGAAAAGGCTTCAGTCTGTTTCATAACCAGCTGAAAACTGTACAGGAGCTTTAAGTAACATGTTCAGGATATAGAATGATTTGTCTCTTATCTATGGATTATTCAAGAAACGAGAAGTAAGTCGGGGCCAAATCAGATGGAGGTTAGTTTAAGATAAAAGTCCTTAATCTACACTTTTATCCTAAACTAAGTATGAAAATGAGTTCCAAAAATGCTGCTTGTTTAAAAATTGGTTTACATTTACATATTGATTCTCCAACTGCAAATTGGAGCCTGCAGTAGACTCTGGTGAATATGCATGGGTATATGTTTCATGTTTTGAATATGAATTACCCCACTGTTCAGTGTTTCATTCCTGTGAACATTTCACTGGGTGGAAATACTTTAACTCCCGAGAGGTTTGGATAAGAGAGTCCCCACTGTATCCCTTTGTTGTTGATTTGTGCTTCCAGCCTGCTTCCAGTTGTTGCCAGCACTTTGTTTGAATTTCAAGCATTATGTGGACCTCAAGACACAAAAAAAAAAAAAACTCAACACAGACATTTGAGCGGGCTAATATGTTTGTTCTCCATTTGACTGAAGAAACATGTACTGTCATGGCTTTTTATCATCTTGAATTTAAAGATTAAAATATATATATGTGAAGCTCGGGGTAATGAGTCAGTTAGAAAGGAGCATGTTTATGGACATCGGTATCTTCAGAGAGGCCTTGCAGAGGTATCCGTTCATGCCTGATGCGATTTCTTCTGCTGAGAGAGCTCTTTGAGCTCTGTCAGGTTTTTCCTGCTTGACTTAATTGAAGAGAGGGCTGGATTGTGTGTGAGGAAAAAGAGGGAAGTGGGGGCTGGAGGGAGGAGGGAGGAGGAGGGGGGTAGTGCCTTGGAGTGTCTTTCCACAAGTGCTTTGCTACCCAGTCCTGAAACTGGAACCCTGTGGGAACAAGCATGTTCAGGTTTATTTTATGTTCAGTGCATGGAGGGTGAATCGAGGGGACAAACTGCACGCAAAACAGAGCACAAGCGGTACTTGTCACTTTGTTTACAACAAGGCCTGCACAAGAGACACTGCTTTCGCCTATTTCTGCCAAACGTATTCCGTCCCAACTTGACAACGTATGACTGTTTTTTGTTTTCCAGCTGACAGTTGTGGGATGCTTGGATAAACAGGAGCTTATCTATAACCATTCTCACACTTATCAGACAATCAGCTACCTGATATGTCAGAGTTTCCTGGACTTGTTGCAGCTGCTGTGGTAAACATATCTGATTATCACAGTGGCCACTGGAGAACAGGGTGTGGATATCCACTTCTGTGTAATGGTGTTAACATGTTGACACTGTCCTCACCTTGCTTCAATTCTTTACACGCGTCTCGCATGTTTTCAAAGCTTCAAAAACAAAGATCTATTTAGCCCCGAAAAACCTTTTGAAGCCCAAATATAATCAGCCATCTTGCTCCTCTGCTGAGGAACAATTGGGATCAGAGCGAAGCAGCTTCATTTGCAGGACTTCAAACAGCCTATTCTCCCCAGGGCCATTACCCCGCTCAGGAAATGAGAAAGTGGGCTCCTGATGTCACTGGCAAAACCCCGTGCACAGAATGCCGGGTTAAACTGGGAGGGGGGAGGGGAGGGGAGGGGAGGGGAGGGCCATGCTAGATCAGAGTTCAGACATGTTTACATTACAGCTCAGGATAATTCTCAGAGCCCGGCCAGGCTGCTGAAGTTCCCAGGCTCCAGAGTTGCAGAGTGCTGAAAAGAGGCTAGAGCATTCACTTTTTCTTCTCTCCTCTCCTCTCCCTCCCTCTCCTGTGCTCTGAGGTCGGAGACACAGTTCAACTCCATTTGCATTGAAGTAATGTTGTGTTCCCTGCTGCTACAGTTGGACTTGTGAAATTTACAGGAAGCTGAAAGTCAAAAACTTTGCCTGAAATGTTCTAGCTGACATTGTCTTGGAGATAAATGTCAAACAACGTATTCCAGCTTTAGCATAAGAATACATTATTTAATTTATTTTTGTCTCAGTTCTTCTCCTCTTTCTCTCTCTTTCAAAGAAGTGTTTGATTTGCATAACCCCCTATATCCGTCTCAGCAGTAACAATATGCACAACAATAAATGCTGTTCCTTTCTCCAACATGACTTAAACTCACATACTGAGCCTATGGGAGGTTTTTTTTTAATATTAAATATTTACCAGGCGCAGTGGTTAGTGCGCACGCCCCCATGTACGGAGGCTGTGGTCTTCCAGGGCGGACGGCCCAGGGTTCAAATCTGACCTGTGGCTCCTTTTCCCGCATGTCATTCCCTACTCTCTCTCTCTCTCTCTCTCTCTGATTTCCGACTCTATCCACTGTCCTATCTCTCAGATAAAGGCACCAAAAGCCTAAAAATGAATCTTAAAAAAATATGCATTACCATCTAGATCAGGGATGGGCAACTTTGGTCACAGCAGGAGCCACATTAATTTAATTCTCACTGCCAGAGGGCCAAATTGTAGGATACAAAAACGACTACAGTCAATTATGTCTCAAATGTAACTCAACATATACCAGTGATCAAATGTTATTATGGACATATTTCTGTTTTTCAGGATTTCATGGCAGATTTTGTTGTGTCTTCTTCATGTCTCCAATTAATTGATGTGTAAAAACTGACCTGAGGGGCCACGTTGAGAGTCGATGGGGGACTCATGTGGCTTTTATAGGATAGCCTTAACTATTTGTTTTATGCCCAATAACGTCTTAGACAAAATGGTAAAACCGTTACACAGCATCTCGATTGTGATCAGAGATAAGTATATTAACATCGTAAAATATTTTGTCACTATGATGTTGCTATAAATGTGAATTTCCTCTTGACGGTATTACAGAGGTTTCCCCACCTCCACCCTTTCTGTTGTGTCAAACACAAGTAAGAGACAAACACAGTTCTCTAAAATAAAATAAAATAAGATTGAAGACATGCTGCCCTCATGTCTTTTGGTATTCAGCTGTTCTGCAGACGGGGCCCATAATGAACTGATTCCTCACCTAACTTAATATCAATCAGACTTGTCGGTTATATTGCTTTACATTAGTGCTGTGTCTGCCTCTGTATCCACACAACTGTCAAATCTTAGTTCTGTCTCAGACGGTGTGTGACTGGCCTGTCTGGAGCATCAGATACGGAGGAAGGAGGAACATAGATGGTCTTGTTTTCTCGCCTCAGCTCTGCCAACAAGGCTGAGAAGTGGCAGCTGGAATGTTTGTGTTAGTGCTCTGCTGTGGTGAGGTGTCACGGTGCTGAGCTTTGCTCTGGCGCCTGCTCTCTCTTCACCTTGCCTCGAGGCACACAGGACACTGCTGTTGCATCTACAGAGCACATATAGATCAAAACCAATGCAGGATCTCTGCTCTTTATCTGTCCTCTCCAGTCATCGAAAAAGTTGGTTTGAAAAAAAATGAAGCTGGCCTTTAGTGGGACAGTAATCTCTATTCACAGATTCTGCATAACATTTGCAGAATCTCTTGGCATGCAACTCGATTTTTGGTTGTTGGAAGTGCTCTGGTGTCTGTTTGTAGTCGGATGCTGATTGTCCACTTGCTTTTGGGAAATTACACTGCAGGGAAACTGTACTGGTGTAGAGCAAACGAGGCTGAACGCAATCCACTGTTATCTAATCCTGGAACCCATCAGCTCTCATCTTTAGGTGATTTAGCCTTTATGCAAATACATATCTGCATGCAAGTGCAGATAACATAGAACTCTATTTTCACTGTTCATGTTGCTGGTTTGAGTGTAAGCGATTGCAGTGCATGGAAAAAGGAAGTCTTGGTATCTCCTGCACTGTCTTCACCAGAAGCCCCGATAAGTTTGGTTGCTGCTTTTAGAGGCTCGACAGAAATGCAACATGGTTTGGTGGCACTATATTCAACTTGTATTAATTATGAATGACTGATACATCTGCTCACTATAGATGCATTAGTACTGATATTATTGACTTCAACCTGAGATATGTCATTGCTCCGGTTGTTATGCTTTTTGTTTTTAAATGAATGAGAAAAACAGTCTTTAACTCAACATGTGTTGCTCATTAGATAAAAACTATAATAATAATAACAATAAAAAGTCTTACCCGCTGGTATGGTGCAGGGTTGTGAATGTCTGACAGCAGTTTACTATTATTAAAATTGGGTGTAGGCGCTCATATCCTGAAACTTTTCTCTATAAAAAGTTGTATTGGGAAAAAAGGTACGCAGAAAAAGACAATCAAACCTTAATTGTAGAAATGACTGATTCTAAAAATGAAATGCTTTACAACACACCTGCTATATGTTTGCTCTGTTTGCACTGAAAGTGGATCATTGAAGGATTACATGAAGGTGTAATGGGCAGAAACATGGAGTCTCACACTGAAGTCATGCAGCTGACAATAACAATCATGACCTCATGTGGTGTGATTTGCCAAACAGTTGTTAAGACTGTAGACTGTTTGTGGTGTACTGGACTTCATTACAGTATTGGGGATTTTCGAGTATTTAGCCGTAAAATCAGCTTATAGAAAAGAGAAAAGAAAACTATCATTTAAAAAGTTCATGAAGCGGATTCTTGTGTGTCCACTAGGGGTTTTCATTTCCACTGTCTCTGTCTCTGTGACAGGCCTCTTCATAATCTTATGGTCGTGAAGAATGGGCTCTTAATTCATGCAAATTGTTGCTCTGGCCCCTTCATGTTTTGATCTCATTTTTCTTCACACTCAAAGTACAAAGTCGGTTTAATCCATCTGGTAAAGCCAGGAGGTAAATGTTCCCTCCAAAAAGATAATGATGACTCTGAAAGCAATTAAGGAAGCAAATCCAGTAACTACGTGGGAGACGCTTTCAAGTAAGCTTGTGGAGTAATCCAAAATAAGACATGAACACTTTGCAAAACACGTGTTCAATTGGATAATTACACCAAAATGAAGCAACGATAGGCCAAGAGCAGATCAGTCTGGTTGCCCTTTTAATCGAGGGTACGTGTGGTCTATACTAGAATCGACTTTGGTTGAACATCATGCTTGTGAAGTGGACTCTTAGAGAAACGTATCACACTCAAGGAGGGGAGTTATGTGTTAGGTCAAGGGTCAAGTGCTGCTGCTCTGTGATCATCAATCAATTTATTATTAAATTTTCAATTTTCCACTGCATGAACCTCTATGAGAAATGTTATTGTGGATGAAGCAAAAAAGTTCAAGCTAATCTGAGTTCAGTAATGGGAGTGAAATGGGAGCATGCTGACAGTGTTCTTGGTGAAATATTTTCTTAACAAAATATTGGACTCCATACATTATAGTGCTTTCACACTTTTTGCAAAACTGCTGAAAACCTGGTGAATTTTTCAACCTGACTTTACCCGCTTCCTGCCACTCCCCTGGTTACATTTCCATGTGAAGTCCGGGGGTTGAGCCAATGCCAGAACACAGCAGGAAATATTCAGGAAAAATTCACAGAAATCGAGTGGGAGGGCTTGTAGTGCGCTACCTCCTAGATCTCTGTGCACATTATAAAACTGCTTCATCATGTTTTCTGTTCGTCGTTATGTTCTTCTCTATACTCTTATCTCAGTTACTTTTCTGTTATCACCACAGCATCGGACCGTGTTGCTTTAGCCGCCGTTCCCGTGTTGTCATATCCTGCGTCCTGCGTACTTGAGACCTCCCCCAAACCTCCCGTCTGACAGGGGTGGTCTCTCGTGGTGGTGAGGTGTATTTTTGAATAGCCAGCTGAGAAAGGAACTTTTAGGGGCAGTCTGCATGACATTTCTAGAAGCTTTCAGGAGTGCATGTGTGAAAACAGCTTCAAAAGGAATGGTTTCTGTAATAGGGCCCCTTTAAATTAATTAGATCTGACATGTTCTTTCAAAGGGCCTTATGGTACAGATTGTTTTCACTGATTGTTAAACCCCCCCCCCTGAGTAAAAGCTCTTATTCCTGATTTTAGTAAACAGAAAAAGCCTTCCCATGGAAATTGAAGGTACATGATTAATAAACGAGTAGCGGCTCATTGTTCGGCCCTTCTGCTTACAGAGACAAACTGTGATGCCACATTCTTTTCATAGCTTTTAGTGAGAAAGTGGGGTTATTATGTGTGTGTGCATGCATGATAACAAGAAGGAGAAAGAGAGCGAAGAGAACATTCCTTTCTCACTCCCACTCTCCTCCACCACACCCCCATTGCTACTCGCTGCCACCCCACCCCCAGTTTCCTTCCTGTGCTTTTTTTAGAGTCTATTGGATGTTTTTCCCACATCCGGCAACAAAGCCAGCCTTTTTATGCCATAACCTAACAGCATGGTGTTCTGTGGTTCGGCTACACACACGCATGGGCAAATGTGGTAAATTAACTGAAGCCTTCTCTTTCTTAACTTCACGTCCTCAATTCATCTCAGCAGGCAGGGTGCTCAGGTAGTCTGCAGTGTCTTGTACTGTCATGTATTGTCCAATAATATCTCTTGTACAGACAAGCACCAGCTAACACAGGATATCAGTTGTCTTCATCTTGACTGCATGCCCTTTTAGTGGATGTGAATTTATGATTGAGATAAAACCTGAGCATCTCAATGATTGCACTTTAATCATTTATTTAAACAATACACAGATCAGAGGGAAGCTATAAATACATGGTGGTATTGCTTGAGGCAGGGATATAATCTGCAAAAAGGATCTCGTGTTGTTTGTGTAATTATGTTTGTATTTATTGAACAACAAAGTTAGTATATATAAGCATAATAATGAACAACTGTTCAGTTCTCACAGTACATGAGCTGGGGTGTGGCCTCATTTTCATCTGTGGAATCAGCACTGTAAAAAAAAACTTGTCGTCATGGTTACTTATAACTCATTGTCAGTTTAAGAAGTTAGTGCATATGTTGTGTTAACTTCATATTCTGTGTTTATGCCATCTTCCCTACTGGGAAGTTTTCCAATTTGCAAAAATAATTTGGTTTGAATTTAGAAAATGTGTCAAAAAGAAATACGTTGGTAGGTTTCTTTGAATTAACACACATTTATTTTAACTTGGCTGAAATTCAGTCAACTTCAAATTTGATGACACTTTTTTTCAAACAGTTCAGACTAGTTTTTCCTTACAGTGAGGGAAAGTTATTACAGCAATTTTACACATAAATCACTTTTAGTGATCTGGCATGTTACTTAGAAATGCACATTGAATGCACTTTCTCCTGAAGGCCGGGTGTGGGAGGTCTTCAGGGACAGTAAAGTAAAACAAGTTTCAGTTTAGGACACCAGTACATAAAATGTACTTTTCTAGTCACTTTGAAAGTGAACTTATATAAAACCTGCATGTTTTTTACAAAACCAGCACAATAATTGACATTGTTTGTAGACAAAGGTGTTCTGTCAACGGTCAAACAAGACTTTAAAATGACAGTCTATGGGAAAAAATCATTTTGGGCCGAAGGGGATTTTTGTGTTGTGGAACCAGTTTTTTTTCCACAGGGACACACTGGAAGCATGCTTGTGTTGAAGCAGCATAATGGATTTATAAGGTTGCCTCCTATAGGCAAGCAATTTTATTGCACAAGCAAGACATAACCAGTATTAGAGCAGACTGTAGTGTTTTCTATTTTTGGGGGTTTTAACATATTTTAGCCATGGGTTTACTCAGTTACTGTGCTAGCTGTGATCTAAATGTGCTGTACATCAATGACAGTGTTTAAGGCTACCTGAAGGTTACCTGCAGTGCTGTTATAAATCCACAGATAATATTTTTTTTTTTTACACATTTAATTAGATTGTCCTTAAATGGACCACTGAGCTCCCAAATGTACAATATGTAAACATGTTTTTTTCCCTTAAGCTCTTCTCGGCACATTATACCAGAACAACTTTTCAAAGCACTGATTAAATACTGACACTTTATCAGCATTTATCAGCGTTTGTCCTCATTGTCATTCCCAGTGAATAAATTCCCTTAGTAAGAGGGAATTTTCACCCTGTTTTGCTGCCTTGGCTGTGTTTGAATCACCAGGCTCATCTGTTTTGCCTGATGTAGTCAAAGCAAAGAAAAAAAACAGATGTCTGGTCCATGAAGGGATGCCTTGCCAGTTGAGCTGTAAAATCCACATAAGCAAGCAGGATAATCTCTTCCACCCAGACCAAATATCATATCCTGGGATGGAAATGCAGAGAGTTCCATTTACACAACCGTGAGTGAACAGGATGTAATTTAATGTGACAGCAGCATAATGAACAATGTGATATCCCAAATCTCTTCACATTGGCATTACAGGTAGATGCTCCTTTTAGTTTTAATGAAATGTCAACCATTTATATACAGAAGTAGTCGCTCATGATGCTGCTTTTGATTTTGAAATTCAACATTGCATGAAGTTGGCACAGGTTGTTTCCTATTTGCCTATTTGCCTATTTCCTGTTGATGCACAGATGCTGAGATAAGCCAAGCCTCAAGTAACAACCGTTTTCAAACTGAGGACATTGAGCAGGGATAACCAGTAAGAAATATATGGACTTGTAAGTTTAATCATTTAAAATCTGTAAGTTTATGAGAGACACTGTCTAGTCGAGCTATTGTTGCACTGCTCATTCTTCTTTGCTTGGAAAAGGGAGGATGGCCAGATTCTTTATTTTTGCTTCTGCAGACGGAATGAGGTATAAAATGAGGTTAAGTCGGGGTGAAACATTTGGCTGTTTGCGTTCACATATGCAACTCACCCCAAAGATGTTGCCACATATTCAGGAGTTTTGTGCGAAAACACCATCAGCAGCAGTTTGAGAGTTCAACATACATTTCATGAAGTGATACCAGGCATACACGACTGAAGCAAGTTAGACTTTTATAACCAGCTGACCCCACTGTTCAAAAAAAAGGCTTAGAAGCAGATTTGTGTTTTCTTCGCAGTTGTCCTTTTTAAACTATAAACTGCATCTATAACCTTCTGATAAAATGTTCCCCATCAAGAATAGTTTGTCTATTTCCATAGCATGGACTAGATGTGTATTTGATCAAATGTCACTATAGGTGCAGGGGACCTGCTTTGAACAGTGCTATTTTTGGATAAAGTAGGGCACTTATCCTTAGAGACATTTTTTCCACTGTTTGTCTTGATCAGCAAATCCTCATAATCAGTTGCTAAGTGTTTCCATTACATTTGAATGATTGTCAGTGATTGTCATGGGAAAGTTGGTTTTTTCCACTTGGACAGATTACCTGAATTACCTGAGAGCACACAGTCTCTCTCACTAGCTGCGACATGTAAAAAGACCTAAAGCGTTGGTTCACTAGTGCCTACTAAGACACACACACAAGAGCTGAGTGCATGCAGAAACTTGCTCAGAGACATTGGCTTTGCTGCAACCTTGAACTCTCCCTGCCACTGTGAGAGCCACCGCTTACTCAGACTGTGAAGCGCTTTTCAATGAATGATCCCCTTATTACTATTAATTACCCCTTAAATGCTGTTTATTCGTTTTCTTTGTGCACACCAAGTGACAAAAAACGCTTAAAGCATTGACCACTAGAGGGCAGAGCAGACATCACACTGACGGCTGGATTATTGTTGCTAACAGCTGCGACTCAAGGTCTTATTCACAATGTGTAAAGCCTTGATGATATACAGGTGCTAACACTCCCAAAAACATGTTCCTGCTCCGTGCAGTTTGCTCAAGATTTGCGTCTGAATGGGAAGAGAAGCTATCGGAAACTCGTATCTGTCCTCTCTTGTTGGTAGAGCACAATTCTGTCCACATAAAGGTGACGAGCTAAAGGTGAGGGGAAACTATTTTCAGGTTGTTTTTAAAAAGGCCAGACTCAAACATTTTTAATATGGGTTTCACTGTTTGAATCAAGGAGCCACAAGGACAACTCAAAGATAAACAACAACACCTGGACCTCCCCTCACATTTGGATGAAGAGTAGAGCAGCTGCAGCCCCAGACTGAATTAACCCCTGAGTATATTAATGATAGGCTAGTAATATTTACAGACTTAATTTACAGATTATTATTTCTAATCATACAGCGGTGGAAGTGTTGTCATGATCCCTGGAAAGTTTGTTCGGGACATTGCTTAAAAAATACTGCAGTGCAGTTACCAACTACTCTCAGCAGATTGCTGAGTTGGTCATTTTTCAACTCTATCAAATCTGAGCGTCATTGTTATTGAGTTAGACGCTTTTTGCAATTAGGCCCAATTCCATAGAAACAGGGCAAACGTTCGACTGCATCATGACTCATTTAAATAGGCGTAAAATGCATCACTGCACAGAGAGGCAGTCAGCGGTGCATTTAACCCTTTGCATGTCTTTTGTGTCTTAATGACTCATTCACAAAGGTTTAGCATGCACTAAAGCTGCACAATCCTTTTGTGAATCAGGCCATGGCAGTATGTATTTAATCACCTTATTAAGTTAAGTTGACTTCTGTGTAAAATTCAGTTGCAGAGTTAGACATCCAGATAAAACATTAGGAGCTTTTTCTTGACATTTTTAAATTCCGATGTCACATAATCTGTCTTTATAGCTGTATCTGTAAATGTGCTGTAAACCAAACAAATACACGTATGTGAATGTAGCTAAGTAGAATGTATGTCTAAATAGTATTAGGCAAAGCCCTTACGCACCGTAAATCTCAAAGACAAACAAGCGTTTGCTCAATATGTTCCTTTTCCCATTATGAAAAACGTGATAATCCTGGGTTTCTAAAACTATTCAACTAAGCAGTTAAACAACAGTATGTTGTAAGAATGACTTATACTCAAGTTCCAACCAGGCAGTTATTTAAAACCATTATTTGGAGCCAGAAGTGTGCAGGATTATCCAATGCAACATTTAATTTACTGCTCTTGTGGGTTTGTTTGTTTAAATGGCGGTCTAATTGATCCAAAGACTTTTCAATAGTCTTGTGAAAACCAAATGTTCAGGTCTCAGCTCTCCGCAAGCTGGGAAAACAGTTTGGAACAAAATCATGTTTCTAATGGAAACTTGTATCTTACTAATATCTAAGATATATCAGTACCATGTGATGTTTTTGTTTTTTAGTCCTTCTGGGAAATGTCAGCCCGATGATACATTTATAGAGGTCACATTTTTTCTGCACCATGATCCCCCAATGCTTCCCCCCCCCACCACACACACTTTTTCCTTGGTTGGAGCTCTGCAGTGTTTTCTGTGTCCGTCTCTGCCAGCACCGGTCCACACAGGCCTTATTTGGAATGTCAGAACTGATAGTAGTGGGAGTCAAACAAAGCTTCCCACTCATTTATTTTCTTACTTTCTAGCTGCTGCAGTCCCTTTTCAAACCCAACCAGCACCGGATTGTTCCAGAGCACGACTGCAGATTAGAGCGCCTGCTCGTCTGTCCTGATGCGTGTGTGTGTAATTTAAGTGAAAGCTGAGCGAGATGACAGAACTTAACAAGTACACGCTTTTCAAACTGCTGGATTTTTCCAAGCTTTCTCTATTGAAGCGGTTTAAAACACTAAATGTGTGGCGACTCTATAAAAGTGTGAGGCTTATCAAGCCCTCGCTGACTGAAGCAGCATTAGCAGCATTAACCACTCAGCCCAGGTTTCCCACGGGATATAAAATGGATCCTTGTTTCACCAGGAAATCATCACAGTGATGCTGCTAAAAAGCACTTTGCTGCAATCACATCAGATACCTTCCTGATTTGGAACTGCTGTCACTGTGCTTGAACGAAAGTAGCAAATCATTTATAATCCAAATAGTGAATAATTAAGAGGTAAATATGATACAGTTATAGATGATCTTATCAAAAGTTACTGGTTTTCATAAGTAACACACACCAGTCAGACAGCTAGCATTAGCTTGTCAAGCTAGTGGCCTGAGATACTGTATGACTGTTTCAGGGCTGCTGTTGCTCAACTCAGCAGTGGCACTGTTGGCTCTCGCCGTCCTGCAGCTGCATGCTGAAGAGCAGCCAGATGTTGGAGATGGTGAAATGAGCCTATGCGAGCAGGAAACAGCTCTGCGTGCCATAGGAATCGTCTTTGAAAACAGGAAGGGAACTTGTTCCCTGCTTATGGGCCTTTTCCTGTGGCATGACCGGAGGCAGGCCTTGTGTTTGACGGTTGCTGGGAGAAAGGTACTCGTGTTTGTATGGAAATGGCCTTTTAAGGGTACAAACATTCGAGGAAGGCTTTCGACCTGTTTAACAAGGGATTTGTTTCCACAGAAGCTAAAACCATCAAATAGTCTACTACCTCATGTGCCCTCCTTTTTTTAACATTAGTTTCAGCCAATGCACCTGATAGTTTCAGTGTTTTGTGACAGACTGAAAGGTGCCTAAAAATCAGACATTACTGTAGTGTTATTTACAGGGGCGGTTCTAGACCACTTATACTGAGGGGGCCAAACTGGGGCCAGTTGTTTTGTCAGAGGGGAACATTAAACCCAGGTGAAAAACAGACAAAGGTGATTGCTTTAAAATATATACTGCATATATATTATGCCAAAAATAGCGCACATCATTAAATACCTCAACATAAAATACCATGATTTATATTTGTTTAAGTAACAGTATTTAATACTAGATTGTGAGTCTGGTTGTATACTGTGTATGTTCACTCATTTTGGAGGGGTGGCCACAGGGGGGGACCAAGCTTGGTGTTATTGGCCCCTGTTGGCCCCTGCCTAGAACCGCCCCATGGTTATTTACTTGATTCACCTCCTCTTACTGAATAAAAAAACTTGTCTTGTTTGAAGTGATCATTTCTCTTTCATTATTGTTCATGCTCACTGTGACTCCAGGTGTCTGCAGGGGTCAGTAATCTCTTATTCTCTTATGCTCTGAACAAATTCTTTAATTTTCTGATTTATGTTACCCTCTCCACACCATCAAGCAGTTTCCCAGCCTGAGATGTTTCCTCGTCATGTTAAACACATCATGTGCGCTTCTGTGATGCAGGGCATGCACAGAGGGTGTTTCCAGCATGTTTGCCGTTGAACCAATGAGAATGTAAGACTGCATGTGTGTTACCGCTAAATTGAACCCTTTTGCGCTTCACTAGCAGCTTAGCCTATATGTTGTTGGCAGGCGAGAGCTGTATGCTTACGTGTGACTAGCTCTTTGTTTAATGCTGATAAGTTTTCTCGTCCGTCCTGTTAACAACATTCAGTGGGAATTGTCTTAAGTGGGAACAAATGATGACGTGATGAGCAGTTTTGGATCCTGATGTGACCTTTAAACCTAGGAGTCAATCTGCTGCTTGCTTGGTGTATTACAGCATGTCGACTATGTCATGTTAGTTTCCTCACTTTAAATCGATGGTTGAAGGAATCCCTCTTGCTCAGGAAGCTACAGCTACATGCTGCACAGGACTGCTCCTGAGTTCCGGGGAGCCCTCGGTCCGCCTCACAGTAGATGTCTCTGTGGTTAAGAATGACATGCAGATGAGAGGCGACAGCGGTGTCAGGAGCTCTGTGAGCCACATGGCCACGGGTGATGTGATGTGACGGCTTGTCACTGCGATGTTGGTGACCTATGGTATGTCTGCAGTGGCGTGGCCTAGCTGGTGCGCCTGTGATGTCTTGTCAGGAATCTGCCTTCCTCCTCCCACACAAACAATAACACATCCCATATTTACTCCCAGGATCACTTCACTGCTGCCCTGTCATCCTGGGAATCTGCAGGCAAGGAGCCCCAGCTCTTGTACCTGTTCAGAGAATATACCTTCTTTAGATTCATTTTTTAAAAATGACCTTAAAACATCCTGCCGAGGTCAAGAATATTATGTGTGTTAGATAATATATTTGTCTAAACACAAGTTCAAGTTTTGACTGAAGCTATACTAAGAGCAGCTGTGATTACTGTGTCGCCGCACCCTTAGGTCAAGACATCACTGTGATGGGTTTGCAATGACCAGTGTGGAGATATTTGCACTGCTTGTGACTCTTTTTAAAGGGCGCCACATATATTTTTCTGGGGTTGATGCATATTTTCCGAGCTGCCTCCTTTAGCCTCGGGGATATCACATTAAACTGATATACCTGACTCAGAACAAAGGGCAGGCCAATGCTAGGACTGATTGCAACGCTACCTTTAATCTGTTCTTTTTGGAAAACGGAGAGCTGGTTTTTGAATAGGAAGTGTCCGTAACAGGATTTTTTATTTTTTTTACATGCAAGCTGCCTTTTATTAAAATAGCTAAATTTCTCTATGGAATGTTGGAGCTGAGCTACATGAACTGTTCAAAAAAAAAAACCTGCCTTCAGTAAACATAATGGATGATTTCTCTTCAAAGGGGCTCTTATCATCTCTTTCCATTTCCCAGAGGCTGCCACAAAGCTGCTTCTCTTTTCTTCCTGCTGCCGCTGCCGCTGCTCATCCTTCTCTCCTGCCTGCTCTCTGGAGGGCAGCCTCAATCTAATACAACTGTGTCAGGAAGTGTGGGGATGCAAAGTGCTGATGAGCCAAAAGTAGCCCACCTCTGCAGTATGCTGCTTCGTCCCTACACGCGCCAGCCTGATTAGGAAAGCACACCATGAACCTTTGCTTGCATTTCTGTGCAACGCCGCTGCACATGTCCTGTTAGAAACGGGCTTTAGGCCACGTGCTTGATTTAAAAGATGATATTTTACAAATGATGTTATTTAAATAAGGATCAAGACAACGAATTTAATCATCGTGTCAGCAACTAAGTCATTGTCCCAAACGTAATACGACAATTTTACTGATTAAATTCCAGAAGCAGCTGCAAAGATTCCCAAAGAGGCAGATTTTTCATCTAAATAAAGCTCCAATAGATATCTGGTGAAGTATTTCCTGTTGAACTGTAATAACCTCACACAATACATGCTGATGTGACATCTTTTTTCATTTTGGGTCACTTATAATGGCTTGATGCTGCTCTCAACGTGGTATTGTTTTCTTTGCATTGCACATTTCTTTAGACCTCTGTATTACTTAAAGCCAAAAGAATTCTTAAAATAAAACTTTGATAATGTGAAATGAATGATCTCTCTGCTTGCTGGTCTCAACCCACTTCCAAGTTTTCTGGATCCATCGTCTTAATTAATACATCACAAATAGATACTGAATAAATACGAGCTACAGCTTAGAAACAAAGCAGGATTCAAAATAGTAAACAGTTTATTGTAAACAGGAGACCCTACATTTGACTGAAATTATTAAAGACCTCGAGAAACGATGTACTCCACTGCAGCAGTCTTACCGTTAAATAATTAAGAATTTCAAGATAACCTAGATGTTTTATTCAATTTCTTTGGATATAGTGTAATAGCTTACAGCTGTAGACAGGCTAGTAGAAACCCTATAATTAAACTGAGCGCTCCACACTTTCTCTGTGTTCTGCAGGCAGATATCTGAATGTTATATGACAGCTGATCATTGGCACTGGTCTGAGGGCTCTTTTTTTTCTGATCTGACTATAAAAACTAGCTGAATATTCCCTCTTGCAACAATGTGCAACCGGCAGAGACACATAAATATTGTGTCTCCCTAGGAACACAATAGTCGTATTTATTCCTTTATTTAAAGATTGTTTTTTTTTCCATGTCAAACACTGAGAGGAGGGTTTCTGTCTCACTCTCACTGGAGCGGATTGCAACATGTCTTTAGGGCTCTGGTGGATAGATTAAAGGCTGGTGAGCTCAGTCTTTTGTCGAGCCACAAGCTCATGCTCATGCTCAAACAGAAAAACCTTCGAACACTCTTAAACCTGTACTCTTCAAGCATGCACGACTCTCTGAGGGCTGCGCCACTGGACTGACAGATGGTACCAGGAGGCCTGGTGTTGCGTCCCACTGATGGCTCACCCGGAGCCCCATCCACAGTGCTCAGCATCACCACACTGCTCAGCTTGACACACAAGCTACCAACCCTCTAGCTCCCAGGAATAGATAGCCTCTGTTGACAGGGCCAAGGTCAGGTTCTTCACTGCCACAGTCAAAGGGCATCAATAAGATGATAGAATCCAATCAGCAAACACCATATGTGATGTGTAATTTTCAAGGTGTTGAGGTTTTGAGGTGACTTCTGGCAAAACAAATGACGTAGTTAGCCTTGGGTTTTGTAACAATGAAATAATCAAATAAAGCTGTACTCACTTTAACCTAGACGTTGACCGGGGCTGAATTACATTTTGCCAACACAGAAAACAAGTATGAGCTGCGATGCTTTCATCTCTTAAGATAGTTGGTGTATATAATGCATACATTTTAGCCGCTCATGCAGCAGGAGTCACTTTCAAAGTGATTCAGAGCTTCTAAGCTCATTAAATGTTAATCAAAAAATCTATTTTCAGATCACTTGGAGATCCGTCATGAGGATTTCAGGCCAGCTAGGAGGCCACTGCTGCCGAGTCCTGAGCTGAGTGAACAAGATAGTCCTTTACTGGTTGGAAATTATTAAAAGCAAAGTGTCTTAGTTTAGATGTGAGTTTGTTTTTCTTTTAAATGAACAAAGTCTCAGGATGCATAATGAAGTCTGAACTAAGAACTTATGCTCCACAAGGGTCCACCTTTAAACGGCACAGAGGCAGTAGTGAGGCAACCTCTCCATGACTTCTTGCAACATGTCCACTGTCCTTTCCATTATTCATGATGTGTTTTCTCAGACAGTGCCTTGAACCATGAGGAGTGATTTCTGTCTGTCTTCTTAAGAAAGAGCCCTGTGGTTGGAGAGAAAGTGTGCATTAGCTGCTACACACTAGAAGGCCTGTTTTCATCTGCATTTGGAGAAAAACAGATGTCCAGTAGTCTGGAGAGCCGGGGTGTTTAACAGTGTGTATCTCAGTGAAAGAGGCCAAAAGGGAGCTGGTGAACATACTGTAGATGAACTTGTGTTGAATTTACAAGTTGAATCTGTATGTGTCTCCAAAGTAGTTTGACTTTATCCAGACACACTGCCATCACATCATCTCATTCTCTCTTTTCTATGTCAAGAACTTTCTCTTTTTTTTTTTTTTACTGTGCTTCCCTTTTGAGGAAAGTGACACCTTACACAGCCATTTCCTTTCTTTGTGAGCATTGCATTTTCCCTGAAATGTAATTTCACAAGAAGTTCACTGAGCTCCTTTGATCATACTTTTTAACATATTTTTGGCTCATGAAGAACAAATATTGTGCATCATAAATATCTTACTTATTTATGTTCATTCATGTTGGTATTTGATAACTACTGAGCCCCCTGAAGGGTCAGGTAAAATACAAATAAAAAGCTGTCTGTAAATCTGTTCAGATGGTTCAGAAATCTGTGTGAACAGATTCGCAATTTGTTGGCCCTGTTTGTAAACTTTGGGAATGGATTATCCATTAGTCCAGATTTGCTCCCTTGCTCAAAACCTCTTTTATAAAGTCTTTTATAAATGGTTATTAACATTTTATGTTATAGCAAACAACAATATTTCAATGCAAGAAATTACCAAATTATTGCGACACTTTTTCAAAACACAAGAATTTGATCACTGATTTTCTATTGGAATGCATTTCTAAAAACACAGTAGTTGCAGTGCTACTTGAAAACATATCGTTGCCAGAAAGAGGCAACAAATTGGTCACTAATGCTTGGCTTTGACATCGGTCACATAAATCTCAGTTCTCTTCTTGTCTTTGTCTTAACACGGCAGCTTTATCCTCCGGCGGTTGTCATGGAGCTCAAGGAAGTTTTAGGTGTTTGTAAGATGATTATAATACTGTGCTAAAATCTACCAGAGGGTTACTTGGTTGCTAGAAAATCAGTGAATATCCTTGCAACCATTGCAATCATAAAGTCTAATGGTTTCTGCTCACTAAGCTGAAAGCAATGCGGGATGTTTGATCCTCTAAATAGAAGTGATCATTTCGATGTCCGTCTGCTTTTTAGATACATCTCCACCATACACATAATCGACATCATCCCTCCACATCCGTTCAATATATGGAAACATGCACACAGTGTTAGCTTTCATAAAGGAGGCTAGGTGAGTCACACGGATATTTGTGCCATGATTAAAATGTGAGGATGTATCTCTGAGCAATTGTTCAGAGCATTAGCAGAAGTAATACAGACACGAACGGAGTAGAAATGAAGTGAACTGCAGGATTCACTCCAAAGCCGCAGGCTATGAATCATCTTAATCTAATGTGTGCCAGCAGGTGGAAATGACTCAAATTTGTTCCCACAGTGAAATATGCAACACACTGATACTCGTCTCGTGTGGCCGGATTGGTGTATAATCAGCGACATTTTGTTTTTTCGGTACAGACCCCACATTAAAACGTGGTCAGATAATAAGTCATCTTAATGTGTGTACAGCACTGTGCCTGAGATTGATGCTGGATAGATCATTCCTCCCCCTATTACATTTCTGTTAATGACACACAAGCTCATGTGAGAGAAGGGCTCCGTCACTTTACGGGCATGAGAATATCTGTTACTGCAAAATATAAATAACTGTTTTTTGCTATTTTAACAAGCATATTTTGTTCTGGCTTTTAATGCCTCAGTTTTATGGAGTGATACTGAGTGGTTGGAGTTGTGAGTCATATGCTTATTACCTTAAATAAAGACACGGGGAGAGGACAAAAGGAAGTTGGATATGTGCACCAGCATGTTAAGCAGAATCTCAGCCACAAAGGAGAAACTCTGCTATCTAAGGGAGCACAAAAGAAAAAAAAATATAATGTATGCAAATGAGGGAAACAAAGACTCTATTCTTCTCGCTGCAGTCTGTCAGCTGTATCAGATTCTTAGCTATCTTCTCAGCCCATCCACTGCACTCAAACTAAAACCTTTTTTTATTGCCACAATGGCCCTTTTGTCATGAATGTATAGAATATGTATAAAAGCTTTGTATGTGCAGTCTAATTGCATGTTCTCACAATGTGATGTGTCTTAGTGATTTCTGTCAAATGAAGCATTTTGACATGATCACAGGGAGGAGTTGTTTCACTGACAGAAATCACTGTCTATATCAGTTGAAGTTATCCTACATTTCACAAGTTGGTTAGGTGTGCGGCATCTGCAAGCCTTGAGGCAAATTGTGAAAATTGGATTAATTTACATTGTATTACTGTGAGCTGAATGCAGCAGGTAATGCACTCACACTCAGACCTTTTACCATGATTAAAAATTGGCTCGAGAGACAGTTTTTAAATCAAGTGAGATATTTATTCACTATTGCTATGAAAACTATTTCTTCATTCTACAATTGATGGTTTTTGTGATAATGTTTTATTGACTTGTGGGGGTGTAGGCATCAAATTCATCACGAACTCCTCTTTGTGTTTATGAAGTGTTTTCTTACTCTCTGTGTCCTTTGTGTTTTTGCAGCTTCAAGGATCGTTGCGAAGGAAGCTCGAGGGGCATGCACCAGGACATGCACAAAAGCAGAACGGGGTCTCCTGCGGTTTCTCTGGATCAGACTTTAAGCGGGTCCGTGTGGATCCTGGTGGTCTGGGACATGGGCCCTGCCACCATTACTTGTCCCAGTCTCATTCTCTGCAAGGGTCCTCAGCTATGGGTATGCAGAGGAAGAATTACATGATGCCCCATGGAGTAGGGTCTGACATATTTAACATGACCCTGAAAGAAATGAAAAAAGAGCCCACTGAGGTCCCGTCTTGTGGTCAGTCAAACTCAGACATGATTTTTGACTTCAAAGATGAGGGCGGGGGTCAAATTGACCCCGATCTTCAGGATCTTTTTGACGAGCTGACAAAGTCGGTGCCGACGCTCAACGATCTGGAGTTTGAGAAGATCCTGAAGCAGGATGACACATTCGGTTTGGATCTGGGTCGGCCAAGCTCGGCAGGAGCAGCTGCTAGTTTGTGTTCTCCGTTGGATAAGCCGATAAAGATGGAGCCCTCTCCGGACTTTGGCCAGGTTCACGGAGGCTCTCCACAGCTTCGACCGGCCTCAGCAGGACCCTCTTTCACGCTGACCAGCACCTCCTCTACAACCACATCGCAGAAAGCTAACACTCAGGCAGGACACCCCAGAGCTATGCCCTGCTGGCCAGAAATATCCCACGCAGAGCAGCTGAAGCAGATGGCAGCGAATCAGCAGCAGCCAAGCTCTCTGCTCCATCACCACCACCAAACGCCACCTGCAGGATTGACCAGCTGGTCTCCTGCTATGACCACCCACTCCTCCACCAGCGCCTTCCCCCAGGACAAGGTCTCCAGCCCGGCCCCGCTCAGCCAGCAGAGGATCGGCTCCCAGGGTAAAGGTATCAACTGCCTCTTCAAGTCAAACGGCCACAATGGCTCCCATCATTTAGACATGAAGGTTCTCAGCACCAAGCCCACGTTGCACTTCAGTCCTAAAGCCCCACATTCTGCAAGCCAGCCTCTGCCTGTCATGGCAAATTCAGTGAACAAGACTTCAGCCCAGCAGCAGATGCAACAGTCTCCAATGACCAGCCATAATCAGCCGCATTCAGCTATCCACTTCCAGAACCAACAGATCTCCACATCGGGGGCGCATTGTCTGCAACCCAAGCCTACTCCCGCCGGGATACCTCTCAAACTGGCACAACAGCGACAGGTATGTACAAAAATCCCTCCCTAAAAAAAACCAACTCAACTATAAAATATAAAGCTACTATGAGGAGTTTTTTTTAGCTGGTTAGGAAAAACAAAATAATAAGGGACAAATTGGTAATTTCTACAAAGCTGCTGTAAATGCTTGAACCCAGTGGAGCGGGGTAGGTGTCAGACAAATTGATCAACTGCACACTTTAAAGAAAAACAGCCTTGCTGACAATTTACTCAGCAGAGATTATTTGAGTGAAGCATTGAGTGTTAAAGACAGCAGATGATGTGTATTGTTAAAAAACAACAACAACACTTCTTTATATGTGATTTTTCACACTTACTTGTAATATAAATCAAGTATATCCTCTGAAAATAACTCTGTGAGTCATGACTGTCTACAATGGGTGTAACACCCGAGTCCCACTGTCTGTGATGTTTTCAGAGTTTTCAGAGTCCTTTCTTCAGTTTGTTTACATCGTCGGGACGGCAGGCTGACTCCTCCCCTCGTGTATAAAAGTTGTTTAACTGAGGGACTAGAGAAAAGAAGAATAACATACTGTACTCACTGCTTAACTGTGTTTCTAGATCACGCTCATTTCAGGTAAATTTACATGCAGTGTGAAGATACCAGCATAATAAAGATAGCTAGCATTAGCATGCTAACACAACAATGCACCGCAAGTTGTTTTGGTTTCATGCTGGAGCTCAAGAGCGACATCTGCTGGATCAAAACATCGCATATAAAGCCTTTAAGGACAATATTGGCCACAAGATAAGAGGAATTGCTTTTTCCAGAGGGGGCGCCAAAATCATGACAAATAGAAAGTTTCTCAGAGGTGCTTTAAAATAAATGGATTTGTAGTTGCACATTTTTCAAATGACATGCATATAATTTACGTATGTTTACCACTCAGCTGAAGGATATTGGTAGCGTGATCAGGTACACACATGTGCCCACAGATGGTAAATCCTATTATGTGACAGCATACAAAACAATAAAGTTTGTGCTACAAAATGCTGATTTATGTATTTAATCTGTAGTGTCCCACTAGTGCCATGGCTTTGAATGACTTGTGTATTTCATCACACTACACAAACAAAGTGAATAATAGCGTCTCCCTCTAGAAGGTATAGTTACATTATACATAGCAGTCACACTTGCTCTCTGTAGTCCTCCTCATCAATCTGTTTCCTCAGTTTGCTCGCAGCAGCCAACCTGCCGTCTGAAACAACAACAATGCTCTGCTGTTTGTTTTAGGACTTTATTGTCTTTGTTCTAGCTGCTGTCTGTGCCTTCGCTGCTGTGACTCCTTTGAATATGTATTTCCCCTGAAAGTGTTTTGACGATGACACAGATTGCCAGAGCATGGTAGATTAACATGCAGGACTTCTAATTTCTCTGCTTGTCATGGTGGCTCCCTGTCAGGGCACAGATATGCACAGCGGGATTTGCTAATTGGAGGTTGTTAGCTACAAGGGACAAGTGGTGGAAAATGACAGTAATCTGCTTAGCCCGGTGCCAGAGGTTGAATCACTGATTTGTTATGATTGAGGAGATTTAGACCGTCCCCTCTTTCAATTTTGTTTTTGCACTAACAGTATCTGCAGCCGCCTTTGTGTGAAATGATCATGCGAGCCGCACAAGAGAGCTCTCGTTGCGTCTGCAGATCAAGGGAAGTGCTTGAGTGACTCTGAGAGGGTGGGAGGAGGGAGGGAGAGAGGGAGAGAGGGAGGGAGGGAGGGAGTTAGACTGACTTGGAAGTAAACAAGGTAGGATGGCGAATACATCATCACGCATGGGAAGAACCAGTCTTGCCACCAGAGAGTCATTTCCACTGTAGATTTTAAAGGATGGCTGTGCATGTTCAAGGTTTGTGATGTTTGTTGTCTTTAAACCTTTTTTTTTCAAGTCTCTTTGAAAATGTTCACGCTTCAATAAATGTTCGTTTTCGCTGTATTAACAGCACAAGTCTGAAGCATCTTCTATTTGTGATAGATTCCTACCTAATTATCAAGTTTAAAGCTTTAATTATAGAGGGAAAGAGAGGTGTGAAAAAAAGGCTAGGGAGCTTAGAAGAGCTGGAAACCAAATAATAAAAAGGTCCTAAATGGATAGTGATGATTTAATAAAAAAAATTAGAGTTTTCCAAAGCTTCCAGGTAATAAAAGCAGAAGCTCATTCACCTTTTTAAAATGCTGAGGACATGTGCATGTAGTCGAATTCACAAGGGGTAACAGTTTGATGAGGCAACTTTCCCAAGGACATTTTGTTTTCATGAGCGTGTTACAAATTAAAAAAATGAATTAATTAAAATAGGACTATGGTAGCTGTGTCATAATGTTTAAGAGGGGGAGAAAAGTATAGTATTTTGTAAGAAGTTTATAGACAAATACAACATTCTGATACTGTTTCATGTGTTTTGCATTCAGCATGGACAGGGTTAAAAGCCCAGCTAATGAGGAAGGGACAGCTCACAGCGAGGAGAAAGAACCAGCAGAGTGTCTTCCCACAGTGAATTGAATTAGTAATGGCAGAGAAATAAAGGTCCTGAAAGAGTGCCCTGATCCCCTGTGTAACACCAGCAACAAGACGAGGACTTCCTCCCACTGAGGGAAGCTGACAACCTTCTTTTTTTTTTTTTTTTTTAAACAAACAACCAGAGATGTGAGCTTCGGTGTTTGAGGCGCTGTACAGTTCAATAATCGGCTGCTGAGTCAAACATGTCAAAATGAAAATCTATCGTTCTGTAATTCTCCAGCTATGAGGTCACACATAAAATAAATACCTCGCTCACTTAAAGTACGAATGCATCCTGTGGCCGCATACAGCCGAGGACACTAATGCATTATGAAACCTGAGTTACTGTGGTCGTGGTGAGCCGCAGTTTTTTCAAGGTCAAAATGTAGTGTTACTTGTTAAAGCTATTGTGTGTATTCAAGCCAAAGAAATAGAATAATGGCTTTTTGTTAACACCAAAGTCTAATTAGCAAAAATGAATACAATCCAGATGTATTCAAATTAACTCCAGGTCTGTTTTTTTTTATCATGCAATAATATGGATTCTCCATCTATGTCCCTTTGGAGAGCATACTACTTTCATTTCATCAAATTTAAAAATGCATTTGCATGAGGTTTTTTAGGTCGTGGAAAAACTAAGACAGGATCATTACTTACACAGAAAGATGAATACATTTATTTGAGCAGTTACATACATTTAAGCATCAAATTATTCTTTTGCATGCTTTTTCAATCTCTTCATGCAAAGAGTTTTGTGTGTGTTTGTATTTGGATACTTTCTAAAAATGTACATTCAGATGATTATTTACAATATCTGGCAGACGATCTTTTCCAGAGTGACTTATACGTCTGCTCAGCATAAGAAAACCCTGTTAGATCAAGTGAGGATAGACACTTGGCAGCAGTTTCATCATCCCAGTGAGCAGCTTCAGCTTTTACAGATTTCCCTTTGAATACTACACAGGAGCTCGTTCTTCGCTTTCTGCAGAATGGAGTACTATCTTTTCCTGAAAATGAACAAACCTGTGTTACGATGGCGACTTACGATAAAGGTTTGTTTCCTGCTAATTATTTAAAAAAAAGCCTCAACATTTTTGTTGATGATCTTGTGGCACCAAATCCTCAGTGCGGATAAGAGTGGGGGCTAGTGGTGGTTTGAGACTACCAGGTCACTCTGGCAGTGCAGTGAAGGGAGTGCTTGTTTCCTGGGAAAGGGAGCTGCAGCCAAGTCCAGATGCCGAGGCACTCCCCAGGGACAGCGTCATGAGTCCAGACTGGAGGAAGTGCAGTGTGAGAGCCGGCAAGGCTGGGCCTGGATCACTGTCAGCTGCCTGCTCTGCTGCAGGATGGGAGACTAAATCACTCGGGCTCCTTCTCCGAGGCCTTAGCCACATGTGGTATTCATTAACAACAAGCTTGTGAAGAATGAGAGGAGGGGGAAAAAAACATGGAAAACAGCTTTATGACACATCAGGATGACAGAGAGGATTACTCAGTTGTGCTTTCTAAAACTCTCCTCATTGGGGTCTTTTTTTCTTACAACAAAGATAGGATAAGTGCTCTCTGGTGTACCTCTGCAAAGAAAACACTGTGATGGTCACATTTCTCACAGTCTCGATAACTGCATGGAGTGGATCAAAGCCAGTAGACTCCGCTCTCTCTATAGTAACAGGAGAAACCGCTGTTTTGATGTTCTAGTCCCTGTGTAACCTCATTGCGATGCTTGGTTTGCTGTGTGGGTTGAACTCGGGCAGAGAAGGCGAATATTAGCTTGCGAAATGGCTTGTGACTCCTGATGAGATTCAACTTCCCTCATTCTCTGATCCTGTCTTGTTAGTTCTCCAAATCTCGGTCCCAGCTATTAACATTCACACACATACGCACACCCCCCCCACACACACACACACACACACTTACACTCACACACACTTCCCTCTTTTTTCTCCCTCTCTGGGACCACAGTCACCACCCTGTAGAGATTCATCTTCTGCACAGGATCCGTCCTCTAAGTAATAGCTTCTGCTAAATGCACGGTTGGGTTTCTAATCCATTTCACCCTGGGAAACATTTTGAGTCAACAGAACGACTGACATTGTACACACACAGCGCGTGTTGACTTTGATTTGGTGCACATTAACCTCTTTCATGACAAATGCTCGTACAGAGTTGAAGCTCGAGCAAAGCAAGTGTCCGTGTGTCCACAAGAAAAGACAGGTTTCACTTGGGGAGCTCGGATGGTCCGCAGCAGCTGTCTTTTAGAAATATGCATAACAAGAACATGTTACATGTCTAACACCCAGGG
The DNA here is from genome assembly GCF_963930695.1 of Labrus bergylta. Lineage (NCBI taxonomy): Eukaryota > Metazoa > Chordata > Actinopteri > Labriformes > Labridae > Labrus > Labrus bergylta. The sequence continues at coordinate 24,743,649 of NC_089205.1, forward strand.
ATGTGAAACGTATCTTCAAAAGCATGCATTCAGGACGAGACTTCAAACAAAAAGCTAGCGTGGATAGCTCTGTTTCATTTGAGGGCTGCCGAATACATTTTAATCAGCGTGATAGTGTCACGAGCCAAATGGGTTTCTAGTGGATGGAAGGCCTTCTTGCCAAACACAACACAGTGATCAGTAGAAGAGAGCTTATTAAATGAAGGTAGTCATGGTGCTGGCGCTTAACTCCCCATTGGCACACGTTTCCTGCTGTCTCAGGGATTCTTTCCACTCTCTTTAGACACAATTATCAAGGGAGAAGCAAAGCCTTGAGGAGGGCTGGTGCTCCCCCTTCCGAAAAAATGGGCTCTCCAAAGTCTCCCTTTTTTCATCTGCAGAGGGAGTCGCCTTGACCACATTCTGAAGGTTGAATAGCGTCTTTGAAACGGATCTGTGATACCTTGTAGAGTTTTGCCCTCTAGTGGTCAAAACGGATTGTTGCATCAATTCTTTTTTTTTTTTTTTTTTTGTGCTTCTACAAGAGCTTTCACTGATCTTAACTCCAATCTCCAAGCACAACAAAAAGAAAGAGGCAATATAAAATCCTTCTATTTATTTCTTTTTTTTTTAGGCTGGGCCTCCCGCTCCAAGGCTGCCCACCAATGGAAACTTAGGAGTCTTGTCAGCTCAGTCACAACCGCGGCTTCCAGCACCCAACAACCAGCAGAAAGGCCCGGCCAAAACCATGCAGAGACAGCTGAACCAGCAACAGCTCACCATTAACAACTCGGTAAGCTACATCGATATTAGAGATTGCATTCATTTGGTAGAATGAATTATTCAAATGGTCAGTTTTCACAACCTCGTCTTTCATTTCAGGACAAAGATAGTATGCACGATCAGTACAGTCGTCACCTCACGAGACCGCCCCCTGACTACAAGCAGTCAAGAAGTATGGTGGGAGTTCAGCAAGGAAACGTGTTCACAGGTGAGTTACAGCTCTCACAAGTAAGGAAGGCTTTAACTGCTAACTAATGGAAATTGTTATAATCTAGTTTTTTTTCTTGAACTCTCTTCAGGTCAAAACTCCTCCCAGTCCTCCAGCAGTGTCCCTGAGAATGACCTTCACTCCATGACTTGTCACCTCCAGAGTGGGCCCGCTTCAAAGATGACTCCTTCCCCATCAGATCGCAGATTTGGCATCGGGACCGACTGTCATACGAGTTCTTGTATCGGTCCATTCCAGCAGCATAACAATCAGAATCGAATTGGACTACATCTGAATAAAACAAGGTTTCCAGGCCCGAACGTCCCGAACGTCCCGAACGTCCGTGGAAATACATTTGGGATGAACAATGTGGGAGGTGGTCAACACCCCAGAATGACAGCTGAGCTGCATCCCTCCGGGGCACCAGGACAGGGTGTCGGAGGCTTGATGAAAAATGTCAACTGGGGCTCAGCCAACAAGCAGGTGACACAAGGACTCAGTGTTAGGCGGCTTCCCAATCCCCTTCAGTCTCAGGGTGCACAGCTGGACATCCAGAACCATCCGTACCAACAGAGGCACATCGGCCCCCCCAACCAGGTAGCTCCAGATATCGGGATGCTCCCTCTTAATACTCCGATAAGGGACCCGGGCCTAAGACCGAGCCAGCCACTGATGGGATCTCCTTCAGCAGTGGGGAACCTGAACCAGGCCTCTCCTGAGCAGAGGGTACCAGCAGGAGCCTTTGCAGAGCCCAGTCCCAGCTCCGGTAGCTTTCAGAATAACCGGGCAAACCGTCTGACCTTTGACTTCCTCCCTGAGGGAGACAACACAGTTCCAGGCATCAACACAGACTCAGACTTTATCGACTCTCTGCTCAAATCGGGCTCTGGGAACGACGATTGGATGAAAGATATAAATTTGGATGAGATTCTTGGGAGTCACTCGTGAATTTTTGCTCAGAGATCGCTTAAAAAAAAATGTCCAGCACCTCAAATTATAGAGATAATGGATGTTAAAATGCAAGGGGTAACATTTTTTTAAATACTGTTTAAAAAAAAAAGGAATTTTATAAACTCATATCATTTGTTATCCTAGTATACTGTATTGTTTTGTATTGTATTTACTGTGAAAGAATTTGTGTTCTGTCCCTAGTACCACACACATTTTACTCCCGGTATATCGGCCAAGAAAGTGCTTTTTCTTTGCAGTCACTGTTCTCGTGGTTTGTTTGTCATACTCATGCTGTAGTGCTGTCGTATACCATAAAAATACCCAATTCACACTGTGAAAAGAAAACATTGCTGTGTTGCTTTCTAGTACATCATGGGATTCCAGGTTCCGTTTCTGAATCTGCATCCACTATTTAGCATGAAATGGGATTTACCTTCAGAAGTTTTGCTACCATTCACACAGAGAACAATGTTTTCTTACTTACTCTTCAAGCTTACTCATCTGTGGTAGATTTTGATGCAATTTAAATGATGTAACCATTAGAGTTCTTTTTTTTCCATGTGATATTTAATAATTATTGGGATAGTAATGAGACATTATAATACATGTAATTAATGAAATGATTTGAATAAATGAATATATAAGAAGTGTTGTTTGGCTTATCTTTTTTAATATCATTATTTGGTTTTCAATCAAAAGCAAAGATGGGACTCACTTACTTCAAATAGCCTGTTTATCTTTAGCTTTATTAATAAGCTGCTTTAGTTTGTATTATCATGATATTATTTTAGGCAAAGATTCTTTAATTAGATCAATAATGACTTCATCTTGCAACATTTGACTTACATAAGAAAGTACTCTAAATCCCTAGTCAGTTTTTCAAGCGGGACAATGTTTATTCTAACAAAACATTGAATAAAGAAATTATCATTTCAATTAAAATGCTCAGTGCAAAGTAACACACTCATTATTGAATGTGTTCAATATGTTTGTCTATCTATCTATCTGTCTATCTGTCTATCTATCTATACTGCCCTCTAGTGGTCACAAACAGGGACTGCGACACAAGCGTTTCCGGCGAACCCTTTCGAAATAAGACGTAAATGTGGATTTTAAAAATAAAACTCTTCCGCCGTTTCGATATTAATGACGAAAGACAAACTAGTGATAAATAGATTAACTTATATAGCCTATAAATATATATATATATATATTGTTGATTTAACTTAACGCTTTATTTGTCTGTGCTCTAGTCTGACTCATGCAAATAAAACTGAATGTATTCTGTTAAATCTGCTATATATGTAATGTAGGCCTACATACAGACTTTATTGTGGATAATATCGCAGATGCACACTTCAAATATTTGATGTATCATAGCTGCATTAATGAGTCAACATTAATTATTTAAATATATATTCCTTCATTTGCTAATGATAATAAAAGCTCTTTAAGGAGTGTTTAAAGGTTGTTGTTAAATATTTCTTCAGAAATACATTTTATATACACTATTTTTTTCACCTACTTGTCCATAGTGCATATTGCAGAATGTGCTTTGCAGCTTTGTTGTCCCTTTAATCACCTGTATGTGTATGTGTATGTGTATCTCCTGTAAATTAGTCTTTGAACTTTGTGAACATGGAGAAAAAAGGTAGTGCACATTAAGAATATGTTATATTTGTACCTTTCACATTACATTTTCTTATATAAAATCCAATACATTAAGACAAGAGGCATCATTACCACAAAGAATATACTTTATTTCAGGCCAATTTCAAAGTATGATATGAAGCAAGATATAATGTAACAGAATTTATTGCTCTAAAACACATGCACATATCTATCAAAAATGAACAGATCATCACTGAATATAAATTCATTTCATGTGCATTTAGAACACTCTAAATACAAAATCCTTTAACTTGTGTGATTAGTTCTATTGCTACAAGACAGTCAACAGCTAATATGCTCTGACTAGTACACACTAAGTTAGCATAAAATCAGGTCTGTATGACAAAATGCATCATTGCATTTTAAATGAAAACTGTAGCCGTGCAATACAAGCACTGTAGTGTACCACTCGTTTTAGTTGCATTGTTCTCACCAACACTGTTTATCCACCTTTAATCCATCATTAACACGTGATTTTATGATCAGTGAAAATCAAAACTAGAAAGAGGTTTCTCACTCAAGATAAAAATAATGTTCAAGTTCTCTGATCTAAAAATAAAGTTGTTCCATCAAGTTAAAGCCTCCAATTAAAGGATTGGGCGGCAACAGAATCAGTGTGACAACCTGCTGAGTCTGATCATTCAACAGTTACTGCAGTGATGCAAAGATTTAGTCATGCTGTAAACATCAATATAATGTGATTATGAGAGAATTGTCACTGTGGCTGTCGCAGTTTCTTACTCAGAATGTAAACATGTGAGTGTTTATAGAAAAAAATCACTTGCTCTGAAACCTCCTCCTTAAATCTCAGGGTTAGTCACTCAAAACAACCATCTTGTCTTTAAAAAAAGAATCTCTCAGCTAGATCTATTCATACATGTCCATTAACACTTAAAAACCAACCTCATTTTCTCATTAGCTTATACAGTGTGTTCATACACAGGCTGATTTACACATCATACTGTTTCTGGACTCTGTGAAAATGGAAACACAAATTAGTGTTATTACAAAAAACATCTTTGGAATCCGCCACAACAATTCCTGACTGAGATAATAACTGATTGTTTCTTGATTATTTCACACACACAAAAAAAAAAAATCATCAATCTGCACAGCTCACTACTATCAGTCAAACCCTGGCCTTTTACATCCCGCCACATGACTCTTCAACCTGCTTAAACTTGTCCACGTCTAGTTCTCTAAACACCCAGCACGGCTCCGAGGTTCCATCTCCCTCTTCAGGAAGTTTCAAACATTGTAACGCTCGTGTTTTTGTATGTCGTCACAACGTTTTACTTGATCACAGAGCTATAGTTTCTGTTTAGCCAAGAGATCTGCCTTTTTTTTTTTTTTCTTTTTGGTTAATGTTCAGGAAGATAGTAAAAGCTGCATGTGATCAACAAATACACAATAACACTTAAATGTAATGTATAAAGTAAATGAGAGAATCAGCTTAATGGTTATAAAAGCCCAAACTGAATCAATCAATCATCTTGATGAAGTGGCATGCTGTGATAAAAGGTCGGCCATGTTTAAAACGTATAAATTCCATCTATGAAAGAAGATAAAAACAAGCACAATGCCATTTGTTCTAAGCTATCATACATATGTAGTAACCTAAAAATAAAAGAATACTAAAATGATAAAACAAAGAATGAATCATGAATTAGGCTTGGATAAGACTGAGATACAAAGAAGCTAGGGTTAAAAAAACAAAAAAAAAAAAACAGAAATCCCTAAATCCCCTTATAATGTGTTTATAAAATAAAAATACAGTTTGATTATTGAACACAAGATAGAGGAGAGAGTGGCTGATTATAATGAAACAGCCTAAGGCTTATTGCTGCTTTACAAAAACTTAAGTCATTGTTCGTGTCGCTCGTGTCCCAAAAAATACAACTGAAGGCACTTGATCTATCAAAGGTTTAACTTAGACTTGCTGGCACAGCCAAGCAGCAATGTAGTCGGTCCCCAGGCTCCAACCCTCATCCCCCCCCCCCCTCCCCCTCCCCTTCCACACACACACACAACACACCCCCAGCAAAGCCAACACGTCCAAACTGGGCCTCACATTAACCTTTACTCCAAATCAGTATTGTTCTTTATGCTTCTAATACATCATTTTTGGTTTCTCAGGCTTGTTAAAAAAACAAAACAAAAAAAAAAACAAATGAAAGAATAAAAAGTTACAAGGCCAAAATATAAAGCTACTTAAGCTAGTTGCAACAGTCCCAAATTCAGTGAAGCACTGCTGCTTGATGCTATAATGGAAGAGGAAGAGGCACCAGAGACTCCGGGGCGACAGCTGACGGCGGCAGTCCTTGAGGAAGAGCGCATGCACTCGCCAAGCTCAGTTATGAGGGGAGACCAGGGGGGAGATCAGGGTAAAACATGCCCTAGATTCACTGACAGACCTGTGAAAGATTTGGGGGACCCTTGCGTAATTGTCTGTTCATGGGCCAGCCTTGAAGACACAGACAAAATGAAGAGATAACACACCAGTGAGAAGAACAGGAAAAAATACTGCCTCAAAAGAGGTCGGCCTTATGCGCCGAGACAGAGACGCTTGCTGAAATGTCTTGTAAAAAGCATCCATGAATCCTTCACAGATCAGAGCAGGCAGCAGTTCAGAGTGTCGGCGGAGCAGCGAGGCGCTCGGGTCTCTATAACCATGTGAGGAAGCTCTCCTTGTCGATCTTGGTAGCTGCCAGCACGGACTCCATGTCGTTGAGGATGTCCGAGCTCAGGGCCTCCTGCAGGCTGGGCATCAGCTCCTCGCCCTCCACCGCCATGCTCTCGCTCTCCAGGGTGCCCAGGTCCACGTCTGTCCCCGGGATGGCGTCCAGGTAGTCGGGGAAGCGGCTGGGCTGTGTGACCATGGAGGGTTGAAGAGGGTCCCCTAATGAACAGGAAGTAAAACAACAGTAAGTCAAGGGAGAAAGCCGCAGAATACTTTTGAAGGATTGGGTATGTAAAATGAATGGAATATATTGTCTCCATGATGTGATGAAGAGCAGGTGAGGTGGGGAATTTTTTGCACACGTACAACAAAACCGTCATCATGTGAAGAAAAGTATCAACAAGCAGAGAAGGCTAAAAAGGCAGCGGCATTGACAGTCTTATTATTAGAATTTAGATACTGTGATATATTGAAAGTAAGGCTATATCTGGCTGGAGTTTGTTGTGCAATCAAGTAGTCAACCTTTGCACCTTTTCCATATACAGTACAGGCGTTCTCATGACAACAGATTTCAATAGAATTAATATGATTCTAGTACAAATCTAACAAATACGAGTCCTAGTACCCAATTAAACTGCATTCCAGTACTGGGTTTGCTTTGATTCATACAGCGCTTATACTCAGTAACTCTCACTTTTTCAGCATTCTCTTCTGGCCTCAGCCGTTGTATCAAACAGAATCTAGACCGGCTCACAGGCTAGAGCCGTAAAACTGTACGCACTTCTTGTGAAAGAATCGCGGCCGGGTGACAAATTTACATAGTGCTTAAAGCAGACAACCATGAGAGGGAAGCTTTTCTGTTGAAAGTTGTTGTGCTCTTAGATAGACTTTGAAACTTCTATGTTAAAGGTTGAAAAGTTATATTGTTGCTTTAAAGAGATCCAAGAACGCTTCACATCAGAGCAGAACGAGTAACACACAAAGAAAAGGCTGAACAAAACGAATGAATAATAAAACAAACTAAATAAAGAGGGATAATCTTTGCCGAGATAACAATATTTAACCACATCCTTAGGCTAAGTCACACAGGTGGGTGTTCATGAACCTGAGTACACTGTATCCTGAAACAAACCTAAGCTGGAAAAAAAAAAAAACAAAGAACCAACTGCAGCGAGGCTTTATATCTGTATTTACCTGTGTCCATCTCATCTACACTGTTGAGGAAGTCATCTGGAGTGCGAGGGACGCTGTAGCTGCTCATACTCAGGCCGCTGTCTGTGCTCTCGTCCCTGGAGTGGTAGGTCCCGCTGAAAAAAAAATAGAGACACGTCTGAGTTAAACTCTTGACTGTAACTCAAAACATCCTGATTTCAAGAAAAGTGGAGGAAAAAAGAAAAGCCTTTTTTGTCTCTGCAAAGGTTTTTTTTCCGATTGACCTTAATGACCTTTACTTTACATGACTCTGCACTTAACTGTGTGAATCTAATTAACTGATCCAACAAAGCAAACACACACAGTTATTAAAAGCACACACAGGCTGGAAAAGTAGCAGTGTGGCCTTAATTCCCTCGGGGGAACCTTCTGCATACATCGCAGTTTTCCACAGATATATCTGTTTGAAAGACTGCGGCGACTAATCCACAGTGACAGCAAGGAAAACGAGCTTCACTTCCATTACAGAATACAGGAAAAAGGGCAACGATGAATGGGGCAAGCAGAGAGACAAAGAGGCAGAGAGAAGACATTTGACAAGCCTATACTAATTAGCAGAGGAGAAATATGTAGGCAGAGTATGGCAGAGGCAGGATGAATGAGGCCATTGTAAAAAGCAGGGGAGCGGAGGCAACGGGGGGAGGAGGGGAGATTAGGTTGGCCTGTCTACTGACTGGACCACATGTTCTCATGGCCTGCTTGCTATTCAGCTCTCTCCTCACTTCATCTGCTTACAGAAGAACTGGAGCTTGAACAGCTACCATTAATTTTCCCAGAGCAGACAGCTTCAAAACTCCGGCTTCTGCTTTATTGAAAAATGGTTTTCAGATCATTATCTGCCCTTAGTGGGTTTTTTTTTTTTTTTTACCATCTCTGCTTCGAATAAGGAGAAGTTTGATACGTGTTTTCACAGGTTACACCACCATTTAGTCTGCGGTTGTGTTTATTGTGCAACAGTCGTACACCAGAGGTCATCATTGTGCAGTAAACCTGGAGCACAGACTTGCCGGTGTAAATGAGTCATTGCCATGTGAAGAGGGTTAAGCCCAGAGACTCTCTCTCTCTCTCTGCTGTTTTTTTTTTTTTTTTTTTACAACTTGTGTAACTCGGGGAGCTCTCACTGGAGCTCAAAATCAAACAGGAGAGCACACACAGTCTCCCTCAACCGGGGATACATTAAGTCTGACAAGCTGAAGGAGACTTTGTGAGCCTTTGCCAAGTGCTCTGACGTCAATCAGCTGCACCTCAGCGTGCTCTTTGCTCTACAGAGGAGCTCTTCTGGCTTCTGTGTGAAACCAACCTGTTGAGGAATGGGTCAGAGCTGTTGGCCGTCATGGTCCGGGCATCTTGGGCCATAGGGGAGGACACCGGGTTCGTGCTGCCATCTTGATCCATAGGCAGCTGAGTCCTTAGAGCAAGCTCCTGTGGATGATACAGAACGAAACTCATAAGCAACACAATCAACCCCACCCCTAACCTCAGAAGCTAATTATACACAGCTCCAGCTTCAGGGAAAAACATGTCAGGACTGCCTCACACTGCCGCTGCTGTGCTGTCACTGCATAAAATGATGAATTAAGCATGAACACACCCACTAGCCGACATGGTGGCTCTCCACCCCCCCCCCCCAACCCACCCATGCACAGTGTCAGATTACATGAGGGGCTGACCGCAACTGGGAGACAATTGTTTTCTACACACGCTGAATCAGATAAGGCAGAGGATATGAAGTCATGTGTTTGTTTTTTCACCTCCTTTCCTGCAAGTCCTCGGAACAGGAGGATGAAATGAGTTGTCCGGTTGTAGTTATGAGATTTCAATAAACCTTTACTGGGTGATGGGATGTAACCTTTTTTAGAGAGGACATAAAATGGCTTGCTAGACGCCCTAAGTGGTTGGCTGGAAGCTTTTATTGGTTGTGGTTGAGTAGAAATGAACCAAGTCATAATTACCCCTTTATTAAAAAAAAATTACTTTTTTTCCCTTTCTTTTCTTTCTGTTTTTTGTTTTAGATGTAAATGCTGCTTATACTTAAACACATTTATTTTATGAAATAAGTAATTTATCTAAGAATCCTACGCACACTGCTTAACCATCTGGTTGTTATTAAGCCGGATTATGAGCCCTGCATACTGTAAGCAACACTTATCATTTTATTGCCTCTCTTTTTGCGTCAGCACTCGAATGCCGCTGGCAAGTTGCATACATTGCAACCCATTTTTCATCATACTTCTTCTAGCATGCGGAATAAATGTAGGCGTGGCAAACTTGTCCAGAAGTTGAACTCCATTGACAAACACACAGTCAGTATGATTGCACAATTTCCTCCTATAATCACACTGCTCTGTATTTGCAAGTACAGTAAGGCAAGTGTCTTGTATCTAAATGGTAACTGGTATTTTGGGTTCAGGGAAAACTAGTCAATAGCCTGATTAGAGTCTGGTCTGCAATTTCTTCTTCACCTGATGCTTCACAAAGTCAACAAAAGCCATGTTAATAAAACACGCAATGTATGCTCTGAGGACGTTCAGTAGGGACAGTTCAAATATGATACCCGTGTCTTTACAGCCTGGTGCATGAACACACTCGAGTCACTTCCTACACTGTGAACTTTAAACAGCCAATGTGTAAGGCACCGTCAACAAAGTGGCCAGAGCCCTCATTCATAATCATAAAGCTCTGTTTCTGGTGTTATGACACAGCCTTGAGTAAACTGCTGGATTTGGCTGTAACACCCTGAGTGGGCGGCACTGTGACACATCACTGTTAGGAAGTGATAAAATCACCACGTATGACTCAGAAGACTTCATTGTAGGGTAGTGTAACAATGAAGAGCAATCAAAGGGCTTTAAGATCCACCACCACACCAACGAATGATGACTCATGTGTAAAGGTCTATTCAATGTTTTCATTAAATCTCAGAAGATAAACATTTTGCAGAACAATCGAGAAGTTTAAGGTCCAGCATTTTGCAACCACTCTTAAGGAGACATGATGACAGCCTTGAGCTCTTTTATTAAAGACGCGTTGTTCCTCCTTGAGACCCCCAGCATTTTGAATATTTTCCTCACAGATTCGACTGCGATTCCTCACCTGTGGTCTCTGCCGAAGCAGCTCCTGTTGCTTCAGTCTCAACCGTTCCTTCTCGATCTGCTGCAGTCTCATCTGATTGCCCGCCATGACTGCACTGTGGCTCGGAGGAAGCTGGCCTCCCTGCTTCCCTGGAGCACTCTGGGTAATCCTCTGCTGGTTCAGGGCTGCAAAAAAAAAACAACAACAACACAGAAAGGAGTTTTAATTGGTCAGTGTATTATTCCTTAACATTATGTGGTAGTTATTTTTGAAATGTGCATATTCTGAAAATTCAAATTGTGCAGAAATGTTCTATACTAAAGGATCTATAGAGGATAAACGTCATAAAAAGGTAATCTAAACAATGTAGTTCCTGTTACTATAATATAATAATATATAGTTTCCTGTAGTTTTTGATTTTGTTTTTTTAATTCTGAGGGAACATTTTCAAAACTAACCACCAAAATGATTTTGAGGATACAGGCAAAATGATCTGTGTCTCAAGTGAGTGTCATGGCTCAAGTATGTGTGCTGTGTATCACCTTATGAGTTAAGGCTGTGCTAAATGCAGGTTCCACTATGAACATTTCACAGTTTTGCACCAAAAATAATACGCACAAGATCCCAAGCTGACTACCACCACACTTAAATCTCTGCAGCTACACCTCTTAATGCTCGGCTGCATTCAAACTCTGCATAACAAGACGGACAACTTTGTAGAGCGTTTTGCTTCTTTTTTTTTTTTTTTTTTCACAAGCTGAACTTGTAGAAAGAGCTGAGCCAGTGCAGCAGGTTGTGTAGGACGGAAGGGATGTCCCAGCACGGGGTTTCAGCCCGGTGTCTGAAACCACCACAATTCCTGTAAGACCTGATCCCCTCCCACTCGCTGACTAAGACAGGCTTTGTTAGCTGTGTGTTGCACGTTGCATCAGTTATGACTTATCCTTTCATCGTACAGCGTTTTGTTTCATTTCTAAACAAATCAAAAGATTATCCCTGAAGACTGACGGGCCTCCTTACCGGTGCATGCGTCCTCTTCGGGCCGCCTTAATGAATGCAGCGGAGCACAGCGTGCAGATCAGACAATTTGTCGACCTACATCAGGTTCTGTAAACACTGTACTTCTATTGAATTTAGCTTCAAAGTTCTTTGACCCAACACATGTAATTGTATTGTGCGCTAACAGCCTAACTGCGTGTTTACATTATCCGAAACAAAAGTGTGTGTATTGAAAACACAGCTGTTCCCCAGTGAAATCTTAGCTATTCTTCACTCCAGTGAGGGGCGGGCCTAATAAACATGAGCATAAAAGCAGCACAGCAACACATTAATCTATGCATGCAAAGTAGGTCACACATTTTATCACTAAAGCAGAGAATGAGAAGCAAATGTGCTTGACCACAAGGGGTGTAACAGTGATTGAACCAATGCGGAGCGCTGTTTGCGTATGTGATTGAAGCAACGACCAAAACAAAAGCCCTGACAGGGGAACAATTTTCATGCGGGGCCGCCTCTCTCTGTGCTGCCCTCCCCGGCACCTTTCTCATCACCATTCAATCACTGTCTGTTTACACTATCTCAGGAGCTGAATGAACTCGGCTCAGGGCTCTCCCTGGGAAGCTCGGGTGGCCCCGCCCTATACCCTGCCTTTCCGTCTCCCCCTCCTCCCCTGCCTCTCTCTCCAACGCTGCCCCCCCCCCCCCCCCCCCCCCCCCAACAACCCCACCCTGCAGCACATACGCTCCCACACAAACCCCACACAGAGTCATGGAGCCGCCACCTCCTCTCTCCCACACACATCAACTGAAGCACTTGGTGGAGTGTGTTTCTTCTCTCTGTTTCTTATCTTTAGCAGATACTGAGTCCTTTTGTGGCTGGATCACCCCCCCTCCCCTCCCTCCCCCCCATCAGCTGTTCTCAAAGCAGAGGTGCTGCAAAAAAAAATCAATGTACGCAGCTATTGATTTGTAAAGGCTTGATCTTTGCAGAAGTCCACACCTTAAAAGGTGAGTGGAGGTATTTGTGGAAAGATTCATTGATACATGAGGCTAAAAGATGTGAGGGGAAAAATACCAGATTCCGGAAAAGTTCATGTTTATGAAAAAGTTTCCAGAAAAACTACATGGTTCACTTTCGGCTGCAATGTTTTCATAACATTTAAAAGTCTTCTTCATGTATCTCCATTTACCAACCTTTATTTGCTGTATTATCTCCCAATGTTCCCACATGTAAGCTTTCACCCTTCACAGAACATTTGTTATCAAAGTCAGTAGAAGCGATGGCTACATTTAAATAAATAACAAGATAATAAACGTCCTTGTACTGGAATTCTATTTTAAACCATCGGGGGTTCTGAGGAGTGTTCATGAAAAAAGAAAGGCTGACATAAAGAGAGAGATTTCACTGACACACAGGACTGTATGCAGACAAATGCACACAGTCAAGGCCTCCCTCGCAGACCAAACAGTTAACAGTAACCAATGTTCCTGGAGGAACTATGCACAAACAATGAGCATATCAAAAGCAGGGAATTACATCTGCGGGTGAGATAGGAGCGAAGGACAGGTTCAGTTCAGGGCCAGTTTGATAGCATAAAGCAGGCCAGTCCAGGCTGAGAAGTCTGTGTGTCTGTGTGTGTATGTGTGTATGTGTGTGTGTGTTTGGAGTCAGCAGCACATACGGGCGGTGAAAGCTGGTGGAGCAGGCAGATAAGAGACAAGTTAAAGCCGTCTGCCTTTTGTCTTCTTCACGCACCCTTCAACGCGACGAGCCAGCAACACAAGCCCTTATCAGGCATCACACTGGCAGGTACACTACGCCACCAGATCACCTGGGGGCAGGTACAGTCGAGGGTGTGCCAGCTGTGGGAAGTTCTCTATGTGTGTGACCAGGGCTCTGTAAACATTCGTCTGCGGTCGTTTGAACAAGTTTGAGAAAGGCCCCTTGGGACGGTGCTGTGATTCTGACACTGATAGAAGCAAAGAGGAGAAACGGTCTGAATGTCATACAAACATCAGCCTTTCTGAAAACTCGCCTGGGAGTCAATTTGTTTTTTTTGCCATTACAGTTAATGTCTTTCATTTTAATCATGAAATTAAAAACAGGTCGATTAATATGATGAGCTTTTTTTCATCCCACCGCCGCCTTTAATGCAGAACTACTTTGCTCCATCTTTTACACAGAAGGTGGGGTGCAACAGACCCATCTTGAACATGCCGTGTAAAAGGGGCTGAAGTTAACAGGACATTTTATTTTTACATGCTGAATTTTTCAAGTTATTATGACATTTTTCTCCTAATAGACTGTCTGCAGAAATCAGAATACAGGAGCAACACGGACCTAAATGAGAAAATCCAAACTGCCCCGTCAAAGCGGCTCATTGCTGCCTCCTCCTCCACACTTTAAGTATTTTTATGGCAGTGACATCATTAATGAGATTCACACTCTCTTGGTAAAGTACTCTGAGAGCAGAGGCGTGTGATGGATAATACAGACATATGTGTGTGTGTGTTGGGTAAACAGCTTTACTTTAACTCCCAGAGGGAACTCTATCCTTATGCGACCTCAAGTGTCCTCCTAGTATGTTTTCCATGCTGTTCATCCTGAGTGTAACATACAGAAAACATCATATAAACATAAGCCCCCCCCACCCCCCGCCCCCCCCAGCCACAGTGCGCTCATGTCTTGCTCTCTGTTCACCACCTCCTTGGATCTTTAAGAGGATGCATGCTTATCCCTGTCGGCATTTTCCCTCTGTTCCTCCGTTTTTCTTTCTTCCCCTTTCGCCTTGCCTCTCCCTGCCCACCCCCCCACCCCCACCCCCACCCCACCCCACCCCACCACCTCCCCTCCTCACATTGGAGTTCTTTGACTGAAAAGGTCTGGAACAGATTAAGAGTTGGACCACAGAATAAAGAGGCCTGGCCGAGATTCAAGTCTGTCTGGAGCTGGAGCAGAATGGGGCTGTGCCTGCGCTGGGCCTCACGCAGGGGAAAGCCAGCCGGCAACAAACCCCTCAGTTAAAGGCACTCTGCTGCTTTTCTTCTTAAAGCTCAAATTAGCCTCCATTATCAAAGCAGCTGGCTTATGATTGCAGACCTACATAGCAGCAGTATAGAGGATTCTGAAGCAGAGGAGCCTACTTCTGGGCTCAAATGTTATGAGGAAAAAATGACTGTAAAGGGTTCCTTCAAACACAGAGCCTCACTTCTAAAATCAAGTGATGGCAAAATGACTTTTCTGAGATCAAAAGGTACAAATAATACAGGAATGAGCCACAAATAAGATTTCTTTTTTTTTTTTTTTTTTAACATGAGTATTTGGGATTTTTAAGTAGTCAATAGGTTTATCTGACTTAACAATGTTTGATGGCACATAATGAGTTAACACGGTCTCTTTCCCCCCTCTCCCTCACTCAGAGGCCCAGCAGCCTTGTGTTTTCAAGACTTATAAGTCTTCAAAGCGGTTTGCCGATCAGTGCCGCCATCTCTCCCCCAGCTGCCCCACTCCCCACTTACTACTCTGTTTTGAACTCTCCTGCCCGCCTTCACAAGGGGGGACAAACACTTGTCTACAGGAAGAAAAAAAAAAAAAAAAACCTGCCCTTAAAGTGCCCATGCACGATATATAAAGCAGCACTAAAATTAACCAGGATAACAGCCTGCGTGCTGATTCACACATGTTGCCTTTGTGAAGCAGAGAGAGCTTCCCTGGGGGAATGCTGTTGTAATGAAAGGATGGCACCTGAAGCGTAAATGAGTCAGAGTGACATAAGCAGGGACCTTCATCTCAAAAAGTCCTTCTGGCGCAGGAGGTTTAGCTCATTCCCATGGCCACACAGGAATTCTCAACACATGTACCTGGTCCTGTCACTAATTCACCAGGCATGGCCACCACATACTGAAAGCCAACTGTCAAACTTTAGCTCGGCCCGGGGGATTAATGGCCAACTCAGCTGTTGCTCCGACACTAAAATGGCTGACAAAAGGTTAGATGCAGATTTTGAGAGTGGGGGGGGGGGGGGGGGGGTTTGGTGAAATCTGTTTTCAACAACCAATGGTATGGCTAGTCACTCTAAAACAATGTAGTGCATTGAAATGAACTATGAATCATAGAGAATTGTACTCAGTGTTACAATAGGGACAATGCAACTTTTATGGATTAGCCAGAGTTCTCTACTGGAGAAAGCTAAACACTTAGCTTAAATATGTTAATACAATGAAGTGTGGGTGTACTGCTTTCATTTAGTAGCACAACATAGATGTTTTTTTTTATTTTTTTTGTTTTTGTTTTTTACTTTGAGGAAGTACGAAGCTAAGGGGTTAAAAAGACTGTCAATAGAAAACTGACCAAAGCGTGGGTCAAGTCGTGGGTCAAGCCAGGATGTGGTTTTGTTCTTGTGGTTGATGTAGTAAATTTCTCCTTCTGATGTAATAGCTTGTTCCCAGCCGTCAGGGAGAGGACCTGAAGGATGACCAGAAAACGTCATGTCAGAGATCCTGGTGGTTTAACTCAATACTCAGATTTCTCTTAATCACCAGAATTGCTCAAATTAAAGCCAATAATTCACTTTCATACATAATTGGGCATTGTAACAGCATATTGAGGTTAAAGACAATCATAGAGCGGGACAATAGGATATCATATAGACATTTAGTCTCAAATGTGCTCGAGTGCAAAATAAAAAGGCTAGATGGTTATAAATAAGCAAAAAAAAAAAAAAAAAAGAGGAAGCAGCAACGTATGTTTTATCTTTTAGAGTGTATCACAATAAACAAACGTTTGGGTTTTTTTTATGTTTTACTCGAAGGTTGCAGCAGCGATGGTTTGAGAATACAGAGATACTTCGTCTGTAAACTCTGTAATCTGTGAGTCACGGAGCTCCCAAACATGTCAGACAGGACCTGTCACGTTCTACCCCTGTCTTACCTCACCTAGGGCGAATTCCAACTGCACGGACAGAACTGAGGTACACACAGTCTTAGTGACTTGTAAGAACTAGACGAGGCTGCTCATGACTTCTACTGGATGTTACATAAAAGTAAGAAAATGAACCGGGAAAAAAAAATAAAAAGGGGCAAGGCTTTTTAATTCTGACTTTAGTCTGCAAAACACATGATCTTTTTTTTTTTTGTACACATACATACTTTATCACTTTGCTGCTGTTATAGTGAAACTTAATGAAAGAAAGTCAACATTTACATACCACTGGCTGGATTCATAAGGTTTTGTTGCTGCACCGGTACAGAACTGGGCGGGGGAGCCTGGTTCATCTGGAGCAGGGCCTTGCGGGGATCCTGCCAAGTGGTGGTTTGATCGATGTGGCTGTAGGGAGACAAGAGAAGCACAATATTAGTTCAAACAATTAGCATCAGTGTGTTTCTACCAAGGGGGAACCTCCAGTGTTGCAAAATGCAAAGTGCAAAAAAACTGCAGTTCCTTGAGTGTCCACTTGAGACTGGCTCCAACAGCCCCAGAAGTCCCAATAACGTCCATGTTTAATTGTCATTTTGACAGCAGACAGAACATGCTCACAGCCTGGTAAAATAGCTTGTGTCTCTCTTGGTATAGTGATTTTTCTAAATATAACTCATTGTTTTTTTTTTGATATTCAGGCTCGGAGTTATGAAAACTAGGGGCGTGGCTGAGTTGAATGACAAGGCGGGAGCTTTGTAGCTGTTTGCCAGGAGACTGAAGGACTGTCTCAGCTCAAACTCTCTGCCTGTTTCTTGGTTGAACAAAAGCTAGGTGAGCATGTTCAATATGTCAACCACCATCGTTCAGCTGCAAAACTGTGCATCAGAAACCAATGGGTGAAGGGGCGCTGGTGGCACAGTAGGTGGGTGCGCGCGCCCCATGTGTCCCAGGTTCGACTCCCATCTGTGGCTCCTTTTCCCACTCTCTCTCTCCCTGATTTCTGACTCTATCCACTGTCCTATCTCTCACTTAAAAAGGCACAAAAAGCCCCAAAACAAATCTTAAAAAAGAAAAAGAAAAGAAACCCGTGTGTGACATCACTGAGACTGTGTTGTGTTTTAAACAGTCTATGATTACCCCCAGGAATCAGAAGTGAGTTCAAACCAGAGGCCATATCAACTCAAAACAGCAGGTCATGTCCAGGAACTGATGACTCATGGAAGCAACAATAAGCTCTTTTGATGAAAACACAGAATCTAGCTCCTGCTGTGTGTAAACCATGACTGTTACAGGAAACTCAGCTGTGTCTGGTTGGACTCAATGTAGAGCCACAATACGATACAATACAGATTCACAATAGGTTTAAGATTAACCCGTTTATCATCCACAACTAGTAAATTAAGTCTGTTTGTTATGAATCTGAAAGGAGAAACTAAATCTGAAGTAAAAACTAACCAAAACAACACAACCGTTGAAAATTCAAATAAATCAAGTCAAACTTTTCCTGCCTGTCAAAGGTTAGTTAAAAACATCTTCTAAAAAAGTCTACATTGCTACGATTGGTTCCAAAACAACTATTGTAACATCAGACGGTGTTGCTCCGTCTATTTTATGGCTCGTCTTTGCTGGGACAGGAGTGGGGACCGGGGGGGAGGAGGGGGGGGGGGGGGGGGGGGGCATTGTGTTGCATTCTGTGAAGGCATTGATAATTAGTGCTTTGTTGGTACTTGTTGCTTGATTAAGATGGAAAGCTAATACAGGAAGCCCTCCTCTCCCGAGCAGGACCCTCTCTATTGAGGGAGGGTCAGTCCCAGGGCTCAACGCAGGGGGTCTTTTTTTTTTTTTTTTTTTTTTTTCCTGGAAGTGGCTCGGACACTGTGGAGTGTCAGGGGCTTTAACAATCTGGCGCCACATTTACAAAGCCTTCACCTGCTTGACAAAGGCACAGACTGAGCTACGACCTAAAACCCCGCTATTCACTTGTTCTTTTTTTATTTTATTTTTTTTAAAACATCCCCTTTAAAAGGGACCCCCCACCCCCCAATCCCAAACAAATAGGCAACCAAAACCTGGCAGCTTGTTTGTGCAGCAACACAACTCTGTTTATAGTGCAACTGTGGCTGAATTGGTTCAAAAACACATGACAGAAATAAAGCTTCAGTTCAAATCAGACCTAATTATAAACCTCAGGGATCTATTTTTTTTTTTATACCCTGCAAAAAAATCATGTTCTGCATGTGTTTTTCCAGTGACAGCGCTTCTTCACATATCACTGCAAATTTGATCCCAAAGCGCCATTAGTCCAGATTTTGGAACAGCTGGCTGAAGTGAGAGATTTCAGAGAGTTTCTCTTGGCCTCTGCGGTAATCCCAGCCTGCCTGTCTGCGCTCTGTCCCAGGCCAGAGAGCGAGAGGGCCTGACTCAGCACTCCCCCCCCCCCCACACACACACACACACACACACACACACACACACACACAATGCAACCCATTTTGAAGCCCCCTCTTGTTTATGCTTTACTGATCAAAGGAGCTGCCAAATCCCCCTAGTGAACCCTCCCCCCAGCCCTCACACACACACACACACACACACACACACACACACACCACCACCACCACCACACACACACACCACCACCACCACACACACACACAAACACACCAAGCAAAATAGCTGGAACTGCTCAGATTGGTGGGGCCCCCTTGAGAAAGAGGGGTCACAGGGAGCGGGGTGAGACAACTAAAGAAAAGGAAAAAGAAGAGTGAAAGAGGAAAAAAACATCCACGGAAGCAATCCCTCTGAATTTCATTGGCTGCATGAGTTGCTGTGGTCTTGTTACACTCTCTGAGCGCCCGCCCCCCCTCCCCCCCCCTTCTCTGCCTCCTTCCCACTCTGGAAACTATGACATTTATTATGAAGGGGAGGGAAGAACAGGGGAGGAGACTGGGATAAGGGAAGGGAGGGCTTATCGTAAATGAGAGGCCTGCACATCCTGGTACACCGTGCTCAACAGAAACGCTACTACTGGACAACACTGATGGAAATATACAACCACCAAGCGTCCAAATGTCTAATCACAGAGCGTATTCTCCCCCTTGTGCTCCTCTTAACACTGATTAAAGTGCAAATATTGAATTTTCTTTCAGACCCTAGCCCACTTTTGTAGCTCAAATCAATCGAAACAGATGTAAACATAGCGCAGTTCAAAACAGAGGAGACAGAAACGAGCATGTGATAAAATCCCCACAATGTGAGAGAGCTCCCAAGTCAGCAGAGTACTGTATTCAAAGAGCCTGAGTGTGGGAACTCAGAGCACTGGTAAATAAGTTACCAAGAGCCTGTCATTTATCACCAGGTTTTAAAACTAAAAGATAATCCATTCACTCCACATGCCCCGAACGCTATATGGTCAGGGCTATACACCGCTTCCTGTAGGGCAAAACATTAAACAAAACAATGTCATGGCAACTGTCGGGACGGCTGGAGGCCACCAGTTGCTGTTAGGAATTGCTGATGATCCGCAACCTCGACCAGTCACAACTGCTCGGTGTTGTCTTTACATGTCTCTGACACCACGGCGAGCTCAGCGGGATGGTCGCCGCACCCTCCCCCCCCCCCCCCCCCTCCCCACCTCCAATCCCCGGGGCAGGGCAGTTAGGACATTTAGCAAACTGATCGTGGGTCAGTCATTACATTCTTTTAAATGAAACAACGTTCAGGTGTTTTTAAGGTTTTCTCAAAATGCCAAATTCCAAACTCACATGCAAAACAGTACAGACTGATGCATTGATGGAGAGGGGATGATGGGATGGTACTCTATACTCTAGGATATTAAAAATGAGTGCAGATGTGAATTACAGATGAAGGGACAAACTCAAAACATGTAAAAAAATATATTTGTTGTGGATGATAGGCCAAAACACTGACAAAAAACTTGGTTACAAAAACTCAAATCTTAGCGTGGTTGTCTAATTTCTAATCAAATAACCCTTATTACACATTTTTAAGCCACATTCACCACCAGCACCACTTGCTATGAATAAAAACTGTTACTGTTGAGTGTTTTGAAATAAGATGTACTAACTCATTTAAACAGTAACGTCTCATTTCAACGCAAGAAACTCGACACTTGCTCAAATACAACTTTTTGCAGTGTGGTTTACTCAACACTATGTGACCTTTGCTTTAATAATATATGTGTTGTCCTGTTGTGACCCTCCAAAGACTAAATATGACCCATCATTGGCTTCTTCAGGGAAATAACAGTTTCCATAAATGAGCAGGTATACTCCAGCGAAGGCGATGTGGTTCAAACAGGACCCGTTATCAAGCGGGTTTTCTTGCAGTGTGCTGCTTTACTTGCTAACTTTTGCTCAAGCTGTCATCATGGTAGTGTGGCTAAGCTGAGCACAGAGAGCACAGAGGTTGATCCACCCAGTCGCTTGACATCTCCTTGACTGATGGCCCAATTATCAAGGTGGCGTTTATTGTGCCAGCGTTATTTATAATGTGTCTTGCTGAGAAAGAGAGGAGGGGGGACCTTTAACATAAAGGCTAAACTTGACTTTGCTCCAACGATTTGCCGTTCGACTTTCTTGAGTTCAATCACGAGGAAAATCTCCCCCATCGACGTCCAGCGTTCTAGATAGAGCCTCTCTTTGGGAAGCAAAATGTTATGATAACTCCAAGATCCTGCGAGTGGAATTTAAGGCTTTTTCTGCCTTTTTAAGACCACTTCATGTGACATTTAAGGCCAACACAATGGCACAAATTTGTATGTAGGTAACCCCAGTAGGATGTTATTTTTTGCTGGTCTTGCATAACAGGCTATCAAAAAAGTTGTTTTTTAAAGTTTGATAAATTACTATTATAGATAAGATGATACCAATACCTGCTTCAACACCATGGCAACACATATAGAAGTCATAGGCACCCAATATTATGTCATTTCAGTTTTTATAACGACCACAATGGTAAGAAAACTCCTGCAAACTGTCTAAATTGCACAAAAAAACTCCCAACATTTCATCACATGGCCGATGTTTTTGTGCAATTTAGACAGCACTCTCTTGTTCTCTGGCAGTTTTTTTTTAAGGTTTCTGTATTTTTCAGTGCTATTGATCATGAAAAATAACGGAGAGTGTATCATTTGAAAAAAAAAAAAAAGATATGGTATCAAAAAGAATCCTTTCAGACTTTAAAGACCCCAAAGACTAACCAAGAAAAGGTAAAACATTGTAATAGAGATCCAAGAAGGCAGAATGCTGCACTTGTTTCACAGAACTCATCTGATCACAGTATGACAAACTTCCTCACACACAGGCGGCCCTTTTTCTCCCAAGAAAAATGCCGTGTTTATGTCTGGCTGTGAGTAGAATGTTGTATCCAAAATGAAGTCGCTGTGGCTAACGTGTCTTAACGTGTCTTGACGAAACTGGTTCAAGTCACTTTGTCTTTGAGTTAAAGTGTCTCTCCTCAAAGACAGATGTCAAATAACTTCATCTCACTTGTGTTAAACTGGGGGAGTGAAGATATGGGAGAGTGCAGCAGTGATGAAACACGCCCCACAGCTGAGTTGTCAAATGTTAAAAATGGGATCCTCAGGCCACAGCGGCTCCACCCGGGGAGTAGCTTGTAAGGTGGTTAAAGCAGATGACTTAAGAGTGCACGGAGGGAGGCCAGATGTAATCAGGCTTCTGAGATGAGGATGAGCACCTCTTCTCTGGTCGACTGAGGATGCCTGGCTGCCTCTCTATCAGCAGGACATCATCAAGAGAGATTATTGGGGCAACCTCTGTGACCCTATTGTGGCTTTAAGTTCCCCTTTGAAGACGGGTATTTAGCATCATACTTCCTACTGAGGCAGCTAATTCACAAAGTAACACGGCTAAATGTAGCCCTCGTTTTCAGAGAAAAGTTTAATTAATCAAAGTGTGGCTTTATGAAGAGACATTAATCCGACACTCTTTGAAGGTTTTCTCTACTTTTTTTTATATTTAGCTTCTAAATATATTGACTACTAGGTTGTCATGATAGCAGAATTTGAAACTTTGATGTGGTACGAGTAAAAATGAATATGGATACATGCTTCAATTCCACGGCAATAAAAATCAAAGTCCTATAGGCACCAAATAAAGGGACATTTCATGTTTTCAAGTTATGATGATGGATTTCTGAGTTCGGATGAATTAATCGTTAAACTGGTCTGATTTACTCAATTAAAGAATGGCTTTGTTCCACACATGAAGCCACTTATGACCTATTTACAACTGTAAACTGTGTTACTCATGCAGAATTCCCTTCCCATAAAGTCCAGTGAGTAGGGTCATTTTAGGGTCTCTGAAGCCCACCAGAGAGAGGGACCACTTCTCAGATACTACATCTCTGTGGAGATGCCCTCACTGACAGAGGAGACATTGATGTCTGGAACAGAGGTGTTACATCAAGACTTCGGTAAACACAAGCCTGACTTTCTCACAGTCCCATTTGTGTACCGAGCTGACGGGCCCCCAGTTGAACAGGAAGGGCCTTTTCTGTGTGTGGTCAATAAACCAAAAGTTTGTCAAACACAAAGCTGCTCCAAATGAGGGCTTCACGCAGGCTTACGGGCGCAGTTTGGGACGGAGTGAGTGCCGTCAGTTCATAACAGCTTAGTTTGAAATCCAAGGTTGAATTCATCCCCTCAATCTTCAGCAAATAAGTCAACATTTGATACAGCTGAGATTTATTTATTATTGTTTGTGTTGAAGTTAAATGTTGATTTTGAGATCAGAATTGACCAACGAGAAAACCAAAGTCCAGTTAAGTCAACGGACAGACAAGTCATCATCACTGCTGCTTTACAAGATGTCTCAAACATGGAGCAGACCAGGTAACCAACAACTTCAAATCCTCGCAGATTCAAATTCTAAAATTAAAGTTTGCTTCAACAACCATGGAGTGTGTGTCTGGCAAAGTACTGTGGGAGTTGTAGTTTAAAAACACACTTCATGCTTCAAACTGTTATTTTGACTTCATCATTTTCAACCACACGGAAAGTCATGAAGTTCCTGAGTCTTGCAACGTTTTAAGGGGCTGTGATTCAGATTGTAAAGGAGGTTTTCTAGGAAATTGCCTGGATTTTTTATTGTTTTTCAAAGAACAAGCCATTTCAGTTTTAGATGCAAGACGTTAGTGAGGGGTGTACAATAGTTTGATGGAAATCCCCTCGTAATCTAAATCAGGACTAACACAGATATCTATTGCAAACAGAAAAAGGCACGAGCTCTGAGAGAGCACTTTGATCTTTGCTGCTCTAAGAGCGGCTGTCTTCCACTTGTGTTTAGTGCAACAGATGTTTAGGAAACTCTAGATAGTGTACACTGAGGAGGGACTAGATCTCAGTCTGTTTAATGTTGAGTGTTTCACTTCACAGTGTTAAAAACACACAGGAAACACAGCTTCAGCAACTGGTGCAAAATGAAAAGTAAAAAAAATGATGATCAAAGGGATTACTTTGATTAATTACGATCAGTGTTTAGATGTTTGCAGAGATACCAATCAGCCGTTGTGGTCGTGGGAAACCAGGCTCATCAAAACAGTTTAAAATCCAATTGAGAAAAGACAAAAGTGTCCGTCAGCACACAGCTCTACCTGCCCCTGAGGGCGCACAATAGCGGCCCCCCAAAGCTTCCCTCTGCTTAAGGCTGACTTCCCACGGACTAAAAGCTCATTCAAAGCTGCATTTAATAAGCGCCCGGAAACAGTGATTACCCCTCCTAGTTCACCGGTGTGTCTAAATTAGAAACCTTCATTAGTTTATGACCCAGCCCTAGAGACCCGGCCCTGCCCCCCGTCCCAGCACCGAGCAAGGTGACCCAACCTCCCTGCCCCTGCTGTCATAAATCAAAGGCCACGGCAAACTGCTGGAAGAAAGAAGAGGAAGGGTCAACAGACTCTGTTGACTTTCTCCCAGTCCTCTCATAGCCTAAGCTTTTTGTTTTTTTTAACGCAACAACTTAAAGAAAATAGATACGTTTTGCAAGTGAAAAGCCCATTTTTGACTCGTATCACCATTTGGGCTTCAACTATTAAATACTTCCACTTACTATGAAACTTATTAGTAAACTTGTTCATTTATAATAAATGTTTCATCACAATTTTTGATCAGTTTGTATCCCAAAATAAAAATTGATTACAGCTGAAGTCTCAACATTCGAGAAAGTAAAAGACTTTTTGTGATAATTAACTAAATTGTTTGTATTTTTAAAAGATCTCCTCAAAAGTCAGCACTGTAACAAAAGCACTGGTCGTTTATTTACATGACATTATAACATTTCAGATGAGAAGAACAAGGTGAAACAAAAGAAAGCCGCCGCCTCTGCCGCCATCTTTAAACTTCATGTCAACCATTTGTCTATTTTAGGAAGGCTCACATGAGTCTCAACAGGCCTGTGGTCTGAATAAAGATCACTGTTTCACTGCGGGGACAAAGGGAGGGCCCGGGTTTCTCTTGGCCCCTCTTCTAGTCATCTCCACATGGTTGCCATTTAACTCCATTGACACAAAGGAGGCACCATCACAGCGCCATGGATCCATTCATACCAAACGGAGCCTTGCTTTTTTTTTTTTTTTTTAAAGGGAGCGGGGCAATCGGCATCTGAGGGCCGCTGTGACTCACTGAGGGACAAATCAGGACAAACTATATGATCCTGAAGTCAACAGAGCGGGGATAGAAATATTCTTCTTGAAGGGGAAAAAAAAAAACTTTCACCCTGAGCTGATTTATCTTAAAGGACAACAGCAGTCACCTGAGTGAAATGTGAGCTCCCCACTCTCTGCTCTCTCGGCTAGATGGTGACCGAACTCCCCACCCCCACCCGTCCACCCACACACACACTCTTTCGCTCTGCCTCACTCCTCCTGCAACACATCTCGCTCAGACTACTCCTGTTTATAAATAGGGGAGTGTCTTTGCAGCAGCTCTGCTGAGGCCGGCT
Organism: Labrus bergylta; assembly: GCF_963930695.1. Lineage (NCBI taxonomy): Eukaryota > Metazoa > Chordata > Actinopteri > Labriformes > Labridae > Labrus > Labrus bergylta. Next base: position 24,769,099 of record NC_089205.1, read on the forward strand.
GTGCTCCGGATCAAATATCTGCACTTTGATGCTCGCTGTATGAAGATGTCTCCTCGAGCTCACTCGGATACAGAGCCTGTGTTCTACTACTCTGGCTGGATCACATTATTTGAAACACATTGACTCAACTTTTATTCATAGGACACGAGTCTTTATCAGTTTCATTTGTTTGTAGAAAGCAAGGTGTTTTAACATAGACTATTTCAACACATGAGCTTTTAATACGGTTTTCTTTTTTGTATAGAGAAAATCTGCTCTATTGATATCTGGTTAAAAATTTTAACAGATTTATTTTTGCCTTCATTGAGGTCTGCTGTGTTTGATTCACTACAATGCCTTCAGTCTGCACATTTCTTTGGGTTGGGTGGGTTAGGACTTGACTCAAACTGTGCTAAAACTACAACTCCCAAATAATGATTCAGATTGTTGTGCCTCAGTTTGAGTCTCATCCCACAGAAATAATTGCCTTATCCTAACAGCCTGTATGGTGCAACAAACATTTCAACTAGAAGTTACATGAGGTAACAGCTAAGTTTGGACAACCAGATCTAGTTAAGAAAATTGCTTCCTTGTGTGTCAAGTCATTAGCTCAGTCAGTTTCTAAACAACTGCACTGATCATGGGAGAGAGTCTGTGAGAATGGTGTTTTCTCTGCACCCCCCCCCCCCCCTCCCTTTTGTACAACTTTAGGACAGCCTCATCAAAATGGACCAGATGTTCTCCAGATGTCAGACCTACAAACATCTGGTCCTGAAAGCTCTTTTTTTGATACAAAGTTAATTGGAGGCTATCATGTTTGTGAGACACCGACTAATATTCTCTAGAAACATGACAACATGTTGCCTTAAATAAAAAACTCTAATTAGACTTTTGATTGCAGATAGCTCGAAACATGAGTGAATGAACATTTAACATGAGCAGATTATCGTAACACAAGTTGTTGACAAGGATGTCACTTTTATGACTCATTCAATGAATCTTCCTCAAAGCTGCTGGGAATGGAATAGATAAGAAATCAAAAGAAAGCCCCCACGATTCCAACAAGTAAACAATAAAGCCAGTGACAGGCCCGAAAAGGCTCAGCTCTACCTGCTACCTACTATTCCAAAGAGCTACTTTGGATCTTCAGCGTGGAAGAGATCTGCTGGATGGCAGATGAGTTTTGCAGAGCTGTCTGTCCTTTGCTGTCTGGGGAGCCACAAAGGTCCATTGTTTCTGCTGAAACCTGAGAACCAAGAGAAGGAGCACTACATACAGCAGCAGTCCCTCAAAAGACTTCTCTTGTTTGCAGCGGCCACCAAATTTAATAACCTGTAATTTAACTATTGCAATTGTCTCTTTTCTAGCACATTGACCACCATTGTGCACTGTAGTGTATTTGCTAATTACTGTCAGCATATAGTGTGCACTGGACAGAGCCGTAGGTTGAATCTGCGTCCCGTCTAAAGACCCCTTCTCTGGCATCTTGGCCATTACTGAAGAGTACAATTTCACCCTTTCCTCTTTAAATTAAAAATCTGAATGACAGAAGAATACTCTTCTACTATTTGTGCATACAATGTATTCTAGTGAACACATTTTTTTTTTGTCTAATGTACGTCCCGGCCCCTTGGAATACAACTGTTGAACTGACTATCACACTTCTTCTGAATCCATCCTTTCATTTGCAAAAGCAAACCCATGCTGCAAACTTAACCAGCTGCTTTCGACGGACTTCACAGAGCAAGATGACACTTGTTGCAGGAATACTTACTTGAGAAAGTATCTCTGGCCAGAGGCAGTCTTGGCCATTTCCCACCCGTGAGGCAGGGGCACGTCATCTGGAATCTCATAAGAAGATTGACGGAGATGTTGAGGGGAGGCACCTGCTGGGGGCATGCCAGACAGGGAGCCACCAGAAACGGCTCCTAACTGCAGGGAGGCTGGGGATGAGTGGGCTCGGACGTGGTGGGGTGTGAGTACTCCGCCACTCCCTCCGTCGGTACTGGCCTGTGATGTGGTTAGAGAAGCAAAACATTGTGATTTCCCTTCGGAGGATTCATCTTGTATTGCTTTGAAGAGTCTGTCTGAATGTATCGCCATAAAACATGGACTGCTACAGTAGTAAACTAACTTGACCAAAGTTATTCATCCCCAAGGGGAGGCATTTACTTAAACCAGCAGCTCAAGTGTCAAAGTAAAGGAAATGAGTAATCAGTTTGAGTCATTCATTTAAAAACAAATAACAACAATTATAGGATAAATAAAACGATACTAAAGGTACATTCACTCATCATATGATCAATTCTTGAAAAGGACATTACAACAGCTCCGTTGTGTCATTTATTTTAAGTATTTTAAAAACTAGAGTACAGAGGAAAAGTACTTTAGAATATAAACTGCACTATTGCTGTAATGCCTACATTGGCCAAACGTTTCAGATTTTTTTTTCACATTTTTTGTATGGCTCTAAAAGCATATTTGACTGTTTCTTTTCGTGTGCATTTCTTTGCACGTTTGGGTGTTTAAGTCAGGGGATTGGAGGAACCCAAGGCCTGTGTGTGTGTGTGTGTGTGTGTGTGTGTGTGTGTGTGTGTGTGTGAGACATGGGAGAGTGCAGGCTCGCTGCACGGCAACGCATGCGCAATGCGGAGAAAAACTTCCACAGACCACAAGCAACAGTTGTGGGGGATGTTAGAGGGGAGGAGGGGGGGGAAGGGGTAAATAGGACTAGTTCAACCATCATATGATTTCTGATTTCAAAGTCGCTTCTATAGCAAACAACTCAAGTTAAAGAAACTCAGTTTGAACATCTCCCCCATGACGCTGAACTTTCTACACCACAGTCATGAAACGAAACAAAACATTTACAGTCTGCAAGTTCACTTTGGACTCAGCCAATTTGACAACTCACTTAAAGTAGCCTATTATCAAACATCTTCTGTCAAATGCAGATTTTTTTTTTTTTTTTGCAGAATGAAGACCAACTGTTGAGTTAAGACACAAGACTGAAACGATACTTCAGTTATGGATCCTACAACTTTTACGCACAGCCTCCACGGCCCCTTTTTCAAAGGTGTTTTTATTTGTGGCAGTGATGTTAATTTAAATCTTTTACTAACTGGTTGGACATTTTATTCTAAAGTCGTTTATTAGAAACACATTAAAACTTGTGAAAGTGGGTTGGTAATAAACATGTTATAAATTCAAATTACGCACGAAAGTTTTATAGTATGCTGCATTTTAGGGCATGATAACGAACATCCTATCAGTAAACAGTGGCAATATCTTAAAGACTAAAAAATGAGGATAAAATATGATATAAACTGTGGACTGACTTTACAAGTCATGTAGCCTACTGTAGGCCTGATCCCCTTCAGGATGGGCCTTGTGTTAGTCGTGATTTCTGGGAAGGGGCAGGGGAGAGACAGGGCGGGCTTACTTGTCTGGAATGGGACTTTGGTTCAGGAGGTTTGAAGAAGGAGTCTGGCAGTTTCCTCATCCTCATGGGTACGGAAGGGGGTACGATGGTGTTTTTCGGGTTCATCACGGCGTTAAAAAGTGTCTCCAGGTCGGTCTCAGAGTCGCCCCGTACGTGGACGATCTGGTGTCCGGCAGGAGGGTTGTGCTGGCCCTGATCCATTGCAACCAAAAACTGTCGGCAAACTTTACGAGTCCGAAATCGTCTATTAAAAACAACTCACGAAGAGAAGTTTGCGCCAATCCCCAACTTTCTTTTTTTTTCTCACACAGCAGGAAATCAGGGAATATCGACGACACTCAGAAAAAGTTACCCCGAGTCATTCTAAAGTTGATCAGGATGTGATTTTTCCAATCTTCCAAAGTGTGTTAGCTGTCGAAATCTGCAGTGAAACACAGCGTTTTGCTGTTGTTTTTTGCTGGCATACTTGTCAGTGTAACAAAGCGCATATCTACTCCACACAGGAATCTGTGTTGTCGTCCGGCCCCAACTTTTCCACAAAAAAAAAAAAAAAAAAAAAAAAGCAGGGGCAGGGGCAGCCACAAAAGACGAAAAAACAACAAACGCTTCGTTGGAAAAGTCCGACTTTTTTCTGCGTTTCGTCCGAGTTGAAACTGTCAGAGGGGAATCTTCCAGAAAAGGTTCATAGTTCGTGCAACAAATCTCCGCAGCTCACTTTCTAGAAAAAAAAAAACTTTTGCTCCAGTCGGATCTAAACTTTGGGCAGGACATCAAACTTTATGACTCATGGGATGGCTGCTCCAGGGGGGCGGGGCTTCACTCTAATTGGGACGAGAGTGTTTAAAGGTACAGTCAGTGTAGTTCAGGGGGCCCGGGACAGTTCAGGGACCACGAAACTTCTGCACTTTATCAAGTTTTTCCCTTTTATTTAACGTTGAATTAACTTCCATTGGGTCTATGTCAAACAATCTGCTTAGAATAGATTAAATATGATCCAATTAAAAAAAAAAAAAACATTTATCCTGTAACCTGAAAATACAACTGCTCGGGTTTGAAATTTCACATTGCTAGGCTGTATTTTGTTTAATAACTGAAGGGGCTAAATCATTCTCATTAATTAGTCAACAAAATCATGGACGCACTTGCCTTATTTCTGATTTTTTTTTCTTTGCAGTCTCTTGAACACGAAAAGGACCCCCTGCTGCTCCCTGATTTTCCAGCTGGAGCCCACTTGAGAAAACAATCAATTGTCACTCGCTTGCTGCCCAAAATGTAGAGGTGTGTTAAATAAACAACAAACAGTAAACATACACACCTTCCAGACCGTTTGACTAACAACCCTCATGTTCAGACGGAAAACGTGGATTCTGCCATTTGTTTGGACTATTACAAGTTTGTTTAAATGTGATTATTGAATGAACAAGTGTATGTGCTTTTTTAAGATTATCTGGGTTACATTAGAAGTCGAACAGGCTTTACATTAGCCCAGTTTAACCAGGCTTATTCCTTAAATATGTTCATTATATAACTTAAATCTTTTAGCTTCAAAGTGTTCAGGCCTACTTGTTACATGTGGATGATGAGGCAAAATACATTTTCACAACTCAACGATTTTAACAATTACTCCAAAGCACACTTCTTTCATCACTAAAATGAATGGTACTATTTTTTTTTCTCTGTCTTTTTTTTTTTTACAGTGCTCATGAAAAGTAGATCCATGCAGTTCCCACAATTGTTATGCAAATGAGGCCCCTCTTCCATTGAGAAATCATTTTGTCAAGATCCACTCTCTTTGGATACAGAGGCTCTGTTTCAACTTTTTTTTTCCCATACGTCCAATGAATGAATGATTATGAAGCCCTATTTAATACCCGCAGACACTGTAAGCCTCTATGAACAGATTAAAGCTCTGCCCTCTTCCACTAAATAGACATCATGCTTATGTGTCTCAGCAGATGCATTTCTCAAGTATACTGTGCACACATAAACTGTTGCCTGTTTTTTGTTTTTTTGTTTTCTATAATCTCAAAATGAATGCACCCTTGAAACATCCATGATGAGCTCAATAAATTGATGTAAAACCTGCAGCGTGCAACAGGTTCAGTTTGACTTTTGTGGCCCTTTATTGTATATCCTTGTCCTGTATCATGGTGATATTTCTATATGTCCTGTATGAATGAATGCATCTCCTGATCAATGAATCTTTCATTCATAGCGCATAAAAGAACCATTTAATTCACACCACAGCTGCCTATTAACTTTTGATCTCTATACTTCATAACTGCGCTACCAGCCCTCATATTTTGATTTATGACTGACATTTTCTCTGCACACATGCTGCCAGTCAAGAGACGTCCATTGTTCTGGTGAAAGTGGTCATTTTCACATCATTGTAACGCACTCAGACACATTGAAGAGATGGACTGCAGTGTCCCGTCAGCCCTGAGGAGGACCACCCACTTGGCAGAGTTTGGTCCCTCTTGGTAAACATCTCTTCATCCCTCGGATTCAGCCTCATTGGGGTTTGGTTCCTCGATTTTTTTTGGGGGGGGCTCTGTTTCACTGAACCAATCTGAGGCTCTGAAAGACAGAGAGGCTATATGAGTCCTCCCTGTTTAAAACACGTTTGGTCTGGTGTTATTATCGGACATGGTGACGTACGGTGTTGCCACAGAGAGAGGGGCAGATGGGAGCTCGAGTGCCCCCTGCAGCCTTTCAAGGGAACAGAAAGACGACGTGTACAGAACACAATAAACAAACAGGCAAACTATAGTTTTTGTTTATTTGTCCCAATTACTTGCTCGTTTGTCTAAATGAGAAATAAAACATCAAGTACAATGTATATCCAGGGACACTTGTAGTTCTGCTAAGTTTGTGGAGCCTTAATTATTTTTATGTGATTTTGTCATGTACAATTTGTTATTTTTGTGATCTGTTTTTTTTTCATCTATAGCATCTCTGCTCTCAACCTGTTGTTTGCAGAATTTTACATCTGCAGGTATGAAATGTGCATTGAACTGTAACCAGGCAGAAAAACAAACACAACTGTTTTCACAGATTCATTACAGTATAAAGCTTTTTTTTTTCTTTTTTTGTTGTTGCAGTTTTATGAAACATATATGTAACCTCCTATCCAGTAAGCTTTATCTTTATGCATGCTTCCAACTTTTTCTCCAGTTGACCAGAAACAGAGCGAGACCAGACACTCATTCATTGCATGTTAAATGGACTGTAACCAAACATGACAAAATACTTGAGCGACTAAGCCTCACTACGGACCAACAAGCAACAAGCTTGAACTTGTATCTCTGGAAATGTCTTCTCTCTATTTTCAGCTCTCCTACCCTTTCTTGTTGAGTTTCTAGGTGTTGTGCTGTTTAAAGCTTAAATGTCATTAAGCTGCCATGTATTGTCTGATATAATGACTGAAAATTAACGGTAGAAGGCCAAAGGGAACAGATTTCAGAGACATTGTGCAGCAGAGTAAAAGTTTGGTATCTGCTGTGCAGATATAGTACGCACTGATGAACGTGATTCATCTGTTCTTTTATCTGTGCATGTGCATTCAGCTGTACTCACTGATACAAACAGAGGGGATGAGATTGGATGTTTTTTCGACTTTCATTTTTATACTTTTTTTTCTGGAATTGAAAATACAAAGTAGCGATGATGGCAGGTTGCATGGTTGGGCTGATTGTTTCTTCCCAACAGATTTATTGAATACTCTTTAATAAGTTAAATATGAGCATTATAATAAAAAGAAAAAGTGTGTTATTCCACTTCAGATACCGAATGCCCAGTGGCTTGAAGTGACACTGACAGACCTCCTCAAATAACCACCGTGGACATCTTTTGTCCTTTTGACTTTATAACTAGTCAGAAGGCCTCTGCTGCTGCTGCAGGCATCCTTATGCACCAAGGCTGAGTTTATTTTCTCTCTTTGTGTCTGCTCTTAGTTCTGGTGTAAAGTAACAAGGAGCTGATACAAGACTCTACATGGCAGTAAGACACCACAGTCTCAGCATTGTTGAAAGCTCCTTTTGAAAAAAACTCCATAATGTATGCATATGGAACCAGAAACCCTGCAGCTAAACCAAATAAAGTGTCATCACAGACCGGAGCCTCGCTCTTCAAATGAGTATGGGCTTCCTCTACTTCTCGGAGCAAGTCCCTGCAGGCTCACTGACTGGGCAGAACCAGACATGTTGGTGAGGGAGGGGCAACTCAACTGACAGCAGTAATCTCAGCAGCGTTTGCACCTATTTTCTGGAAAGACAGATGGAGGACCGCTTATAAATAAGTCCTTTATGTGACAAAGAGAAGTAGAGAAGATGCCCTTAAATGAAATAAAAAAAAGAGGCTTAACCTTGATCTTAATGTTGCATTACCAAACATAGGACTTAATAATAGGATCTAAAGCAAAAGAGAAAAGTTCAGGATGGATGTCATTGCAACAGAAGGCTGAAGAGGCCCTCTGGCAGAGGCTCACCTTGTTGAGCCAGTAGGTTGAGTCGAGTGCAGAAGACATAATGGTCCTTTCTACAGCCATTAAAGGTAATAAACACACCTTCTCCTTCCGTTGTTACAACACTTTTTTCTAAAAACTAGTTCAGTCCTCTGTCCATCTGTGTATCTGTGAGGAAACCACAAACGCTGCCAAACAAACTGCACTCAGTCAATTCATCTTTACGTCGACAACAACCTTTATTTTTATGCAGCTTGGATATGGTTTGAATAGTTTTAATCAAACTATGATTTAACTTCAGTAAATAAATACAGAATGAAACAGCTTTGGGGGAAAAAAAGTATCTTACACCAGTCTATGGAGGATATATTTCAGTTAGTTCTGGTGTTGGGTCTTTTGTCCTCATTAAGCCAGCATCATTTTCATAGGCACTTACAATTTGATGCTTAAGTGGATAAAAAGAAAAGCTTCACAGTCTTTATGTGACACCTTGTTCTTATCCATGCACAAGGCAAGCATACAAAACAACTCAACTTCAACTCACCCACTCAAAACATGTGTTATGGTTACTTTTTGCTTGTGTTTTGTTGTCTCTACAGTCCCTCACTGCTGATCCTTTAGATCTCTGGTTACTCTGGTGGGTAGGAGACTAAACTTTACAGGATAATAAAGTGCTTGTTAAGAGGCTATTGTACAGGAAAGGAACATCTTCAAGTCAGAATTTCTTTTGGTATCGAGAACGGTTGTGAGCTGACGATGCACGGCGCTTCTGATGGTTTGTGACTTTCACTTCCTTGATCTGAAAAGAGGGAAAGAAGATGTGTCATAACAGGAAAAAGAAGGTAAAATCACCTTGTTTGATGAGCCAATCAGTGATTCACTTAGCTCTCATACTTACAGAGGGAGCATCAACAAGTACAAGGCCTTGTGTACCACTATTAACCTTCACATGTTCCCGCACACCTATAAAAGAATTACAAGCAGGATTAGTTAGTCTGCATTTAGATGAAGAACAATATCATGACTTTTGTGTTCAAACATCACATCAATCCGTTCGATTAGATGACAAACAGCTTCTACAAAGCACTCACAGTACAGCTGGTGGTTGAGTCTGTCCAGAGAGAGCAGGATTTTCTGTTCTTCTTGGGAAATGGTGAGCCCCTGCTGCTGGCTGCGCTTATGCACTGTTCCAGGTCTCTGTGTTTGGGCTGTTTCCATGGCGGCCACAATGCCCCTTTCTTCCAGCAGGCCTTCAGCATGTACTTCACCCAGGTGTAACTTGGCCGCACTCTCCGAACCTGAGAGAACAAACACACACACTCTAACACCACACACTCTCATCTGTTTTTGTTTTTGTTTTTTTTTATCTCATATCCCCCTGACCTCAGTTTTACATCTAACAATAAGCAGGAGGGAAGTCTTATGAAATGTTGAACTTGAATAAAGTAAAAAACAAATGTTTTAATTGTGTTTATAAAAGAAGTTACAAGTTTGATTTGACCCTAAATAGAAAATATCAACACACACACACACACAGCCAACACAGTACCTTCATCTGGTAAGGCAACGTTGTAAGTACTGGAAAATGATCTGATGGGCTCTGTTGTCTGTTTTACCGGCTACAAAAAAAACAAAAAACAAAAACATGTTAGGTCGTTAGAGTCTTAGACTAACCTTACATAACATTGACCTAGCCGGATGTGCACAGTCAAAACGTTTAGGCATAAATCCTAATAACTGGTGGAGCAAGTTAAAAAAAACAAAAACACTATGCCTCAACGCTTTTCATGTAAAACACTGACAACTCAAGTCCAGCTGGAAAGTCTTGTTGTCTTGAGAAGCATGAATTGTGGTGTGCAGTCAGTTTTACCAGCAGCAAGGACAGCATGAAAGGGACTGCTAAAACCGATTCAACAAGTTCAAACACACACCCCTTCACTGCTCTTTAGAAATTATTCACACACCCCCTCTTCCCACAGGGCAACTGACATGCATGTACCTGAGCTGGCTGAGGAAACTTTCTGTTCCCTGAGCCAGGACGCAGTTTGCTCTGCTCTGCACAGGGTTTCCTAACACCTTTCCCACTATCAGGGGCCTGTCTTCTAAGCGTGTCTGAAAGAAGACACATCATTTAAATAACACACAACATAACCACATTACAGAAAATATAAAATTGACTGGAGCGTAGTGAGCCCAAAGAGACAAGTCAGACAAAATATACGTTACCATCCTTGGAGGCTAAGGCACTGCGGACACCGTACCAGAGCTGGGAGATCTCCTCATCTGTTGGGGTGCAATCTAAACGGAGTCCCTTTTCACTGTACACCGCTCCTCTTCTTCTACTGCAGCTCTGAGTGTCCTGATGACCTGAGCTGGGTGTACCCTTGGTGTTGACCTCTGAGATAGGGCATGTATACGAGGGCTGCAATGTTGTATACACAACCGCACTATCTGCTCTCATGACATGATGTGTGCAAGGTAAGAAAAAGCCTTCAGAGTTGTCCTTGCAAAGTGTCTGCTGCTCCAATCTCAAAGCCTGTTTGCTGTTGACACTTGCACCATCCATGCCATGTGGAGTCTGAGTCATGTATGACGGCTTTTCCTCCCTCTCCGATGATTGCATCCTTGGAGGTGGACGCGGTACCATGATCTTCCCTTGGGATTTGGCAATCTGACGCACCTCGGTGGCAGATTGAGGTCGTATGACGGTGCCCTTTCTGGCCCGGGAGGAAACAGGACCCACCCCAGATCTGGCAGAGCGCTCTCTCCGAGGGACCTTGGGGCCACCGGTCCTGTTGCCGCTCCATGGCACCTTGACCTCGTCTGCTCGTTCCTGGGGCAAGCTGACTTGAACCCCAACATCTGCCCACGCTTGCTTTGTAAAGTGATAACCGGTGGAGGCCGGGGGGGTCGTGCTTGGCCCGGGCTTAGAAGCCCCTGAGACTGTAGCGAGACTCAGCTGGTGGTCTTCTGTGTTGTTTTTTGACTCGGAAAGATTGCAAGACTTGTTTTTCGTCTGTCTGGACACATCCTGTTTTTTATCCTCTTTTCCTGCATGAACCTCATCAAACCATCGCAGCTTCTTTTTGACAGGGTTGCTTCCCTCCAAATCTTTTGTTTTTGCTCGAGTCAATTCAACACTATCTCTGATCGCTGCGGCCACCTGCTGTGCAAACATCAAATGCCCTGAGCCATACACACATGTGGTATCCACTGACATGTATTTGGACTTCTTTTTAAGGATTCCTTTTATGAACCGGACTGAGTGAGGGGTCCCCACTGATACAGGCACATCTTGAACCTCCTCCTCAGGACACTTAAGGCACATCCGCGTGTCTGACTGAATACTAGACATGCATGCTTGTCTCGACACTGCTGTAATAACAGACTTCTCTGTTTTGGGCTCTAAGTTGGAAACCTTATTTAGGTTGTTTATGGAAGCACTAGACACAATCTTTGACTGCAGATTGTGGTTTTCTTTATGTGTTTGCAGAAGAGTGCCTTCTCCTTTTGCATTATTCGTTGTGCTATTGTTCAAAAGAATATTTCCATTTTTGGCGGGCAAAAGGATTTCTGTTGCTGAAGGATGTTTGAATTGCCTGCCGTCATAGACCCTCTGCTGCCTGACGTCCATCACAGCCTCTGGTTTGGGACATGAAGACTTCAACGCCGTGTCACCAGGAGATGCTGCGTTGGTAATAACTATGTTGTCATCAGGACTATTTTGTGGGAAGTTAAATTCAAAGTGCTCCGGGTCTGCACTCATAATTTCACTGAGAGTTAATAAGTTGCAGTTGTTTGGAGCAGGCCGGCTCTCAGTCTCAGGTGCTGGCTCAAAAGATGTGAACCCCCAAGAAGCTTTAGAAGAGTGCATCTTGTTATCAGGCGCTTCAGAGTCCCCTTGTCTTGGCTGCTTAGGTTCCTGCAGTTTTCTTGATTGGGGTATGTCATCGCCAAGGAGTGTCATCGCTGAAAAAGGAGTCAAGTCCGATGCTGGATACGAATCCTTCTGGTCTCTCAGGTCCGGGTTTTCCTTCTCTAAGTCGAGCAATAATGACGAATAAGAACACTGTAGATTTTTTGTGCTGTGGTTGGGGTCTTCATTCTCCAAACTGTCCTTACTTGAAATGCTTTCAGAGTAACAGCAATCAGACAGATGGCTGTCCTGGAATATGGAAGCAGAAGAGGCAATGAGTCAGAAACAAAATCTAGAAACACAGATCTCTCTCTGTGTGTGTAGAGAGAGAGGGAGACTAGAGAGAGAGAGTAAAAATGTGGGGCTGTAGGGTTGATGGATCACTTGTTTCTTTAAAAGTGAACACATGCTTTGATGATGTTTAGACACATTTTGGTGGGACATTTCAAGGCTGCAGATCATTTTTTTTGGCAGGCAAGAGGGATATTGTTGCAGGAAACAGCTCATGACACACTGCTGCTCCCTGGGGGTCTACTTGTTAACAGTGAGATGAGATACAAAAGCAGACAGTTTGCACGGCCTGATATCACCATGGAAAATTACACCAGGTCTGCTTATATGTTCACTTCACTGTCAGTATACTGCTCCTACCACTCTACAGTGTAAGTATTCATGTTTACACTCTTATACAGGTGAATTAAATGTTATATTGGAGAATAATGTGAGACATGTCACCCTGTAGTAACAAATAATGGTGTGATTTTAAAGTGTCTTTATGGATATGAGAGAAGAAAAGGACTGCATGAACAGATAGAAGATTAGAGTGCTAATACTGCTTTTTTTCCCTATAATGACAAAGATTAGAAAATAATATAAACATATAAAATGATCACTCTACATTGCCTGCTCTGCAACAAGCAGCGGACACAGTCAAGGAGCCTTACATTCCCCTCCAACACTGGATATGCATACAGTTTACTAAATTAGCCAGAGAGATGGTGAAGAAAGCAGTGGGTTAAAGTAATGTTTCTACTGCCCCCAAGTGGCCAACAATATGTATTGCAGGTTTAACCCATCAACTTTGGTGTTGATGTTTTTAATTCAGGATGTGGAGAGAGAATATGCACATGCATTCATGAGTTGTTGCAAAGTTATATATCAGGATCTTTTCACATGTTAAACTTGTTGATAACAGTCCCTGATGCTCTTGGAGCCAATCACAGCATGCCTTTCATTCTAAAAAAAAAAATTTAAGTCTTTAAATGTTTCTTTCCCCCCTTGCCAATTAAATCAAATAACCAACATACTTGTGGAGTGGGATCCTGTTGCTTTTCATGACTCTTCTCAGTTTGTCCACTATTCTTCAAGCAAGTCATGCTCTGCTCCTCCACCAGCTGAGTGTAGGCCTCCACGGCAGAGAGCGCTTGGCGGGGAGTGTATTTAGAAACCGTGGGAGGCTTTGGAGAGGGAGTGCAGCTTCTTGAAAAGAAAACAGCAGAATATCAATATTGATTTATCCAGCCCCCAAAAAGGATTTCTCTACATTGAAAAACATACCAAATCAAAGTGTGTTAAGTCTATCATCACAAAAATGGAGCAACAGCATGTGGTTTAATCAAACCGCAGTGGTAGATTTCTAGCATGTCGGGAACATTAGAATGAAATAATCATTGATTTGATTTTTTACCTGCACATGTTGGAGTTGCTGGACGAGAAAGAAGGCGGCTGGGTGTATGAAGATAAGGTGCCTTGAATTTGATTAAGTGCATCTTCAATATTTGGGACATTTCTCCTGAAAGCTGAAACGAAATAAGAACAACTGAAATGCTTCACAACCGTATTGCGCACTGTTTTTTTCCATTGTAAGAGGCGTATGTAAGAGACATCACTAACATTGTCTGCGTCTCTGAGACGGAGGTAGGTGGGCTCTTTGAAATCGCTCGGTTGCATCCTGGACTCGCTGCCTGCGCTGCTGCAGCACGTTGTCTCTCAGCCGTTGCTCCTGCTTGTCCCATTGCTTCTGTCTTTCCTCCAGAGCCCTGCGCCAGAGAAATGAACCAGAGGCACGTTTTATCTGATTACATTTAGACTGTTTGAGGTGAAGAAACCCGAGTCGTTTCCTTGATAAAAGTATTCTACAAAGTCATTAATAAATTAAAGCGACCCCTCACCACTGGACTGACAGAAGAAGCCAATGGTGATATCAACAGGGTCAATCAACTTTACTGATAACATGTTGAAAAGGTTTGGTAATTATTTTCAACAAAAACAAAACACATTATTGAACAGTAAGTTGCTCGAGCATTTGGTCACCACTCCTGTTATTTTAAAACTAATCAGAGCTTTTATAATTTTAAATGTCTTATCTTCAATCAGAAATAAATAACGAATTGTAATCGTTAGAATTTTGATAATATGGAATTATTTTTTGGACTACAATCATGCCTCATGAAGAGGTGTTGTGATTGTCTCTTAACTTTTATTGTTTATTGACATTTTGTAACAAATTATCCTGACGTGTTTACGTTGTAACTAATCATGTACTCAGACAGTGTTACCTGGTTGCATAAGTATTTATTTATAAGGTGTATGTGATTTATGTAATCTGTAAAAGTGAGATCAGTGCACAATTTGTAAGGACTGAGACGAGCAGTTAATAGTCAAGCAGGTGATAGTCAACGCAATTTTGGTGATATGTGAAACTGCACTCTTAAATTTGTGTAGGAGATAAAAATAAACACCCAGTCTGTCTCTGATATTACACAATACGTCTGTCCTCCACCTGCTCTTTCAAGCTCTTGGTTTAAAAAGCAGGAACAGTTACTTTTAGCCACTTGTGATAAAAAGGAAAAACACATTCGGTATAGAAGGTGGTTAATATCTGCAAGGGATTCGAGCCTCATGCAGTGCTGAACTTTGCAGCTTCAGGTGTCACAGAGGTGACACTTCAGTCATGGATCTGACCAACAGTCACTCTCTGGGCCAATAGATCTATTTTCAGGTATAGACTGCAAAATCCTGTCAACACCGTCCATGCCTGGAAGGCGTTAAGCCGTTGACAGAGAGCATAAGCCGTCCATCCAGGAGGTGCAATACCTGCTGTTACAAAGTTACAAAGAAATGGCTTTTTTGCGTACAGAAGAGAGGACACAACCTGAGAGTGTTCAAATTAAAACAACAATGTACTGTGAAGGGTCAGAACTGACTTCCTGCGTCGGTTTGTTTCCACGGAGAACTGGCGAGCTCTGGTCCTGCACAACTTCTGCTCTTCCACCAAAAGTTGTCGCTCATTCTCGAGGCCTCCATCAGCTCCCAACCTTGAATTTCTAGAAGTGAGCAGCTAAGGAGGGGGAGGGAGGCGGGTGGGGGGTCATGGCAGCAAAGACGTCTGTCACAATCGTGTTACCTTGGACTTAAAGGTGCTCTATGTAGTTTTGGTAGAGGAAGGCGGAAGTTGGAGAAATGTACAGTTTCTGTGGTATATGTTCATGATACACAAACTGTCCTCAGAGGAACATTAAGACACTGGAACACTGTTTGGAGATAAAATGCTACATGAGAAGTTATGGTTGGGGATCTGCAACAGTGACACTATAAATCTCCTGGTAGCTTTTTAGCTCCAAAGCGTGTCCAGTTTTTTTTTATTTGAGTAAAGTTTGTGTATTTAGTTCAGATACAGATAAAGCATACAATTCAAATTTCACTGCCAAATCTACATAGTGCACCTTTAAGTTTCCAATAATATTACAGGCT
Source organism: Labrus bergylta (assembly GCF_963930695.1). Lineage (NCBI taxonomy): Eukaryota > Metazoa > Chordata > Actinopteri > Labriformes > Labridae > Labrus > Labrus bergylta. The sequence goes on from NC_089205.1 coordinate 24,784,654, forward strand.
GGTTGTAAACAGGTAGGCCTATCATTAAACTGATCAACATGCTGAATAACTTCTCTTCCATTAATTTACATCTGCACACAATGCAAAGCGATAGTTTTAGTTGATCACTTCTAGGATACGAGTGGTAGAAGAAGTTGTCTTGAAGAAATTGCATCCTCCGAGGCTGCCGCTGGTTGCAGACGCAGACGCAGACATACAGGTTCGGGTCCCAGCAGAGCTCTTAGCAAGCGGCTAACTTGTCTCCTTCAGCTAACGCCAGTCAGCTGTTTACTTATTCAACCCATTTCAGAGCGGAGATAACCCTGCAACGCAACCCTCTCAGCGTCGTTGGAAACCTCTCCTGGAAGATGAAAACAACTCCTCCTTTCGTCGTGCACAAAATAAACGCTGCGTCTGAACTTGTCACTTTTCTAGCAGCTTCACCTGAGTCTTGTCTGTGTACAGTCACTCCACGGTAGCAACCGAGGACGCAGTTCCTTGACGACGGAGCTCGTGTTGGTCATAACCGAGATGTCCAGCAGAGGGCGCGCCTCTTGGTGCTTCAATGCCGCCTTCAGGTACACCGTGAAGTGTCGTAATATATAGTTAGCAATGAAAGATAGAAAATGCGACATAAATCGAAATTAAATCGAACAGATTCCATGAAGTAATGCTATCAGGCTAAGACTATGTTTGTTGTGGTTGGAGATAACAGGTTAGGAAATGTCTGCATTAGTGGAAGCATATTTTAAAATCCAATCAATGCTTTGCAGGTCCCTGACGCAGAGTCTATAATTCAGTCAGCAATTACTTTTCTTTATGTATTTTTATTTTTTTGGTGACAAACACTCTGACATTAATACTTAAAGAGTTATCACAGTTCTTCCTACATGTACATTTGTCAATAAAGGCACTGCAATTTAAATATAAATGCATATTATAACATAGAAACAAAATACAGGTAGGATTAGACCTTAAATAAACTCGTTTGAAATATTAAGTTCCTATAATTGTTTTACAACCATGTCAAAACATAGCATATTTTTATTCACACGTTTGTATCCAAATCTTTATTCCAAACATATAGCCTACAATTTTCCACAGCCTAAATCTGCTCGGGACTGATGTCTTCCATATGATTTAAAAGGTGTGCTGCTGTTATATGTTAAATCTGATGTTACCTTGAGTTAAGAGGATTTAGAAAATCTGGCTTTTTCCAGATTGTTTATGCTACCCTATAGACGGGGGGCACTGCATCAAATCTATTTCCACTGTCAAAGTCCCATAGAGTATTAATGGTGCTATTTCCTGCTGCCTGCACACTGACAATTACAAATAGTCCCAGGAAAATAATCCCGTCGCCTTTACACTCTGTTCATGGCACAGGTCAGTGGAGTTCTTCTGTGTTTAAACCCTCCATTACTTTGACGTAGTGCTTTAATACCGCTTTTTTTTTTTCATTTGGGCTTTCCGGTCACACTCTTTGAACATCAGGGACGCGGAACAAAGATATAAACAGTTATCCTAAATTATCTGAAAATTAAAGGCCAGCATGTAGTCAACACATTTTCTAATGTCCTAAGTTTTTAAACACACCTTAAAAGCTGCTATAAACCCTCCCAGTGGGCGGTGCAGAGGCAGCATCGTCAGCATGAAGAGCCAAGGTGGGACTGAGGGTAAGAGTCAGTCTGACAGGTGGTCTACAGTCCCACAGCTGATGTGTACCACGAGTTGCAGTTGGAATCGTTTGAGGTAGTTTTGGCTCGTTTCGACTTAATTACGTGATAATTGAGTCATTTTGGATCCCAGCCTTGTCAGGGGTAAGTTGACGCTCTATAAGATTGAATGTAGATGCATTTTAGTGTAAAACAGGTTAATGTCCGTGCCTCATTTATAAATGAGAAATGTTTGCAAATGCTTGTGAAGCTTCAGGCCCATCATATTACAATATAAGGACCAACGGTGTGAGACTATATGTTTCTGAATAATTTCCGCCTGCAGTATCACAGTTTGTCAGATGTCCTGTTGTAGGCTACATCTTCTTCTGTCTAATAGGCTTCACTGATTTCTCTACTTTACATGGTGAGTGAGAAGATTTGACACATTCTGTTATGTCATGTGCACATGCAGACAGCTCCACTAATGAACTGCAGGAGAATCTGATGATCTGCCATAGTTCAGCATTAGAATAGGCTAGGGATGTTACTGCCACTTCTGAAATCTATCATTGTATAACAATTGTTTTCTTTATACTCTTTTTAGAGAATAGCCAGTCATGTCTTAAAACAGCAGAAGAAAATTCCAAAATGCATGGAGGTAAATCCACAGGGTACAGCTATATCAACTATTATTAAGAAAACAAAAAAATACAGCAAATTCATTATATGTATATATTTTATATCTCCATGGTTAGACCAGTTTCAATGTATTTGGGATTTTGCACCTTCTCTGGCTCATCAGCGTGACCACTATTCATTGTTTCTTATTTAAGCTGAATACAACAAGATGCTAGACAAAATAAATGTTGCAGGTGTGTTTTATAAAACGACATTGTGTGTGCTGTAAGATTGCTCAGTTTTGTAAAATGGTGTTAACATTAACTATGACTGAATGGAGAAACAAGCTCCTGAGAGAACCAAGTTTTTCAAATGTAATTACTGTACAGAAAGTAGATTTCCTTGTTTGACAATGACTCATAATCAAATTACTTTTAAATAGAATTACTGTCATCTGAGGTTATAGTCATGGACCAATGGATGGAGTTAACTTTATAGAGGAAACATTTAATAGGCCTACACGTTAGCGTTGGTTTGACCTTTAAACATCTCTAATACTGTTGAGTTATATTCCAGAAATGAACAATAAATCAGTCAGAGGCTGAACGGAAGGACAGTGCCAGGGCATCAGATGAAGGCAAGCAGATGATGAGTCTGTGGGTGGTGTCACACATGTAGTTATAATTCAGCTGAGACCAGCTGTCCGTTTGATACTGGTTTACATTCATTTTAATACTGACTCGTTCCCCATGCAGGCAGTTTTTGGAAATCTAGAGAGAGCTGATGTTGAGTTCCCTAAGACAGTAGACTTCTTTAGGTAATGTATCTTCTTTGTCAGGGATTAACAATTATTGTACTTTATTATAAAATGTGTACCAAGAGAGGGATATAAAAATGTTTTTGCAAACATATATAAATCACACAGATAAGGTCTATATCCACAATTCTATTCATTTAGCAGACGTTTTTGTCCAAAGCGACATGCATCAGAGAGTAAGAACAATACATTCAAAGATCTACAGAGGAGGAAACCATGTCAGGAAATGCAGACCAACAGTTTTTTAATCAAGCAAGCAATCAATCAATCTATCAATCCTCATTTGTATAGTGCCAATTTTAACAAATGCAATCTCAAGACACTTGACATAAGAGCACGTAAAAGACCTTACTCTTTCTTATATTATCTAAAGTAACCCACAGTAATCCATCACGAGCTAAGCAACACTTTGCAAAGTAGTAACAGTGGCTAGAAAAAGCCTACTTAAAGAGGTAAAGTAAATATATCATCATCAACGACATCATCAGCTGCTCTTGTTTTAAGTTTCAATCACCATCAAAACCATTGTAAATATCGTCCTCGTGGTCACATGTATCATGATCAATATCACGGTCATCATCATCATTCATATCATTAAGTGCACTGGTGTTCATGAAAGAGTTGGGTCTTTAGTTTTTTCTTAAAGGTGCAAAGGGACTCAGCGGATCAAACAGAGTTTAGTAGTCCGTTCCACCACTGGGGGGCGACAGAGGAGACGAGTCTAGCTAGAGTCGTCTCCTCTGTTGTGAAGGTTGGATTAAACGGCTTTCATTGGCAGAGCGTATTGGGCGGGAGGGAATGTAGACTTGAGATGAGAGAGTTTATGTAGGGAGTGATTTTATAACATCTACAATATGTTTACTTGTCTTTAGATGAAGAAATGAAGGCAGAGCCATGATGATGGCACGGCAGGTTGTGGCCAAACCCCGGAGGCAAGCTCTACGGGGAGATGGTTACCTGTTACACGCTCAGTCTTCCTCCTGCCTTTCAATGACAGAGGAACTCTTCTTAGATGCCGCAGAATATGGAAACATTCCTGAAGTGAGGCGGATGCTGGAGCAGCTGCCAGAACTGGACGTCAACTGTGTGAACTACATGGGCCTGAATGCATTGCAGCTGGCTGTTGCCAATGAGCATTTAGATGTGACTAAGCTCCTGCTCACCAAGAAAGACCTCGCTAGGATAGGAGACGCTTTGCTGTTGGCCATCAGTAAAGGCTACATCCGTATAGTGGAGGCCATACTGAACCATCAGGCCTTGGCAGACAGTCACATGCTGACTAACAGTCCCAGTCAGGCTGAGACACGCGATGACTTCTTTGCCTACGACGAGGACGGCACGCGTTTCTCTCGCGACATCACTCCCATCATCCTGGCCTCGCAGTGCCACGACTATGAGATTGTGCATATACTTTTCACCAAGGGGGCCCGAATAGAGCGGCCCCATGATTACTTCTGCCAGTGCAGGAACTGCAGCGAGCAGCAGAAGCACGACTCCTTTAGCCATTCACAATCCCGCATTAACGCATATAAAGGTCTGGCCAGTCCAGCGTATCTGTCCCTCTCCAATGAAGACCCAGTGATGGCAGCCCTGGAGCTGGGGAACGAGCTGGCAGTTCTGGCAAACATTGAGAAGGAATTCAAGGTACTGTATTGAAGAAACATGTCACTTTGTTTTGGTGACAAGGATAAAGATGTTGTCTTTGTCCGTTACAGAATGAATACCAGAAGCTGTCCATGCAGTGTAAGGACTTTGTTGTGGGACTCTTGGATTTGTGTCGGAACACAGAGGAGGTGAAGGCCGTCTTGAACGGGGACACTGAATCGTGTCAAAGCGCCGAAACCTTCAGCAGACAAAACCTCATCAGATTAAAACTTGCAATAAAATACGAGGTTAAAAAGGTAAGCACTTGAGATAAGCTCTTTCACTTTAATGATTGGACTTGATGTAACTGTTTTCATATTCTATTTTTTCTTCTCCCTTTCCGGTCCCTCCAAATCATCCTTTTCCCCTTACACACCCTTCCTCCAACCTTCTCTCTGTTCCTCATACACACACACACACACACACACACACACACACACACACAACAAACCAATGATGCAGTTTGTGGCACATCCAAACTGCCAACAACAACTCCTCTCCATCTGGTACGAGAACTTGTCTGGACTACGTCAGCAAACCACAGCGGTTAAAGTCCTGCTTGTTCTTGGAGTGGCTGCTGGGTTGCCTGTCCTGGCCTTTATTAACTGGATTGCACCATCGAGTAAGGTTAGTTACAAAAAAGTTTCCTGTTTACATTTTTTTTTTTTTTTTTTACAAAGTAGATTGTAAAATGTAAGTGTGTAAGTGTTTCTTAAGTTGTGATTATTCTCCAGCAATGGCGGCTCCTGCCAGAGGCTTTAGGATGTGATGCTCTTGTAGTTCCTGATCATGTAGAAATGATATGTAAGATATTGTTTACCTGGAATTTAATTTGTGCAGGTGTAGAATTGTCCTTTTGCTAACATTGTATTACAATGACTTACGATGGACAGTTGAAATTGGATTCAGTCAAATAAAGATATTGACTTTTAATTGCACCTGTTCATCTGCCTTGTCAAACCCTGGTGCCTACATTACCCATAATGCATTTATATCTAATAATTCTGTCAAATAATCTGGTAAACCTACAGAGGTGATGAGTAGCTGGATTCACACGTCTTGTATTCTCCTGTTTTTGTCGCTCCACATCAACAGGTGTATGTAGATGTGTGTTGTATGGGATGGTGCATGCACCTTTTACAAATATGTTTTGGTTTAAAGTAAGAAGTCTTGAATCCACTTGTTCATTTATTATTATTATTTTATTTTGTTTTTCATGTTTTTTTGTTTTGTTTTTGTTCATTATTTGAAATGAGTTTGTGTTGTGTTTGTTTATCTTTGACTTCTGTACAGCACATTGAGTTTTTGATGTGCTATACAAATAAAATTGAACAGATTTTCACATTTGAATCCATCTGACGCTGCCTTGTGTGTGTCACCACTTGAGGCCAATCATAAAACAAAAGAACAATGTTATTACTTTGTCTTGTTTCAGCTGGGGAAACTCATGTGTGGACCTTTCCTGAAGTTCATCGCCCATGCAGCTTCCTTTATGATTTTCCTGTGCCTGCTGATCCTGAACGCAGCAGACCGGTTTGGGGGAACATCGCTGCTTCCTAACATGACGACCCATGATCACCCCTCGCAGTTGTTTCGAATGAAGACCACCCCCTTCACCTGGATGGAGATCCTCATCATCTCCTGGGTTATAGGTAATGAGTGAAACCAGCTCACTATAACCCTCCTCTCTCTTCATATACAATCACAAATAGCTCATCAAATGTTTTCTTCTCTCATCCTCCTCACATTCACTTGTGTCTACTTCTCATAGTTTGACTCACAGTCCAGCCCTTTAACAATCAAATCTCTCTGCTGTGCATACAGGGCAGAGGATATTAGGAGTCATAGGGAAGTTATAAATCCCCCAACTCTCTCTTGCCAGGAAATTGCTTGAATAAATGATTATTTATTCTTAGGTTATTTCCCATAATAAATCAGACTAAAATGACCTCCAGTTGAACGCAAGGTGACACTTGAACTTATCTCTATACAAGCAAGGCTTTGGCATCCAGCATTAATAAGTCTCATGAGATGATCAGTTCAAGCTTTATTTATCATGTTTAAAGGCAAAGACCAAAATCACACCAGGTATTATGAGTTAATCAGAGAGAGAAACAATCTTGACTATCAACCACATGTGTATTGTTATTTTTTTCTTACAGGGAAGATCTGCGAAGAATGTAAAGATATCTGGTCACAGGATATCCGGGAATACATGTCGGAGCCCTGGAACCTCCTGGATTTTAGTATTTCAACCATTTTCATGACCTCTTTCATTGCCCGGTTAATGGCTTTCTGGCATGCATATTCTGCTCAGTGTTATGTTGACGAGCACTACAACGGCCTGGCCAACATGACCCTACCCTCAGAGATACAGTATTTCCAGCTGGGTAAGTGCTGACCAAAGAATTCATATTGAAGTATCAGTCATGATTTTACACATACAGTTTTTTGTAAGAGAGGATATACTGGCTCAGATTGATATTTTAGATGTATCTGCGTTTTCCTGGATAATTACATTTACAAGTTTTAAATTAATGCACATCTATTTATAGACTAGATCTTTTTTTCCTTCACCACATTAAAGATCAAGAACAGAATTTTATTTTTTTAAATACTCCGGCTAAACGCACTTCTCCTATGACTTTTAGAGATTTACAAAAAAAAGGTAGTTGTCCTAATGGAGTAAAAGTAAAAATGGTCATATTGAGCATTTGTCTATTTTCAGCTCGAGTCAACTGGATGCCCTCAGACCCCCAGCTCATTTCTGAAGGACTCTATGCAATTGCAGTTGTGCTGAGTTTCTCTCGCATTGCATACATCCTGCCGGCCAATGAGAGCTTCGGGCCTTTGCAGATCTCCCTGGGAAGGACAGTCAAAGACATCTTCAAGTTCATGGTGATTTTCATCACCGTTTTTGTGGCTTTCATGGTGGGAATGTTCAATCTGTACTCGTACTACCTCGGAGCCAAGCACAACGATGCCTTCACAACGTGAGTGTCAAGTTTTCACTGTCGCAATAACTGGTTTTTGGTCAGTGTTGGATATGATGCAACAGTTGCTGTCACTATCCAAGTGTTTTGCGATGCTAATTCAATCTTCCATCTCTCTATTTCTCAAGGCTTGAAGAGAGTTTCAAGACGCTCTTCTGGGCCATCTTTGGCTTGTCAGAAGTGAAATCAGTGGTCATCAACATTGACCACAAGTTCATAGAGAATATTGGGTATGTTCTTTACGGGGTGTACAACATCATCATGGTGATCGTCCTGCTGAATATGCTCATTGCCATGTTTAACAGCTCCTTCCAAGAAATTGAGGTAAGACAGATGAGTTAATATTTCTGAATCAGTGTAAACTGTGTTTTTCTTGTATGCTATGAGTGATGATGAAGACCATGTTGTTCTATAAGTATAGATGTTGTGGTATCATTTGACAATTAATCTGAAGATGTTATAATTAATAACACAGGGGAGGCTGTGGCTCAGTTGGTAGAGTTGGTACATGTCCAATGTTTCCTTGGGCAAAACACTTAACCCCAAATTGCTTCATTGGCAGTGTATGAATGTGTATGAATGTGATAACTTTATACTGATTTTACATATCAGCCTCTGCCATCAGTGTGTGAACGTGTAGGTGTGACCTGTGGTGTAAAAACACTTTGAGTAGTCAGAAAACTAGAAAGCGCTAAACAAGCTCAAGTCCATTTACCATTTATAATTTACAACTGATTTATTCAGAGTTGTGATGTTTAAGTCATGTTTTGTATTTGAGGTCTACACTTAAATGATACACATTTGATGCAGAAATGGAGATACGATGATTTCAGTTTCACCTGTTGGTCATCACATGTTTCTCTGCGTCTCCTCTGTTGTCGCAGGATGATTCTGATGTTGAGTGGAAGTTCGCCAGAGCCAAGCTGTGGTTCTCGTACTTTGAGAATGGCGGCACACTGCCCGTGCCCTTCAACCTCGTACCCAGCCCCATGTCTGTTGTTTCCCTCTGGCTGGGGATAAGGGACCTTCTCCGGGATGGACCTCAGGGCAAAAGCAAAGAGAGTACACATGATGAACGGGAGCTTAACAAGGCAAGGCATCACATGCTTCCAAAACTGAAATGCAAAAGGCAAAGAAGTTCACAAATTACGTTTGTCAAATGTAGACAGATTGCTAAAGACATTTGTATAAATTGTACTGTGATCTACAGTGCCCTCTTGTGTCGCATTTAAAAATAGCATGTGTGTTTTAAAAAAAAGTCAACCAGGATTCTGCTCTTTTTTTGTGTCTTTTTTTTTTAATCTTAGCTGAGGCAACAGGAAGATCTGACTGTGGAGACACCACTTTGTCCATCCCATCACCAAGTAAAACTGTTTTTCATTTCCTAATGTTGATTAACCTTTTAATGACTGAGCTGTCAAGTTCTGATTTTCTCTCTTGAGTTCAGATTTTTACACATAAGAACACTCATGATACAGGTTAGTAATGTCTGCTACTTCATACACAGAGGACACATATCTTATAGAGTGATCAAAAGGAGACTTTTTATACTGTACTTGAAGGCACCACAATAATATATCAGATAAATCCAAAGTTTGAATGATCAAACATTTTAACTGAAACAAGTCAACAGCTGCTCTAATTGTTCCTAAAAAGCTCTGAATTTATTAAATAATGGACTCATGAGTTTAAGACTAAAAATACATTTCCTTTGTTACAGAAGATCATGAACCGCCTGATCAAGAGATACATCTTACAAGCCCAGAGGGATAAAGAAAATGAAGACATTAACGAAGGTGAGTTTGGTGGCACTTTCAAATGTCTGGATCAACAAATCACAGATCTGTAATTTTTCACTCACTGTCCCGCAGGTGAACTGAAAGAAATCAAACAGGACATCTCGAGTCTCCGCTATGAGCTGCTGGAAAGAGAGAACCATGACATGGAGACACTGGCAAAGCTCATCAGGCATCTGGGAGACGACATACACGTCCATCAGAGAGCAGCTCAAAAGAATTAGATTGTTATTTTTTTGTTAAAATAAGGAGTTAATGTACGAGATGTATTTAGGCTTCTGTCTTTTGCCAGGCCGTCGCTGTAAATAAGAAACTGTTCTTAATGACCTGCCTGGTTAAATAAAGGTACAATAAAATAAATATTAAAAAAGACGTGACACAATGCACTTTGCTCCTCATTCTAGCATTCACTCAGGGTCAAAGGGCCCTTAAGCACAGACTTAACAAAGTATTTTTTTGACAAACGTGAACAAATAAAAAAAAAAGAAAATCTATGTATTAAACATTAAATTTAAATTTTATCTACATGTTTACATATATACTCCCAGTGCCAACACTGTTCATCAAATGTTGGTGCTGATTGAACTTTTTTTCCTGCACAGGCTCTGCTGCGTTAATATGCACTATACTGACTGCCAACATATGACTGTGCTGCCTGTTACCAGCTGTTTAGAGGGTTTAAGGTTGATTTAGAGGCTATTGTCCCATCTGGAGTAGAAAAAAGTGTTCAGACAGAAACAGCACATGTTGTTAGCTGCAGGCTCATAAAATCCCTCATGACACAGAATAAATGAAATATCTTTGGTTAGAACTGTCCTAAGAGCTGTCTGTGACTCACAGCAGAAGAGAGTGTATTTTATTCTGTAATGTAACCTCAACAGAACTTGAGTTAAGTTGTTATTTATGGACATGTTTCATTCAGTTGTCGATGTCGTAATCACCATGTTCAATGAATGCAATTAAAATCTGTTTAATGAAACTAATCTCATTGACTCTTGAGGGTTTATGGTTAAAAACATTACAGCAGATGCTGTTTGGCTCTTTCACTCTTGCTTTGAAGCAAGACTAATGTCTGAGAACAGTCTGACCTGTCAGATAGACAAACAGCTCACCTCCATCTGGGGAGTAAAAAGCAGTCCTGTCAGGACCCTGAATGAAGCATGCTGTAGAGGCTTTAAAAGCAGCAAATCCAAGGAACACTCATGGAACAATTCATTCCAAGAACAAAACATTAACCTCAAAAACATTTTTTTCAATATGATGAAAATCCAGTTGCCCAGTGCATGTCTGCTACATTACATACTGGATTTGAAGCCTACTGTGAACCTGCATAACAGTTGACGGTTGTTAATGGTTTTTGATTACTGTCACATTTACAGATTACAGCCATGTAAGAAAAGTAGGTCATGACAGCGTTTGAGAACACACGGTGTGGATGTGATAGTGAAACTATTATCTAATAATTATGTAGGCCACAGCATGAGAATCCCCGCTGATATGGACAAAAAAGATGACTCACGGCAGAGGGCCAAGGCCTGTCTGTGCATCATAACATGCATCAGCACCCATTTTCACCCATACTCTCCTGATTAACTTTAAGAGTGTAATCTAACTAGGATAAGAGAAATATGAACAAGATAAATGGAGACCAGCATGCGGTCTCTATCCAGACTTTTTAAAACATGGGATACCACACAGGCTTCTTCTGATAGCCTCATATTCAACACTTGGCATTTTGTGAAATAAACAGCAAAATCCATCAAGCTTTGATGGTGACCTTTCATGACACTCCATTAACTCAACAGAAAAAATCCACTAGATTGATTATTATGAATCTATGAATTAAAATACTTTATACATGATGATAATGAACCTTGAACTTAGTAGGGTTGGTAAGGATGACTATGAACAAGTTTTCATAATTATAAACAAAGTGATTGGAATTTTCTTTTTAAAATATAACTTCCTCCTCCATAAACCTGGTTTCAGTTAAATCAGTGGGTCTCAGACTTTTTAGACTGTGTACCATATAGCCATAAGTTACACTGTCTGTACATGCATCAAAACTGAAGCTCCTCCTGGCTCCGTTTTTAAAATGTAAATGTAGTACAGCTGCTTGCTGCCGATTGTGTGCTGAACTCCAATAAATAACAGAATATCTGTTAATGTAGGCCTACATTAACAGATATTCTGTTAATGTAGGCCTACATTAACAAATATTCTGTTAACAGATATTCTCTTAATGTAGGCCTACATTAACAGATATTCTGTTAACAGATATTCTCTTAATGTAGGCCTACATTAACAGATATTCTGTTAACAGATATTCTCTTAATGTAGGCCTACATTAACAAATATTCTCTTAATGTAGGCCTACATTAACAGATATTCTGTTAACAGATATTCTCTTAATGTAGGCCTACATTAACAGATATTCTGTTAACAGATATTCTCTTAATGTAGGCCTACATTAAGAGAATATCTGTTAACATAAATTGAGCAGATTAAAGTTGTTTGCTGCAAAAACTAGATTAATTTAGAGGGGAAAACACACTTGATATAAATACAGCCCAATAGATACAAGCTAGATAAGATAAGAGTACGACAAAGAAATACCGGTGGTACGCGTACCATCGTTTGAGAACCACTGTGTTAAATAATCAAGCGACAAAAAATGTGCCAAATTGTACGCACAGACTGAAAATATTAAGATTGCACCTCACTGATGATCATGGGTGGAGACTTAAGGCTCTTGGCACTGAAGTGATTCATCATCTGTTCTCCCCATTGGCTAGCTACTTCCCCTTAAAGATAGTGTTAGGAGTGTTACTCCATACACTTCTCATAGAGTGACTCTGCAGTGCGTCTTCCACTGGGATCTGGTGCATTATTCACTATTGCGCCTGAATTGGAAAAGCTTCAGTCTGTAAAAGAAAAAGGAGAAGAAAATCAATTTAACTTACAAACATGGCACCCACTTTCACTTCACTGAAACATGCCTGGTTCATTTACTGACATATCGAATAACTGCATACGTTTTATTCCTCATCTTCAACACTACAAACTTGTGTTTGTTTGATCTGACTGAACAGCTGTTACATATCACAGAGGCTCTTATGCGAATGAAAGTCAAAGTTACAGCCTTCCTAAACAGGGAGGAGGACTACAGGAAAGTCTCTGATCTAAGACGTATCACGCTGCGTCCAGCCTCCGGGCGCACTCCACTCTCTGCTGTGCGCTGCTCGGGGCAGGGAATGGACAATAAAGTAAGCGAAGGGATGAGCACTGCTGGTGCCTCGATGGCGGATTCCACTGAAACAAGAGTAAGTGACTTGATTGAAGCGGTGTATAGTAACAATAAATTATCTAACGACTCACAGTCTCTAACGTGCATGTCCTCCGACGTGCGTAATTTTGGAAACGTTGGCACACTGATCCACGGTGTAAACTCGACAGGCGAAGACACCGTTTTCAAAGACTGTACCGTACTCTATGGCTCTCTCGCTGGGAAGCATTTTTATGACCGAAGCAGTGACTATCTGAAGTGTGACAGTGCGCCGTGGGGAGATTTGATAAATGTTCAGAGGACGAGTGTGACCACAACCGAAAGTTTGCCATGCGCAAGTTTAAGTCTCCCGTCGACAACTGCAGTGTGTAAGTTCATCAAAGACGAACAGGAGCCTTCTGTGATTATGGGGACCCCGACCCTCTCTCCAAACTTTGATGCATCCGCGGAGATACCCGTTCTGGACTCCAGCTTCACGCCTGGGACCGTGGGTCCCCGACCGGGGCTGGAGCAGGGATCTCCAAACTTTTTGATCGACCTGAACCAGACGGAGCTGCTCCCAGCGCTGGGCCAGGGGAGAAGCGACTCCAGGTGCAGTTTGCCAGGGAAGGCTGGCATACAATTCGATGCCAACACGAACACATCCACGCAACTGACGATGTTCAAGAGCGAAGTTCCCCGTTGGCAGATTCAGGCGTGCCCTCCCGAGTCTCAGTACTGGTGCCAGTCATCAGCGTTTGCCGAGGAGCCGTTCACACGCGGCAGCTATGATGGGATCCAGAACCAGGCCCTGATTCAGAGGAACGCTTCACCTTACTCCACTTTCCCCGGGTAATTTACTTACTTCACTTAATGTCAGTCTTTGAAAAAGAAATCAGTCGTGAGTGAACTTGTAATGAGTTTGACCTGCTTGTGAGACATAATTCAAAGAAAAGATGGAGACAGCTGTTTCTCAGATTGTATCAGATTGTACTAAAAGCCTAAATGACAAGTGATGTGATAAATGATTTCCACTGCACAACAATGAGCCGTTTATGACTCAGTTCTGCTTCTTCTCATCTGATAAGTCCCTTCATTTAACTGCCTGTATTAAATCTGCAGTCTTCCTCCTTTCCATTAAAAGGTTCAAACCGATTAATTGTTGTTGACATTTGAAAAAAGAACCGTAAACAAGAACATCTGACCACACAAGGTCTAGTTTCGATGTGGTTTTCTTAGAACATTGCATCTGGAGCCTGCAACGCAACACCAACCCTCAACCACCTCGTACACCTTATGTTGTACTCTGGGCGCTTGACAATCAGATTCTTACTGTAAGAACAACATGTTTACTTCCTGTCTGTGAAAATAACAAGCCACATCAGATGTTGTACAGATTAATATTACTTATGTGCTGTTCAAACAACTGTCAAGTGAAAGTTTAAAATGTGGATCACAATCTCAGATGAACAGCCCCGCCTTCATCTCTTATAAGAGTTTGGATGTCTATATAATTGAAATGACCTTTTCTGTTGTGTTTTTCTTAGTATGCCGCCTCAGAGGATGTGTGTGATCTGTGGTGATGAGGCCTCGGGTTGCCACTATGGAGTGTTAACCTGCGGGAGCTGTAAAGTCTTTTTTAAAAGAGCAGTTGAAGGTAAGCAAGGTAATAAGATACTTTTTTTTTTATATATATATAAAGGTTAAGAACATTTATTATTTAACTCAAGCAGTCATTTTCTTTTGTTTTTATAAATGTTTTTTTAAGTCACATATTTGTCAGGGCCGTGTTAATATTGTACTGGTAAAAAAATCCCACACATCAGCTACAGCAAACAGTTAACAAGCTTTTCTCAGATTTTATCGTTTAATTAAATGCCTTTTACCATCTGGCCAGTGACATCTGATCAAACCTGCTTGACTGCTTTATGATCCCTCCCTCCCTGATGGGAAAGTTTTTTTTATTTTGTCTTGGTTCTTTTTTCATGCACACTGTTGTAACTGTTCCTTAACACAAGCTGTATGACATGAATACATGAAAATAAAAATGTCCCTCCTGGGCTTACTTATTTCATTTTTCTGTTCACATTGTGTCTTTTTACAGGCTGCATCTGAACATGATTCCCATAAATAAGCTATCACAGGTCTACAGTGAATTTGGTGAATCACTGCGGGGGAGTTAACATCCATTTGGACTGACCTTCCATGGTAGTTGTTAAAGGTCATTAGCAACAGTATCACATTGACCAGTGTTCACCGTGTTCTTCGTCTTGGACTTGTTTTTTCTTGTTATCTGGCAACGCGAGATACGTAAGAGCCACTCTGTCTCACCATGGCCATGTCACTCTGTCCTCACAGCCTCGCCTCTATCTCATTTTCTTCTTTAGATCTCCCTAGAACAGTGTGGAGGAAAGTAGTCAGGGTAATAGTCGAGAGAGCTCTTCAACTCCTTTTCCTTCCTCATTATGTGCCTCTCCTCCTCCTTTGTATATTTCAAAAAAATCAAGTGCTGATAAAATTGTGAGCATTGTCTGTACCCTTTCAATCCATAGGCCATCACAGTTATCTCTGCGCTGGGCGGAACGACTGCATTGTGGACAAGATCAGGAGAAAAAACTGCCCTGCCTGTCGCCTTCGGAAGTGTTATCAAGCTGGAATGATGCTTGGAGGTACCATTTACTAAGATTTATTTTTGCACAGAGATAATTTGCCTGCATGGTATGAATACAACTTATTGGTCATGTAAGACTGAATCGCCACCACAAGGAATGTTTAAAGCGATTGATCAAAAAGATTGTATTGAAATCAAATTTGAAAGGATGGTTTTGAAAAAAAGAATATGAAAGGTATGAAATAGGAGAACATGATGTCCATTGTCGTGTTTGTGTAGGTCATTCCAGATGTGTTTGTTCACCACCTTATTTGCCTCTATGAAGGTTTATTCTCTTCGTGCTCTTCGTCATCAGATTTAACGATGCCTTGTGTATTCATTTCACAGGTAGGAAGCTGAAGCGCTTCGGGGCCCTGAAGGCCTTGGGTTTGCCCCCCTCCCTGATGTTCCAGTCTCACTTGGCCATGTCCAGCGACAATCAGGCCTTGACCTCCATGTCCTGCATACCGGGCATCCGCGAGATGCATCTCTCCCAACACATCCTCAATGTCCTGGAAAACATCGAGCCGGAGGTCATGTACTCCGGTTACGACAACTCCCAGACCGATGTTCCCCATCTCCTGCTCAACAGCCTCAACAGGCTGTGTGAGAAACAGCTGCTGTGGATCGTCAAGTGGTCCAAGTCTCTGCCAGGTAATGGGCTCTCTGCGGCTCAGGGTCGTCACAGTCGTTTCCATGGGGATCAGAAGTCAGGCCTAGCTGAAGGACTCAGCCTTAAACCCTGACTCAGATTGAAGGCTTTATAATAACTATGAGACATGAGAGAAGTCAAGTGTTCAATTAAAGAGGATTTTGTTTTTATCAACTAGGCTGCAAGCTAAAATATTACTGTGGAACCAGAGTTATACACCACTTAGTGTGACATTACATTAGTTCACAGGTGTTATGACACAGGTAACATCTGACACGACACAAAGCGAAGGAGGAACTCGTCAAATTAAAGTCCATTAATGTTTTCTTTTGAAGGGTTTCGTAATCTCCACATCAACGATCAGATGACCCTCATCCAGTACTCGTGGATGAACCTGATGGTGTTCTCTCTCGGGTGGCGCTCCTTCCAGAATGTCACCAGTGAATATTTATACTTTGCACCTGATCTGGTTCTCAGTCAGTAAGTAATACAGACCATCATACAGGCAATTTCAGTTGGTTTGGATTGTCAGTGATTTGTGTTTAAAGGTTAGAGACTGATGCATTTATTCATGAAGCGACGGTTTCAGATGAAACACCAGGCTGTCTGTAAGTTCAGAAGCATCAACCTGTTTTTATGTCTTTGTCTCTGACAGGGAGCAAATGAGGAGATCTCCGATTTATGACCTCTGCCTGGCGATACAGTTCATCCCGCAGGAGTTTGCCAATCTCCAAGTCACCCGCGAGGAGTTTCTCTGCATGAAAGCGATCATTTTACTCAACACAGGTGAAAAGCCAGAGAACTTCGCTGTATCTGTTTCACGATGACCTCACCTTATGTTGACCTCGTTTGAACTCACCGCTCTGAGCGTAGTGTTACAATGTCAAGCTTTGATGACCGTCTACCCTAAAGCCACAAAATAAAGGGGAGAGTCGTTCAGGGTGACTTGACCTTGATAAGATTAATGTAGCAGCAGGTATCAAGTTTCAGTTTGAAACTGACAGGAAACATTGTTTTGACAGTTTCATGTCATTAGTTACAGAACTCACTGGCTTTTCAAAGGGTGATTCTTGATACATTTAAAAGAGCAAATGCAGGGCACTGATGGCCCAGTGGTTGGGTCGCTCCCCATGTACAGAGGATCTAGTCCTCGAAGCAGGCAGCCCAGGTTTGAGTCCTACCTGTGGCTCCTTTCCCCCCTCTTTCTCCTGATTTCCTACTCTATCCACTATCCTGTGTAAATTAAGTCAAAAGCCCAAAATTACAATCTAAGAGCTAATGTTTTGGGTTATATTTTTAATCTTTAAGTATCCCGTCTCTTCTCAGTGCCGCTCGAGGGGCTAAAAAGTCAGGCAGCGTTTGAAGAGATGAGGCAATCCTACGTCCGGGAGCTGACCAAGGCGATCCACATGAAGGAGAAGGGCCTGGTGGCCAGCTCACAGCGATTCTACCACCTCACCAAGCTGATGGACGCTATGCACGACGTATGCTCTCTTGTAAATCTGAGTATTAAATTCATTTCTTTGTACGACTGGTACGTGAACGAGTGCTTAAACAGGATATGAATGTTTCTTTGCTGACAGATAGTGAAGAAGGTCAACCTGTTCTGTCTGAGCACCTTCATCCAAGCAGACGCCATGAGAGTGGAGTTTCCAGAGATGATGACAGAGGTTATTGCCTCCCAGCTACCCAAGGTCCTGGCAGGCATGGTGAGGCCGCTCTTATTCCACTCCAAGTGATGATACCAGCACTGACATCACAGCTCTGTGGAGACATCTCGTTACTGGATAAGCGCCCTTTCAATTTACTGGATTCTTCATAGCTTACACCACTGTAGTCCGTCATGAACACTTTGCCAGTCTGCCTCACATGATGGTCTTTAGCCTTTACTTTTTGGGATCAAAAACATACACTCCTTCTTTTTCAAAGAACAGAACTATGTTTATTTTATGAATTTAGAAGTATTACTCAATGAAGCTCCTCTGTGAAATGCTGGTGTAGCCACCTGTTCCCATCCTAAAACCTTTGTACAGATGGTACTGATAGGCTGATATACAGGAGGTTTGAAGAACCTGCAGAGATACAGATATTTTTGTACTGAAGCTGCAAACAGAAATTCAGATAATCAGTGTTTCCAATATTTTATTCCTACACCAGTGACAGTGAAAGCTGAAATTTAATTTTTCACATTTGTTAAGGGTTAGCATTAGAGTGACTCGCTGCCCAGAGGTCAGGGAGGAGAAGCTGGCAAACTGACCGGCTTTATCAAACACAGATAAACTTACTGTGTGCCTGAATTTCACATACGGTATAACCCAGTGCATGACTCTGCCTAGACGGCTTAATGGTCTTCATATCTTGTTTTGATAAAACATTTAGCCGTATTGAAATCCACACAACAATGGACCTTAATGTGATGCCTGTAACAGATCTGAGAAAAAAAAGGTACAAAACAAAATACCTGAATTATAATGTCTGGTTCAGTGTACATATTTATAACTTATTAAACCACTTCTCACGGCCATTTTTCTAAACAGATAGGAAAGAAAGGAAGCAGCTACTGTCTCTGCAGCTCCATAGTTAACACAGACAGAAAGAAAACACTCTAATGGAAACTACTTTCCATAAAGCTAAGGATAGAAAGAAACAAGTGTCATACTAGAAGAACCCGAGAGTTCCACCTGCTCTACTTTTTGAATTTCTTGCTGCAGCATGCAGAAAGCTAAACGTATTGTCACAAAACATTCAGAGCACAGGTCTTAGAAATCACGCTGTTTATTAATAGACATGTTTTTTTTTTTTGCACCGTTAAGACACAGAAAGTGATTGCAAGGAAACAAGCTTGCCATTACACAAGAGGATGTCAAATGTTACATATTCAGGATATGGATAATGCTCTTAGTGTAAGGGAGTTTTGTTTCTTCCAGCATCGACGTTCAAGGCCAGCTCACATTCTTAAAAATGTAAAAATGGAAAGAATAACGTGATCTTGGCAAGAGTGACATGTGAAATAATCTGTAAATATTGTTTACTATCAACAGAGACAGTTTTACTTTGCTGTAACTTTTCAGATTGTAAGAAGTGAAGAGCAGAGGGGGGGGGGGGGGTCATTATCTTTTATCTTTGGCTTTCTCAACTGGTATCACTGAAGTGAACATTTGAGATGGATGTGGACTAGTTTGTACTTTAGAAATGCTGTTACAGTAACAGAAAAGTAAATGATGAAACGTCCATCTCTTACATGATATGATCTGATACATACCAGTGTACCAGTAAACACAGAAGCACAACAGGCGCTCGAGGTGAACTCCACCTCTAACGAAGCATTCATGGCATTATAAAAAAACAAAAACACATTTATATATTCACACAGTATATATTTATCTAATGTGATGATTTAATACAGTAACTACCAGTTACAAGAAGTCCATATGTTGGATTAGAAACTAGACAGGAAGTCAGGAGCAGGAGTGGACAGTACTGTGTAGCTAAAGAGAAAGTGCACTGCAGAGGTGAGCGGGTTCAGTGGATGAACAATGTTCACATGAACATGGAAGTTAAGGTGCAAACCATTATGCTTTTTTTTATTATTAGATTCTAATAGACTATAATCTATCCTTATTTATAATCACAGCTTGATAAATTACAGTTATAACGACATGTTTATGAAGCTACAGATTTCCATTAACAACTCCATGAAAGTGTTACGTTGATAGAATGGAAAGTGAAAAAAGGTAATATATTTCTGACAATAAACCTTGTGAAACGGGATGTGATTTTTTTTTGTGTGTGATTCGGAGCTCTAATACTGTGACTTTAAATATCAGTGCAGATGAAGGGGAGTATACTAACATCATTGTCTGTGACTCGTGATCTTCTGATTCCTCAAACCCTTTAAAACATTGAAGTCAGTACAGCTCAGGAGGTTTTTAATATTTGGACTTTCAGCACTGTGAGAGCAATAACTGTCCTGTTTGATATCTGCATCAAAATGCAGAAATGTCAGCCACCCGGAGTGACATAAACATTACAATCAGCCACGTTGTGCATTATGTTTCCATGGATACCATGAAAAGATGCCGAGTTTACCATCCTGTCAGAGGAAGACGACATAATTCTCAGGGATCAAACCTGTTCTGCCCTCGTATGTTGCTTGGAGCCAGCCTGGTTCAACGGAGCGGTAGACTGAGGGCACAAAAAGAGAGAAAAAAAATAGATATATACTTAGAGGAGAGAAACTGGCTCATTAGAACCACCAAGCCTGAGTTTGGTTGCATTATTTCCCAGACTTAGTGAAAAAGGGAAAAAAAGCAATTAGGCAGAAAACTAAACATTTACAGCAGATTGAGGAAGACTCTGGGTCAGGCTGCTCTTTTAACTCGGTCCCTGTGGAGCATTTTAGCAGACTTGAAAGCGGGATCGCTTTGCTTTATCACTGTATACACATAATAAAACAACACGATTAATCATTTTCTCGGAGGAAAAGCGAGGAAAAGCTTTAAAAATAGTCATCTAAAACAATCTGGCAGAGATGTGCTAATGACTGATGTAGATAAAAAAAAAATATATCCTGTTAATGTAGAGGGCAATCAAAGTACTCTGCTGCCTGCTGTTAAGTGCAGGGGGAGTGTTTGTTGACGTTTTTTGCGTTTGGCTGCCGGCTGTGTTAACAGGGAGCAGGCACCGGTGCCTTCCATCACTAGGTTACAGTGACCTGCCTGCACTGGTCCAGGGCCAAGGCAGCTCGAGATGGAAAAAGGCAAGAGGCAATAAAAAAAATCCTGGAGCTGTTTGTTTATTTATTTAATCAATGCATATGGGGGTGTCACGCCAAGAACAAAATTGTTTTATGTCTCCACATAACATTGGGAATTAGCCAAGCCTGTGCAGTGTGTTGCCAGTACACACCAGACTGTCTGTGTACACCTTTTTAAATGTCAAATAAGCTTTGCAAAGGAGGATCATGTGAGAACTTCTGCAGCATCCGTCGACCGAGTAAAGTAAATGTTTGTCTTGCACTGGCTCTGCTCACCGTTTGTGAAGTGCGCCCCCTGGGGGAAGCTGAGCTCATGGCTGTGTTCTGCCTCACAGGAATACATTGCTTTGGCATCTCTATAAAGAAAACAAAAAAAACAGGCAGTGTCAGGGCAGGTTTTAAGTAGATGAGAGTTGGATTAATTAGAATGTAGGACTTGTAGGATGTGACCTTCCGACTGGAGCAGGCTGTTGAGAAGAGGCATTTTCAAAAAGCAGAGCCCTGGCAGCAACCCTGAAACAAAACCAGAAACAAAAAAAGTTGAGTGCTCTTGATATGGATCATGCATCAAATAAACTCCTGAAAAACAAAGAGTTGGCAAATGACGTAATCCAGAGAAAATATGTGCTGCAATCAGAGAATCAGAGTCAGAAAATCTTTCCCACTCTATATTGATTTATTGATTTATTGGGCCGCCTCAGGAAAAAATTCCAGACAAAAACAAATCGGTGCACTTTCTCTTGGCCCTGCCAGCGATCCTCATTGTTTCGAACGCACTGAAATGCGTTACGACACAATGTGGGAGGTTTCCTTCCTCTGGGCGGACTCGGCTTAGTATGGTGGTCAATCGAGTTAAACTATGTAACAAGGTTACAGTTGACCCTGCACACAACAACCTTAGAGTCAAGAGGACAACAGAGCCTCGGGCACACTCGGGTGCTGTACAAGGAAAGCTACTTGCGAGAGAGTGTGTGACAGGCCTCTCAGACATGACAAGTCAAACATTCTATTTGTCCCGAGAGACCCCGGAGCAGACTGCTACTGGGTCACATCAACCCCCGAGCAGGCTGAGTGCAATTAAAGTCAGCTCTCCCACCAGAGAGGGAAAAAGACATAAATCTACTAACACATTCTCATCTGATCGGGGAGATCGCTCAATGCTCAGCGCTCATACACAGACGAAGGAGGAGGAGATGACTCAGAGGGGAGAGACCGAGAGACGGAGGAAGACTGGGAGAAATGTTGCTGAACCGTCGTCGTCAAGGCTTATTTTTACGTGGAGTCACAGAAACCACTGCTTATTTAGATTATTTATGAACCTGTCTGTGGCTGCTTATAAAAACAATATATCATTTTGTCTACAGAATGTGTGGAAACTTTCCCATCGCTTTTTCTCAAAGCCGGAGTAACAGCTTGAACTACTTTACTCTGACCAAAGAGTCCAAAACACAAATATTTATTGAGATATTTAAAAGCTGGTACCGGAGAATTGTGCTCTTTGGATATTTTTCATGAACTCAGAGTCAGAATTGTTTTTAAATATAGCCTTATGAAATATATATTATATATATATAATATTCGACTAATTGTTTCAGCACAGGGTTAAGGTAAGGGAGGCATTACACTGCATCTGATATCATAATTAGTACCAGAAGTGGAGGATTATAATGCATTAGTTGGAGAGAAGTCATTACACTGATCCAGGTCTTTGGTAGCCGTTGCTTGCCGACGTGTCCATCCTGCGGCGGAGCACTACTTTTGGTGGGAGATCGGGGTGCTCGGCAGGCTTCAGACTCTCTCTGGGCTCCAGTGTTGACAGATTGTGGACAGATCCAGAGCAGCTTCTGCGGCCTGGAGGGAGACATACAAATAATAACTCCCTGTCTGTGTGAATGACACAAAGATACTAAAGTTTATTACTCAAACAGCTGAGCCATATGCGCCAAGTGACTCAAGAGATGAGACGTGTAAATAACATTTTACCGCCGCTGTTTATACTTCACTCAAGGGGGTGCTGTCATCTCTAAGACTATAACGTCCTGGAGGAATATGTTATGATAATAAAAGTATCCAGTTTATGAATTCTGTCCTGAAAATGACATTTTTTTACGACGTTTATTTCCACTTTCATTACTGCGCGGTAAACAAGATCAACAAACTCGTGGCAGACAAGTTTAAACTGATTATCTAACCTTCAGACATGTGCAGTGATCTCAGAGAGGGAGCAGCTGAGCGGTTCAGCAATGCCGGCCGGAGGTCGATGCGACAGTGGGGGGCTTTTTTGGGGGCGGGAGACAGCCTGGGTGCGGTGCTCACAGAGGACAGGCTGAGAGCATCCTCTGACTCTCCATCTGTACGCCCGGCATCCTCCCTGGAGCTGGACTCTGGGCTGCTGACACATGCGGCGCTCCTGGGGCCGTTTGAAAGCTGTGACGGCGTTCGGCCGGGGTCCAGGAGCGTCTTGTCCTTGACCTGAGTGGAGGAGGCGGTTTTGGAGGAGCTGTTCTGCTCAGAGGAGTGGGAGGACAGAGACTCCATGCTGCCCATGGGGGTGCTGCCTGGGCTGCTGCTCAAAGTGTCACCTATGCAGGGACCAGAGAAGAGGCACACAGAGCCCTCATTAAAACCTGCTGAGTGAAAAAGTCAGCGTGGTTCATTAATGGTGCAAGAAAACATCTCTTTAAAGAGATAATCATTATCTGTAAGCAACACTAGCTTTCCATTTTAAATGACAAAAAAAACAAAACAGCTAAATTAAGGTAACCCCCTAAGGTAACCGTAAGCCCATGTGTATACATGCGGTGACGGATATTAGAGGCCGTCGACAGGTTTAGAAAATTGTGGCGTGATGACCTGCTGAGGTAATCCCAGCTGTGGTACTCACTTTCTGCATCTGCCAGACACAGTGTCGGCGTGTAGAGGCTGCGGGGCTTCCTGGGCCCCGTCGACAGACAGATGGCCCTGCTCCTCCGACAGCCAGGCTCTCGGCTCTGAGGTTGGGGCAGGGGCACGTTGGGATCTGGAGGCTGGTGAAAGATCTGGAAGTCCAGAGATGCACATTGATTACTCAACACAAACATGTTTATTGTGTTGATTTCTTGACATGAAAGACCAGTTATTAAATTGTTGGGTATTTAAGGTTTGTTTGTTGGCTGAAGTCATCGTCTATATTGTGAGGGAAGAAAACAACACCAGAAAAGCAAGAATTGCATGTATAATAAATTGATTAATGTTAGAGTTAAAATGAAAGCATACTGCACTTGAACCTGACCCACCTTGTTGAAGTTCTCGATAAGTATTTCTACCACAATGTTCTGGAACTTGATGTTCATCATGGCCGCCACGGTTTCCTCTTGTGAGCGCATCAGTGTGGGCCCAAAGATGACACCCAGGTTTGACACTGTCATTAGGTTAGCCTGGTTTTCTGTGGAAACTCTGCAGGACGAGGACAGAGAGTGTTAGTGCTGTAAAATATTCTATTTTCCCAGTTTTAGAGACACCTGAGAATGCACTAACGTCTCCCTGAACTATGAAGACCATTTAATCAGTCGCAGAAATGTTTATCTCCTCTCAGAGGCTGCAGCGTAACTGATTCATTACGGCTACACGTACGTGACGAGGTGTTTTATTAGAAGCTCCAGCATTTCCTTGTTCCTC
Source organism: Labrus bergylta (assembly GCF_963930695.1). Taxonomy (NCBI): domain Eukaryota; kingdom Metazoa; phylum Chordata; class Actinopteri; order Labriformes; family Labridae; genus Labrus; species Labrus bergylta. The sequence continues at coordinate 24,809,139 of NC_089205.1, forward strand.
TCGGGCAACTTATGGACCAAAGAGTGGACAGCACACACCCTGTAGTTCTGGTCATCTGACTCTGAGGAAGGACAAATGGACATTATATGATTACACGGTCATACACTAAAGCATAAAATGCCAAGATGCAATTTACTGACGTTTAACACTATATCCAGATGTGCAGTCATAAGCAGTAGAGCACAGATCAAACCAAACCAACTTCTCATTTAGACCTGAAATGTGGTCATTTTTTGAGAAGGACAAATTTAAAGCGGTTCAATCTTTGCTCATTTCATTGGACCAAAAAATTAAAAAAAATACTGAATTCCTGTAATCATGAAGACCCCACTGACATCCTTTATTAAAACATTTTCTGCAGTGCAGACGTGTATGCTGCACCTTTGATGTATGTTTCATTACACCGACCTCTACCGACTTCAACAAATCATCTTCCATGTGTAGTGATGAAAGCAAACCAAAAATGTTTCATTAAAGCCGTAACTTTTCATGACTTACTGACGGCCATGATGAAATCTTTGTGGAGCTTGAAGGTCATTAGAGGCTCAGAGAGACACCTGGTGATAAGAGAGAAAGGTAGCAGTTGTTGTTTGTTTCCTGAGTGACACGAGTCTTTCGAAACAAAGTCAGCAGCCTCTGTGAGTCCCAGGCGGCGCTGAATGCATGACTAACAGTGGAGAGGTTTCTAAGAGGCATAATGGAGGCAATGATGATTCCTGACAGTTAAAGACACACAGCTGGTGGGGCGAGCTGACCTGAGGTAATTCTTCAGACCGCTGGTGATCGTTTTGTTGTCCCACGTCTCTGGATCCAGGTCCATATGCACCGGTGCCTTGGATGCTATTGGAAACACATTTTTTTTCTTTTTATATCACAACAATGCGTAAGCTATAAACTGTCAGTAAAAACAATACAACCTGACATGACCTGACAGGAGGCATTCAAGTGACAAACTCCCTTCTAGTGTAAATAGAACCTGAAATAAATATAAATATATGTGCACAAGAGTATTCTCTCACAGAGATGGAGATCCAGCTTAAAGGGGATTTATATAAATGATTCAGATGTTTCCTGTTCAAATGCATGCTCTGAAAGGAAACAGGGTTATCTTGGGTCATCTAATAAGCTGATGACAAAGTAATATGAGGCCAGGTGGTTGTTACACTGACCCACCACAAGGAGGACCTCTTTCCTCACACAGCGAGGTCATCTCATCTATCTCTGCTGAAGCTGGAGATTTCACTTGACTAGAACTGGCAAAAAAAAAACAAGCTGTCCATACGCTTTATGCTTTCAAATAAAGTAAAATAAAATTTGATTAAAGCTTTTAAAATGACAAAATAAGTCATTTATGTTTTTAATCAAAGCCTGTATAAATGTCACAAGTAGCAATAATAAAAGTGTATTTTTTTGTCAGATTCAAGGCTTCTTACAAAACACTGTAGTCATCAGCTTCTGAACTTTGGAGTTGACCCCTCCGATTCTGTACAGTCCCATCGTATTGATGCCTGCGTTGGAATGAAAAAAGTTAATGAAAGAAATGGAACAAGGTGTAAAGATTTTCTTTTCATTTAAGGCTAATGTCAACACGAGACGTTGTCATGCCGACTAATGAATGAGGCACATTGTTGATCTTAAATACGGCCATGCTGCAAGTCAAGTCATTTGACAGATGAAAGCTTTGGGATTTGTTGAGATTTGAAAAGCCTCACCTCTCGTCTCCACCAGGTCAATGCATTTCCTTACAAAGTTAAAGCCCGCCTCATTAAGAAACGCTGTAATACAACAGGAGAATAAAGTTGACACGTCAATTACTGTCAGGGTTAACCGCGCATCATGCAGGAATAATAAGCATTCCCCTATGCCTGTGCTCCGACTAATAAGATACAAACCCTGTGCTGGAAGGCTCTGCCATGTCAGCTGAGTGGGTGGATGTCAAGTAATTGTGTTAATGAACAGAGATAGCTCCAAGTAACAGAGTGTGTGCAGGGGATTTTATTATAGTGCTTACTTTGCTGAATGTATGCATTTCAGATGGAATTTGTTGGGAGAGATAAAAAGAAACACTTACTTTCTTCCTTTTTGCTTAATATAGCTGGCAGGTTGTAAATCTGGAGAAAGTAAAAAAAAAAACAACATAATATTAAACAACCTGTTGGCTGAAACTGAAGAAAATCCCAGATAGAAGTAAATATGTTACACAGTTCCTTTCCCCCAGAGTTCATTTGCTTAAAGCAAACATTCCTATTATTAGCACAAGTGGGTGGTGAGGTCATGGTTTCTCAAAAGACTTAACCTGATGCTACCAGAAGAGGGAGCCAGTGAACAAAATATTAGCTTTGCTTTTGTTTTCTTGTCAAACAGGCAACTGAACAACCTCCTGGCCAAACAGCAGCCAGCAGAAAGAAAAAAAAAAAGAATATTTCAAAGACAAACAGGCAAAGTTCCTCACCGGCTCCTTGCCATCCATGGCCTCCAGCCACAATCTTCTGTTGGACTCTGACAGCGCCTGCAGTGTCATAACGCCATGCCTGGACAGATTTCAGAGAAAAGCTGGTCTCAGTCTGATCTCATTGCCTTGGGGCCCCTGGACAGGCCATGTTTACACTGGCTTAGACCACTATAAAAGGACTAGTGTGACTAAAATAGCTCATGTGCAAATGCTTGACTTCAAACTGTGCCCTCTGTTGGCTCAGTGCCTCACATTCCACTCCCAATGAAATGCTACATATGCTTTAATATTACAGTGATTCCCTTTTTTATTCACCCAGCATGCATACACCTGCATCTCATCTGTGTTCTACAGCACAGCACATCCTCTGTCTCATGTCTCGACCTAACTACTGGCTTCATAGCTTTAAGCTTGTCTGTTGATACAGAGCTCTGCTACTGTACTTTCACTACCTGATGCTAATGATGCTAACACCATGTGATGACAAAGGTGTACAAAAACAAAGCCCACCCAGTGGTGATAGTTAGTACTTGCATGGAGCAATGTCAACTTGCAAAAAATAATTTTTGAATACAAAATTAAACACTTTAACTTCCTGGAATATATCTTGCCATGCAGATGGTCTTGGATTTATTTGACAGTTTTTTGTTTCTGTCCTTTGTATTAAGGCCTTCATCCAAATCAGTGGAGGTGGAAGGAGTTTCATTTGTGATGCTCACAGCACTGAAAACATTAAAAAGACAAACGAAAAGTGACAGTTAATGGTTATCTATGGGAGTACTTTCTCCTTTTCTGCCCATAGACGCTCATCGAACAAGGACACACTGCTACATTATTATAAAATTATCAGATTAAACCTTCACACCTGACTCCTTATGTGAATGCACATCATAGGGACATCTTTTAACGGCTTATTTCATTTAGGCATATCGACAGTAGGAGTGCTGCTGTTTACTTTGAATACAAAGGTGTGTATGGAAGCCCTGAACGGACATAATTCCATACATTTTATTTGACTTTGTTTTTCTGTAACGAGTACATTTCTGTTTATTTCTCGAGATCTGGAGAAAACAACTCATTACAACTCATCAAGTGACTCATTATCATGGGGGAACAAGCGTTGTTATCCTGATAAATACTTTGAGATCTGGAGAAAACAACAGATATTTACTCTTAGGGTTGAATAAAATGTATGGATGTATGTCCACTTAGGGCTTCTGTACTCATTAACCAAAATCACCAAGACACATATTTTTTGTATGTGCAGACCAACTTGGCAATAAACACTCTGATTCTGATAATATAATTTTTTCACTGCTTTGAGCACCACTAATAAAAATTCACCCATTTAGTTTAGGTTTAAGTTTCAGAGATAGGTATCGCATGGCTGAATACTCCTGTAGTTATTTGTGTGAACCCACCCTAGAATGAGACGCTTGGCCTGTTCGGGGCCGGGCTTTATATGAAACAGCATAATGTTTATTATAATGAGGATGAATGCAGGAGCTTCAAGCTGACTGGAGCTCGGCCCTCATTGTCCTTGAGGTTGGAACAAGCACCTTGGGGCCTGGCTTTTTATGATAAATGACTCGTCCCGCAAATAAACTGCAGTTATTGTCCAAGCTCAGCAACGCTCAGCCAGGGTGAGCAGTGCTGGCCCACGTGCAACAATAATGCACAGTGATGAATCGACTCTATATTCTGACAGACACATCACCATAATGAGCTCCCATCAAACGCTCGTAACACAGAACTTAATCATTTCAGCCACTGTTAATCAGCAGGAAGCCAACGTGAAGGTGTTTGATCTTTGTGGAATACCTTTATCTATTCCCCAGTGAAACATTAAATAGAAATCAGATCGAAGTGTTCCCACACAGCTGAAGGATTTCAAACTGCTGGACACAGAAATGAAGTGATTCTCAGAATATTTATCAATATGTTACCTGAGTAATTACAGACGAGCAGAAATAATTGAAGAATGTATCTGAGTCCTGTACCATATTATTGACCACAGGACGTCTGATTCTGAGCAGTGGTAAGAAGGCGACAGGTTGTCATTAGAAGGCTTGGATTTGAGACGATTAGCAGCACACATGCAGCACATGCAACGGGCTCAGAAAGGGCAGCACTGGTCAGTTCACATACCGGACTTTATAGAAAAACTGAAGCGGTCTGAAAAGAGTTCCACGACAGATGTCATTTCTACATCGACATGAACACAGAGAGAAGACGGAATGGGTTCAACAATAGAGGCAATGTCGATGTGGACATTCAACAAACAAGGGCTTTAGGAGGGAGAGAGGGCTGAAGGAACATGCAGGACACAAACAGAGCTGAAAACATTCAAATCTGATAAACAGAGAGTCTTACAAGATGTTAATCAAACCTGAACAGCTCTCAGCACTACCATGATAATCTGGGTTCATTTCCAGTATCACTTTGGGTTCAATAAAACAGAAAGTGCATGAGAAGAACTTAACATCCCAAAGGCGCTTCATTTTAACACAACTTCCATGTGGGTGAATGTTGCTTTGACAGCTCTATTAAAAGGACTTATTTGACCATGTCTAATATCTGGAGTGATGTCATGGTACTTTCAACACTTTCCAGAGGTCACAGATAACCATGTGGTACAAAAACTAGCATGTAGATTTCATAATGTTTTGCCACCTGCTATTTTCAATCTACCACACGAGAGGAAGTCATGTTTTGTGTGTTTTTGTTTTCAGTCCATGCAAGTAACATTTTAAGGGACAATGTCAATGACTCATCACAGTCACAGACCTCTCCACCACTTCGATATCGAAGCAGAAACGTTTGTCGATGGAGTCCGTTTTCCTCCGAATGCAGGACTTCAGTTTGAACATCTCCGCCTGGTTCAGGACGAGCCCATTCTAAAAACACAAACACACACACACTGCAGTGATTAATAGAAACTAACACTGATAATAACAGAATAATTAACACATGTAAGGCATCTACCTTTAATTCTCCCCATGGATGTATTTACTTTAGTTGAAAAACTGTTATCCTATGGTAAATGTACAGCATGGTTGCTCTTAATTGATGGAAAATAATCAGAATTAAAATGTTTGTCTAACACTTCATGAAGTTTGAAAGCATACATGCATTTACATCAAGTGAATCTTCAAAACCCTACAGAACTCACCCCCCTCCCCCCTTACTGTCTCTGTTAAGGTTATTTTAATTCCTTGACTTTTCCTTTCATTGTTATTTATGAATTTAGTTACCTTTGAACCATTTTAGTCTGCCTTGACTTAAGAAGTCGTTTGCTTTCTGTGCCCAATTCGCAGTTATGTCATCTTGGCTCCCCCCCCCCTCCCCACCTTTTCCCCTCTGGGCTGAGAAATTCTCTAAACCTCAAAGGGGCTCTTTGTTTCACCCACACGGATTAAACTCACTCTGTGTTTTTTTCAGCTTTTATCATTTGTTTGTGCAGCTAATCCGTAACTACCTGTTTCCCAGCTGACTTATTTTCAGTGGTGCTCATGGTGAAGGTCTTGCTGCCTTTCTCATATGTGCAGTAATGGCGGGTCCAAGTGCATCCCAGAGGACCTAGGGACAGTATAAAAAAAGGACAAAACAGAGTCAGAGCCAAAATATTTTTCTCTGAATTGCAGGCTTCTGGAAAGACCTCTGAAAATCAATTTGCAATTAAAGTGTGATGAATCAAAAGTTGTTTATCGCTGCTGATAAAAATCTACAATTCGGGTATGTCCCCCCTTGTCTGAGAGCACATCAAAGTGAATCAGTAAACAGGATGAATTATGAGCTCTGTGTGAGAGAATCTCTTCTGCAGAGGCCTGGGAGAACTCAAGACATGTTTATGATGATGGATGTGAAAACCATGCACTTAAAAGTTGGGTGGGCGGTCCGTCTGGCTATGAAAGACTCACGTTTCTCCTGGACGTACAGGAAGCCTTCCATCGTCCACTGGCCTGGGGGTTTGTAGTCCTGATCTGCCGACCTTATCCTCTTCATCAGCTTCTCCACTTCCTGCTTGGTGCTCACAAAGTTGTTTCGTGTCTGCACAGAAAAAACAAGGTTGGATTATAAGTGTATTAACAGTAAAAGTCTAATTTTCACTCATATTCTATCGACACAGGAGAAGACTGACATAAATTACAGAAAAACATTGACAAATGCTTCATAATTGTACAGCTTCAAAAGGCAGGAGAAATAATTACTGAGATACTGGCAAACCGTTTGGACATTAAAGGTCAAATGTTATGCTAAATACACTTTACCATGTTTGTCAAACACTTATATGTGTCTATAGTCTGTCTATAAACCCCCCAAATTATGAGAAAAGTCCATCCTTTCCGTCTTTTGCCTGCTCTACTTTTCAGAAAATGTACGCTCAATGAGGCCGTTTGGAGATTTTCCCTTCATGACATCACAAAGGGCAGTGACCCCTCCCCCTGGTAGGTGACACTTCCACAGCTAGGTGTTTGTTCTGCCCTCTGAGTTGGCCTTCTCAGTGTAAACAATAAGACATGGAGCCTGACAAGAAAGCCTGAGCTACCCAAAGCCCTTCCAGAGAGGGGGCGTGGTCAGATACAGCTCATTTACATATTTAAAGCTACAGACACAGAAACAGCCTGTTCTGAGCAGGGCTGAAATAGAGGGGTTTATAGGCATGATCAAATACAGGATCAGAGTGGATTTAGAACAAGAAACTTCACACATGTTTTGGGGAGCTCTGAGACTCATTTAAACTGGTTGAAAAGGAGAAAAATATGTGACCTTGAAAATGTTACATTTATTATGGAAAATGCACAAGAGATGTGCCAAAATTAGGACAGACACTCAGATGTTCAAACTCCCAGTAAACCTCTTTATATGGAGTTTAAAGGACAGAATGAGGCTGTTTCATTCCCCTAACTAGCGGGATGATGAGACAGACTCACCTTCTCCTCCTCTCCTTTCAGAGCTCTCTGCATCCGAGGACTTGGAGAGAGGGTCACGCGGTGAAAACTGTCAGGGCAGTGAGGCTGACATTTTGGGTCAGAGAGAAATTTGGGCCCTCAGGCTACAAGTGGTGAGGTCATGGTGATGGAAAGAGAGGGAGGGGGGCATGGCTGCAGCTGTAGTTTTACTCCCAACTCTCAACTCTTTTTTGACACATTACCATTAAACAGCCTGCAGTGACTGTCTGCAATACAACATTCTGAAAACTATTGATCCTCTGTGCGCCACAGAATCTCATTTAATCACACGGCTATCCATTTGTGAAAACTCTGCTTGTTATGTCTCGGTATGATAAGCTGCAGAATCTGATTACCAGGCTGCTTGCATTTGTGTAGCAACCCCTGAGGTGTGGAGACTTACGTTCTGTAGGTTGAACTGGAGCTGCTGTTTGTAAGGCTCAAATTCATGAGCCAGCTCGTATCCTTCATGGTAGAACGTAAACAGACCCTGAAGAAAGGCCAGGAGCTGGAGAGAGGAATATTTAAAGCTGATTTGCCAAGTGAATAAACAATACAGAGCTTGATTAAAATTTACACCAGAGAGAACACTTTAATAAGGAACACTGCAACTTCACATTTCCATTTTGACAGGCAGATGCCATAACGACTTTCTTAACAACACAATTATCAGTGAGTTTCTTAAACACATGGGGAACGAGCCTGCTGTGATTTATTTCCAGAAGTACAGAATCTGCTCTGATTCTGTGCCACCCTCAAAGTCACGTTCAGTGGAGCTCCACTGTAGGAGTTAAACTATGCTTTTCATCTGTGCATTGCATTATCAGTGGAAAACTGATTACTTCTCATCTACAGTAAGGTAAAAGATAATGAGCAAATATGAGCAAATCAAATGTTATTAAGATGATGCACTGGAGGAAAGAAAAATAAGCAAAGTCTGGGAAAGTTTTGAGTTCTCTAGGGCTGTTGCATCGATTTGATTTCTGTATAACTACAATTTAACCATTTACATGAGGCAGTATGTGAGAGTATGAGCCTACCCATGATTCTGTAGATGTGTCTTCCTGTACCAAACTACAGTATTACACCTGAGATAAGATGTGCATGTCTCCCATTTGTGTATGAACAAATGCATATTCAGTTCATATCAATATTTGGGTGTATTGATGTAGTAATATTTACTTTTATTATCTCTGTGGTCAGTAACTGGTTCTACTTGTGACAAACTTGGCCCCTTTATTTATTCTCACTGAGTCATTTGATTTCACTGTTACTATTGTTATCATCTTTAGTTGTTGTCGTTGTTTTCTTTCCTTTGTACTGTACTAATTTATTATTATTAATTTCAAATTTGTAGCCGTTCGGATACCAGGGGAGGACGAAGGAGGGTGAGAATTAGTGTTTTAATGCATGTTCTAATATGTGTGTTTGTTTCCTGAGAAGAAATAAAAAAAAAAAACTGTGGGAAAAAAAGTGCAGAAAACATTGTTGGAGGAATAAACTGAATGCACCTTCACATGAGGTTTCTCTAGGTCAAATCCGCAGACATAAGCACAGATTTTATTTCTAACATGAGACTCGCTGTGTCAAATGTTCAAGGATGAAGCATCTTATCTGTGCCCAGATTCATCACAGGCAAGGCTGAGCTCTGTCACTTTCCCCATTACTACCTGGAGCCTGGAGATTTACATTTCTGGCCTGGGCTCTGGGTGACCTGCCAGTGGATATAAACAAATGGGAGTGGGGGGGGGGGGCTTTTAAAACAGCCACTTTGCTCCCATCTCACGTTTTCCAGACATTTAACACCTAGAGAACTTAATGCTTCCTGGCTTCCTCCCCCCTAAAGATGTCAGAATTGACTCCACATATCTGGAAGGTCCGGGCTTTTACACAGGCTGGATTTGTGCTTCCACTTTGTCCTGTTTTGTTTGACAACGAGCACTTTATCTAATTTTACCCACCACCTCCCCACAAATGGATCGACAATATTGCAGTGAATTTGTGATGCAGATGACAAATACCCGGCACAAACCAGCCAAGATGTATACCTGTGAGAGACGTATGAGTGTGTCTCCACTCAGGAGAAGACACAGGAAACACTTAAAAAGCCACTTCCATTAGCAGTAAGTACAAGGATTGGGTGCTATATCGAGAGTGTGCCATTAAAACTCTACCTTAACTCTATACATAGTAAAAAGGCTAAGCAATTACTGCATCTTCAATATGCATTTAAGCACAGGAATATGTAAAAAAAAAAGGACACTTCTCCTACCGGCTCGACGAATTCAAACTTCTTTTTTTCTTGCACTTCCTGTATTTTGAAAACGTACTCGAGGGACGCATCATAGAAGAGTTGCCGCTCCTTATCAATCTGCGTGTCGGCCTGAGGAGAAGCAAACAAACCAGGGTTAGAGCCCTAACCAAGACAGGGGTCACAGCACTGTGTGGACATAGAGAGTTAATATTACACCAGCACCTGGAAACAGAGCCCGAAGAGAGAATAAAGCACACACAAAAAAGCTTTGACTTGAAGGAGACACTCAGCTGACCGTAAAAAACAGCATTATTTAAAGACATGTTTGGGGGGATAAGACAATTGGTTTCGCTTTCACCTCCTGCAGGTAGGCTTCCTTCTTTTTGGACGACAAGTTGAGGTGTCTCTCAAGCGTGGAGTAGTATTTCTCCGTTTCCTTATCGAATTTCTTCTTCCCCTCCTAAAAAGAGTCCAAAAGACAAATAAAGAGCTTAAACATCAAGTGTGTCATGCATTCCTGATGTGGGTGTGTGTGACAAGCCGCCACTAGGTGGAAGTCTCGATACATTTTGACATGACGTTCAGTAAATGACAGTTGAAGTTCCTGTCAGTGGATTCTTTCAGGTCATCAACATGACACACAGCTGATCTAATGTGTAGACAAGGTCTGAAGGATGCATTACTTTTGTATGATCTGTTCTAGTGTTTTCACATTAGCTCAGATGGTGACAGAAGTTCACAGCAATAAACAGAACACTGTCGATCAACAACAGCATGTTAACAAACAAGCCTTCATCGTTTCTATGCGCATGTTTCTTCCCTCTGAAGCTTCACCTCCAGACATATCATGTTCCTCAGAAACAGTGTTCCAAAATGATGAAGGAGCAGGAAGTGGGTTTTTCATGCCAGATGCCCATCTATAAAGCATATGGATGGACTCAGAGATTTTACATTTAACCCGAATAAAGAAAATGCTCTGAAGGCTGTAATCAAACTCTGAGAGCGTTCAAGTGGCTCATCTTCAATTCTGACCTCTAAGCCAAGCTTTGCCCACTTATTGCCCATCTCGCTGGACAAACATTCATAGAGTGGGTGGGGGGGGGGAGCGAGCGCAGAGGAAACAGAACCGAGCGGGCTGGGGGAAAGTGTGAGGAAACAGCCACTGTAACCAGATCCTGCTTGTTTGTTTTCATTCCCATGGCCCTGAAATTTAGCAAGTCTAATCTACTAGCTACTGATATGACCTAGAACAGTGTTTCTGCCTCAGCAAACCCCCACAGCAGTTAAGACTCACTGGAGAAAATCCACCACGAGACACTGTAACCCTCCTACATAACTATAACAAGTACAGCACAACAAAAAAAATCAATAGATCATTTCATGTAGTAGCATCTTATTTCCATCTTTCCTGCCGTTGTCTGACCCGGGAATGACCTTTTCAGGAGAAGGGAAGAAAAATCAATTGTTTGTATGCCTGCTATTCAGGAAAAAAAAAAGTTAACAGGTGGATAGTTAAATAAGCATAAACAATGATTTCTTACTGACATTTTTTTTGTTGTTGCTGTAAGAGAACAGAAGTGTTTGCCATACTGACTGCTGTAACGTGACACTGCGCTGTGTGCAGGCATACAAGTGTGGCCCTGAGGAAAAATACCAACACACATTCCCACAAGCTCAGGAACAAAGCACACACACACACTCGCACTCGCACTGGGGGATCACATCAAATTAAGAGCTTTAGGTTTTTAGCTGAGCCCCGCAGTCACAACACGATTCACCCGGCACTGCTGACCAGAGTGAGCAGACCAAAAAAAAAACAAAAAAAAAACCTCCTTGCAGACAGCCTCCTCTGCACGTCTGGATGGACTCTTTCACACTCACACAGAGTGGGGAGTGACTCAGAGCTGCAGAGAGAGAGACACAGCCACTCTGATTAAGTCACCTGAAGTGCCTTGCTTTGTTTTCATCCAGGCAGGACGTGTAGAAACTGGTGCGATTGTAATGATACCCTCCAAGAACACCAGGTGTTTGCTGGTTTGCCCATGTGGTGATTGCACTCCCACCCCGACCCCCCTTCTGGATATGTTTGTGCAATCAGAGAGGAATACGGGCAATTAAAATTGCAAAGACTTCTAGGAGAAGGGGGAGCAGTGCAGGCTAAAGTCTTTGAAGCCCAACACGTGGCGGCAGAGGACGTGGATGTGGATACATACATATCCTGAAGCAAATAAGTTTTTGACACCAACTAATGCCAGCGCCCCCCGAGTAATCATCTGGGCAGGGAATGGATGGAGCCGGAGCACTTCCCCGACACTCTGTGGTGCACAAAAAACACACATGAACCCCCACCACTTGGGAGATTTCCTCATCTGATTGCTTTGTTCGTGCTCATGAATAAATCAGGCGCAGGAAGAGAATATTTCTGATGCAGAATCCTCTGTAGTGGAATTTTCTAACTGGCAAGCCTGGTGTTGCTGTTTAAAAAAAAAAAAAAAACACTTTGATGCCAGCTGTAGGATCGGTGCGCTCGCTAATTGATAATGTAACATTGCAGGGAGGAAAATTAGTAGACAAACTGCAGGCAGCTTTTCTTCTGGTTCACTGTTTTCAGTTGTGATAAAGACAGAGGTGCTGAGAACGGGAGGGAAGACAGCGAGCGTAACATTTGGAGGCTTTGCAGAACATCGCCCTAACAAGCCTCAAGCTCATCATCCCTCTGCCTCTCGTCGCCATGGTAACAGATGTAAGCATTCAAGAGAGGTCCAATGTGCCCATGTTTGTATGTAGAATAAAGAACCAGAGAAATCACTTTTCCTTTGTATCTCTTCTTCTCCGACCAACACCTTGGAATAATAAAATAAAATGCTGCATGTGATGTCTTACATGCAGCATGTTCTCAGAGCGTGCACATTTTAAATGAAGCTCTGAGCAGGAACATGAAAGAGAAGACTGTGCAAACCTATGTCTACGGGCTCATTAGGAGACAGCTAATTGGAGTAGGGGTCCAGAACGGCGATAGATACATAGCAGTTAGCCGGGGTTATTTTTTGATGCTCCGCCACACATGAGCTGGTCTCACATCCACAGGGGAGAAAACAAGGCTCTTCTGCACCAGTACTTTGCTGTAAAGCCAAAAAAGATGTTTCCCCCTCTTTACCTGAAATCTCACTTCCCGAGGAGACATCACAGACAGCTAGAAGTCGGCCAATTAACACGGAATAATTACAAACATCTGCTTCTGAGAAGTTGAAAAACAAATACCCAGGCTTCTGAATAAGCCATGCTCAGTGTGTGTGTGTGTGTGTGTGTGTTTTTTTTGTGTGTGAGAGAGAGAGGCAAAACTGCAGGGCATTAGTCGGGAAAATTATGATTTATTAGAACCTCTGTTCAATCTGACACATGACGTAACAAATCTGTAGTCATAGAAATAAAAGTGAAAAAGTCACACCATGCTGGTGACGGTCACATCTCCTCTGATCTGACACTTGAAGTATGAGCAAAGCTGCAGGAGAATAAAACTGATATCTTCAGAGGATAACCTTCAAAGGTCTTTTTTATTATTATGGTGTAGTGTTTCGACAAGCTCAGCATGAATATAGGTCTGTACTGATTCCTATAGGGATGCCTTAGGCTTCTCACTGTCAGAAAAAGATCATCCTAAACCTCTCTCTCACCACTTAGCCAGAGGAGGTAACGAGAGCGAAAAAGACAACCTGAGTCATCGGGAAGTTTGGAAATCTTTGTTTAGATGACACATCAGAGGAGTATTTGTTTTGGACTACGTCAGTGGTCAGGGTTGCCTTGACTACCTCTTTGAAAGAGCTCCCTCGAAACACCATTATTATGTCTGAGGTAACAGGAAGTTCTCTAATGTCAGCACTGTATCTTCTGACACAGGCGTTTATAAGAAACGGTTCACTGAAGAGTGCGTTTGGTTTTCTTATGAAGATTGGTTGAATAAAGATTGTATTAGTTAGGGACCCGTTGGCAAGGCTTGTGTTTAACTACGAGGAACATTTTCTGCTTTATTAAACCCAGTGAATGACAGTGAGGACTGACTGGGAAGGTTTCACCATCGTGAGGGACGACATGAAACATTAACACTCTTTCAGCTCCAGAGAGCTGTGAACACACTGCAAGAACATACAATAAAACTAGGAACCATTATGTGAGCGTATCCTTCAAAATGACTCCATAATGTCACTGCTCAACTGCAGTGCATAGCAGACACTGTCAGTTAGATAAATTAAGGTTAGAGTAAAGTTGTCCTTCATAATATATATGACTTTCTAAGAGCAGACTTCTCTGAGGAACATAAATGGTCCAGAGATGTTTTCTTTCTTATGTTTTTTTTTTTCATCTAATATTGCATCATTTATGCCCGATTGTTTGATGTTGCTGTTTTCACCTAAGCTCATTTCACACACATCACTCTGCTAACAGCTAGGAGCTGATACTTTTCCACTGGATGGCTGCTGCCTTCAAAAACAGGTGAAGACCGACCTCTCAAGGTCTACTTTGACTGCCTTGTGATTTTGTTGCGATCAGGAGAAAAAAGTAATTACTTTCTGAAAGATTCTTTAATGGTGTTTCTGCTTTATTGAGTAGGGCACGGGGGAAAAGTGATGGGGAAGATTTAAGACATGAGAATAATGGAAAGAAATGTGTTTAATGTGCATCACCTCATTCATGCTTTTTCCTTGTTTTGTTGCAGCTAAAATTGGAGTCTGAGGCCGTGTGCAGCCCTGTCATCTTAAGAAGATGTTCAGATTATTACACAACATGATTTGCATATCTGCACGTCATACATCCCTTCTTTGATCATCTGTGTTTATAAGTGCTTGGACTTTTTGCCTGAATCAGATAGGCCAGCTGAAGGAAGAGGAGAAATATTGGGAGGAGAAATTGGGGGATGACATGAGCAAAAGGCAGAGGACAGATTTTAACCCTTGGTTTTCAGTCCAGATGGTATGACTGTGCTGTATACTGGGCATTAATGGTTACAATCTTTGACAAATGAACTGAGCATTTTAACACTGAAATTCAGTTTAAATGACCTCTATGGCCACCCTCGAAAAGACATTTAAAACTGGTTCAAAAGTGAAAGATTTATCAATCTGGAGACGTAGACCAGACCAGATTTCACCAGTAATATATGCACCTGTCACAAGATTCATCATACAATGACAAACAGTGATTTTCAAGACACCTCATGTATATAGGAGCTAAAATGATTGTATAAGCAGTGCATCAGAGTCACCTACAACAACATTTACAGCGGAGTAGACCTGGCCTGCTATTAACAACTCCCTAAGTGTGATGCACTTCACTTTCAGCCGCTGACATTTCTGTATATTTACCCTCCTGTCAGGTATAAAATATCTATGTCAGCACCCAGGAGTCTTTCTGCTTGGGTGTAGGAGCTGTGCTTAAGTGCATGAACATGCGCATTTTCATCCTCCATGGAGAATGTTTATAACTGCTCTCTTTACAATTTCTCTGAACCTTATCATCACACAGCCAATAATTTGTCATATTTATGATTTTTGTTAACAAATTTAAATCGGGTGAAATTACATTTTTGCATAGACAGGATTTCACCCGCTATTGCAAAATGATTGTGGGCAAATGCCGCTACAATCCTATTTTCTGTCACCCTTTTTCATTGCTAAAGTCAAAAAAAAAAAGATCAGAATCATTGAAAAAAAATGTGTTTGTGACACTTTGATGTGAACACCACATTCAAGCAGGTTTTAAAAAAAGTGATTAACACTAGGCCGAAGACGTTCAGACTCGATTTCAATCTGTTTTCAGCCACATTTCGAGGTCTAAATCCCGGCTAGCATTCACTGGGAGTGTGAATAGTTCATCGTTTTAACGGTAAGTTTGAAAGTGTTATGTTAGTTGATCAACAGCAAAACGCGTCAGTTACAATTTAATCGTCCAAAACGGCTCTTTAGCACCAACTTGTGGTATTATGTCATTAACCCAAAGGATTTTGTAGCACAAGAAAAGAAACAATAATTTCTTCCCAATCTAACTCAACTTCAAATAAATGAACGATCACTTTTTGCCAAGCCCTTTTTTTCCAGAGCAGAACCTCAGTTCAACAGAAAAAGGAAGAGGAGTCTTTCAGTCATATGCTTATGTGTCTGTATCTATGTCTGTTAACCACAACTTCCCAAGGTGAAACTATAAGTATAAAAACATACTGTACATATTTTCATGATAGAAAAGTAGCCCGCACAGCTGGTGAACATTTCCCTAATTGACGCCCTTTACTCCACTGCGTACTGGCGAGCATATTTCGGGATTTCATAGCATGAAAGCAAATGTCATACCTGCCTCTGGAGACGGAAACAAGCCAAGAAGCGTCTGAGTGATGTCCCTGCACTCCTTGTAGGATGAGGACGGCTCAAATTATCGATGGCCATCTGACGCCCATCTGGGCCGGTTAGCACTCATTCTACACTCTCAGCTAGCGGGGGGACCCCCATGGTGCCCCTAATGGTGAAAATCTCTGATGAAAATATTCAGATAGCAGGACAGCCACCCACCAGTTTGACACCCCCTGGTACTTTCTTGACAAAGCGTCCTAAGGGTCTGTTTAAATTTGGGAATTTAAAATCGCAGAGTTGAACCAGTTTCAGGCAGTTTACCTCCAATGGTTCCAAAAACATCAACACCACGGGCCATTAAAGCAGCAGGTACGTTTAAGTTCAGACTAAAAGTTCACATCTGAATTGGAGCATTTAGTCATTTTGCAAGAAGAAATGCTCATGGTGAAGTGAAGGCAAACAACAGGGACTGAAACCAGGGCATATTTCCATTCCTGTTTTCAGTTTTGGAAGTGTTGTTCTCTGTCTGGGAAGTCGACAACTTCTAGCTCACAAAAAATGTATCTGAAACGAAAAAAAGGGTGACAATAATTTCACTTCTACATCTGGGTTTGGCAGCCAGCACATCTGGTGATGAGAGCATGTTCCAGTGATAAAACACGATGGTTTGAAATTCTCGTGGCTTTGCTCGAAGTTTATTTGTTACACGCTTTACAAAGTTTGATTCCACAACATTTTTGGTTGAGCCTTGTGTGAGGCAGACTGTGTCTAATATGTCCTGTAGTGCTGCAGTCCAATCCGCTGGTGTGTTATGGCCGTGGAAGTGCTGTGCTCTGTGCCTAGGAAGCTGATACACTGGTACGTAACCTCAGTGGGATTACTCGCAGCATACCCAAATAAGGCAAGAGCTCCCCCGTTTGTCCATCTGACGTTCTCAGAGGAGAAGCGCGCAGTAACTGGAAGGGTCAGAGAGCCTGCAGATCTCTCCCAGATTCTCGGAACAGTGGAAAGTTGCCCAGCCACTCGTGATGTCTGCCTTTTATCTCACTCTAGTTGGGCTAATGTTTAGTGTGTGTGTTGGGGGGGGGGGGGGGGGGGGGGCTGCAGGAGGAGAGAGCCATTAGGAGGAAGTGGTCGGAGGATATGAGAGGTAGCGGGAGTGACGGGGGCTGTGGCTTTTAAGAAACCATTTTATAAACATAGAGAGTCGGTGCAATAACACTGAGCAATGAGATGGGAGGCCGAGTGAGAGAGAGAGAGAGAGAGAGAGAGACGGCAGCAGAATGTACCATTTCATTACAGTAGATACTTTCGATAGTAGAGACATGGAGCGACAATGGTTATTTAGTCTGGATGGTAAAAAGGAGGAGTGATTGATGTTCACACATGAGCACTGAGAGGAAATAAAATAGTCCCTTTACAGTGCAGGCAGGTTTGAAGAAGACACCGATAGAGTACTGTAAATGACTTCTCCTGCACACCACTGGCCGTCAAGCCAATGCAAAAATAAATCAAGGTTGGTAGGAGTGTGACTCTGAGGCCGTCATGTCCCCACACAGTGGTTAGAGCTATGTAAAGACGTGCAAATGATTCACAGAGTGGAGAGCCCAGTTTGCAGCGGACTAAGAAACTCAGTGGGAGATCTGTGTAAAGGCTCGAGTTCTAGCAGCTCGTTCATGTGTGATCTCACCACGGGAATGACCACAAACAAGCTGCCCTCCACTTTCATTTTATGCCTGTGCGTTGGCCAGGAATGAAAGCATGGCTTGTAGCAACAAGCCCACACTGTTCTTTGCAGACTTCAACAAACCAAGCCGCTGTGGAACCAGGATGCCTCGGAGCGACACTCTGCAGAACCCCCACTGATATCAATCCTCTTCATCAAAAAGGCTGTGGAGGAATGTAACAGGATTACAGTAATATGATTACATAAATGGGGAATGCAGTGTATTAGATCGTGGAAAGTTAAAGTGATCACATTGTTAGTGCACTTAAAAAGGTCCTTGCTGCTTGATCCTGCAGAGTCATCTTTGTAAGGGGAACCGAGGAGAACTAGAGACTGTGACATAAGATGTTTTCATATTATGCACTCCTTAGATTTCAAGAACATTTGAGAAGAGTGTGCCCCTGAAGTCTTACTTATTCACATATGTTTACCCGGTTGGATGGGAGGAAGGGGGAAGGGTCTTAGGAGGCAAGACATGACATAAAAGAAAGCTGTGGAAAT
Source organism: Labrus bergylta (assembly GCF_963930695.1). Taxonomy (NCBI): domain Eukaryota; kingdom Metazoa; phylum Chordata; class Actinopteri; order Labriformes; family Labridae; genus Labrus; species Labrus bergylta. The sequence goes on from NC_089205.1 coordinate 24,827,362, forward strand.
CCAAGATGGTGGACGCAGGGACAGAGTCCAACACTACAATGACAGTTTCTTTCGCCTTCATATCAATGCTTTGTATCAACAGATGAGTGGAAAAAGAACATACCGACCGGCATGTAGAAAAGAGTATGAAGCAGCTTCATTACGTGCATGAACATCAAACCGGCAGTGCAACGATCATGCACGGTAATTTGTTCTAAACGTGGTCAACATTTTTTTTGATAGTACCTGCTGCGTTCACATGTCGCCTAACCCCAACTTCACACTGAAATGTTGCAAAAAAAAAAAAAAAAAAGGTCCAGGTGAAGTCAGGGCAAAAAAAAAAAACACGTCGTTTGTGTTCACACATGCAGCTCACCCAAAGTCATTTTCAGGAGTTGTGCATGTGTTCACAAAAAAGCAGTAGATGTTCAAGGTTTCTATTGGATGTTGTTTTCAAATCCAACCGCCGCTGTAACACATTTAATCAACTTGGAATATAAATACCATAGCTCAATCTGTAAATGTGATAATTGTTAAGGTCTATATGCTGCCACCTTCATGTAAACATAAACCAGCTACACCAAAAGAACCGATGACCTCGTCGACTCACACGTCTTAATATTTTTTAAATGTCACAATCGCAAACTGACAGTTGTTTTTGATGACCCCCCCCCCGCCGTCTGATTAAGTCACTTGGGCTTGGCAGTGTCTCGTTCCGCTTTTAATTAATGATTTACATACCGTAGGGGAGATGAAGGGGGCGAGGACGCCGGGGCGAGGATGTCAGAGCACATAAAATACCCTCCGCTGTTCAATTGCTAATTGCGCGCGGAGGTGGTCTCTTACCTTCGCAGCGCCGATCTGCTCCTTCCGAAATTTTTCCAAGGGAGTAATCAACACGTCATCTGCATTCTGAATCTGAAAAAAAAGAAGAATAAAGAAAACAATACTGAGAGACGGGGGAGAAGATGTCAGACTGAAAGGTGTGATATGACCTATTGTAACCTTCTGAGTAATTCAAAAAAGCACTATCAGAAGAAAAGAAAGATCACAAAAAACTTTGAATCTGCTCGTCATTCAGCTCCATTACAATGGGCTTGCTTTGCAGAATGTGGCAGAGGGAGCATGACACACAGGAAATTATAGCAGGCAGAATGATCCAGCTGAAGTTAAATACATATGCATTAAGCCCAAACACAAGAGGAGGATAGAGCAATCACATTCATTAGGATCTCTTAAGCCTGTGACAATGAGCAACGTGCGACTGTGAGGTACCCTAAAATGAGTACAGCAGAGATAAGAGATGGAGCACTCGACAACGGCTCAGCCAGATGGAAGAAAATGAAGCCTTTTTTATTGGAGCCGTGAAGCACCAGCATTGTCAAATCTCGCTGAAATATGACACAGCACCGCAGATGAAGGAGCTTTACAACCGCAGCCTGCGATGCATTTAAATGTTAGAGCTATGTCTTCACATAACGGTGACCTCTCCTCTCCTGGCGACATGACTGGAGTTAAAAGGTCTCTCTCATCGGGGGGGTGGGGGGGCCTCTAACTTCTATTCCCAGACAGAAACAGATCAGGTGAGATGTATCGTGCCAATTACAGTCCGCGCTCAATTGTCTCGATCGAGTGTTTCAGAAAGGTGACATTAAGGTGCCTCTGAATTTTCCCTACGGACTGGCTTCCAACCAACCGGATAAGATGACATCAGGCTGGTGGGGGCCGCTCTGCAGGAGGTGCCGTCACAGATGACACGGCTCTTAGGCTGATTTAAGGTGTTATTCTGTGTGGTGAGAGTGTGTGTGATAAACTGAAGGCTGAGCTCTATCATACATCTATGATACCAGAACTAATTTAGAGGTGTGTGCTCAGATGGACTATCAGCTCCAAAAGCTACAGCTCTGTGAACACACACACACACACACACACACACACACACACAGTGTCTCAGGATGGTGTCTTTTGTTTTGAACCATTAATCACAGCGTATTTTCATTGTCCCAGAATAACCCTGTCAGCTGCGTCACCCAACCAGAAAGAGTGACTTCAGATGAGAGCTACAATCTCTGGGAGCACCGAGATGTTCCTTTTTATCCTTTTACATGCAGTGCAGTGAGATGCTGTAAGCCGGTCGAGCTCATTTGGAGCTTTGTTGTAATAATGCACTTTAATTACACAGTGATATTTGTGGCCCTTCAAATATAGACGGATGTTTCACACGGGAAACCATAATCTTATTCGGTTGTTATTGTGGATACACTCGATTACAATTCTAAATATTTGCTGACTTATACTGTGTCTGCGATCCCTGTTTCCTTCATAATAAACATCTTTGTTTACTTTAGGGAGCAGAGAACTGAGATTTCAGACAGCGTGCATCATCTGTATGCAGGTACAATGTTTGGCTATGATCATCTACTCATTTAGGAAATCAAAGGGCTGCACTGATTTAAGAGAACGAGTTGCACATGCCTTGCATGGACACTCCTGTTATCGTCATTCTGGTCGTTTTGATTTGACTATCAATCAATCAATCAAACTTTATTTGTGTAGCACTTTTCAAACAACGAATGTATCACCAAGTGCTTTACATCAACATTTAATCAAACAGCAACAACATGACTCCTCCCCCACCCCTATCCCACAATCCAAAAACTACGGTTAAAATACCTAGATAAGAACAGGTACTGAGGAAACGCTATCATTTAATCTACATGAGGAAACACAGGTAAAAAAAAAGGTAGGTCTTGAGTTTGCTTTTAAAAATGTTTACATGTGTTACTCTATCAAGTGTAAAGATTTCTTTGATAATTAAGGACGCCGCAGTCATTAGACAAACAGAGAGAAATCAATAAGGAAGCATTCATTACCGTCCTACAACAGACCCTTCTCATTGAGTCTAAAATCTGCAGACTGTGCACTTTATATGACATACAAGTTGACACTCTGTTCACACCGTAGAATTACAATTTTAGAAAAGGTCATCCCTTCCATCACACGCATCCCGCATATTATGTTGAAATCAGCGAGCTAACAATGAATTTATAAACAGTGTCTTTACCCTTTAAGCAATCCGTAGCTTTTCTAAATATGAATGTATGTAGAAATGTCTCCACACAGCCTCGCCACACTACAGTATATTTTATAATGTGTTATAGGCCGTCACCAGATGGTAAACTATCAAGCATACGGAGGTTAGTACTTCTGTAAGATAAACCAAGGCAATCCAGTTAGAAGTGACACTTCCATTAGGAGCGTAGAGGACATTTGGCGGTCATCAAATCTAGCTGCTATAATCCTCCAGTTGTACCCAAGTCATCCTGTTATCCACTGTGTCAACAGCAAGAATTATCCCACTCTGCCATTGTGATGACACCATCATCGTCTTATCTGCCATGCTTTTAGTGGAATTGAGACTACAGTATCCCTCATGCTTGAAATGTAAATTTCTAATACCATTAGCTTTTTTCTTTTTTTCATTTTCAGTTTAATGGACAAGACAATTAAATATACAGCACTAGAAGCTTTAGAGATTACACTCTAATATCTAAGATTGAATAAGTCCAGAGAAAATCTCTTTTGGATTTCATGAGCTCGGTTGTTAATTTAAGATATTTAGGAGAGAGGTGGGGTAGAGGTAGAGCTGGTACCCGGAACCTGACTGTGCAGAGGTATATGTAGGACAACAACAAGTCTTTAAATTACACATTCAGAGAAAACTGATATCATACTGGGTTTTTTTTGGCACAAAGCAAACAACACATTCAACCCAATGCAGAATATAGACAGTAATTAGCATGTCACGATTTGAAACGCTCACGGTTTCAGATTCCGTTTGGATTATTAATTTCCAATAAGCTGATTTAGATATTTATACTTGAGAGAGGGCAACTTATTTAAGACTCAATGGATTACTTTCAGACTGGCATTGTGCCGAACGCCGTCAGCAACAGCCTCTCTAAACAGGATTAAATCCATATGAGCGAGCACAGTGTGATGCTTGAAAGGATGCAATAGCGCTAAGCAATTTCATTACCAGATAGGGGGAGGAATGTCAATGTGCTGCATTTCCCTGGCTCCTGTTTATACCAGCCTAAATATCAGGAGGATCAAAAAAGCCAGACTCCGGGCTTCGTTTGCAGGAGCAGAGCAGAATGCCATCAAGGTCAGACTCAATTCTTTACCCATTGAAACCACCCCGGCCATCAGTCAAAAATCATCTAAGGAATTCTTATAGAAGACACACTACTACTGTTCTCTACCCAATTCTTCTGTGTTCTCCACAGCTTTGTCAACACGTAACTTCTCTTTCTTATATGTATAACTCACAGGAAACCATCACCAAGGTACGCTCTTGTTAATGGGACGGTTTCTTACTGACAACACAAAACTGCTTGTTGTGTTTCAGAACTATTCTAACCCTAAGCCTTTCTATTTATACCCTGTACATGTAGTGTGTATGTTCACATCTGTCTGTGGGGTTGTGTTTCTACATGCTGCCTATGGGTTATAATCATTGAAGTATCCAACGATGCGTTGCTCTGACTCACTGGTTCCAGTGGGTAGTAAATAACTTGTATAGGCTTCATTTCTCATTCGTTTTGACAATGTCCTCAAATAAAAGAAAGCTGAGTTCGCCTTAAACGTCTTTACTGCAAACAAACTCAACCTCTTTGCATCTGTACACAAATGTTTTGCCTACCTGCCACTCTTTTTTACCTGCCAAATGATCAACCATTTTATTAACGGAAATGCTTCAACTACAAGCATTTCTGACATTATTCATTTATGTTGAGGATGGTAAGAGTTTCCATTGCAGCCATGTCCTCAAAGGCTAATTGAGCTTATTAAGCTACAAATGAACCTCGACTGAGAGGCAGGAGAATCCATTTCTTGTTTTATAAGTGTGTGATTTACGTTACTTTTATTTACCAGCAACTGTGACTGCTAAGTTGAGCAAATTCAGCCGTCACTGAAAAACAAACACCAATATTTGGCGGGTGATAGGTGCTAATTTCCAGCCCTGATGTATACACATAAAAGCATTGGCAGCAGTCTTTGCAGGTTGGAGAGGTGTTATTAAATCTTATGTGGTGTGCATGCTGCCCCGTCATTAAAAAAGAACATCATTTGTTTTGACAGTGTTTGTTTTTTTTGTGCTCACATACAATATGGACGCAAACGTTGAGAACAGACTTTTGGAAAAAGGCGTCGGGGCTTTTAGAAGTGGGCGTTTAATGGGTCTGTTTTTGTGCCAGTTAAAATCAGCCAACTTTAACAAGTTTTGTAAAAGCCTCTCACAGGAACAGGTCAAAGATTCACTGACGAGAAGAGGAAGGATAACGAGGAATGACTTACTGTGAGGAACATGAAGAACAGTGATGTCAGCATATCAAGACTTGAACAGAAACCTTATCTTTATATCCTCATCGGAGTCCATTCTCCAGAATCAAATTCTTCTCTCTTACAAGTTCAGTTTGACAATTTACTCAGTGAATTAAAATAAAAGAGACTTGAGGTCCCAAAACAAATATATGGAGCCTCTGCTCAGACAAATCAGTATTATTTTATTAGTCTGATGTTTGAAAAGTAACTGATCTCATTACAGAAAAGTTAAAGTTACAGAACAAGAAATTCTCTCAATCTGTTTCAGAATGATCTCACAGAGGTAGCTGACACGATGAAGACGTCTCCTCCTCCTCCTCCTCCTCCTCTAAAGTCTGGCCCCCACACACTTTGTTTCCCTGAATCTTAACAGGATGATGAGAAAGTGCAGACCCCACACATGACAACAAATATTCAAAAACTGAACAGTGTTCTTCCAGAGTAGCATGTGGAAAGCAGTGATATGATTAAAACAGCAGACCACATCACACATTGACAGATCATATTCACAAACTAGATCTAGTGAGGTAAAACATGACTACAGACTAAACAAACACGGTGGACGACAGGCAGGAAGAATCAGCGACAGATGTTTGACCACTTCTGTCGGGACAATTCAGATTACATATTAGGGAGGGAGTTGTTGAGACGGCGTCGACATGGGCTCTACGTATCAGCGCGTGATGGGGTCGAGTAGAAATGGATTTCCTGGGGTTGTTGTGCTTCTTTCAACGCGGTCAGCTCGCCTCCTGACTGGCTTTCATTTTGTTCAGCGAGGTCTGCTGCCCTCGAGGTTCCTTCCAAACAACCTGATACGGGATCGTATGAAATTAAAGATGAAATCAGGACTTTACTTGGTTTGGTTGGGAGGTGTTGACTCTTGGCACATAATCTGCCCAATTAGCTTGTAGTGTGTACCGCGCTTAAGTTTACCTTCATGTGTGAATAATCAACTGAGGCCTCTGAGTGGGAAATGCAGCTGATTTAGAAAATAATCTTTCTTGATTAGCAATTTATTACGGGTAAAATCCAGCAGTGAGGTAGAGCGCTAGAGTGCTGGGAGAGTTTCTGAATGGGAAAACATGGGTGTGTTTGCCTTCTATGTGAAACAACCTGCACCTCTTTGTCTGGAGTCATGAGTCACGAATTAGAGCTAATAATAGCCAGAGGCATCCAATAAAACATCAGCAACACTCACACCAATAACCACAATCACAGCAGCAGCAAGCAAAATGAGTTAGTCTTAGTTATTAGAGAAAGTGGAAGCAACCTAACACATTAAATGAATAATAAAGATGACTCCCTCCGTCTTCACCACAGAGCAGACCGTCCCATTTACAGCCGACTGTGCGATTTGACCTTTCCTTAAAAGAAGGAGTGCAGTAGCTGTGTGTTTCAGTCACTTCTGTCTGCAGATTGTTTTGAAGGGAGGTGAGTGTGTGTGTGTGTGTGTGCAGGGTGTAACAATCTCATGGCAGAGCTAAATCTTTATCTGCTGCAGGACCGGCACCTGCAGCAAGCTGAAAAGTCATCCTCACCTAACTTTTATGAGCTCTGATATAAAAACGAAGCCTCAGTCACAGACACAGTGTGAGAGTGTCGATGTGACTTGTTTGCCCTCCACATTTCACCGGTGACTGAGCTGTGGAGATGAAGCAGCCGCTGAAATGGAGACGTCGGCGGGTGTGTGCGGGGTCCCATGAGGGTTTCCTGTTGTTTGTGTTGCCTGTGATTTATTTGAATGCTTGTTGATACCTCAGTTTAAGGCTTCTGAAGAGTGCTTGTCTGTGTGTGTGTCTCTCCACGTTTATTAAACTGTTGCTTTAAAGAAATAGAGAGCCATGACCCTCAAAGAGAACACTTCTATTTTATACAACACAGCACATTCACGGTACAACATCACCGATACCAGAATCTCAAACCTCAATATGATATTAGTAAAAAATACATCAATATTGATACCTGTTTCATTACCATGGCAACAGAGTTAAAGTCCTGGGCACCTAATATTAGAGATTGTAAGTAAACTCCTACACATTGTCTACATCGCACACACTTACGCACGTAGGCAATGTTTCATCACTGAAAACATTGCCAACTTCTTTGTGTGATGAAGAAAGTGTGAAGGAGTTTATTTGATACTTCTGATGGAATGAATCCGAAGCACCCTGCCTTATGAAGTAGACTGATTTTTTTTATTTTTTATAAGCTTTGGCACTTTTTAATACTATAGAAAATTTAAAAAAGTTATCCAACATGTGCTATCGAGAAGTCTTGAACATTTGAACAACCTTAACATATGTGTGTCATCGTGCTCGTGGTAAATCAAAGCTTGATCCAAAGTCAATTTCAAGATCTTCAACTAAGTCCAGCTGCCTTTGGATCAAACCTTAACATAAAAGTTTGAGTCATTAGAAACCTTTGTTTCTCCTACCAACAAAATAAACTTTGATTTAAAATGATTTATTATTAGATTAATTGTAGGCCTTTATATCATAATAAAGACCAACCAATCAATTTGGGATAGAGAGAAAGTTCAACTAAATATTTGTATCATAAGTGATTTGTGATCTTTATATACAAGACATGTTTTAACATCCAACACTAATTCATAAATCTGTGTTGATGTTGTTTCTAAATCTTTCATACAGAATTATATCTCTTGTTTATAATAAATGACTTTACATTTTCATTCCCATTCTGCAGTCTTTAATAATTGGTGACTGTTTACATTTGGATCACAAATCACTACACTAATATAGCACTACTATTTATTCCCCTGACGCCCGGCCCAGCAGCCCCCACAATAGAATAGAATAGAATAGAATAGAATAGAATAGAATTACTTTATTGATCCAAAACTGGGAAATTGTGGCGTTACAGCAGCAGGTTATCCAAACACACAATATTAGCAAATAAACACAATATAAGATTAAATACAAAGTAAATAAGCACTTAAAATATCAAAACTAAGAATGAGAATATATACATCTTAGTCCTGATTCCTGCACAACCTGCTCCGAGCTCCACCTCAGCGGCAAGGAAGTGTGGACAACAGGAACGCAAAGAATACAAAGGAGAAATCCTGCCTGAATGTTATCCCATATGCTCTTTTGTAAAGCGTCTCCAGGTAACACTTGTTGTGAATTGGCGCTATACAAATAATGATTGATTGATTGATACTATTTACAGTCCCGTGTATTTTTTCCGCAATAGTACAACATCTTTCAATATGTTATAGGCAAACTTTGTTTCCGAACACTAAACTTGAAACACTTCAAATATCAACTCTGTGAGCCGTGACAGCGATTTAAAAATAGTGATATGATTTACTCATGATGCTCGTGCGTCAAAGCAGGAAGCTACGCTGTCAGTCAGGTGTGTGGGTGGGCCGGGGGTTTTTCAGACGAGAACCATTGTGAGAAGTACAGCCGTATCCTCACTGCAGCCCCAATGCACAGAAACTAAACATTTACAACCGCGGCTCAGCTGTCATCGCAAAAAATTCTATTGGATTCTGAAATATGCAGCGAGCCATCAGTAAGTTAGTAAAGCTGGCAGGCGGGAGTTTACCAAGGGCCCTGAGTGAGCGGAATCATTTGTCTGCTGGACTTACATAGATATTTAACAACCATATTTCAGGAATTAATTAATGTGTGGCTGGTGGACCTTCAGGTGGATATATGGGAACATAAAAAATTCTCGCCCGGGAGAGAGGTGTTTCAGGCTGGCTGGCTCCGTGGGATCCAGTTCCCTCTTTAGCACTGACGACGGCAGGAAGTACATTATGTCAGCAAGCAGCTCTTGTAGCGACTGTCGAAATGCCTGCTTTTGTTTTCCACACATCTCTCTGCAGACTGAATGTTCACATCAGCAGAGAAAAGGCTTTGTTTAAGACGAATCTGTGACCTTACTTCATTGTTTTCTATAAGCGACATGTAACAAGCAGCAAGCGGAGAGACAGCGCGGAGAAAAGGACTCGCGTCAGCGCAGCGTCGCCAGGCTTTTAAACAGTGACAGCGTGAGGCGTGCTTTCACTCAGCCAATGTGGGAAGTGGAGATACACCTGGAACGCACCGAGTCAGAGTGGTCTGCCTTGTTAAAAATGACTCGGGGGTTTTTGTTTTTTTTGCCAAACAATCTGCTGGAATGAATGTGTTTTGTTCTTGGCCTGTTCATGTATTACAAACACATTCTTGTTTAACAGATTCTTTGAGAGCATGCCAGCAAGGGTTTCATAAAAAAAAAACATCATACTGGGACTATTGTGTGTCAAGACAGTAAGCTGTTTCTGTAGAACAATCCGTCTGTGGTTCAGTTGAATATTAAGGGTTGTCACCGTACCAGAATTCTATACTTAGATATAGAAATTGTTACAATACCATGGCAACAAAAACAGAAGTCCCTGGCTCCTCAAATTGGGTAATTTCTTGTTTTAACGACCAACGAGGCGTTCGCATGCAATTTTTGAAGGCTTCAGTCCTCTCTTACGCACCTGAAAGAGATGTTTCATTTTCATTTTGGGGATTTTTGTATTGCTTTATTGTAGAGACAGGGCAGTGGATAGAGGCAGAAATCGGGGAAAGAGAGAGAGTGGGGAATGACATGGGGGAAAGGACCCACAAGTCGGATTCGGACCTGGATTACCCGCCTGGAGAACCATAGCATCCGTACATGGGGCGTGCGCACATACCACTAGGTTTACAGCGACCCAGATGCTTTTTGTTTGTTTGTTTTTTTAACAGAGATTGTATCATTTAAAAAACATGTGGTATTGGGACGCTGGTAGTCTGTAGGCTATAGTCATCCAAGCGGGCGGCCTGGGTTCAAATCCCACCTGTGGCTCCTTTCCCGCATGTAATTCCCCACTCTCTCCCTCCCTGATTTCTGACTATCGACCGTCCTATCTCTAAATAAAGACAACCTTAGTAATATTTTAGTCAGTCTACATCTATATATCAATCAATCTTCAATCATATATAGACATCTATATATAGGACAGAAGCTTGGAATGATTCATATCTTTTGCACATGCTCACAGAGGTTACTTCTAGTTGTGTGCTGGATAGCACAAAGGTTTCATACTGTCCGTCCCATATACTTTCAGAGTTTCATTAAACAAGCCACCGTGGGTGTAGCAGAACAATGAGTGCCTTTATTTCAAGCTGTTGTTTCAGGGTCAACGGGACATTCCTCAGTTAGCAGGCCAGCACACAAGTTACCCACAGAGCGGAGTTACTGTACTGTAAAATCCTGAGAAAACAGCAGCAGCGTATGTCTCACCGCCCCACACATAGACACACTTCAAAACCGTTTGGTTTCAGTCCTGTGGCATGGACAAATGATGTGTCGTTTTTATGATGTGTAGTGTTTAAAGGCTGTTGAAGAAAATGTAAAACCAAAGGAAAAAGTCTCAACGTGGGAAATAAATCCAACACATGGATACACGATCCGTCCTGATGGGACTGTTTATGTTCATCTCATAGAAGAGCAGAGCAGAGATATGAGAACTGAATTATAAGATGTTTCTTGCACAAATTGCTGTGAGAAGAATAAGGATACTACAACTTGTTTAATATTACCAAGCTGTCAAAGATTTAGGAGACAGCCCCAGAGAACAGAGAGCTTGTTCTGCTTTCCCCATATCGTGTTCTAAACTTGAGTGAGGCACAATTAAACCTGAAGTACTGACTTCATGTTAGATAGGCGTAGTTTTGAAATTTGAAGTTTGAGGTGCACAGAAAAACGGAGGAAATTGAATGTGTACAAACAGAGGCGGAGTGATGCAATATTGCATGAATAGCCGGGCTTCAGGGTGTATGCATCTGTATGTGCAATGGACATCAGTCAGGATGAGAGCACAGCAGAGAGAGGTGATGCAGATAGACAAGCTTTTCTTCAAAATCAGAGGCAAAATAAGGAAAGCTGAACAGAGCAGGACAAGTTTTTGGTCGTGTTTGCCCTTGAGTATTGTTCACACAACATGCTTTATCAAAAGGACCTTGAGAAGGAGCAGATAGAGGGGACAATTGATGCGCAATCCATGGTGCTATGAGCGGTAACAAATGCTTGAAAATAATCACAGTCCCAGAAAACAACAAACTGTTCTGTTTGTATCTTTTATTTTAGAGGAAGGCATTAAATTAAGTTATTGTTTCAGTTTTTACAGCTTCACCTACACCCATAACCTGACACTGATTCTGGATATTTCGGAGCATTTGAGGGCTGAAACGTCGTACCAACATTTCTATGGATTGCACTTTAAGTTTTATAAATATGCATAAACATAAAACATGACAATGCTACAACAAGCAATGGCTATCATTAGTCTTAGGCTGCGTCTTCAGTGTTGTCGTTTTGCAAACATTATTTTGAGTCAGATTTCCGCTGGTACAAATTAGAAGGGTAGCTTCATCTGATGTGAACAACAGGAAACCCCAATCTGTTTTCCACCTCCGCCATGAAAGGCTCCCTTCCCAGGGGGTTCTGATAATCAGTCCAAAAGCCCCAACATGAGGTCACTGCCCTCCACTCCTAAATGCCATCCACGCTCAGCCGAGCTGAACCTTTTCAGCCCATGCAGAACTTGAACCACTTTCACTTTCTTTATGCTTGCTGCAGGGGTTACCAGCAGGGGAATTACAACAGAAATCTTTTGAAAAAGATAACATTCGGGAAGTCTTGCCTGTGGAATAACACACTTGGGTTAGCTGGTAAGCCAATCACAAGGTACACAAGCAGAAAGATTTCAGGCCTGGCCGGCTGCCAAACCAACAGACAATAAAACACTTCATGCTCGACAAGGCCGGCAGAAATTGGGTTACTGGTAAGAGTGTACCCCCCAGCAGCTGAGGTATCTGTGGTACACAGCATGCTAGTTAACATTCATCAGAGAACATGTGAGACGTGCAGTTTTCCTCTCCATATGCTTCAAAATGTCTGGGTAAAGTCAATCTTATCAGTCGATTTCTTCGTCTTTTAGTTCTTAAATTGAGTCCCCATGTGACTTGGGGTCGAAGGGGGTCAGGGTAGTTAATTTGCTTCATTTCAGGATCTGCTGCTGAAAGTTTACTCCTACTAAGTGTGCCTGTGACGAGTTTCTTCTTATCAACACTCGGCTGTGACTACCACATCTGTGTGCCGTACTCTATTAGTTGTAACACAATCTACAAATAGAACACCATCTGGCCTTCATTGAGTTGAAAGTATAGCAGAGAGTCACGTCTCCACTGATGAAATTCACAATATTTCATGTTCTGAGGAAGTTCTAGTTCCCTGGTTAAGAAAGATTTCATACATTTGTTGAACACGTGTTGTGTTTTGAGGTGGGCTAATTGAGGTCTGCAGACCAACCTGCTTTCACATCACAAAGAGAGCAGAATGAAACCTTCTGGTCATCCAGATGCACACTGCATTCAAACGCAGAGCTGGAAAACATTTCCTTATAGCTTTTCTTTCCCCCACGTGGCAGTTAGTGAATTACAGAATTAAAGCTGTTCAAGTGCTTAGACAGACAAGCTTTTTGTCTTCTTTCATAATTTGACACTCAACTAAATGTAAGCCAATGACAGACAGCTGAATATGCTTGCTTGGCACATCTCTCCCTGACAATCACACGCACTCCACATTCTCTAATTTGTACGCTGTCATCTCTGATTTTGTATCTTTGTAGCTCAACAGGAAATAAAAAATCATCCCGACACCAGCATAGAAAGAAGATATTTAACAGAACCCTACAGAACACTTAGGTTCACATTTTAAAAAAGACTGCTGTAGAGCTGCACAATTAATACAAACATTGTTCAAATTGCAATAAGTCCGAGTGCAATATCCAAATTGCAGAAGCTGCAATTTTTTTTTCAACCCAAAGATAAAATGTGTGAGTAACAGCATCGTAAAAAGAAGTGCTATAGCTGAAGAGATAGTCTGAGAACCTGATCAATCAGTGCGCTCATGTTTCATTTACTTTGGCATGTAAATTTGCCCCCCCCCTCCCCTCCCAGTTCAGACCAATTTCAATCTGGCCTGATTCAGGTCAGGCCAATCAAAAGGGTTTGTTTGAAAAGGGGTCATTTTGAGACAATAACTGACAGTTGAGCGCCATTTAGCGCTTTTTATTATCAACCAATATGGCTGCCGCTGATATGAACATATTCATATCCTGACCTTAATCTGTAATAAGGTCAGAATCAAATAAACATTATGTACAGTATGATGCAATTTGTAAAAGAGATAAGTATCAGCTATCATCATGCTCAATGTCTTTTTTTTTTTTTTTTTTTAGCTAGAGGCTATATCAGTCACGAGAGCCTAGAGACAACTTTAAGTTAACTTTATAAAGAAGGAGAAGCTTTTTAAAAGAAAAGTTACAGAAAGAAAAGACAAACTTCATAATAGACAAAAAAAACAAACAAGCTGGAAAGCTCTTTAACAAGCTCCAGAGATCTTGCTAACAATCACTTTAAGGGGTGTTGAGCACATACTGTATGCGCTGTAAAAAGTTCTACTCGAAGAATTAGCTGCGTGAAATGATCAAGTTTGACAAAATGTTGTTTAATGTTTATTTTGTTCCACAACAGCGGACCAGAGATCTGCGGAACATCTGGAGAGAGTTTCCCCTTCGCAAGAAATTCAACTCCATATGTTACTCCACTCGACTGATGAGTTGAGTTTTTGAGCTTAGACAACATAAAAGAGTCTCTTAACTATTTATGATGGAGATCCATGTGTGCCTCTGTGTCACTGTTGAGGAATCTATGAATGAGTCTGTTTAGAAAATAGAGACAAAGGAAGGTGCAAGGTGAAGTTAAAGTCCTGACTGGTCGCCCATTTCTCACATTGATACCCACAGCCAGTTTTTGTAAAAAAAAAAAAGAAAAAAGAAAAAAGGAGAGCCTGAAAATGAGTGCTGCACCTACTGAAGCTTATTAAGTTTTACACCCCAAAGTGAGCTGAGTCATGAGCAGTTTACGGTTCATTCCAGGAGCAGCAAAGAGAAAAAGATGACTTTCTCTTTAAAAGAAAGTACCATCTCAGTTTGATCTCCTGGGAATAAATATATAAAAGGGTTGTTTCACTTTATGGGGATTTTACAAACAACGCGTCAACATATGACATAAGTTAGATTGCTCGTATTTGTGTCCCAAGAGATTTAAAATAGTGTATACATGCGAGCGCAGAACAAGCCTTTCTTCCAGGAGCATAAATATTACAGTCAACTGACAGCTCAGAGTGCAGAGATCAGAGATCAGAGCTGTGTTCCTCTCATGTCCCTGATACGATGATGCAAAGAAGATGCTTTTATAGCACGTAGAGAGCGGTACAGTATACGAGGGAGGCAGTCATTGATGTGCATTGACTAAATTCTCTTTTTAAATCTATCACAGCTGAATGAAATACTGCATCCTATAGCCTGTGACTACTCAGAGCAGCTTTGATTTATGAAGTTTCTTTCCATTACTTTGCGATTGTGCGTTTGCTGTTGTGTTACAGATTTCCTCCTACTCAGCTGTGCAGTGGTTTAATACGTGTTATTCAGCCCAGCCGTGACTCTGCTTGTCATCTTGAGTTGTTTTTGGTCTCATCGCTCCTTTTGAAATTAGATGCTTTCTTTAAGAAAAAAAAAAAAAAAAACCCTGCAAACACCTGCATGAATATGCAAATGCTTTCTGTGTTGATACCTCGTGCATACAGATGCTGTAAACACATCAAGACGTGCTCCCTGTTTGAGTCATCCGGGTATGCGACTCTTAAAATTTACTGTATGCATTCTCCTGAAAGCAAAAAAGGAGACTCTTGATTTACTCTGATCCTCCTCGACATTCATCAACTGAGCACCAGTACGGCAGACAGACAGAGTCACAACCATATGCCAGAGACTAGTATGAGGTACGAGGACAGTGAGAGCCAACCAGCCCTGCAGCACACTCAGTTTATTCTGAAAGTTCTTCACATCCTGTTATTCAACCCAGGAAGATATGATCAATCTGCTTTGATGGAAAATGCATTTTTCTTTAATGGGTGATACAGTTATATGACACGAGTCAGACTTTATTCTAATCTTTGTGAATCTAAAATGCATCGCCAGGTAGCTCTCTCTCTGACATTAAATATTGTTCAGCACAGGATGTGATTCATACAGTTACATTGGCAGCACTGTGTTGAACTGGAGAGGCATAACCAGCAAATACCAAGAAAAAATAAAATAAAATCACATAATCTTTGTAATAAAGTCTCAGCTTCCTGCATCTCCAGCACGTCTCCACCAGCAGAATAACTCTGAGAGACACATACTGAGAAATATATTCCCTTCAATCTACTATACATTTACCGTCAACACTGACTGGCTTTTCAAATAAATACGAGCTCCCTCAAAGGTTAGGAGAATCAGGCAAACAGGGAACATTACAGACTAAAGTTAGCTGCAAACAGAGCTGTGAGCACATAAACAGGCTAACATTATGAACGCTGAACCACAACGCTTCAGACAAATAGCTGAGAAGTTACAGAGCACACAAGGTCTGCAGTGAATGATATTTTTTTTTTTCACAGAGACAGTTCAATATGTTTTCTGTGTTAAGAAGTGGAGGATTAAAGAGCAGTAATATAGTTAAGTATACAAATAATGCATGATTCACATACATTACATCCGTTCTCATAGATGCACTCATAGAGAACATCCATAATACTATCTGTTTATTTGTCAATTGTGTGGCCGTGACTGACATACATATGAACCAATCTTCACCATAACTGACTTAATCTGTCCACTTGCAAACAAAGTGAGAAGGCAAGGTTTTCCATGACATCTATTTTCATTAACTCTATCCTCCCACTCCTCAGTTGTAGGGGGTCATAATGCATTCAGTGTCTGGTTATTCTTTTCTTACAGTATCAGCAGGTATCAGGATGACAAGAAAACATTGCAGTGCCCAGGAGGCAGTCAACTTTCCCAAAGCGTATTTTATTTTTAAATTCTCCTTCCAATGTTTGGTGGAGTTTTGACCTTGGTGGCCATCCTAACTCTCTTTTTGAGGTTGATAAAAAAAAACAACCTAACCAGACCCTTCCATCCATGTGATGGTGATTTCTCCACTTCAGTCCTATCCTATAGTTTCAGACCTGTTAATAGGATTCTCATACTCATTCATTAATTTAAAAACTCATTCATTAAATTAAAAACCAAATGACATTACCTCCTTTGGGATTTTTTTTTTTCCAAGCTCTGCATCACTTTCTAAATGACCCAGGTATCACCAGCTCGCCCTGACACAGGTGTTAATAGGCCGAACATTATCTACAGCAATTAAATCACTTTTTAGAGATTTGGGGGGAAAAAAAGAAGAGAAAATGCTTCAGCGGCTCTGCAGGCAATATGAATTTATGAACGGCGACTTTATGCTTGTCAAATTGATTAGGATGACACGATATCTCATAAAGCTACATGGCCTGCACAGAGGTGACCCACGTCTTCAAAAGGGCAACCGTGTCCATCATAAGCTGCAGCTGCACTCTGAATGTCAGGAGGCAGACGCTCGTGTTGAGTCACATAAATTTAAGCCTTTATCTGAACATCTATAAGACGAGCCTGTGTTTTAACCAAGCAGCAAACCTCCTGTCTTAAAAGATGAAGCTAATGTGGAAGTGCAAAATAATGCAGTTCATCAAGTGTCCGTTTGAGGCTGGTTACAGGAACACCGGACGTCACATACATGACTGGTGAAAAAGATAAGTTATTGTCCTCACTGGGCACACACTGTGGGGGTGCATTTAAAAGAAATGGCTCCATTTTGATTTTAAATTGATACGTCCATAGTTAGGTGCATAGCTTAAATCAATGACAGGTAGGCGTGTTGTAACAGTTCGTCAAGAGGCTTAAAACCCGCCTCAGCTCCAGCTCTCAGCATGGCGACTGCTGCTGATGAGCCTCCTGAGCCCCCTGCTGTAACAGATGGCTGATGTCACTCAGGCTTCATCCATTAATATTTACACTCTATGTGCGTAACTCTTATGACTTCAACACCCGCTCGTGTTTTTTTAACTGTAAAATTGGACTATTTCAATAATCAATAGTGTTGAAAAGCTTAAAGAAACACGTCAGATCTTCAGTCATATTTTTAACCAGAAGATGAAAGAAAGACGCAGTGCTGAGGAGTCTTCTTGCACATCTTGTTAATTAAAAACAATGAAATGACGCATAATCGGACGCCAAGGACTTCTATTTTGTTGCCATGGTATTGAAACAGGCATCCATATTTCTTCCCTTGTGCATAGTTTCATATCTTGTATGTGACGACTCTGCAGCAGTCAAGGTGGTATATCTGTGCGTCTTCAGGCATACCGCACATAACTCTAATACAAGCATCATCTTAAAGCTCAGAGTGTTTGCCCTTCAGTCCCATTTGTAGCAGCCAGTTCAAGTTTGATTCCAAAGTGAATCTTTTCTGCATCAAACACTCCACCCCCCCCCCCCCCCCTTAGACTGAAAAATGCTCTCTAAAAAGTTTGTAGTCTGCTCCTTCACGGAGAACGGAGTCCTAATGAAAATGTCTCAGTTAGTTACAAAGTCTACAAGGGAAAAGTGAAAAAGCTGAAGCGGATCTCATTTGCATATCAGACTTGGTAAATCAGCTGCACAGCTCAAGTATGTGGTCTAAGGTAATTCCTGCCTTGAGGCACCTTCAGTACCACCCACTAAAGTGTCTACTTTCACAAAACAAATGCTTAGTGCAGATCCCATTTTTTTTATTTTTTATTCTTCTTAGTTATAAAAGTGAGGAAGTCTGGCTGTGAACTATGAAGTCAAGAAGTCAAAGAAGTAAAAAAGGAAAAACTCAGAGTCACTGAGAGGTGAAAATATGGAACAATTACTCAGAAATAAGAAGAAAATAAAAAACTAAACTTATCAGGATGTTGAAGTAGACTCAATGTGTACAAACAGAATCTGTTTTTCTCTGTTAGTTCCTGTTACTGCCTCTTTTGTAACACTGTCAGGAGTTTTTGGGATAATTCCAACCTCATTGCATTTCAAAAGAGCCCCTCCTAGAGTCTGTCCAGAGCTGAATAAGGTGTCTGGCTTGTGTGCACATGAAGTGGCAGAATCCACAGTGCTATCGACAGCTCTGTTTGCTCTGGAGGGGAAATGGGAGGCAAGAAAGCCTGCAGGTTCAATTCTTTTCAACAGATGACTAAATAAATAACAAAATACGCCAGAGAAAAAAATAATTGTTGGTAAAGTGGTTATTCTGTGAAGGCAAAGTAAGCGTGTGTTCTCTCTTTTGTCCCATACATGCTCAAACTTGTCTCTAAAAATGTTAGAATGTCAGTCTTACCAAGCGCCTCCTTTCTTCCTCCACGGTGGTCAACAGCTGAGAGAACTCTTTGAAGGACTGAGCTGAAACACAAACAAAGACCATTCCTTTTAACACCATATTCAAGGTAGAGATAGTGTTTGTTTTGGTCAATAAGCGCAGCAGCCGGTAGGATACATCATGCACAATATGTCCCCCCCGTTGGTCAAATGCGCAGTGATATACAGTGTTGTTATTTTCTGAAGATAAAAAGATGTTTCAACACGGCGGCGACGTCATTAAACATCAGATGTTCCTGGCCCCCCACTAGCACTGTAGCACGGTGCTAAAAATGTTGATTTCCACTGCAGCTTCAGAGCTTTCAGTGCAGCAGCACATTTTAGAACCTAATAAAATCATGCAGCTGTCCAATTTTAAACCAAGAATTGCAGTAAAAAAACAATACTTCAATTAAATGGAACCCAGTGATTGCTTCCTTTTATTTTCTTCCCCTGCAAGGCTTTACAATATACTGTCACGATATAGGAGAGACTGATGTGTTCACACCATCTGGGCTGTACTTCAGTGGCTTATATTACATTCTGCAGGGCCAGCTGAATTCAGCATACAGTACATCCAATCTCATCTGCCAGAAAATGGGGCCTTGATAGCTTCACGGCTTCATTAAATAGGGGGCTAGATACAGTGTGGCCCCTGTTGGTCAGCCTCTGTCACCCTGCGTCCAACCATTTAGCAGCGGTGGGGTCGCTCCGCTTGCCAACACGGCAACATCATTATCAGCCTCGACGGCCTGGCATGGGGAGCCATGCATCATCTTCGACACTTTGGTCCATTTACACACCAAAGCTTTTAAAAGGAGCAGGGAGCAATGATTTTGTGCCAGTGATCCTGCAAGGCTGGCTGGACCTCCTATTAACGCCACTGTCCTCTTTATCAACAGCACAGACCTCTCAGGGGGTAAAGGGCACAGCTGGAGCCGTTGATGGGACAAGATTAGACTCCAAAGAAAAGGAAATGGGAGTCAAAGTGAGGTTACAGCTTGCATATCATTCACTGGTAAATGGAGGAAAGGCAATAGACCTGATGAATCACTGAATAAAATCAAATTTACTACCTCAAGGGTGGGTGAAGAAGGAAGACGAGCTTACAGGAATATATTGAGAGACATTAAGTTTACATTTTCATTATCCTGAATAAAAGAAGACTGTCATACTGTTACGACTTTTAATGTTGTCTTTTCCGCTTGAATTTGAACTTCTCAGGCAGAGAACTTATCTGACATGTTCCACCCCAGACGGCTCGGCACAGCTCCGAGGGACTGAAGGATTGACCTTCTGAGAGAAGGCCATGTAACTTTTCTGAAAAAATTTAAATTTCTATAGCCACATCAATCTTTTGCCCCCATTGATTCCTAGATAACTGGCCTGCAACGTGAATGTCACCGCAGGAAGTCATAGAGTAAAATCGATAAAAGGTCAGGTGAACCTGTCTGGCAGCACATACAGGATCCTGGTGTTATGTTGGCAAGTTAGGAGCATCAAAGTGAGCTGGACCAATACTGCATCAGGATGGAGGATGGCCTTCTCCAAGGGTCCGGCGATGTCACTAAGAAAGCTCACTTTCAGTGATGACTAGATTGATTGAACAGGCGGTTTCATTTTTTTTTTCTGTAACAGAAATAATGTCCTTTTCTCTCTGAGAAGGTGAGAAAGCACGACAGTATAGTAGCTCACAGTTTGAGGAAGTCATCAACGGATACACTTTACCACCACTGTGCAAAAGACACACTCAAGTACAGTATTAGAGTTGTGGCTGAAAGGAATTCAATATCTAGTACTATATGTTACATTTCCCTCTTTTCAAAAATCTGTTGATTGAATTTGCTGCGAAGGACTTATATATTTTTACTAAATGGTAAATGATGATAACCGTTACCTGAAACAGATATTAATGGCAGGGTTACACTCAAGACCACTTTACTTACTTACTTACTTACTTACTTTATTAACTTTAGAAAGTTTAAATTTCTAGTCTTCTGACTACTCAAATATTATTTTTATTTACTTTATTTGAAGCCTCCCATTATATGTTTTTTACATCAGTAAAAAGCTTCCAAACAAAAGGCTCCATCATCGAAGCACTGGACACAGCCACAGCTCTGGCTGCTGTTGGGCCAGTGGTTTGCAGTGCAAATATTAAGTAGGTCCAGCTACATAACAGGTGGGCAGCTTAAATATCCACTGTTCAAACACTGCTGTTGATTGAAGTCCAGGGAAGGGGCGCATCGTCTCAAATTAAAGTGTGCTTGATTCTAATGAGGTCTGGATTTGGGTGTGGATTTTGCCAATAAGCATAATTGGTCTCCTTGCACTCTGCCTATCACACAGCCGCCGCAGCTTTAGGAGAAAAAAGGGAAGAATGACTATTCATTACGCATTCAGATGAACATTACAGCCTCATGTAGAGGAGGTCGATATCCAGTCTAGCCCTCACAGATGGACAGTAATTCAGCAATCTGCAGCTCCATGGAGCGAAGGACTCAAGCTGAGGATAATGAGCAGGGAGAAAAAAGGGAAAAGAAAAGGCCAGACTGGGAGTCCTGCCCATTAGAGGCAGAAAGGCCCTCTGCACAGCTGTTTTCATATTCCTGTTGGAGGCTAGGAGGTTCACACCTCCATTAATCTCTGACACTGATCACAATTAGTCCCTTTGATCTCTTATAGGCCTGAAAAGAAACAGGGGAAGCATCATAAGCAAATCAATAGCATTAATTATACATGCAACACAGACAACTTTAAGATCTATACTTAAAGCCAAATCCCATTCCAAGAATTTGCAGTGTAAGGCTAATTTTTCCCAGAGATGATGGTGATAGCCATTCACTTTTCTTTTTAGCTGATGTTCAATTTCTCAAACACAATAGTATCACATTTTGAGCACTTCCCCTTAGCCTGAGGATATTAGCTCTTATGAAACGGTTAAGTACGACAGCCAATAGTGTTTAAGTATCACCCAAGAGAACCCTCATGGAAATGTCAGGAAGGGTTCTGAGTGGGGTGACAGTGTGATTAATTGGGCAGAGCAGAGAGGATGGAAGATGAAAGACTGCAAAAGGGAGAGATCGGCCCCTCGCGGGCCCGGCCAATCTGGACTTACCGATGTTCACCTCGTCATCTGTCTCCGCATCACCTATGCACTCAAACTGGAACTCCTGCAGGGACTGGGAAAACTTCTGGACGGCAGCAGAGAGATCTGAAAAAAACAAAAAAAAAAACAAAGGATTTGAGCATCTGAATAAAACATTTCACAAAGGAATCAGATACAAAAGACACAAATTCTTAATGTTCAGAAGAGAGAAATATTCATCTGTCAGTGCGGTGGCTTTGGGTTCGAATCTGACCTCGCCCCTTTGCTGCATGTCATCCCCCACTCTCTCCTCCCAATGTTTCCTGTCTCTCTTCAGCTCAGCTGTCCTATCCAATAAAACCCCAAATACAACTTTGAAAAACAACATTTCCTTTGATCACTGACATGTTGGCAGGAGAGATGGTAAAAAAACGTAAAGCTCAATATTACATCACAGGTTATCAGATCCAGTAGTGTTTGTGTAGGTATGGATGGTTTCTCCCTATATGGACAAAGTGCTACTTCTAGCTTGTACACATAACGCTGACACAGTTCGCCTGTTCAGTTTGCCAGTCGCTTGGAGTCATGACCACGGCAAGAAAAGATTCCTGCCGGACGACTTCAGAGAGCAGCGTGCACTTTAATGATCCACTCACCGACCGATCCAATGCCCGCTGACATTCATACAAATATCAACTCTGTGATGTTTGCAGGATCTATATTTACTTCATCACTTGTCCATTGATCATAATACCAAGATCTGTCCAGAAAAATGAAGCGTTAGCTGCCTAACCTTTGTGTCAAAAATGATCAAGTGCACATAAATAATGTAAATCCACCGTTGGAAATTCTCACACTGAGAACTATACATTTATTATGTTTATTGAATACAAGGCCTTTAGTTTTTTTTAACTAATTCCATTTGACATCCTCCAGAGACTACAGGCGTTGTTGTTTTTTTATTTCAGTTTTGATGCTTAGAGGAAATGAGTCCTGCTTTTTATTCAAACATTCACACTGGTGATGTCAGTAGTAACTTGGTATCTCTTTGGATTTTAGAGGGTTTTTTTTTCCAAGTTGCTGTTTTGCTTCATAATTTTTCTTTGGTGTTACAAAGACTACAGTACCCATGAGTCTTAGCAATCATAGCAGTTGAAGAGAAGCCAGCCTAATCAGTGTTTGCATTGACAAAGACTGTTATGTGTCCATCAGGAACAAATCAATGTTTTGTAGATGCTGATCTGATCTCAATATGATCATAGTCAGAAAGAGAACACAAAAACAAAATGTTGAATTGATTTCGCTCAACCCTTGCTTCCATCCTGGTCCCAGTGGACTTCTCTCATTAAGTTTGGATGTACACACTAGTCCACCTTTGACTTGTCAGCAATAAGCCAGAGTGGTCCAAAGGTATTGCTCATTATTTGTAGCGATGAGTCAACCCGTGTGCTACAAATCCATTCAAGAAGAAGAGGTGCTTTATAGTCCTCTCCCCTCCTACTGTCTGTGGAAGAAAACAAACCTTGTTTTGCTTCCTTAAACTTATATGTTCAACAGAAGCTCCCCAAACTTTCCTTCTTGTAGAGAAAACAAAAACAAGTTCGGCCCAGATGTCAGATATCTTACACTGACCTGTAAGAACCTCTACAATCAGCTTAGATAACTCTAAAGGAGTCGGACAAAGTACCTCACTGATGTTTTTATCTTCAGATTTGACTTGATGTGCTTTTATGTTTCATAGAGGGACGTTTTAATACTAAAGCTGTATGTGTAGGATCAAGAGAATTAACTCCCCCATTAGGTAACATCAAAGTATAACTGCTGAACGGCTCAGCTTTGGATGGAGTCGAAGGTATAATAAAATCGGCCTCTCTGAAGTTGAAAGCAGAAAGGCTGATTCCCTTTTCTCACTATTTTTCACAATTTTATTTTTGAATGGCTGAAACTCAGATATAAGACATTTTAACCTTTATACAAGACATAACAGCAATGTCTCAAAGAATAACATATCATCTGTTTCTCACCTGACATGATTCATTAATATACAGTATGTCATCAACATGTTGGAAGAAAAGGAAGCAACATGCTTTTTAACACGAGAGGCACAAACTGCACGCCTACCTGTAAAAGCACAGCATGTGCATCAGTCCATTGCTATTTGATTTCTTTGTTATTAAACATCTGATTTCAATGTGTTTTGGTAAATCAGTGACCTGAGGTGAGTGTGTGGGTCCGCTCTGTGAGCACATTGTGCCCGAGGTGACACAAACCTATGTTTACAAGAACTCTTCAGAGTGGGACAAAGCTTTAGTGCTTAATGAAGGCTTTTATACATTTTATGATTCTGCTGAATCCACAATTAAAAGCACAAGTAAACGGCGATATTAAAATACCCTGACATTCTAGTTGTCAGCCCACACAGTGAGGAAAGCAGACATTTTTTTTCTCCCATCCATTGTTGACAATGACTCACTAATTGCTTCTCTGCCTCTTTCTTCCCTCACAAGTCACATCTTTCCTTCAAAGAACAAAGAGCCAGCGCACACGTGCCTGTGAAGTTTGGAAATGCACACAGATACAAAGACTGCAGACATTCAAACTTTGGTTTGACTGTGACAGGAGACTCGTTAATTACTGTATAAAACATGGAGGTTTTGTAGTTTTACAAGTCTGAATCTAAACTGCACTAACTCATTGATAAAGCTTTCTGGGGGATTGTTTAACAGCTTCAAACTGCACACAACGTACGGCCATGTGCATTCCCACATGCTTCTTATACTGTATGCTTCATCGGGCTGTGCAGAGAATGGATGCAGTAAAGTATTGTACAATACCACAACACTTTTCATGCCCCCAACCTCAATACAATAAATAGATTGAAAATGTAATTTTATTTCTCTAAAATTCCCGTAATCACAACGACCTCCAGGCCTGTAGGTGTTGCTGTTAGGCGAGTGGCTGCTACACCCTAAAGCTGCTGCAGGGTGTGAGAGAGAGCAACTGTGGATGAGTGGCATCAAGTGAAACTGAAGTGAGTGAGTTTTTTTTTTATGTAAATAATGCTGTGGAAGAAAGAAATAAGACATTATTTTATGATTGTTTCACAGTGGTTATACTCTACTGAACTAATGAACACCTCTACAACTCACAAGAAGGAGTTAGTGTTGTTGGTAAGCAGCGCTCTTCTTCCCTCTGTGTCCCGTCAGATCTGCTCGTCTCACAGCAACGACACAGACACGGGTCAAATCCACAGGTTACAAAGCACTGATATACCACAGGTCACACCTACACATTCACACACTGATGGTAGAGGCTGTAAAGGGACCACTAGTATCAACTAGTATAATCAATACACAGTCATACGCCGACGACGATGAAGCAGCGGGAGGCACTCGGGGTTAAGCGTCTTGCCAAGGACACATCGGACATGTGGAGATAAGGGGGTCCTTGGCATTTGCCAGCCCGAATGCGTTCCCTTCCTGGAATGTTACACTTGCACACCTTTCCTCCTGCTTCTTAAAAAAAGAATCCTCTACAGAACAGATTTTGATTACAGCAACAACTAAATGAAAATACGACAAAGGCAGGACAAAAAAAAAAAAAACACTGTTGATATTTGTAGTACTCAACCAAAAGAAAAACCAAAACACAAGTAAATACATGGATTTTGTTTACAATAATTATTTATGACTCTAATTGAAAGCTGATAATAAATCAAGAATTACAATGCCTTCCACTCTTCAGTGTTCGTTCCAGCTCGTCTGTTTGATGGAAGGTCTGCTGCTGCGAAATGGATTTTGTGTTGAAATACATACAGCTTGTACTGTGACAACAATAGTTTACCCAACCGGCTTTTAAAGCCCGCAGAAATCAATACTCTCATCTCCACAGGAGCATCAATGGTTTGGAAAGCCTGATAGCAGAGAAACAAGTGATAATTGTCAGCGAGTACCTTTTTCTTTGAGATATTGTTGTTTTGTCTTGCAGAGCATTGTTGTTATCCGTAGGAGCAGCGTAACAAGACTTTTGCTAAATGAGCCAGCAGACTGAGAGGCTGAAGTTAAGGACATCTACTCGACCTTGAAAGAGTCTTTCTGACCACTTGTAAATGTGGCTGAGAGCAGCTGAGTGGAGGTGCATTGTGCCAGCGATGAGCTCCTATCATTTCTGCTTGGACTCTGAGGCTGCTGATTTCAGATCGATACCTGGCTGCAGCTGTCTGGATGAGCTCGCCGTGCCATCAATGAACCATGATCTTTTGGCTCTGACATTTAGACGGGCTGCAACCTCAAAGACAAAACCTTTATCGCCTCTTGCCACCAAAATCAAAAGGTACACAAAAAGAGAGCTTATAAATAATATGCTTGATGATCTGATTTTTGAAATGGTAAGTGGACTTGAGCTTGTGGAGCACTTTTCTACTCTTCTGTTCAAAGCGCTCTTACACAGGCTGCTATATAAAGTGTCCATCAGTATTACTAATCCCATTCAAACACATTCATACGCCACAGATGAAGCAGTGGGAGCAACTTGAGGTTAAGTGTCTTGACAAAGGACACATCGGAGATGTTGCTGCAGGAGCTGGGGATGGAACCCCCGACCTTCTAGTTCAGAGAAGACTCTACCAACTGAACCAGCTGCCCAATATCCTCTAAAACATGCAACCCAGTACATTGTCTGGCTCCTCCCTACGATCATTGGCAGTAACATTCTCACTCTCAGGGGCGTGTCCAGAGGGGTGACAAGGGCCCCCCTTTGAAATCTAATTGGTCACCCCAGATGCCACCCCAAAAATCCTAAACTATGGTTGGCTATCTGCTTTGTCAGAGGCAGGACCTGTGTAAAAAAAAACAAAACAGCTATTCTGGCTTTTTCTTGCAGAAGGCTGCTTTAATTTAAAAAAGAAATGTTGTGAGTAAATAAATAGGAAATAGGAAAGCAATGCACACTGTCTTACGTACAGTGAACTAATTGGTCATTATTTGGGACCAAAACACCTCCAATGAATGCATTTTGTTAGTTAGACAGTGTGCAGGAGTTTGCAGGCATATTTTAAGTCCTTAAAAATGTCAATTTGAACAAATACCTTTTTGATAAAAGCATATATATGTTTCCATAGTCTTGTGTTATAAAGTAGATAAGACTTTTGGAGTCAGAAGGGGTAGGTAGTTGATAATAATTTGTGTGTGCGCGCACATCAAATTTCAGGCCACCCCTGCATAAGTCAGTGAACCAGTTGGGTCAACCCAGACAAAAAAAAAAGGCCCCTGAATACTTTGTCTTTTTTAAACGATCAATGGTTTCCAAAAATAAAGATTTATCCATTAACTAGCACATCTTAATAGTTTCAGTACAGTCTCATATTTAGTTACTGTATATGTTAATCTAGTAGAGCTTAATGATGAGACACACTGCTAAACCTACAACATGAACATGGGCATGAATTATTCCACCGTTTCAACAAGAGTAATAATCAGAAAAGAGCTTAAACAGGAAATGTGTGTTTATTCCCCCCATGCATTATTTACTAACTTTGGGAATCGCCACAAATAATTTGAACCTGCTGTGTGATGCTGCAGAAAATAATGCACCAGTGGGTACAAAGAAAGTAACTCTGTTAAAAGTGATCACGAGAGCGAGTAACAGCGATAAATGGAAAGAGAACGAGGAGAGAGGAAGATAAATGAGCAGCTGAATGTTTTTGTAGGAAAGCAGTGAACAATCCAAGTTGTTAAATCAAAAGTTTAAATGGAAACAATGTTGGCAGAGACCCTCTGCTTTGAGGCTTGCATACAGATAGTTGTGAAAGAAGTTATTCAGTTTTTTTTTATGAATAAATGGCGCTAATGTAGAGACCAGCGTTGATTTTTGGTGAAGAGAACTCTGTGTAATGATTCAGAACCCATGTATATGAATCTCTTTGTCATAGCCAGCCTTATTACAATGATACAAATAAGACCTCACAGGTGATATTGATGCAGTACAGCCACAGCAGTGGGCCAGATTACATTCCACCTCAGCAGAAAGGAAGAGACAGAAAGAAGGATGAACCTTCCTCAGGTGTACTGGGAGTGGAGACCTCACGGTTCCCCTGATATTTCATCTCACTCCTCTACATCTCCTCTGACAGAGGCAGGAATGTGTGTGTGTGTGGTAAAAGCGAGCCGCGCTCTTTAGAAGGAGAAAATAAAAGGAAAGAAGCGTAACTTTGATAAGGTCTGAATCTGAAGATGCTATTTACCACATGAAGCGCGTCTCTGAAATAAGAAGAAAGAGCTCATTTATACACTATTTATACCAGCACCTTAAAATAGCGCCTTCTAATTTTATTACCCTCAGCACACATTTCATCTTACCCTGCTTAGAATATTTCTATCCCTGTATTTGACCTGCACTAATGGTTCTTCTCTCAGTCAAAAAAAAAAAAGAGGTAACAGACTGACCAATCGTCCGGGTGGACTGTCCTCCTGAGCAGGTTTTAATCAAAGAGCAGACCTCTGAACCATCCAGCCAAGACCTGACTGGATGGAGCAGCTACCCGAGTCAGTGCCCTGTGTGTGTGTGTGTGTGATGTGAGAGAGAGAGAGAGGACTATGGCTGTCAGTCTCCACACAGCAGAGCCCCCATGGGTACACCCTTTATCTCGTCTCCAGGGCAACCACATACTACCTAATTCCATCTGCTGACAAGCCCTGACAAAACACAGACAACGCTGCAGGAGAGTCTGCAGTTTTGATGCACGGAGAACAGGTGCGTGCCCACCATGAAATGTAAATTCAGGATGTGTATATGGATGGATTTGAGAACGGCTATTTAGAGGTGCGAGATTTAGTGGCTGTGTACGTGTTGTTCTAAAGTTTTGTGTGACATCTGTAGAGCTGCAACCATAATGTCCACTAATCAAATAGTCGACAAAAGGAATATTAGCTGCTGATGTGTTAGCTAACTACCTGGTTAAGTCACTTTTCAAACCAAAGTTTCCAACATTTGCTGGTTGAAGGACTTGCTTTTTATATGTACAATGACAATGACTTCGTTTGAGACCGTTTGGTTGGTTGGAAAATAGAGGAAATTTAAAAATGTTTCTTTGGGCGGAGGGATATTGTGATGAGCATTTCTAATAAAGTACCAGAATAAATAACACCATTTACCTATAATGTCAATAATCATGCTCTTTGTATAGTTTAAGCATCTCTGTTAGACACTAAGACTGTTCTTCTATCCTCAAGTATACTGGTATCTTGGTACCACGATGGGTTGATACCATCCACAAAAAACAATAATTAGTCAGACTCATTTACTCATTCAGCGCATGATTTTCATGCTGTGTGCTAGGGCTGGAAATCTTTGGGTGTCTCACGAATCGATTCGATTCTTGGGGCCATGATTTGATTAAGTATCTTTTTTTTTTTTTTATTCAAATCGATTCTGGATTCATGAGTCAAAGTCTTTTTTTTTTGCATGAAAAACAGCAACCAGGAAGGGTCAGGTAAACAAAACACAACGTAGAGGTAGAAGCTGATGCAACACCATCACGTTCTAAAACTTCTAAACTCTGAGAACATTTCACCCTCACGCTGCAAATAAAGGTACTAAACCTCCCTGCTTCAGAGTCCCGACCACAGTCAGAAACTACAGGGGAGACGAGTCTGTCTGCTCCAGGGCCAAAGTTTCTAACTTCAGGGCTAACCCCCTTCAATTTCATTCATCAGCAGCAGGCAGCATGGAAGACATGGAGCCCGGTCTCACAAACAGAACTATGTTCCTCGAGCCATAAAAGGACTTCCTGCTAGATCTGTAAAGCTGACTTTGCTTATAATGGGATCACATGGGTAATGCATGTTGGGTTGAAGAGAAAAACATGTTGGACGCTTTTTTTTTGGACGCCGAAAATGATCTTTGACATTCAACTTAACAGTCCAAAGTAACAGCCACACAGTGGGGAACCTTTCCCCGAGAACACTTCATCCTTTTCTTTCCTTCTCATCTATTTATCTCCCTCTGCTCCTTCACAGCTAACAGCCGAGCAAACACGTACCATGTAAGTTACCAGGCTTTAAGCTTAAACACCATTGAAGAGTACTGTTGAAAGTAAAAACACATAAAAAAATGATGCAACACATTATCTGATCATTCCAATCATCATTTTAATAATCCATGACTAGTCGACGAGCAACATGGTCTATACTGATATCTAATGATGAAGGGTTTTCTTTAGCTAAATTTGCATTAACAATAAAGAGACACAATTTCTTCACTCTTGCCTTCTGTGTGAATTCAAGTAATTATAAAGAAATATGAATGATTCAAAAATGTGGTTTTACATAAATTAACTGGTATAGAAAAAGCATCAAACCATCTTTTGTCACAGAACAATGCCTGAACTTTCGATTCACTTTACTTAGTTCCGATCCGATTCCGATACATATTTTCCGATATCCATATTTTTATTACCATGGAAGCAGCAACAGTTGTCAGGTTTTCAGATTAAATCTTTTAAACTGGGGGCGCGCTGGTGGCGCAATGGTCAGGGCGCGCGTCCCATGTGTTGAGACTCTCGTCTCGAGCGGTAGGCCCGGGTTCGCCTCCACCCGTGGCCCCTTTCCGCATGTCATTCCCCGCTCTCTCTCCCTGGTTTCCGACTCTATCCACTGTCCTCTCTCTGCATTAAAGGCACGAAAAGCCCAAAAATCTTTTAAACTGAAGAGTAAGAATTGTTACTTTTGATCATTAAGAAGAAGCTGTTCCATCTCGTCTGAACGTCTTGATGTTGTTGATTTGTGGACACTTCTTACAGTTCAGTCTGAACGTCTTCAAAGGATGACAGTGCGTGCAAGTCGAGAATGTTTTAAGTTCCCAAACATCTTTCTTAATCAGAGACTATATATCCGATAAGATCCATATCCGATCTGTAAATTACGCCAATACTGCACCCGTTACCGATATTAGATGGGATCGGTCCCATCTCTAGTCTGAACTTAAATGAACCTGCTCACATAAGCAACATGTAGCCTCATTGTGTATGCAATGTGAGGTATTATATTTTAAAAACACGACACCTTAAATAACAGTTTTAAATGTGTTTGCACAGAACTAAGTCAGACATTAGACCCTTCAAACACAACGGTGGCTTTCAACAACTTCAATTCCAATTAGCAGCCTTTTTTTTTGTCTCCAAGGTTTCCAAGTAAGTTTCATTAGCGACGGCATTGGTTATGAAACGTGTTGAAGTGACATGGTGAATAATAGTCTCAGTCATCACTTCGCCGAAAGAGACTAATTTCACCAAGAAAGAGCTGAAAAACCACCCTCGAGTGAAAGGAGAACGTGTTAGTGTGAAGCAAGTTTAACCATAATGTAACCTCTTCTGACAGACTGATACATCCAACTGCACGGCTATGAAAATAAAACTCAGTCAATATTTTTAAGAACGTCTTGTTGACTGATGCTCTAACGTGCCTCAACGTGCACCAGTGTGCCGCACATCCAGCCCTCGTGTGTTCTGTGACTGACAAACATCACAAACACTAATTACCAAGCAGCATCCTTGTTGTGCATTTCACTCCTCAGATTGTTCATAGGGGTTTTTAATGAAGTACTTTAACGCAAATGAGTGCAGAAAAGGCTTTTAAAACCTAGAGTCACTGCATAAATGTGCACCATTAAAAAGCAACTATCTGCACAATAAAGCATTCAGCCTCCCCTTTTTTCTGAATAGCTACATATTTACACTTTCCGTCAAATTGCTCGGAGTGCCGTCAAGGTAATCCCTGTTGAACATTTACAACACTTTAGCACACGTCTTCGTCTTTCATCGAGGAGAACAAATGGAAACAATAGCATACTGCTCTTAAGTACCGACTGTGTGCCTGCACGTGAACATGGCTGTGAGAACCACAAGCTACTTCATCTCGTCAGCGAGACGCAGCAGATTTCACATGAGAAGGTCTTCAAGGGGGGGGGGGGGGGGACACTTCTATGCACCCAGCTTAACGAGAGATGAGGAGATCTCTTTGATGCAACAGTAGGGTGCATTGTGCCACTTTGATACCATTTGGATTGTAACATGGTAGCGGCCCCACAGGTATACGCAGGCCTCTTCCATCCTGCATGCCGTAATATTCACCTGTCAGTCGCCCAGCAGGAGAGCGAGAGAATAGCTGCGTGAGGAGAGCCAACCAGACAGGCCGCTGTACTCCTGCAGCATACTGAACGTTTCCCACAGCCCCAACCTTTTTCCCTGAAACAAAAGCCGTATCTAATAACCGGCAGCAGGCAGTAACTTTAAGTAGCAGTTGGTCAACCTCCGGACTAATTTTTAAGGAGAGAGAGGTCTTAAAACGTCTGAATAAAACATGAAGGGATGAGACTAGAGAACATTGTCTCCAGGGTAAAGTCATATACTGTATACTGTACTATTAAAATGCATGTTGGCTGCTTAAGCAAGAAAGTTAGCCGTGGTGTCAAAGTACATTCAAAAGTTATTTTCAGAGTCTCTTGTATTCAATTGAAAAAAGACAAGAGTCATCTATAACACATCAATCTGTTGTAAGTGCGGCGGCAAGGCCAGACTTTTTTGACAACTTGGCCACTGACTTCTGCAGCGCCACAAGTGTTAAGGGCGCGCACACACACATACAAACACATATACACACATAAATACACACACATGAATGAGTGGCATTCATTCACCCTTAACTCCATTTATCACATCTACTTCACGTTATATAGCTGTTTCTTATACTATAAAAAGACATTTTGATCTTCTGAGCTTCACTCTAAAAAGATGTTTGTCCAGATTTAAGTCACAATTCAAAGCACTGACACAATGAAAAAGGGTTCATTGAAATGCAATGGGAGTTGTACAGCGGCCAAAAGAGTTGATTTAAACATAAGCCCCGCCTCTGACAAGGCAAACAGCCAATCACAGTACAGGATCCCCCCCCGTATATGTGTGCATGATCAGTGATCTTCATATTAACAATAAACAGGTCACTGATGATCATCAGAATAAGAGAAATGCATCTTTTATGCACACATATCTCTGCAGAATACACATCCGGATGTCTCTGTCTCATCTAAATTGTTGAAACAAGTGCAGAGAAGACAGAGACTGACCTTGGGTGAGGCTGATGCAACGCAACAGCCAATTCTTAAACTGCAAAGAAACAAGATCAGAGTTATTAGCCCTGCAATTCTGTGCAAATGAAAGAAGCCAGCCAGGCCGGCCTCCACCATTCATCACCCAGTCTGCAGCCTTTAGACGGAGTTGAGAGATTTTCTTTCAGAAGACACTCTCACAACACATCTGACACAACCTCTGACAGAGATGAACTCGCCTCTGAAGGGAGAAGAGCGCAGACGGAAAAAAGGAGAAGCAGAGTTTCACTTGAATTTGTAATAATAGTTGGCACGCCACATTACAATACGACTTTACAGAACAGCTTTTTATGTGTGTGTGTGTGTGTGTGTGTGTGGGGGGGGGGGGGGGGGGGGTTCTTCTTCTTATCACGGCACATACAGTTATCCAGAGACACGCTTCAGAGTGAGACAATTCAAAAACAAAAGAGGTGTGCTAAACTACTTAAAACCCCCCAACTGTCCTGACGCTTTGAAAAAACTTGGCAACCCCTGGGGCCAAAGAGACTTTCTCATGTGCCTTCCAATGTCTCCGTTTTTTAGAGCGTGCGTAGGTTAAGACGTGTAAATTGTTCATCTCTTACTTTTTTTTTTTTTTTTAACAATTCGGCTGCATGAGCCAGTCAGAAAATGTAACCTAGACATACCAACAACACACAAAGCTATGAGACAACATCATATTATATTTGAAGTCATGAGCTCATATAGCTCTTAGCTTTCATCCTCCACCTGATGATAACAGAGTTTAATCAGATATATGTGACATTCGACCTCCTAGACAACATGGCACTTTATCTACTGAGAAGAAAAAAACAGACATATACTAAATAATGCAACACCAAACATATCCAGCTGCAGAGTTTGAGTGGATTTTTAATGTTGTGGAGGAGCGACACTAACGCATCACTTTATTCTTTTCAGTCTGAAGGAGCAACAAAAAGCAGCAGCGTGCGGTGCCAGCCGACTGTTAGCATGAGACTGGCGTGCTGGCTGTGACAATCACTTTGATTGACAGAGTAACAACACCGACTTCAGAACAGAGCTCAATCAGGAGTCTAACACATTTCCCTGGCACAGTCTGAGGGGAAGCAGCTTTCACGAACACGACGTCTAATCCTTTTATATCGAAATCTGTCCACCCAGAAACAGCCGCGTCCCGCTGCACGCGCCGTGCTCACCGCTGCACAAGTCACAGAGTGTTCTCCTGTCTTTCATCTCCTTAACATGAGTTCAAATTCATCAAAGTAGTCAAAATGACTGCAATACATTATAAATGGTATAATCCTGCAGCACGCAGCCTGCTTTAGAGTCACACACACGCACGCACGCACGCACACACGCACACACGCACACGCTGAAGCAAATGATGTCCGGCCCAGTGCTATCTGAGGGAGGATGGGGGATGGTTACAGAAGTGTGTTTACAGGACACTTCCTGTGGCTGCGCCTGGGGAGCATCATCTGTCCTCAAACAAACAAACACTCAGAGATCTCAAATCTGAAAGTGGTTTAAAAAAATCTCTCAAATCTTCATTAAGTTGAACTTGACAGGCACAGTTAGAAGAGGTAAAAGATGCTGCTTACAGACTTTGCTAAAAACAGTCATTTTAATAGCAGCAACACCCATGCGTGTCAGCCTTTCATTACAGCTTGTGTCTCAGGGAGAGCGCATCAGTCTGTAGCTGCACGGTGAACAGGCGTGACACACAGTAGCGTACATAATAATGGGCTGTCTTCTTGTTTAGAAGGAGCTAATCTGAGAGTTTTTTTTTTTTTTTAAAAAGCTTATGAGAAATGAAATGCTTTCTGGGATTCATGAATCTTCTTAGAAACGTGAGCTCCAGTTCTGGAGAGGCAGTGATGAGCAGCTTCCTGAAGTAAACACAAGACCTGCTGGAGCTACGAGCAGGAACATAAAACTGGCTCTGCAGTGTCGCAACATTATTGACAAACTTGAGTAATACTACATTTGATATTTTTATGAAATAAAGAATTGATAAAGTTATGATACTTTATCAATTCTGCCCCAAATAGTTAGCGATTAAGCGTAGATTCATGGTTTTATTTTTAAACTATCAACAACTAGAGGGCAGTGTGCTAATCTACAATCAACTGTTTTTGATTTCCCGCTTCAAAGAAACATTAACCTCAACAGAAATTCATATTGTTAACTAAGGTTGACTAAATTTCCGATGCTACTTTTAATGATCGATCTTATGGAAAAGTACTGAAGCTTTTAAAACACTGCTTTTATTTCAGAAGACCGGTGTGTAGAGGAGGAAAGGATCCATCAGCAGCTGTGTACATTGCACAAATGTGTTGGCAATGATTTGATGACGAAGTGTTTGTGCAATTTGGCCAGTGTGCCGGACTTTTTGTCTACAATTTTTGGTAAATAAAAACAATAATTTACCCAAACATGCAGTACCGAGGACTTCTACTGTTGTTGTGGTATTGAAAGAGGTGAAGATATTGTTTGATTTTTTTCTGGTGTCATGACAACCCTCTCATTTCCTTCAAACAAAGATTACAGGCCTGTGAAACATTCAGAGTCAAATAGGGTTCATTTCATCCTCCCGCTGCATCGTCTTCAGTGTTCGAACGCGTATGAATGAGAGGATTAGTTAACACTGATGGACTCTTTACATAGTGCAGCAGCCTCTACCATCTGTGTGAATGTGTAGGTATGACCTGCGGTGTAAAAGGACTTTGAGAGGTCAGAAAACTAGAAATGCACTCTACAAGCTCAAGTCCATTTACCATTTTAAGCATTAGCATACCTTTTCATAAACATAGTATTCATAACACATCATTATCCACTAAAACACTGAATCCTTAAACCTGTAAAGTGCTCGGTTTCGCCAGATTCCTGCCTTGACACAGCCCGAGTCGGTTCATTCTTTAACAACTGTGTGTAAATAATTAGTGAAGGACAAAATTCCTCACCTGCAGTCTTACCCGAGGCAAAGCAAGTCTCTGAAGACACCTTCCCTGCTCTGGAGCCAGTTATGTGCTTTCAGCGAAAAATGTTGTACAATGTTTTATATGCATTTAAATAGAGGCCCAAGGCATGTAGTGTTTAAGAAAAGTGGTGATATATTGAAAAATGATAGTTGATGGTGCCACTTTGAGTAGATTTTAAAAAGGCTTTAACAGCAGCATCTCAGATTTCACTAGTTGGTAGAAAATATGAAGTTGTGTCTGTATCCAAATCCTGCTAATATGGATTGTTAAGATGCCCTCTGAATGACTTAGTTTTTAATGACTTAAGGCCGAGAAAAGGTCGTCGAAAAATGTCAGCACATCCAAAATACTTTAGCATATGTTTAATCAAAATGCAAATATATATATGCACACTAATGATTACAGCAAACTATTTAATTTCAAGATTAAAGTTCCTCTTCATCAGACACAGTGAATACACAGCAGAGGAGGCAATAAGCAGACACATTCATCAGTCAGGCGGTGAGAGTCGATGTACCCTCAGTCACAGGGGAGCTAAATAACAGCCTGTTACTCCCACAGGATGCACAGGTCAATACACTAAACACAAAGGAATAAACTCACACTTTAGGCATCCTGTGTAGCTTCCCTCCTATTGCTAAAGTTTTCAACACGAGACCCAATGATGTCTGCCCACCACCCAAGTTCTTACAATACAAACTCACCACATCTAAAGAGTATCATTGTAATCTCTGATCTGGGGTTTTTCTCCCCCCTGCTCACAAAGAGCTAATCAGTGTTTTTAGTGTTTTCAATTACAGCCAAGCAGAGGGATTAATAAAAGTCA
Source organism: Labrus bergylta (assembly GCF_963930695.1). NCBI lineage: Eukaryota > Metazoa > Chordata > Actinopteri > Labriformes > Labridae > Labrus > Labrus bergylta. Next base: position 24,864,093 of record NC_089205.1, read on the forward strand.
AACCTGGTTATTTACACCAGGTGGGAACAATCGGTGCCAGCCACTGATAGTAAGCTACAGCATCTGTAGATAGATGGAACTAACTCCCAGAACAAACGATCCATACCAAGACATAAAGAAATGGACCACAAGCCTCCCCCTTGAAGATTAATCTAAACATGAAAGAAGACTAGAAACAAGGCAATGATGAAGTTTAAATGTCATGATCAACAAGAAGTTACAGCCTCTATTGAATCACCAAAGCCAGTGTGATGCTACTTTTACTAACGTATACATTAGTTTAAAGGTGGAGTCAGTAGCATTGTTGGTTGCAGCTTGTAAACACAACATTCAAACAACAAGGAACAAGTTTTATCTGTGTGTGGTTTATCCTCACTGTGGTTATATTTTCTCTACTTTGCCACTACGTCCACATCCGTCATAGTCGCCGGTTTAAATAGAGTCCAGTCGATGAATTGCATCCACTCCTAAACTCACCTGTGCGCTGTCATTAGCCGGGGGAAACACACCAGCTCCCCGCCCAGGAACATCCCACAAAACTACACAAAACATCAAAATCCAAGTGATGATTGAGCAGCAGTGCTTTTGTAAAAGTCTATGTTTTATTTATTAGGGAAAAAAGCTGTTGACTTTTTATCAACAAACAAGGATTAACTCTTTAAAATGCAGTTTGTCATTACCAAATAACACATACCTGACTAGATAAACCCCATTTTCACCTGACTGACTTCCCATGCACACTCTATACTTGCATGCTTCAGAAAAGTAATCTAGCTGCACAAACAGTATAAGAAGCTGCTGAATGTAGTAACGTGTGACGGAACATTTTACTGGTCATTTCTGAACATGAAAGGCAATCCGTGCTTGATAACAGCATGTGAGGAACAATGAATTATAGTACAATATTCAATCGTGACACATGAGATGATAACTATTAAAAAAAGGGTCTATTAGAGGTCTTCCAGTAATGTCACCACTGATGGTGGGTCATAAAGGGTCGTAAACCTCTGTGGCATGTAGAGTTTAAGACCATCAATAATTTACCTCCGTCTTTCCTCTTCCTGTGCTCGCACTCCGACCCTGACTGAAACTCTTAAAGGGTGGTGCAGCTCGTTTTGACAAAGACGAGACAAATACCATCTTCTGTACACACAGTGTACTGGTGGTTAGTTTTTAGGTTCTAAGATATGATAGTATTCACATTGAGGTTCATCACTAGGTGCTTTACGTTGTCGAGCAGGGACTTGAATTCAATAGGTCCTTAGATTTGCAGTGTCCTGTAACCATGAACTAATCAAAGGCAATCGAAGACTCGGCTCACCTTTCTAACATGCGTTCTGAAAACTGGGCGTAAAGGTCTCATTGGGTATTAAGCTGCATTGACCTTTGGCATCTTGCGAGTGAGTAACCTAAATGCCATGAATAAAGCATTGAGCAGGAGTTTGTGTGTCTCCTCCTGTGTTGCCCTGTCCACTGACACAACAATATTTCTGCAGAAAAGCTTCAAAATAGGTTTGGCCTTCAGCTGCCCTCAGAAGTACCTCTCATCGTTTCTGTTGACATCGAAAGAACCCACAGCAACATGGAACAAAAACAGTGAAAATAACACCCAGAAAGTCTCGATACAAATCTCCAGATACCTTGAATGTCACTTTTCTACAGAGGCGTATTGCATTCACACGAGAAACTAAAAAAAAAAAAACTGCTCTGTTCTTTGAACCAATGAGATAAACAGGATCCTCAGAAGCCAAACAGAGGCTCTCATTTAGACCGCCTAAAGTAGTAAACATTCCCAGACTGTTGAGTTCTTTTATTGCTGTTTGGGTTTGACACATGGGAGGTACTTGTGTCTTTAACATAGATGGTATTTTTATTAGTTTGTCCACTTTGCACAGGCAACGTAGATCTCTGCAGTTCAGACTGAAAGCCTTCTCTGATCTGTCAGGATCAGTTGTGACGATAAGTCATGCTTTACTAATATAATGTGATGTACCTAAAGACTGCATTAAACCTGACTACCTGGTGAGTCAAGAGACAATAAAGCAAGTGCAGAATATAGTGGATGCCTACACATAGTGCAACTGAGGCACCAATATTCTGCTGAGAAATGCAAACACCTCGTCACTCGTTGTTTGGTGATAATATCCCGACAACCTTAGCCCCTATAATATAAATCTGCTTCCTCTTTTGGCTTAAATCTGACAGTACGGTATATACACTTCATTATGAATCATTCTTTCTGCCATTGACTCAAAGAAAATGTTGACATCACACCCACAAACACATACAGAGCAATAATGTGCTGCAAACTAATGAGTCCTCTCCATCTGATATTCTATAAACTATAAAAAAAAAGAAAAAGTTTGATATTGCAACGTAGACCCCCCGTTGAGAACTCATCTGCTGTATTTCAGCTTCAATGAGAGACTCATTTCCTTGTTCACAACAGCAAAAAAAAACAAGCAAAAAAAAAACACGCACAGTATAGACGTACTGGTATGGGAGAAGAAGGGTGGAAGCATGAAGAGTGATGCTTTCTCACAGTAAAGGCTGACAGGACCGTGCAGGGATGATTCATGAAAGAAGTAATGGGTTACTGCTGAGGCTTTCCCCATCCCATTCCAGGCCAGCTATTTTCCATATTTATTAGGCCTATACTTCTAATCTGTCTCCATTTCGCGGACACACTTCTGACGGTAACAGACCCAAACTCCCATCCCCACAGGGACACAGCAGAGAGAGAACAGGAAGTGCAAACTTTAATGAGCGTGGTGGAATTTGAGAGGACAGTGACCCATGATGTCAAAGAGCCCGAGACAGTCCCACAGCTCCCATTCATACACTTATTAAAAATACCCTGTTTTCATTCACTTTAAAAAAAAAAAAAAGAGGTGATGTTAAAGCCTGAAGGTGAAAGCATCTCTCATGAATGGACTGAAGTTTATTAATTCAAGTTCTGCTTCAATGTTCTCCACATGTGGCCTCATGATTAGGTATTATTAGAGGGAAGCCATTCGTATTAGGCTACAGGGATATTGTTTCACTCTGCATGCAGACACAAAAGCAAACACCAGGATGCTAAACAAACCTCAAAGTAATGAATTATGAGTGTTTCTTTTTTTTTGTTTTGTATTTAAAGCTTTCAGCAGCGGTATAAACGCTTCCCAATGGGAGACCACAGGGTTGTTCAGACATCAAAGAGGGGCAGGACCACTCACACTCTCCCACTGTGGACTTAAATACGATGTAATGAAGGCAATCCTCTAATTACAACTCGCCTGTGGCTTTCAGGTAGTTACAGTTATTTCCGGACCCATAGGTGGGAGGGGGAGAAAAAAGGGGGAGAAAGGAGAGCTACTTACTCCTGAGCGCGGTGATGAGCATGTTTCCATCTTTGATGAGGTCTTTGATGAATTTGTTGGTGCGCTCGAGCTCGATTTCGTGACATTTGAGCCGCTCTCTGAAGTCCGGGCTGTCCAGGAAAGAGTCACTGAACTCCAAAGTGGGGAGTCCCATTGTACCGCAACGACGAACTTTTTTTTTTTGTTTTTTTTTAACTCTGCAAACAAACGATACCGCTTTGCATCCCGTAGCTCCGATGTAATACAGCCGTCTCCAAGTTTCCCCTCAAAAAAGTTTTTTTCTGCCTTGCTTACTTCCTCACTTCCGCTTTGTGATTTTCTCTAGTTTTTTTTTTTTTTTTTTTTTTTCCAGCTACCGAACATAAAAACTGGTGGTCGTGAGACTCCTGCTGGCAACTTTTGGAGGGTTTAATAACAGTTTCGGTGGAACAGCACTCGGGTTGAATCTCATTGATCATACATTACGTGTACAGATTACGTCATCATCTTGAAAATATAGCCTACCGTATTCATGATGCATTAAAAAATATATATAAACAAAATATGTTATAGACTATCTATTGGCAAGTTACAGGCTGACACCTCTTTCCACCAGGTCTTTAGTTTAGTTATACATTATTTTAAGTCGGGGGGGGGGGGGGGGGGGGTTTCTGCTCAGGAGTTTTTTGGTTCCTGGTGTCTCAAGGTTCTGTGCACATGGGCGGTTCTAGGCAGGGGCCAACAGGGGCCAGTGCCCCTATAACACTGAGCTTGCCTCCCCCCCCCTCCACTTGTGGCCACCCCTTCCAAAAGGAAGAGCCCCCAAAACACAAAACACATACACAGTATTTGACTCAACAACTGGACTCAAAATATAGTATTAAATACTGTTATTGAAATAAATATAAATCAGGGTATTTAATGATGTGCGCTATTATTTGGCATATACACATATATATATATATATATATATATATATATATATATATTAAAGCGATCATCTTTGTCTATTTTTCACCTGGGTTTAATGTTCCCCTCTGACAAAACAATGGCCCCCGTTTGGCCCCCTCAGTAAAAGTGGTCTAGAACCGCCACATTTGTAGACCTGCAACACCAGACTAGTCCAGGTACAATTTCACAACAAATTCTTTTAGCATCACATCCAAACTCAGCAACACAAACAAAGCAGCTGGATCATGTAACATGCTTTTAATTTAACTCTCATTATCATTACTCTGTGCGTCACATTATATTACACTTTTTTCTAATGTAATTCTTCCTCATCTTATTATTACACCCTCTGAGCTGTGACTCAGCCACATCTTAGGATTTTGTTTCCACTATGCCAGCAGGCTTACTTTTTTAAAGTCATGAACTGTGTACTGTGCAGAAATGATGGGTGACAATGCATCATGGTGGAATTAGTGAGGGTTTGAGGAGAGGGATCTGAATTAATACCTTGGTAAATGGAAGTAATTAAACAAGAGCATAATTGGAGACAGGGGAATTTGTCACTTTCTCTTCAAGCAACAGGGAAGGAGTGATGATAATGATGTCACACCCCAAATGAGTATTTTGGTAGGCATGAAGCCGAGGCTCTGTCACCAGTGGCACTAAGTCTTTTGGATGACTCTTTCTACTTACGGTGCTCTGCAGCACCAGGGGGGCTGGGAGGAGGCTTTATCTTTGCGCAGAGCGGAAAAAAACCAATCTCCACGGAGATGCAAATGTTGCAGCATTGGATAGAAACAGCACACAGTCAAATGACAAAACATTCATTATTTAACAAAACCAAGAGCAGGCCATGTGCCCTTCGTGAGGAGAGACGTGTGTTTGTTCAGTGTCATTTCAAAGGTTGCCAAGTTCTCTTCTTCCTTAATAACTAACTAGCAGCCTTTCCTAATAAGAAACCTGCTTTGACTCTATGTAGCAAGGAGATAAATCATCAACGACAGATAACCTTCCTTGGTAGCACCTTAGCAGCTGTTTGTGTGTTTCAATGTCACATTCCAGCAAAGGCCAGTAGACTTGTGGTCAAAGTGCATTTTCAAAACATATATATGCACACACACACACGTATGTATGTACATATGTGTATGTATGTATGTATTTATGATTTATGATTTGTTTTCTGAGACGCGAGATCCATTTATCCACAGTCGTTATGACATAATATAAGAGTTCCTGGATCTAAAGACCTGAATGACACAAGATAAATATTTATTTTTTAAGTTTAAGTTATGTCTGCATCATTTATCTGCACTACCTTATTAAATGTATTTATTTCATCATCATTCATTTAAATCCTCGGAAAACACATTAAGGGAGAACCCTCATTTGTAATGATGCCGAGGTACAGACAACAATAGAAATGAGGCATGATACAAGTAAACCTCATCTTACGCATTGTAATCGTTTCACCTCTAATTTCAGTATCTGTCTATAGACAGAGTGATAGTCTTACTTCACATCTGATTATGTGGCACACATTCCCGAAATGCCTCAGGAGTGAGCTCCACACTGAAAACGACTGGCCTCTGGATGCACCTGAGGTATCAGCAACAGCAGCTGCAACTGTTCCCTTACACACATGCATCTATGGTGATGCAATCTCAACTCTGCAAATGAAACCCAACGTGAAGCCCTGAGTGATTCATTGGGAGGGTATAACACTTATTGTGGTCACCACCACTAAAATCGCATTAAAACGGCATGTGACAAAGCCGGCCAGGGAGCCCGGTCTGCCTGGGGGAATGTGATTATCGCAGCCGGAATATTGCCCTTGGATGCCTCATCCATTTGGTGGAATATGACTGTGGGAACAGCAATGGTTCAGTGATGAGGTAATTCCCTGAAAATAAAGTGGATATAATGTGCAGTCCTGCAGTATGCTACTTCTGGAAGAATCATGCAGAAAAGTAGTCTAAAATATTGAATTGACAACGCACCAGTAGAGACTTGTGAAGTGCCTAACTGTATGAAGCACGCCTAATTGCAATCTAAAATAGCTGCCTGTAGAGTCTTTGAGGGAAATTTGGTTTAATTAAGATGATACTCAGTAGAGAGCTGTGTCCCTCTACTCCTCTCATATAAAAGGAATTCACACATTCATATTAGTCATGCAAACTTGAGTCTACCGAGCAGCTCTGCACATGCCTTTCTCTGTGACTGCACCTATGAAGCCAAACCAAGAACCATAATGACACTGCATGGGAGCCTGGGAACACACACACACACACACACACATTACACACAAGTTACAACCACACAGGCTTTGGCACAAATAAGTGACTGAGACATCTTCACATATCGTACATGTGGGGGAAGAAATCAGATATGAGACACATCTTCCCACGTCCTCAGTCTTGTTCTCACTGCATTAAACAGAGCCACTCCATTCCATGCCTGGTGGAGAATCAGCAGCTCAAGTGGAAAAAAAAAAAAAAAAGGCTTGAATTTCACAAAAGATATCAATAATCCATGCAGAAAAAGCATCGATTAGCTCTCCAATGACTTCTGCACAAGTCAGGCAACTCCTGATTAGATTTCCTCAGATTTCACTGCATCACACAGTGGGGGCAGTGTGTGCATGAGGAGATGTCTGGCCTGCTCGTGGCGGAGGAAGGAGGCTTTTGGTTTCTAACATGCCCCCCCATCAATTGCAGCCCCCCCCCCCCCCCCCGCCATCATTCTGCAGAGGCAGCCCTCTGGGGTGCAGTTTGTTACATCGATGCAGTGAGCAGAGAAATGTGATACATTAGTGTAAATGTTGCTCCCAGTTAATTGCTGTGTGCTCTCTGCAGTGCTGAACTGGGTTATTGGGTGAAGGATGATGACTGAGTGATGGACGAAGAATAAAAATAGGTTCCTTCTGAATGAACAATGCTCAGTTCTCCATCTGAAATAGCAGAGATGATAGAGTTTAAGATGTCACACTTGACATGTGTATTACTGGCCAGGACGAGCCAAACAACTGTGACCAGACCAGAGGAAGACATTTTCATGAGGCATTCAGCATGAGCCGTGACTGCACAATGTGGGCAGCATCAGATATAAGTGATTTTAGTGTTGCGTTAATTATGCAACTGGGACAAACAGATGAATCATAAAAAGACAGGATTAGATAACCAGACTTCTTGTGATAGCAATTACCTCTCAATAATATGAGCTGCTTTTCCCCAATTAACAATTGACACTGCCATGCATACTCTTCATTTAAATCAGGTATTAAGGTAATTGAACAATTTCCGGGTGACACTCAGCTTAGTTCCAGAGGAGAGCTTTTGAGAACGAGACCTGTCACTGTTTGCCCTGCTAATGATTAATGACCCTAATTTAGCAGTTTTTTTAATCCAATCATGCTCTGACATTTCCTATCAGATGAGTCCTTCCTCATTCTTTCCGTTGTTTACCTCCTGACAGTGCAATCTGCCAAAGTGGCAAGTGCCAAGCTCTCATTTATGACTCCCATGTCCAGATGACGTTCGAGCAGTTATGCACGATTACCTCCTCCTTACACAAAGAGGCACCTCTGAAGCATGCGAGTGTCCACAGGGATTCCATTTATTGCTTTTCACTGCTCAATGGAAATTGGGATGCTAAGCTTTTTTAGCTTGAAATGCCACAGCCGCATATGAGTTGAGCCAGGTGTCAGGTAAAGGACACGTCGTGTGGATGCAAGAGCGAGAGAGTAAATGCAGACCAGCGCACATGAAAGCCTCGGCTGTGTCTTTGCCTTCGACTTACAAATCTTCCCGGCGCACAAAAGGCAGGTTTCAGGCGCAAAGCGGCTTTAGTTTTGCCTCATTGACCTTCATAAGGTGATACCTGTCCAGGCGGACCTCCGGCACAAATTTAAGTCTGGGTGATAAATTACTTGAGCTGCTCCACCAGCTTTGTAAGCAAACATTTTGTTTGCTCTGCTGGGACTTTAGCTTTAATTTGGTCGGACACAAGTGTATAAAAAAAAAAAAAAAAAAGGCCTCCCGAGCCCAGTGCAACCTGTCGAGACATTTAAACCACTCTTTGGCACCTTCGTCTGTCCGCCTCACACAGTGAGGTTGTCTTGGTACATCACCAATCATTGTACGGAACGTGGAAAGCTGAAACTGTGAGGCAGAGAATGATGCTTAAAGAGATTTTAGAGAAACTAGAAAAGAGAGAAGCCTTTGTTCTTGTTTTAAAAACCTGATGTAGGCTGCAGTTTGCTACTTCAAGTGCTGGCAGCAACTTTTGATTTCCTCCAAATCTCAGAAAAGACTTTGATTCCATTTGAGCTCAAAGTAGAATATTTCATCTGAAACGATGTCGGAAAAACTGATGATTCACCTCATGGAACAGAAAACACTTTTTTTTTTGTCCCAGCCAGCCTTTTGACCACGCCAAACTAAATTCTGTCTGGAAGAAAGAGAAAAGCAAAATCAAAATTTTTTTATTGGAGTTTTTGTATTTTTATTTTATTTTTGTATTATTTTTTTAATTAATATTTATGAGTCACATCAAATACAAACAAAAGAAGAGAGACAACAATATAACACAAAACTGAGTCCCACTGCAACCAACCGATCCACAAATCCAAATCATCCCCACCCCAACACACTCCTCAAACCAGTCACTCAGTTCATCTCGGTACAGTCACTGTACATCTGTTTCTCACACAGATCACAAACAACAGGCAGAGAAGAGGAGAAAAAAAGACAACATCACTTGCCAGATTAAGAACAGGCTATATATAATTTATATACTAGTTGATCTGTCATTTACTGTTGCTATCATCTGCCCAGGGACAACAGATGGAAATTAGCGAGTTAGCTCAATCTGGTACAAAACATATTTTCTCTTCTGAGACTAATGTTATTTCCCTGATTCAAATAAACTAATTAAAAAAATAGAATAGCATTAGCTTGTTTTTTGTACATTAGAATTGTAGTCTAGCGTTTGTATTTATGTTAACATTAAAATGTGACTCTTCCTGACTGATTCTGATTTCCACCTCTTTGCTCCACATACATTTCTGTTTCACGCTTTTAGTGAGAATAGTTTCTGTTGCTGTCCAACTCAAAAATCACGCTGCTCCATTCGTTTTAAAATGACAGTTACAAAGCTTAAAAACCATTCACTTGTGAATTTTTTTTTGGGGACAATTCATGTTAACCATCTGGGAGAGAATAGCAAAGGATTCAGTTGAGATCCTGGTCCCAACAGAAAACAACAGATTGCATATAAAACTGGATCATTCTATCTTACAGCTTATTCCATCTGGGCACCATGCTTTAGACCAGACATCCTTTTGGAGTGCCATTTTGGTTAGAAATGATGCCACAGATTGTCTGTTATTCTCATCAGATTCAGGGCTTTAGAGAATTATTTGTTAATAAAAGAATTTGGTAAAGTCCAGAATTACTTTTTTTGGTCCAAAAAAACAGGATTTCAATCCAGAATCTATCTCCCGTAATGCGGACACATAAGATGCTCCTCTTTATGGAGAGTTTAGTTGTTTTAGACTGGACTTTAACTGTTACAGTTATCTTATCTCATCCAATGAATCTACATATGACAAGAGGTCTCTGAAATGTGGTCTTATTCCATATGTGTTGATGAAGCTAATCCTTTTGCAGAGGACAAATAATGCAATATTGTTGTTCAAAACATCTTTTTTTTGTGCAGGGACAAAAATACCCCACAAAGCCGTCACAGTTATGAAATGTGGGTGATGCAGCCTCAAATGGTGCTATTTGTAACAACAAAGAGTCGTGTTCATTTTCTTCGGTTTCCTTGCTTTATTAGTATTCTTGAAGCAGACCTTTGGAAGGCTGTTGAGACGCTCTTGATCAGATAAATCAGTATTAAAGTTTTTCATCAGAGGGAGAATTGTACAGGTCCTCCAGTGCTTCACACTCTTCCTCCGGGACGCCGAATTAGAATTTTACATTCTTCAAAAACTTTTCCAATCATCTTCCCTTCTCATGGTTAAATTTAAAGTCCACTGGTTTTATGACACCTTCAGATTCAGTCTATTTCTCCTGCTGACAGAGAGAAAGGGGCCGAAGAGATTGACTTCTGCAGAGCATGCTGAAGGAGAAATCAGGCAAACAACTTCAAAAATGCATCAGTGTGATACTGTGAGTGCCCCATAGGGAGAGAACTGTATCATGTCCTTAGTAAAGCAATATGACCACACACAGTAAACAAGCAGTCACCTGTACTAACTAAAGGTGTCACCATCTTTGATACCAAACAATGCATTTTTTGTAATTTCATGATCATAAGAATCCAGACAAAAAGTACTGACAATTTAAGAAACTACATCTATTTTATTGGACAGGAAGATAAATGAATCCATCAAAAGATTGCAGGAAAGTTCCTGTACACTGTCTCAAATGCAAAAAAAAAAAAAAATATTGGCAAAGTTTTGGTACAGAAATGCTGTCAATGTTTGTGTCCAATTTAGAAGATGTGTGGGAGTTTGCCTGCAACTTTTGACAATAGAAAACTGGAAATTATCAGACATCGGGTCCCTAGGACTTCTACATTAGTTGTAGATGAATCAACTCAGGTATCAATATTATTAGATTTGTTTTTTTCTGGTATCATAATAACCCAAGCAGCTACTCTTGGCTGCTGCTCCTACAGATGAACTTGTACTGTTGTATAGAAACAGTAGTGATCTGGGCGCTGGTGGCGCAGTGGTTAGAGGGTGCGCCCTATGTATGGAGGCTGTGGTCCTCCAGGTGGGCGGCCCAGGTTCGAGTCCAAACTGTGGCTCCTCTCCCGCATGTCATTCCCCACTCTCTCTCTCTCTGGTTTCCAACTCTATCCACTGTCCTATCTCTCCAGTAAAGACACAAAAAGCCCCAAAATAGATCTACCGATTAATCGGACAGCTGATAATATCGGCATATCACGTCTCTATAGGCATTGGCTAATTTTTAATCACAGATATGTGCTGATATTACTAAAATTATTCAACCAATCAAGAGCATTACATTTCAGTTGTATGGTATTACATTAGCAGTTCTCTTTCTGTCACCAGCAGAGGGAGCTATATTGATTACAACAAAAGTATCATCACCCTCGAGTGTTGAGCGGTGATGCACGTACATTCACAGTTACTTTCCAGTTGAGTGAACATCTTTTCTTCATTATATACCTTATCCATAAGTGTTTGATTAATGCATTTGAGGGATAAACGCAATAAATGTGTGTGTGTATATCTATATCCATCAATCTATCAAGATCCAAGATAGATCTCTGAAAGATATCAGCTGATATATCGCCATCAGATTGTTTTCCTTCCCTGAGATCAGTATCGGCCCTAAATCACATATCGGTCGTGCCCTAAAAATGACTTTTGCAGACTTTGACACATGTTTTGTATAAATGCGACTGGCATGTTGTAGGTATGTGTCACATTCTGACACAAAGGCAGTTTTTTTTGCTGATGAAACTAGTCTCAGTTATTTGGGTCTATTTCAGTTTTGAAGGAATATCCGTCAGTCAAGGAAAGCTCCTTCAGAAGAGATCAGTTTGTCTTGCAGAGGAATGCGCTTTGCAGGAGAGGCTTAATAACTATACAAAGCTTTGGATTTCAACAGCACATCTGAACATGTCTCCATCGCTGGTGACTGACTGATAAAAGCCGTGTTTGCTCTCACAACGATCCCTTCAGCTTGCAGGTAATTGAAAAGGATAAAAACAGTCATTGTGCAGGCCATACTTACAAAAGAGCCCACACAACTAAAAGCAGTATGAAAGGAACACCAATCAGCTGAGCTATCCATAGGGCTTCTTCCATGCTTTTAATGCATTCATAATTGTCAGAATCCATCAGCAGAGTGCACATCATGCGACAGGTTAAACGCTGCCACAGAGCCCAGAGAAAGGCTAAATCCTCAGCACTGTCACAGATGAGACAACAAATTCATAACACTACCAGCCTCATCAGCACTTACATAATCATCTCAATAGACTGATGCCTCACAGTACACGTCCAAGGTGCCATAATAGATCACAGCTGTGCCTTTCAATCAAGCGAAGGCACAGGACACTTTAGATTGAGACCCAGAAACAAGGAATTAAATGCCAAGTAGTCACAGGTTCCGAGCTTATACAGTATGTGTGCTTCAACAATAATAACAGCTATTATACTATATATTAGGTAAGGGTGATACAAATGAAACAAGGAGAATTGAATTTCCAAATGTACTAACTTTTATTTACAATATAATTCCTTAAGGTACACCAATTAGAGCATTGTTTAAATGCATAGACACACTAAGGGAGCTGTTATTCTTATGAAATGCCCCAAAACTAAATCATTGGAGGCATTTCAAATGTAGAAATTTGCTGTCATTAAATCTGATTTCGGTTAAATTGAGAAATTGTTAACTTTCCTGACTGGTGACCATCGTTTCCAAAAGCAGAAATCACAGGATAGTGGCTCTGCATCACCCTTCATTCCCAGGATTGTATTGTTTTATTTGAAGCGTTGATGTTATACCCCCATGGTGTTATGGTGAACATTTTCCAAACTTCAATACTTTTTGATACAACCAGTTTAAAAAATGGATATTGTATGATTTTAATGATCTTTATAAAACTTTGGATCTTCAGTCATGTTTTAACAAAAGCTGCTGCAAGTGAGAGAGAAAGCACACAGATAATGCTTCATGTGCAGGAGTTAGCTTGCAATTTTTGGTACTTAAAAACAAGAAATTAGTCAATATCATTTGATTGTTACTAGTATCATCTCTAAGTTAAGATTCTGTCATCCTGAAGATGTTGTCAATGGTGATCTGAATCAGCAAAAGCTTGTAGATAAAGCAGAGTGGAGGAGTCCACAAATGTTCTTAGTAAAATCATCTGAATCCAAATGTAATGATTCTATTCCTCTACACACACAGAGAACAAATACTGTTGTTTTTGTGGGACTGTGAAGTGTTTCTCTGAAAGAGAAAATTGTTGGTTGAGAAAACTCTCTGACTTCTTGAGTTAAATAATCACTCGGCTTAGATCAGCTGAAAACAGTTTGTTTCATTGAGCTCATGACAATTGATGTTGTTCACAAACTTGAGAGACACTAACACAGTTTTACATATGAATGCGAAACACAGAAAACAGAAACATCGAGGTGTGGTTTACATTAGGTGTTTAAAGCAGCAGAAAAGTTCTTACATTTTGTGTATGGTGTAAGTCATCTCCGATATGGAACAATACTCACCTTATAACTGGGGGAAAGCCATTCACCAATAAAAGCTGGGAGGATAGAGATATTACGACTCTATTACGGCAAATAATATCTGCAATTTTCAAGAGCTTGTCTCTCAATTTGATATTGATAAGCACTCTCTTTTCTTCTACTTCAGAGGAAGGTCAGCCTGTAAAGCCTACAAGGTTCCCTGGGGGTCGGATTTAAAAAGACCATCCTATTTTAAGTTGGATAAAGAGGGCCCCGAAAAGGATAGTGTCATATATCTATGATAATTTAACCTCAGAAATATACGCCCACATCAGGAATGAAAGCTTGGGACAGGGATATACCGGGATCGGGACATGAATTAGACTGGGATGCAATCTGGGTAAATGTTACAGGTGCTTAAAAAACCCCAAATCATCAGTATATACATTTGAAATTTTGTCATGGAGCATATCTTACACCGAGAATCAGACATCGAATGGGACTGGTACCTGACCCATATTGTTCATTCTGCTCCCAGGGAACAGTTGGCTCTTTTATGCATGTTGTATGGGAATGTCCAGGGGTGTTTGGTTTTTGGGGGAAGGTTATTCCAAGTACAGAGCTAATAGGGGTACAATTACCAACAGACCCTGCGGTACATCTGCTAAATGATGATTCTCGTCTGCCCCTTACGGGAAAAAACATGCAAAGTTGGGCTGGCAGGCATGGCTGCTACTAAGAAGATTGTAGTCCATGATAGCTCAAGGACTCATAGGCTTCAGACCTTTTTGGACATTTCCTACCTGGAACTATCATCAGCAAGATTTCATGATGCACAATTTTGTTATGGACAGATTTAATATGGAACTTAAAGGATCTTCTAACTGAATAAGGATGTTATGTCTGTGTCCATACTGTTATGTTGGCTGGTGGAGAGGGGGGATTGGAGAGTTGGGGGGTGGGGGTTAGAGGGATAGATGAGTTTTAACATTCATTACATTTGCTAGGCTGTTGTAGTGCCTGTAATATGATGGTGTTTCAATACAAATTGAATGAGATAAAAAAAAAAAGGCGAAACATCATTTATTATAATAAATCTGACAGAGACTATTACGTTTCAAAAAAGATCTGTCATTTCCTTTTTTTTTTTTTGTCTAAATTTGCTGATTACACTCAAATATGATTTTAATGCATTTCTCTTGAGTTTTACAAATGTGATGAATTTATTGTTCAATGCACTGCCTCTTTACAAGATTCAACAGAGGCACAAACTACCCCCCCCCACCACCCCACCGCAGGAAATGCCAAATCCCTGGGTGAATTATTCTTGAAATTATAGACATGCCAGAAAGATATGACTCAGCTGAAAATACAAAACAATCAAAAACATATTTAAAATTTCATAAAACTTCAACAATGACACTGACAGTGGACTCTGAAATGACCATGTTTACACATTCCAACATCATCAAGTCCGTCCACTGTTTAATTTGTGGTGATTAAGGGATTAAATACCTCAGAAGCCAGCATGCAGCTGCAGCAATCCCTAAATTTATGACCACATAGCTGTTTTTTGGTCCATTAATTAAATCAGTTTGGCATCCGAGCAGGCAGAACTTCTCTAAACTAGGCACGGTGACATTTGGACTCAGCCATTTCTCCAAGGTGTCTGAAATATTGCCACACAAAAGACCCACAAACAAGAGCCCATTCCCCACATTTCTCATCACCGTCCTCACTGTGCAGCAGATGTTGCCCCCAAATGTCAACTTATTATTTTCGCTCGCAAACAATATACTGCACGTCGTAAAATAAGCCTCCCAGCCGGTGTCTCAGTGCCAGGTGAGGTCAGGACTAATGACCGTCTCGAGTGTCTGTAAGAACGGCATCAAACTCATCATCCCTCTCATCACCACGATGTCCTTACACAAGCACAAAGCTGGTAAATAAGCAACGGGGAGTGCCGACTGCAGCTGACAGAAGCTCAATAATCCAAGGTCAGGGCATTTAAAAGACAAAGACGAAAGGCTTATCTGGTCACTTTCCGTTTGTCTCCCATCACCAGTAATGCCAGTCAAACCCAATGAGTGACAGCTTCCACTTTAAAGATTTATGCTAATCCAGAAAAGGTTGTGTTGAGCTCGCCAAGTTGGCTGCTGTTAACGTGTCAGGGTCCATGAGTGGGTCAGAACAAAAGATGCCCAAGACAATAAAGACCAGCTTTCTTCATGTGTCAGGATGCAGCTTGATACTGAAGAAGGTGTGATGTCGTTTTCTGTGTTCAATATTTCATTGTTTACATGTAAAAATACAGAAAACAGACAAACAAACAAAACATCACTTCCAACCCTTATGTGTCTGGATTCCCCTCCCCTTGTCTTGAAAGCAGATTAAACCCTCAGCTTTCATGTGTCATGCGATTTGATGTGCAGCGATGCCAAACATCTCTGGCTGCCGAATGTGAGGTATTGTAAGGATAGGACTGGAGAGGAGACATCCGATATGCCGAAGCTCACATGTGACAAATCCCTCTGTGGGTTTGTCCCTAAAACAGCTGCAGATTAGAAACAGGCTGCTCAGAGGGGAATGTGACACAGCTGAACAATACAAAACAATCAAGTTATGTGATTGTAAATTAATCTCTGGGCATCGCGATATGTTCTCATTTCAACAGATGAAACCCTGAAATGTATATTCACTCTGACAGCTGCTCTGAAGTGGCGAAAAAAATACCATCAGAATTAAAGATTCAGTTGAAAAATAAGTCTGAATGGTGTGATCGCTGCTAAACATCTATTCTCTTGCATTGCATCTATTGCATTGGGGCTATACATCCATCTTTGTTGTTGCAGTTATCGCTGCGCTGCTCGTCTCATCTCTTTCTTTCTGCATCTCCCTCTATGCCTCTCTAAGCCCAACACAGTCTCAGACGATGGCTGTTCAACGTGAGTCTGGTTCTGCTCAAGGTTTCTTCCAGCTAAAAGGATATTTTTCCTGCCAGTGTATCAGCTAAATGTTGCCAAATGTTGTGCTCATGGTGGATAAATGATGGATCTTTGTGAATGATATAATAACGGTTGTGTGCTTGAGCTGCTCTTTTTGTAAAGTTGTTATGCTGTTATGAATTGGCGCTGTACAAATAAAGATTGAGTAAATAGATATAATGGCGGTATAATGGAGTTTTTCTTATTCTTTTATATTTCTAAATTTCTTACTGCAATATTGTGTATAACAGCAAGTGTAAGGTAGAATGTGTTTCTGAATCTGAAATGTGCATTTGGAGTTGTTGCATATTTTCATAGCTAATCAAACAGGCACTATCTAAAAGTCTCCATGTTAAGTAGTTGTTTATATTGCAGGAATCGGAGACTATTCTGTAGAGACTAATAGAGAGTACAGAACATGGACGTATAGCCTCAGACTTTTTCAAGCCCAACAATGGCGGTCACCATACTGGAAATGCTGTCTCAAACTAACTTTTGGTCGACCTAGCATCTGGCAAAGAAGTGGGACAGAGAGGGGCTCTAAGCCTCCTGACAAACAGCAACAACGTGCCTGACTGTCGGTCGGATCAGCCCCGCCCCAAATTATTCATACCTCTTTACCCAAACATGATCAACAGGGAATGATTATGAAAATGTCACCCCCTGTACTGTGCATGCCAATAAAGACATGAGCTGTTAACACCAAATTTGTTTTTGTTTTTTTTAAATCAGCCTTTAAAAATGTTTATTTCTGCCGTAAACATTGACATTTTAACATGGGTGTTTACGGGATGTCTGGGACTTTAGCCTCATTTTTCCAACACTGGAGGTTGGCTCTTGGTGCAGACAGACAGCCTGACCTGCCATGAAGAGAGGGAGAGAGAGTTAGATAACTTACCAGAGTCAACATCTTGTCTAACTTTTGAGCCAAACTGCACCACTTTCTCAGTTATACGCCTAAGAAAAGACAAAATCTTTGAAGTGTTTTTTTCTGTTAATGTTTCTTTTCATCTGATTCCAGGAGCCTGCATGTTGTTGCTTTAGTTCTCTGTAACCCTCTCAGCTTTAAGTGGTGATCCCACTGAAAGTTATAAATAGCCTGGTGAGCTCAGGATTTGTCAGTTAGCACAGAGTTCATTAGCATGCACTGCATGGCTGATAAAACAAGTGTGGATTTCAGAAGGGCCCTGTGGAAATGAGGAGCATGTTATAACATTATGCTGGGGCTGCTACATTTCTGCTGTTTTTTTTTCCCACTTTTTCTGTCACTTACGGGAGATGCCTGTCAAGTGTCGGCTGGCAGACTTTTTTTCTTCTTTCAGTGTTTGGAGTGAAAACAGGGTGCGATGATCAAACAGCAGTTAGGACTCTGAAATGACATGGCTGAGGATGCCTCGTCATGTTAACAAAAGAAACATCGCAAATCCCTGCATGTTTTCTATCTTTATTTATTTGATCCGACCTCATAGACCGTCATGTTGCTTTAGCGTTTCTGCTCTGCTTGCCTTTCATTATGTTTTATCCACTGACACTCACAGACATAGTCACAGAGTCCTGCTCATGCATTGTGCAAGAAATGTGTGTAGATATATAGTTGTCGATGCTGGATGAACAAAATGACTCAGAAAAATGTCAATATTCCTGCCAAAGCATCAGCTCCTCTGGGACAGTCCGGTGGGAGATGGCTCGAGCGGCAGCTTACATGTACAAACTGCAGCTTTGGAAAGATTGAAACTGAGGGCTACATGCCACGGTTTTCACAAACCGCCTCATCTGAGGCTTCTGGTAGTCGTCTTTTGTTTGCGTAACCACAAAGACTTTTGTATGGAAATGCTAAACTGAGATTAGCTCCAGCAGCCTAGCAGGCTACACAGCGCCTCAGAACAGCGCACAGTAATCACACAGTTGCTCCGATGGTTTGGAAAGCCCTGAAACCCCGAGCACTTAAAGCAAACTGTACAGCTGCTTCAAAAGACACCCAAAGGAAATCTCTGAAGATTATCCAGCAATTGCACAAGTTAAGACATCCAGCAGGATATTGTGAAAAACAGTATTACATTGATTTTGTGCCAGCGTTCAATACAGTAAACAAATCAGTGGCTCTATTGATTCAGCAGCTCTGTTTTTGGAGGATAAATGGCCGTCTTGGTATCAAATGTGATCATGCCAAATCTGTATTTTACCCACAACCTCCGAGATCTTCAGCACAAAAATCCGCCTCATAGCTGCACTTTATTACAGCCATCTATCAGAACATGAGGTTGACATTGGTGCTGCGATGCATCGCCTTTACAATAATTTCAATTGTAGTGCTGTATCAGATTATTTCGATGTTACCAACGTAAAGAGGATATCCATAAATCACTCGTCTTTGTTGCAGTCAAATTGTTTTCCCCCGCCCTGATAAGCTCTCTCGGTTGTTAAAATGGATAAATGTTCTTTCAACAATATGCTTATCTTCTCATGTGCAGCATCAAACATGTGTGCATGGCCATTTCAAACTGAGAGGCATCTCATTTACTGCGACGAGCCTGCATGCTGTGATGTGCGCAGACGATATAGCTCACACAGAAGCCACTATTATTTGATGATTTATTGTAATTCCTCTTATTTGGGCATCTGCTTTGTTTTTCAGATCTTTACTATCTCGCTCCCCGTGGCTCTTTCCTGTCGTGTGTTTTTGCCTTCGCCTTTGTCACAACCATAAAGGAGATTTCCAATGCGCTGATTCGTCGCCAAGGCAACGTTAATCAAGAAACCCTCTCAACGGTAAAGACTTAGAGGTTGGGTCCACCTGAACAGTCAGTGTGGCCATCTGCGGCCCCATCCCAGCTGTTTGTTAAAACGAATTTGGCCTCTCTGTTTTCGTCTGCACAGGAAAATTGGACGGCCCAATCTGCCGTCTAGGGAAACACGATCCACGCATTTGACATACCAGTCTGAACAAGGGTAAAGTGCAACGCTCCTGAGAGCAATTTCCTCATTTGAGCCAAAAGTCAATAAGGTCAAACATAGGACATTAATCACCCGTGTTTAAAAAAAAAAAAAAAAAAAAAGAGAAAATCTCTATGTCTCGGTACAAAGTGATTTGGCACTCTGCTCAACCTATGAGCGTAAACCTAGATTTCCAGCCTACAGCTCATTAAATCTGAATTGAATTTCTTTTCAGTTGCCCGTGTTGCAGATCTGTATTCACCTCGGGTGATAAACCTCTTCTGGCTACCAATTAAGGGAAAACATTTACATGCAGAGCCCAATTTAAATGCACCACCATCAGAGCAGACATGCTCAATCACCTGCAAGTCTATCCCATTCATCATGCTCTTACTTACAAGCTGCAATCTCTCCTTATATTGATCCTGCAGCATGTGCATGTGTGTGTGTGTGTGTGTGTGTGTGTGTGTGTGTGTGCACCTGTTTTCCCTCCACACTTTTGGAGGATATTGTAGCTCGGCTGGGACATCACCTCGGGTTGCTGCTTAGCTTTGATGGTGTGAAACTGTCATACAGGGAAGGCATACTCGCAACACCTTGTGTAAGACATCAGAGGTGAATGATTTCAGCCTTGAGCATATCGGCAGTCTGTGCGGTAACGATGCTGCCATTGATTCTACAAGTATCATTGTTGTATCCACCCTTTAGATGTTGGCTGCCTGCTGGGCTTTGGAGGTTTACATAGACATGATCTGCTGCAGACAGTTTGTTTAGACTGGGAAGAAGTCCTCTCGTCAAAGTGAATTAAATTCGGACTTTCAAAAAAGTTGGTTCATCAAAAAATCTGTTTGTTTTCTCCATCCAGCCGTGGTAAGTTTGACCCTTTATCTTGTAGCGTTGAGAATTTCAACTTTTGGATCCTTTTCTGCTATCAGTTCAATAAAAAGGAATTTATTTAATTTCCTGTGAAGATTTTTTTTTTTTTCTTCAGTCTCAACATCAAAGCATCTTTTCAGAAACAGTTTTAAGAAAGCCAAAATCACTGTTACAATATTCACAGGAATTCTTTGGTAGTGAGTAGTACAAAATATGAATTGGGGTCAGTAGATGTCCGGAGTAACTGAGTCTTAGACAAATATTTCCTAAAGCGACAATAGCGTGTGTCATATCATATGGTATCCCCCACGGAGACAAACTGACGCACATACTTTTCCACATAACTATGAGCATCAAAATCTGAATCAGAAACACTTGATTTATCTCGGAGTGAGATATGGTATCACAATAAATATTTTAAACTGATGTTGGGGCCCTGGATAGTCCTTGTTGTAGCGATTCAGGGTTCAAATCCAACTTCAACCCTCATCTGCATGTCATCCCCCTCTCTCTCCTCCCAACATTTCCTGACTCTTCAGCTGTCCTGTCCAATAAAGACAACAAGCTCCAATGCATTTTGTTCAATTTCAAAAATTCAAAACACTGAAGTTGACACAAGTATCAGCTTGTTTCATTTCCTTTTGCAAAAGGAAGAAATCACTCTCATTTTTTAGATTATTCCTTTCATTCTTCCTTCATCTTGCTTTCTATAAAACAAACTTTTAATTGCCCATTTTATCAAGTATGTGCGTCTCGCTTGTTACACACAAAGAAAGAAACCACTTCATGAATAGAAGCTTAAAGAGGCCAACAAAGAAATATGCAAATAAGAGATAATATTCTAGATGTGAGATACTGACAATTCAATGCTCATTAAAGCCCACTCAGGAAGGACAAACCACATAATGAGTTCACAACTTGAATGTATCACCAAGAAGCTGTGAAAACCAGCTAACAGGTATATATGCATTTCACCTTTGTGCAGCATGCTTTACACTAAAATGAGAATCAGACATTATGCTTTGAGTTAGGCTGAAAGACAAACAATGTGTTTTTAGCTCTAAGGTCTATACCATTAGACTCTATGTAAATACACATACTCATGTCTTTCATCTCTCTTATGGAAACTGTTCTTGTTAGCATTTGGAGACCTTCTGAAAAACAACACACAGTAAGCTCATTCATCTTTCAACAATACAGTAAATCATAGCTCCAAGGAGTCTAAGCAGCTAATTGAAAGCAGTGTGCAAAGAGAGCACCAGTGCTGTTAGTTGTTCCTTCTTTCCACGGAGATCACATTTAATGAACGGTTTATGGTCCATACATTCAGTGTGTCAGATAATACATTGATGATTTCATGCATCATGACGAAAAGAAGGTGTCGGTGAATTGTCTGAGATGCTCTTTCAGCTCGGCAGCACCCTTTCCAAAACACTTAGTGTAGTCAGTGTCAGAATTAGACTCACACCGATGCTGTTTAAGTAAATCAGTATTACAATGACACAGCTGTTGTTTAGTTTGCATGCTGAGATTTACATTTAACATTCAGGGGCATTTTGTTTCCAGCTTAAGTGAGAGCATAACTTCTACATATTAAGTGTGAAAGGGATTCTTCTTCATTAAGTCACGGAACTTCTCTGATCTTTTCTGCTGCAGTGTCTGACATGGGCAAATATAAAGGCTTTCTCATAATCCAGCCAATTTAAAACTGGAGACGAACGGCAAAACGAAGAAAGAAATGAGAAGAGTGGGGCCTCTTTACTGTTTTATTACTTAGTTTCACTTTGAAGGAACCCTCAGATCGCCTCAACTGATCCCGGTTTTACTGTGGCCTGCCACCCAGGGAATCTTTAAATCAGGTAATATGTCAGCCCCATGAAAGGTTCGCTGCACCTGGCTTTACTGTAAAGTAGGCAATGAAGCTGTAAAAGGCCAAGCGATGAACTGGATGCTCTCTTGCACAGCCAGGCTCCAGACCAAGGATAAAGCCAGCATTTACCTTTTCTCTCCGTCCTTCTGCGGGGAATGGAGGGTGGGGGCCTGCAGCAGGGTCTTAGCGACAGGTCAGGACGGTTCAATCCAGAAAGAAGCCAGTGCATTAAAGGGACTGATGAGACTTTGATTCATCGGGATCTAAAAGCAATGAATAAAACATCAGGTATTATCCTCAGATCCACTTGTTATTAAGATCTTAAAATAATGAATATATGCCAGACAAGGGAAGCTGGACACATTCAATCCGATGTACAGAGAAGAGGATACCTCTGAGAAATGTAAGTCGTCAACATGTGCCACACATCCAGCAGTACAAGACCCCAGGTGCACCATTAAAAATGACAAGAGCGAGTCTCGTTTTCAGGAGGAGAATGGTTGACTTCTGAAAAAGGGTGTGAAGCAACAGCAGCTTCTATTTCTGTTCTGAGACGGTGGGTAAATATCCACCAGGAAATTCTCGGACACAATTAGACGTGACCATCTGCAGGCGCCCTGCACTGCCTCGCATCCTGATTGGTTACAAATGTCAGGGGCAAAAACACAGGACATTCTGGTGGACATCTTTTCTCACAGATGCTGAACTTTCCCCAGTCCTCCTGTGTTCGATATGAGAAAAAAACAATTATTTCCAGCTTGAGGCATGTTAAATGTTGATGTACGAGCTTGGAGCTAAATACTGGAAACAGTGAGATAATTACTGCCTCTTTCTTTTTTAGAAACATTTCTATGTCTCATATAAACTGGAGAAAACCAAGTCTCTGGAAGGCAAGGCTGGTCAGGTCATGAGACACTTTCAGACCTCTTTGATGGCCTACTGTAAAGATCTGTAAAGATATTAACGCTCTGCACTATAGAGGGATTCTCATGTTTTAATCATAGACTGTATACAACATGGACATACTCTCAATGACGTCACACATTGGTTTCTGAAGCTAAGTTTTAAAACACATCAATGGTGGTCACCATATTTAAAAAAAAAAGCTGTCTCAAACTAACTTTTGGTCAATCCAGTAAAATGCAGCGACGGAGATGATGCTGCCTTATATCATAAAATCTGACTGTGTGCTGACAAAAAAAAATCTATTGTGACCACATAAACCAGGATGTAAATATGTTTATTTCTGCTGTAAAGTGGGACTTTTGCAGCAAGCCTCTAGTGGACATTTGAGGAACCACATTTCTGCACTGGCTTCATTTTTCAAAACCAGAGGTTGCTTCTAGGATATAATGAAAGGTAGAAACTTCCACTGGTTCTCTATGAAGTTTTCCTGTAAGCAAACTTAAGTTATTGGTACATTTTAATTTTTTTCAGTGTAAGTTTAATAGTTTGCAGTTTCCTCCACAGCATTACATCATTGTGTTGTGGGATTTCTTTGTCTCTTTGTGTATCTTTCTGCAGGGTATATAACATGCTGTGTTCCTAACACCAACTTTTGTCAGCTTTCTATCTCCTCGCTCTCTCTTATTATCTATCACTGTGTGTGTATTCCTCTCTCTCTTTCCTATCCCTCTGCAACTGCAACAACTCAAAAGGCTTTCTCATGGTCAAAAGCCCAACAGGTTTCCTTTAATGTCCATTCAAAATACCTCTTACAGTAGTTGTTGAAATGCCACCAGCACCAGTGGAATCTTTCTACTGATGTTTACTGTTTAATGTCAAACTTCAATACGAGTCATTCAGGCCTGACGGCTTTCAGAGTCACACCCTGAAATGA
Source organism: Labrus bergylta (assembly GCF_963930695.1). Taxonomy (NCBI): domain Eukaryota; kingdom Metazoa; phylum Chordata; class Actinopteri; order Labriformes; family Labridae; genus Labrus; species Labrus bergylta. Next base: position 24,888,115 of record NC_089205.1, read on the forward strand.
AGAAACTGAAAAAATATTCTACCCAAAGCCAGAGCTAAAAGAAGAAACCACACAGAACACACCAAGTTTAATATGACATCTTAAATAGTCCTCCAAAGTGTGCAATGATTAGACAAACACAGACTCACATAAGTCCAGCTTGAACATCATCCAGTAATAAACAGAGCAGTTACCTGAACAGGTAGCCGCAGTGCAGTCAGTCCATGTGTCCAGGTTAGCTTGAAGGCTAAAATGCTAATAGTCCTGCTGGCCTCCCAGGTGAGCAGTGTTCAGGAGACCCACCTCTTTATTTTGAGTTTCAAAAACAGCTTAAAGTTACTTTACTGCCACCTAGTGGACTGGAGGGTAGAGCAGTACATATATTGGTAATAAATGGATCACCTGTTTTCTTTGAAGTATTACCTTGTGATATTTTTCCCTCATAGTTTTTATCTTCAGATAATAATTCCCTTCTGTCCTTTTCATACATGTAGCAGTCTATCAGTTCATGTTTGAAAGTTTGCTGCTCATAGGCTGCACAGGCCACGTAGTGGTGGATTTAATTGACCTGCAACAAGAGGCCGTCTCAGGTCAGTGGTATGTCTAACTAATAGTGCACTATAAAGTCGTAGATTCCTCATTTATTTGAACGACAGTATGAACCATGTTGGCGACTAACAAGCAAAAAAAAAGGAAGACTTGGTCGGAGTTTTTTCATGCAAAAAAAAAAACCTGAGGATAACCTATTCACCCAATAAATAATGTATACTAAACTATTCTTTAACATTTTTACCTTTATTATTATATTTATTATTATCATAACACCAGCCTGCATATAATAATATAAAGAATTCTGGTCTCATATACTTTGTATTAACTTGGCATGAAAAAGCTCAAGCTCATTACAGTAACCAAGAATAGCATCACCATCAGGTTCACATTGTATTGACTGAAGTCCTATAAAGATGTATCTTTTAGTTTGCACTCTCCTGCCTCCATCAGATACAAACCTTCAGATTTTTGACCCCGTGACTTTTTCTCTGCCGGGCTGTCATCAAGTGAAATGCTGGTGGCCTACATAGACCTGCTGGGTTATCTACCTGGAACGATACTGACTTTGAAAAGAAGCAGTTAACCAGGGAGATTAAAAAGGCTTGGAAGAGGTCTGCGCTGAGCCGACTGCTTTCTTGCTCGACCTTTAAATCTCCAACACGCAGCCCCAGATTTACAAATCCATATCCGTTATATTTCGTCACACAATGGCTTCCGAGAAAAGCAGCTTGCCTCGGATCTCCAAATTGAATCAGCACCTTCACCAGTTTGCAAGGATGATGCTGAACCCCCCAAAAATGTGTTTAAACAGGCCACCCTAAATTTGACTTTAACTCTGTGAAAGGGTTCACACCTGCAGTGCAAATTCAGCTTCATGTTGATTTCTTTCAGCAGCATGATACACACCACCATTCAGTAAAATATATGTTGCACAGGTGCTTCAGCAAAGGACAAGTATATTGGTCTACAGAGGAGTTTGGTATTCCATATGAATTCTGAGGACACGTTGTGATGCGTCATTCCAATCCTATAGCCTTCTGATAACTCAGAGCCTCCTGATGCTCGTAGTATTCAGCTTCTGATGAGATTATATCAGAGCTAGGTTCACTGATCAGGAAATAAACACATTCAATACTGCGCTCCATTGCTGCATTCAGTATTATATTTGGCAAATGTTCAAGAGTGGAAAAAAACAAGAACTGAGCTGTAAAGGGTGCAAAGTTTAATCAACAGAATTTGTCTTTTTTTATCTCTCTCTCTCTTTATATTCACTCTTAAATGTGTCTCCCTAATGAGTCCTCTCAGCAGGGAGCCTTTACTTTAATTCCTTACGAGGGAGGACTCACACCAGATCAAATTAGCTGGCGTATCTGAAGAAGTTTCTCTCTAACAGTACACCATCTGCTATCACACTGGCAAGAGCATTTGTATTAAAAAAACATCACATTATAGTTCTGCAACTACGGGGTCTTTAGTTAGGCTTTGATGTTTTTTTTTTCTTTTTTGAGACACTCCTTTGAGCTTCTGGTTCGGATTTTAACAAGATGTACCTGCAATATAACTGTTAATGTAGCATTTCAAAAGGCCAAGATGACGTCGCTCGTTCTTTTTTTTTTTTATGCAACACATAGTTTGTAAAACCAACGACACATCACATAAAGTCATTTAGTAACAGATAAATGTGTGGCCGTTTCTTTTTAATCAAACCCTTAGGAGTGAAGGTCAAATGGGAAGTCTGTCCTGAGAGTGGTGTTGGAGGAAAGGTCAAAGGTCATTACAGTCTAAAGGGTTTATCCCTGAGAGTGTGAGTGCAGCCGGCACGTTCCTCCAGTTAGTTGTCTTTATTAGGATACTTAAGAACACATCTTGTGTGAAACGTGCCTGAGAGAGGAGACAGATTAGAAGACGAGCTCTGCAGTTGCTAAAAAAATAACAGCTTCAAAAAAAGCTCTTAGATGTTTTCAGCTCTACAGTTCAACCTTTTTTTTTCCTTTAATAAAAACTACATTTAGTCCTTGGTGTGATTCTAAAGAAAAGATCAGAGGAATCTTTAAGAGTTAATATGAATGCTTATATCACTCGCTTGAGAAGATAAACATTTGCTCTGTTTTTCTGAATGAATATGAAAACAAGACTGTTTCCTAACTTGAGTTAACTACATTGTTGGATAAAAAATAATGAGGGATACATATCTGTATCAACCAGACAACTATCACATACATTTGAAAAAAACAAAAAAAAAGCTGATTTTATTTTTTTAAGTGAATCCAATACACTTCTGTGAAGGGAAGATTTGAAACAAGGAATATTCATCTTGATTTATTTGGCCACTAGTGGGGAAAACAGAAAAGGTCTGATGTATGAGAAGTTGATGGAACAAGACGTGTTCTGTAAACAAACAAACAAACAAACAAACAAAATGCATTATTATTTTAAACCTGCTTAAGTGCCACAGCACCAACACATTGTGCCTCATGGCTGCCTGACTGTACAGATGGTTTTAGAGGTCAAATGACAACTTCAATTATAACTTCAGTAATTGCTGGCCCGGTGCAATCCAATGCTGGATGTTGACTCTTTGTGCAAAGCTGCTCCTTTAATCCCCCTGTTCACAGTCTTCAACACAACATGGCACACTTCCCTAATTCTCATTCTCAGCCATCCCTGCCACTGCCGTGAGGGAGCGACAGGCCGGAAATCCAAACATCGCGCAAACCTCCAACAGCAAACACAAATTAGCCGGCTGTGTCAGAAGTCCCAGCAGTTTGAATTTGACATTTCCTTACTACAAAAAACAAACAACACACACAGAACATCTTGTACTACAGCAAAGATAGGAAATGACTGAGATGATATCTTACTCCACAGAAATAGAAACCTCATCTGGAGAATTTTTCATTACCACGGAGTGCTTCACATCACACACAAGATTTGAATTCTCCTATAACAGTATTAACCAGACATACAATGGTAGGAAATTGTGATTTGAGGACACTTAATTAGAGCGTATTCAGAAATACTGCAGGAAAAATTGAATTAGGTGGGACTGCAATTATGCTTTTTAATTCAGCGGAATCTGTAAGTGGTCCTGAAAGAGAAAAATCTTCAGACCACGAACACACACGCACACACAAAGCCACGTTCTGCATTATTACACAGATCTACTTCCATTTGTAAGAAGCATTTTCATCACATTTATTCTCTGTCTTTTTTTTATGTCAGCTCGGCTCCTGCATTGCCACACCGTCTTCATTCGCTGAAAGAGCTTTCACGTTACATCGCACCACGTTTGAGGTCAAGAGAGAGTGTGATGTACCAGCTTTGTGAATGCAACTGGATGAGATCAAAAGTAAGACAGAAAAAATAACACATTCTTTCTCTCTCAGAGAGTCTCTCTCTCTCTCTCTGTATTACAGTTTACCTCTTACTGTAGCTGCAGTGCCTGGTAGAGGGCTCTACGCTTCCAGCAATTTCAGGATGAGTGTGAAACTGTGACCCACCTGAAAAGCAAAGTCACAGCTCAGCTCTCAATCACTGAAAAAAAAATCTGACAATGACACCACTGAGACCATTTATTACTTGACTTTGTAAGTTTGAAAAGGCTAAAGGACATATAGGCACTAATGAAGATAGGATTATACACTGATGCTTGCTGATTTGGAGGGTTTAGTTTTTTCTCCTGCTGCAGATAAGTCAATACGCTTGTGATTAAATGGTTCAGGATTCAGAGTTGTATACCACGGGCATGTGGTGTTTCCTGCAGACAGCATACCTGTTAAAAAATGAACTCTTTAATGCAGTATCATTAGATGTTCTATAAAGTAGTTCACAAGTCCTTCAACTTGAAGTTTCTCCCATCCTAAGCAGCCCTCCTGTTGAAGTGTCCTTGCAGTTGAACCCCTCTGCTTTAGGACTGCTGATAGATTGTGTGAATTTATGTGCATTGCCAAACCTGTCAGGGGAAAACTATTTTCCTTTTTAATTTCAGGATAGTTGCACCTACTAACCATGACCGTATACTGAGCAGACTCGTCTTAAAAAAAGAAGCTTGAAAAAAGTATTCATTGATTTCAGAATCATGAAAAAAAAAAAAAAAAATGCTACACCCAAGTCAAGTCAAAATAATCTTAAATTTAAGATGAATTTGTTTTGGACATAATCTAATTGCTAATAGGGTTGTCTCTTTGTTGTTCTCAAACTATTTTCTCACTGGCCCTGAAAGCATCTACCAAAACATACTGTTAAAAACAAAGTACAGTATTTCCCATCACACACTCATGTGCACACACTCACACTCGTACCGGCATTAACCATACGGGGAGTTCATGCTTTAATTGCTGACACTAGAGCTTCTGGCTCTCTGAACCAAATGGGTCTATCCCTTGCAGGATAGGATACATAATCCATTATCATAAATCAGAAGCACCAACACCGACAGGTGCTGCATGAATTATTAAAGGTCGGTACATTAGCACTTGTGTGGAGGTATGTGTTTGAGCCGACGTCATTGAACAGGCTAAAAGCACCACAAAAACCCTCCATCTACATTAAACAGCTTAATGCTTTGCACTACGCACAGAAATTATGAACACTGAGAGAGAGAGAGAGAGAGAGAGAGAGAGAGAGAGAGAGAGAGAGAGGAGACAAACCTACCCATCCTCCTCCTCTGCATGTAGCCAAAACACAGAGGAGGAGTATCCCTGGGATAGACAGCGCTCAGAGCAGCGTTTGTCCTCTGCGTAGCCGTGTGGTCCTATCTCTCGTGCTTGAGCTGGTACCCTTGTCTGAACCTGAGCGGGTAAGCCACGTTGCTATGAATGTGTAATGGAGAGTCCAGGGAGCTGCAGGCAGAGCAGGGGAAAAAGGTCTGCTCTGGCAAGCAGGTCTTAGGTCTACAGATCTCCATTCTAACATTAATTACACTTGAGGCAAATTCATTTGGATTCTTGCCCAGTGAGAGATAAGCTCTTACTGCAGACAAGGCAAGCAGAGGAGCCGGAGAGGAAAGGAGAGATACTCCTGATGCTGCCCTGTTCTGCTCTGCAGTGGCTCTTTTATCACACTAAGTTTTGTGGCCTCTAATGCCACGTGTGCGGAATTCAATCATCCAGACTTTAACACTGCTTCTTAAAAATACAGAAACGTCTCACAGCCCTGCAGCATTCTTACAGTGACAGATGGAATCTATGATTCAACTTTAAGGCTAAGTTTATAAAGTAGGGCATAACACCAAGTTGATATTTCATATAATTTATTACTAAATGGTTCCACCAGAATAAAGTGTATTTTGTTGTAGACAGATGAAATCCAGCTGTCACCATGGCGACTGCATCCATCCCCTCCCCTTCCCCCCTACACACCACACCCAGATAACCAACCCACAGACCCAGGAACACCCACCTCATGGATCGCTGCCTCCATTTCCTCAGATGCCTTCAAACATCTCTCATCTAACTTTGATGGTAGACAAAGAATGAAATGGTAAAAATGTTTTCCTTTACATTTTTAGTCAGTACACTTCAGATGTAACTGTGTAGTCGTTAATCATTTGTTTATTATTAAGCTAAAATATTTTCTGACTTCTATTACGTGTGAATCAAAAGACTTTCTTTCTTGTATTGATTGTAAATTGAATTCCTTTGGATCCTGGACTATAAGACAAACAAAGCCTTTTGAAGACGCCCCTTGGTGTTTAGAAATCACTGAATAGATAAAATGATTAATGTGTTCATCATTCAAAACACAACCGACAGATCAGTAATGCAAGTCATAGTTTGGCCCCTGAATGCATGGTCAGAAATTACAAACAACGAGCTTTTAAAAAATATACATCACATTTATTTGTACTGATACCAAGAGTCCGTACAGAGTTGTCTTTGTCTATTGATGTGTTTGGGCTCTACAGGTGACGACCTGTTTCCTACTTCCATACATCCAACAGTCAACAAACTGGATCACCAAGCGTTGCTTAACCACTACCAAAAAACAGAGAGTTTGACATAGCACACAACTGTGTTTGTTCTCTAAAGGTAACACAATGTACAAAAAGCAAGTCTGGAAATAGTAAGATTCTTGTTTCCATATAAAACTTTTTTTTTCCTCCTCAATGTGTGAATAAGAAAACAATGCACTTATCTCTACTGAGCTTCTGCTGCATTGCCTGTTAGGCGGCCAAGGGGTAAATTGATGCAGATAAGTAATGAAAAGAAACAGGCCGGCTGATCCCTGTATTACGACCACAGCAGCTTTTCGAGGAATTGTTCACGCTCTGCAGAGCCGCAGAGCTGCAGCAGCCGCCTGAAAGTGGTTAGACGCCAGTCAATGAGGGCAACACATGATGTTAAGAGTGAATGATTAAACAAACCTTTCCACACAATGTTCACTACAGTACAACACTACTGTCATGGTGGAAAGTTCTGTGCAAATCAAATGTCTGGGGCCTCAAAATGAAACAGGGAACTAAAAAAAAAAAAAAAAAAAAAAAAAGGGTGACGTCCGAAGAGAGCCGTATGTTAAACTGGCACACTGAACCCCCTTTGGCAGACCTCGGCCCCTCTGGGATGGTTTAAGGCCAAAGCAATCAGGCAGTCGGAGGGAGCGGAAGACCGGGTGGCTCCCACCGTGACAATGAGGACGCCACAGTGGCCTCACCAGGAAGCTGAAGGCACCAGAAGAACCAGCAGCAGTGCTGTCCATGTTAGGCTCTGTGGCGGGCAGTGCACAGAGCACTGGTTGCTTTTTGCTCGAACACCTGAGACATGGAACGAGGGAGAGAGAGGGAGAGAGAGAGAAAGGGTCAATGCTGATGAAAACAAAGATGCTTCACTAAATCTTGGCTGTGCATTCATAACTCTATTGATCTTTTGAATGAATTCTTCCTAGTGGTGATTTGTCTAGTAGGAAAAAAATAGATAAATGTATTTTTTTTGTAAGACAAGAAAATGGACGGTGAGGGGGAAATGGAAATGAGTAGGAAAGCAGCAATCCATCGCACTGAAAAGCCGCCTGTCCACATCACACTCAGGACTGCACACTTTCTCCTCATCCTGTTGCTCAGAAGTTAATTGGCTGTGCAGGAGTAGGAAGGCTTGTGTGGGCGATGTAATTAAAACAGTATTAGCCAAGGAAAACTTGGCTCGCACAACAGCTGTGGCGACTCAATTAAGGGCAGAACACAAGATTAGTACAAAGAGAAATGAGGCTGTGCATAGAGATGGGATTTCAGAGGTCATGTAATGCAGTGTGAGGGAGGAGATGAGTCGCTAACTCCCTGCTCACCGGAGGAGGTGACCAGTCGGACCTGGGAGCTGACCGCTCCCTCTCCCCCTTCGCTGAGAGCCCGCACCTCGATGATGTAGGTGCCTCCCTCTGGCAGTGAGAGGATGGTGGAGGGGTTAATGGTTCTTGTCACCTGGTTGTGGCCTCTGCCCTCCTGTTTGAGTAACACCTGCAGCACAGCGTTACACAATACACAACAGGTCAAACACACAGACATAACAAAAAGACATTAAAAGTTCAGTTTTTCCTCAGAGACAGTTCATTTCCGCTGTCAACAAATCCAGATAAGAAGTCTAAACCTTTGAAAGTAATTTGTATCTGTTTGTTCTAAGGCTTAGTACGTAAAGCTTACGTACATATTTAGATATTTGAATTTAAAGTTGACAGACTATGTGACTGCACGTGTCAGCAGAGAGGTCAAATAGGGGAACAAGGGGCTTTTTTAATGTTATAGCAAATAAGTGAGCTTCATTTTATGGCACATGCCACTAACAGCCGACTGAAGCTAACGGTTTAGAAAGCCTTATTTCACATTCGGCAGTTGAAACAGCTTGGCTCTCATATTGTGGATCATTGTTGGATGAATTCATAAACTTCTGGCAGATATCTTGCTTCCTTCTCGATAATGAGTTGTTCTGATTTCTGTTCTGCGGCCCCTCTCACCAGCTAAAACAACTTTAGTTTTATTAGTTTAAAGAACTTTTTGTCAAACCCCTCAGACAGTGCAAACTCATTGTCTCCGTCTCTCAGTTTAAGAGGTTACATGTACGGCTTTAAAATAAATCTAGAGAAGTATTGAGTAGTGTTAATGTATATTTGAATATTTAACTTAATCTACATTTCACAGCTTTTGTCCCTTCTATGATAACATGTGACAAACAGACTTGATTCATTATGAGTAGTGTTATCAAGCAGAGTCTCGTGTTTCTGCTCATCGTTGGTAAATATTGCTCCGATAACTTGTGTCCTCTCTCTGTTAGCATATTGGGTCTTCCCATGAATGTTTATGTCTTTTTTGTTTTGAAAGTGAAGAAACTCGACTTCAGACTCGGATAATTACCATGTACCCGATGACATCTGATTCGTTGTCTTTGGCCTTCACTGGGTCCCAGCTAAAAGTCACGTTGTTGCCCTCTTGAATCCACATGAGGTTGGATGGAGGCTGAGCCGGAGCTGAGGACAGAACGCAAAAAAAAACTCTGGGTGCAAATTCAAACAGACTTTTTAAGCTGAGTTTCAACCAAGTGGGTCAATTACTACACTTTTCCCCGGGGATTTGGAGCCAACTTAACAGGTAGCCTCTATTCCATAAATAGCATTACATGATTAGTGTCAGTGCTGCACTCACGGGCTTTCCTGGTCCTGGCTGTGACAGCGGCAGTGGCAGGACCCTGCCCGATGCTGTTGAATCCTTTTACTGTGATGAGATACATACTGTTGCCCTCCAGTCCTGTCAGAACCATGGACGTTTCATTCTTTAAAGTTCTCTGTTTCCTCCCAGACTCTTCCTGCTCTGAATCGTTCCAGTAGCTGACCTGTTTAAAAAGAGACAACAAAAACTTAAAAATAAGTACCTAAACCCGTGCAGTCAGGTGATCTTGCTCTGGAGAACTGTCGGATAGCGTTGGCAAATAGAAAACTGTGAATAAATCAGTTCACAAGCACCTCGTATCCTCTTGGTTTTCCAGGGCCAGGATTGGGCGGTTTCCAAGTGACCCTAATTTCTGATGAAGAAATGCTGTGAGCTTTCACATCAGACGGTGCTTCTCTTGGCTCTGTGAATATGAGGTCAGAGTGAAGGCTTTTAGAAATGCTGAAAACTGACTTCCCTCAGTACTGTTTTTTTTCAAATCCATGCAACCACACAAATATGAACTCACCCCCCTCGGCAGAATGGATGACGACAACTTTGCTGAACGGCCCGTCTCCTTTGTTGTTATACACTCCGACCTTCACTTCAAACGGGGTGAGGGGAGGGAAAGTCTCGTCTCTGTATTTGTAGGTCGTCGAGTCTGCTGAAGTCACCATCTTCTCCTTCCAGCCTCTGGACCCGTTGGCACGGAATGCAACAATATACCCAAAGCCCTCGCCGTTTTGAAACTCCTCCGATACAGGCTGAAAACACAGGAGAGAGAAACACAAGGATCAAAGAGGGCCTTTCGCTGAGAAGAAGTGCAAACGTGGTTGAATAGCACTGTGAAGGTGGATTATTCTCATATTTGACGAGCATCTTCAGCATGAACAATGACTCTTTCCTCGATGTTATTTTCAGATTTCACTTCACCCCCCCCCCCCCCCCCCCTTCACTGTAGCTGCCTGCCAGTGTTAATAAAGATGCGGTCAGTCTCCAGTAATGGAAACAAATTATATCTGGCTCTGTTGTTCCCATCATGTAGCAGTTTATCTTTCCATGTGTGACAGCAGGATTTTTTGGGACACAGGTTCTGTGTGCTGGCTTCCATGTGTATCTGCGGTTTTGTGCGGAAGTGGTGGAACTGGGAGCCGTCTTCCACAGCTGCTCCGTGTTTAATCAAATCAAACGGCAATTTATTAAGTGAGCTGGAATTTAATTAAAAATATGAGCTGCAGGGATTGAATCGTTGGCTATATTTAATAAATGACAAACACCTGTACACCTGTTTCTGGCTCCAAAAAACGGCTCCTGCTGTAAAGTGTTGATTTGCATAGGCTTCAAAGTAATATTGTCCCCTGAAGGCATCCGCCAAATTAGCCATCTAGTCTGCGGAGGGTTTGCTGCGAGATGGAGTTGTAGTTCACATTTCATTCAACAGGCACCAATCACAATGACTGCGTAATTACAGGGATGATCAGTGGAAATAAATGAGCTGCCATCAAAGTTATTATCGAAAGCTGGCGATACTTTTAAAGAGATGCAAAGGAGTGAGAGTCTTTAAAAAACAGCATGAAGAAATTATCTGGTTAAGCCCAGGCAGACTTGCTGGTTTGGGAATGGAGAAAGTGACAGAAAAGTGTGGACACAGTGAGAGGGCCGATCCACCTGAGGAGAGGCTTTTGGATGAAATTGAGGGGCCCTGCTGGACTCAGTGACGGTGACTGTGGGGGCATCACTAATGGTCCTCCTCCCAATGGCTCCCCGTGACAAAAAAAAAAGAAAAGAAAATCTCTCTCTCTCGCCGTCGACTGTAATGAGACGCCTGAATGAAGCTGCAGAGACTGTTTAGTCATTCATCCTGCTTAATAACCCTGCCCACCATGGCCGTCCACTCTCTGACAACTCTCCACAGATGATTGGAGAGGCAGAACTGCCATGCGGCTCACATGCCTCGACTGCCAAAAAGGGCCGACATTCCTGCTCCGTCTCCTTTAATATCCATCTCCATTGATCACTGACAAAGTCCTGATTTATTTCCAAAAGCGTTTAGCAGGAGCGGGGAGAAATAGGGCAGAGCTTAAAGCGACTTAAAAATGCAGAGAAGCAAAAAAAGGAGGACGCGGCACTAAGCGAAGCGTCTCAGCATCGGCCCGTTGTACTCTGAAAAAAAAACAACTGACAGAATCATCAATGTGTGACCAATTATTGTACCCTACAACGGGGGAGAAAGAAACACTATGTTTTAGGTAGTGCTTTAATTCTGCACTTTGTACACTCTGTACTTCAGATGGGAATTGATCTTGTGGCTAAACAAACTTCTGAATAAAACTTAGGAACAATCTGACTCACTTCTATGCGGATGCTTGCACAGGATACAAGTTGTTCCAATCTGTAAAAAAATCTGCATATACACAGTTTCTTGAGTACCATAATGAGAGAGGATTCCACACATCACAAAAATCACAGTTTGTAATTAAGATTCAGCACAGTGTGAGGGTCTCTATATCGTGGTTTTTATGTCTAACCAAGCACCAGGGGAGGATGTGTGTAACATTAAAGTATCCCATAATCATCCTGCCAGCACTGGGTCCTGTAGTTATTTATAAGGAGGTCGTCATCGTGTTATACTAGCTACTCTAATGACACTCTTGAGTTATAAATAGGAAATGGTGTAGAAGCAAACATCGACCCCATCTGGAATGGACATTATCCCCCATAATGTGCCACCCAGGGGCACTTCTCCTCATGTGAAGGTTATCCTCCCAGTGGCAGTTGGGCTCCCATACTTAATAACTACAAGAATAACTGTCAGTCGCTTCCACATCTGTTCACTGTTCCCCTGTTAATTTATCCTTCAACTGATCTCAATTGCAAATTCTCAGCTTTTCCTCATAGTGATTCTGTACATGCGGCTCCTTGAACCTGGCTGGGAGCCAAGCTGTCCACTTGGAAACCGCTCATACTAATTTCCTCGTTACTCGGCGTGTGAGATTTATTACCTTTTTGTACAATCATTGTCAAGACTGAGATTGCAAACAGATAGCCGTAAACATCCCTGGATTTTATTGGGAAGGACTCTGAGATTCAAGGTTAATCATCATCGCGCCTCTCTGGTGGGACCAAATTAAAAATTCACAACATCTTAATCACTGGGCCGGCTGATGCAGCTCTGTGTAAAACAACGGGCCACACGGCCCAGCTGGCCTCTCTTTTTCAGCTCGGTCAGCACATTCTGCAATTGTGACAAAGTTGTGCCCTCAAACTCTGAGACCCTGGATGGTTAAACAAATTTCCGGCAGATTTAAAGCGGGACCCGTTTTAAAATGCAATGTGCTCTGTGTCAGTGATGAAGCGGGAGCTTTTGCCCTGCTTGTAATGAAAATCTGCACATGGAAAACACACTTTGACACAACCTCTTAAAAAACTACAACCAAGGTAGTGATGAGGAAATGAAAGCACACCATCCTGGGCTGAAATGATTAGATGTCTGCATTTAAAGATCATCTATAAATCTGCCAATAGCCATGATTTCAATTCAATTTAAGGATGGTCTTAGCAAAATGATCCTCACATCTATCCTCTTGAATACTAATGCTTGTTTTGTATTCTCTACTGCTGCCATGAATGTATTTCCCCTGTGACCAATACAGTTAAATCTTTATCTCACACCCGTGCTTCCTCTTTACAATAACCACTTCAACCTCTGATCTGGTGGAACAGCATCCTGCCCTTCTACACTGAAGCAATTTCCCGTTTGGTTTGTTCCTTTGATGGAACGGTTGAAGCTTTTCTTCCAGGCTCAACCTGCTCAAACACCTCCAATGTAGAATTACGATTCGGTGAAATAGAATGTGACTGAAGATGGGTCCACAATGTCGCCCCTCTCAAATGTGGGAGAAAAAAAGAAGATCACTTTGCCTTAATGATGGGCGCTGACACGACCCCCCCCCCCTCACAAGACAGACCCTTTCTCTCCTGGTAGAGATAACTAACCTCCACCTTTGTGCTCTCCCACTGGATCTGATGTGAATCTCTCTTTTCTATCAGAAGGGTCACAGCTTCCTGGGAGTTCACTGATTCCACACCTGGGTTATTTCACCTCTGTCGCCACAGCTCTGGTGTTGACCTGTTTGTCCGCTGCGCTAGTGGAGGTACACAATTAAACAACAGAGTGTGTGCACCTGTCTTAGCTGGATGGGGTGTTTTTCTGATCAAGGGCGCCAACGTATATGACTTTAGCACTTTATTTAAGCAACACTTTAAAGCTAAGAAAACTCTGGGGCTCCGGTAGCATAGTGGCTAGTGCGAGCATGCCATGTATGGAGGCTATAATCCTCCAAACGAGCTTTCTGGGTTCAAATCCGGCTCCTTTCCTACATGTCATTCTCCACTCTCTCTCCCTCCTTGACTTCAGCCTCAATCCACTGTCCTATCTCTAAAATAAAGGCATAAAAATCCCCCAAATAAACCAGAAGGAAATGCTGACTACAGCTAAAGTCAATCACTGCATGAAGGAACCACAAACTGATTTGCATTTAAACACCAAGCTGTGGTAAATTAAACTATTTAGAAGTCAGTCTAGTTTAAACTTAATCTAATTGAGCTCCTTGTGATGGGAAGGCAAAGAGAATTCACCTGCTTCTTGTAATCGGTTTTAACTGCAAAGTAATACAAATTTAAGATCAAGTACACGTTAACGGGCTTATTAAGAGATTGGTGCAGATAATTCAACAGCCAGAGGACAAAATGGTCAAATGTGGTTTTCTGAATTTGATGCTTCAACTGTTTTCTTTAACCTTAAATAAACTGCTCACCATAAGAATCTCCCCCTCAGAAAGACCTTCCCTTAAACCGAGTGTTTCAGAAAGAGTCTTTAAACCATCGGTGCAGAAGTTGTCTTTGCCCAGATGTCGTCAACCTCGGATGCTCAACGTTCCTCTTTAAATATTCCTTCTGCAAATCCCTCAATGCATCCGCCTCTTCCAGGAACATCCCCACACTCCTCTCTTTATTTTCACTCGAGCCGCTGAAACTTTCCTCTATGTTTTAATTAGATCCCACTGTGATGGTTCAGGGAAAAAGACAGCAAGCACAACACAGGTCCCCAGCACGCAACACACAAAACTGCAGCTCCTCATCCGATCTCACCTGAAGTGAACACAACTGGCTGTAAACTAAATGCAACAATCTGAGCATCTTCAAATCATTAGACCGTTTCCCTTCAAGCGTAGGAACCTCAAGGACTAGCATCTTCCATCAACTGTTCTTCACCCCCCCCCTTAATAACGTCTGACAAGTATTCCCAGGCAACAGAAAGTGAAGGTGTTTAATGAATGGCACATGCAGTATAGCTACCTCTACATGATTATTAAGACACACTCACATGCAGGATTTATTACTTAGTGACAGTTACGCTCCTCAGGGAGCGATGACAAAGCTGTTGTTTCAGAACAGAAGTTTAAAGTCAACCTTTATTCAGCCCCCTTGTTTTCACTCTTGGATTACAACACTGATTCTCAGCCTGCGGGTTTGAAAATGTTTATCGTGGCAGATGGAGGATGATAAAATCTCTTACATACAGATCTTTTATTTATTTATTTTTTTACATGTGGTGAATAATAATATCACGTTATTATTACTCTGCAGGATTCTTTCTATATTTAATCATGAATAAAATCCCTGAAATAGTCATCAGTCTGTATTGGTATGCCTCCAACAGCGCAGAATGTGCTGTATGCAAACTTTCTTATTATGCATGTTCATACATTGTTCATTATGAAGGCAGCCATGATATGTATTATTAGTACGGTTATGTTTCATTGGTGATTATTATAATTAGCTTAACGTGTTTCCTCTTTAATGTAGCGTTCAGGATCCTCATCATGCTTATTAGTATCACTGTGACACCACAGATTATTGTAAGCCTTCTTTAAGGGTGGCTGACTTGATCTGCTTTTGTTTCTGAAACAGGGAATGTAAACTAAACTGCACAAAGTGATTTAAGACCAACGACCAAGCCATGTGTCTAGACTCTTTTTCTCATCTTCTCAATTATTTATGAAGATGAGCACCTATTTCCTTGTTTGTCTTGTTGACAGGAAATAATAACTGAGCATCTCGAGTCGAGGCTCGTCAAACCCACAGACACTTAAGTGTTCTTACGCCCTGAGTTCAGAAAAGAAAAACTGCCACACACAAAAAAAAGCCTTGAACGTGGAATAAAAGAGGACTTTTATGAAAGACAGATCCTATCTCAGCACTGAGACTTTTCAAGAGGTCGAGTGTCATCTGTACTGAATGTTCCAACTGAGAAAGAAACAGACTATGAAATAACATCGACTTATTCTCCAAGACATGATGGGTGTCAAATAAATGTGTGAACGTCAGATGTCTGAGCTTTCTGAAGTTTGAACAATATAAATTCATATTACTTAGTGTGTTTAAAACTGTCATGAACTTCACTGGAAAACACATCAGTGTAAAAAGAACAAATTCTACTTATTTCATATCGATCATCATGGCAGTCTTTATGCTGAACAAGCTAAGATATAAGATCAAATTTAATGGATTATTCCATCACTATCGTTCAGCTCCACATTCAGATCTCTAAAGACAACTCAAGACTTTAGGAGAATGTCATTCTATTATAATTATTTCCCAATGTTTATAACAATATTACAAATAATAATATTAACTGTAATAATAATCCATTTTATTTGTATAGCTCTTTTAAAAACACAGCTTAACAAAGTGCTTTTACACAAAAACAACAAACCACGACAACAAAGCAACCCACGGCAGAAACACCCAACCAACAACAACAACAACAACAACAAGCCCCCGACAGTAACAGAACCCAGACAAAGACCCGACCACCATCAGAACCAAAACATCATCAGAGTTCAGGCGACATCATAGCTTGTAATAACTCTTGTAATAACACAGGAAGCCAGGGAACTTAGGATGAGAATAAGAGGGCTGAGGATGTAAGAAGATCAAAAAGCAATGAAAAGAGAGAGAAACAATAATGGCCAACAGGGTAACCTGTGCACCCGAGCCTCTACGGTCTCAAGTGAGCACTGTTGCAGGAACATACCATGAAAAATGAATCAAAACTCTGTAGCACACTGAAAATAACTTTACTGTATTATATTGTGAGCGAACCCAGCAAGTTCTGATTCAATTTTAATTCAAACATGATCTTTGGTTGTGGCATAAGAATAAAAAAAAAAAGAAGTAACAAAGTCCTTAAAAAATAAGGTAGAAGTAAACAATTTTCATCCCTACACCTTTCTCACTTTTCTGCTATGAACTCATATATTATTAATTCCAAACTCTCTCTTGTTTCATGGAGATAGACATCTACTACACTCTCACTGCAGATTTTTAGATTTTTTTTTCCATTCAACAGAAATCAGAGTTTGCTGTCCTGACTCAAGCAGACCTAATGTGACATGCGTGTGTGTTTTTTTTCCCACATAGGTTGTCATTGCTGGTGCTGCGGAGGATGTTTGACGTGGAACCTACCTCCCACGAGATGACCAGTTCGTGCCTGCGGCCGTTTCCTCCGCTGACGTTGGCCGGTGCCACTGACGGGACTGTGTGAAAGGGAAAAGGTTAACGCTGCATCACTGCCCCAACACAAATAACTCACTTCTGCAAAGTTTTTCTTCAGAGCACTAGACTAAATGAAAGTACAGAGAAAAAAAAACACATTTCCTGAGAGGAGAACGGCCAAATCCTCTAATTATAACCACAGGAATGTGAGCTAAATCAACATGTTATCGATGCTAAAGTTTATCCTATGATAAAGCAAAACAGGAAATTAGTGACTCAACTGAAAAAAAAAAAACATGCTAAAACAAATTCTGAAGGAAACAAACCTTTGAATGATTAGAAAAGATAACACTCTCATTGTTGTTTGTCTGTATTTGTGCCTGCTTTTTAGTACCAGTCAATCATCTTGAGGGGGACAAAAGGGTTTTTCAGAGCTGCATTTTCATTTGGCTCCCTTGTGCTGACATTAGGATCATGGATTATAACTTGAATGTTTGATACCAGAACTTTGTGTGGATCCAGTAATTAGTCTGTTAATTATGCTGAAGAGAAAGGACAGATTAAATAAGCTTCTTCCAAATGACCACTGACCTTTGTAATTATTACATTTTTAGAGATGAGAAATGAGCAGTCAGCGGAGCGGCACGCCTCATCCACTCTGTCTCAGCTCATTTTTTGCAACACCATAAATAGTGCATTCTGTCTTTGCCTCGAGGCACATTCAATGACTGCCTGCTTGAGCAGAACCACTAAACTCGTTGCAATTCATGTAAGCAGCTTATTTTCAACATCTTGCCCAATTAAAATGGAGTATATCGACAATGGAAATTAAACTTGGTCATGAAGTGGCGTGCGGGGGCACAAGTTAATGTAAGCTCTCTAGCTACAATAAATCATCAGCTGGAATTTGAACCCAGCGTGTTATATAAAGTTCCTGGAATCTGGGTGATTATGTCTGTCAAGATGTGACTTGAATGTAGCTTCCACCTGGCACTGATGACGGCTAAGAGGATTTACCTGCTTCTTTAGTCCTGACTCCTCTCGAGGGAGCACTGGGATCTCCGGTGCCGATTGCATTGCTTGCCACCACCCTGAACTCATACTCCACCCACGGGTTGAGCTGCACAGCCATAGCCGACTCCATGTCGCCTGTCACCGGGTCTGGGTCTGCAGACAAGAGTGACTCTGATCAGGATGAGCAGCACATAACAGCTCCTGTACTAATGCTCTATAATGTTCTCATTCTGTGCAGTTTGTAGACAGTGTTTGGCATAATTCCCCCCTAGAAAACAATACCCACATGACCTGCTTCATTATTATTATTATCATTATGTCATGATTTGGTCTTTTCTAGTTTTGTATTTCAGTGTTTAGTGTTTCTTTATGTTCTAGTGTGTTTTGTTCATTCTTGAGTTCTGTGTGTCTTCAGTGTTTCCTGTATTTATTTTGTAGTTGTCCTCAGTGTTTCTTGTGTTCATTCCTTCCTCTGTGTGTTTCCCTCCATTGTGATCGCCCTCATTGTCTTCACCTGTGTCATTAGTCTCACCTGTGTTTGATTACCCCATGTCTATGAGTCTCTGTGTTTCTTCCCTTCTGTGTCAGTTCATTGTATGTGTCGGTTGTTGTATGTCAGTTTATGCTCCTTGTTTTCTCCTGTTTGGATTTTGGAAGTGAGTTTTTGTTTGTCTTTTTGAAGAATAAATAGTTTTTGTTTCATTAATAACATTGTATTATTGTATTATTATACTGTATTATTATTATTTAGCATCTATATATACTGTTCATTCTTATATATATTTTATTATGTTATCATATTAGTCTATATTATATTACATTTCATTATATTACACTAGATTGTTCATATTGCACTATATTATATTATATAACTGCACTCTGCATTACTGTGGTACAACACTGCCTCTCTTCTCTGCTGTTTACATTACTTTCAGCTATTTATCATACCAAGTCACTTTAATCATCACTTGTCACTTTATCTTGTCATTCTCTGCACATACTGTCTCGATTCCCTGCATAGTTAACTTCATCATTCATTCTGTACTTGTATATACCCCCTATTTGTATTTATCTTATCTAATCTATTCTGTTTAATTTGTATTTTGTATAACCTTACTTGTTTGTGCTGCTGTAACGCCTGAATTTCTGGGGATCAATAAAGTACTTTCCTATCCTATTTCACTTTACTAAGTATTACTTTAGAGTACTCACATTTCTTTTTTGTTGTAACGATGAATGCAAATATTAGTACTGCAACTCAAGTAATCCGCTAATTAGTTACTTAAAAGGAAAAACAATTGACATATTTTGATTTAACTTGAAACATCTGCGCTGTTTCTGTTTCTCTCTTACTCGTGTTGTGATGCAACAGTGATGATGAATACAGCATCATTCTCCTTTGAGGACAAACATCGTAGCTCTTGTGAGCAACTTTTGGTTAGTGGTGATTTTGGCGCCCCCTGTGGACAAAGCGGTTCATCGTATATCTTGCTGATGTTGCCCTGCATACGTGTAAAGGCTTTATATGCGATTTTTTGATCCAGCAGATGTCGCCCTTGAGCACCAGAATGAGACCAAAACAACTCGCGCTGCATTGTTGTGTTAGCATGCTAATGCTAGCGATCTTTATTATGCTGGTATCTTCACACTGCATGTAAATTTACCTGAAATGAGCGTGATCTAGAAACACAGTTAAGCAGTGAGTACAGTATGTTATTCTTCTTTTCTCTAGTCCCTCAATTAAACAACTTTTATACGTGAGGGGAGGAGTCAGCCGGCCATCTGGGCGATGTAAACAAACTGAAGATAGGACTCTGAAAACTCTGAAAACATCACAGACAGTGGGACTCGGGTGTTACACCCATTGTAGACAGTCATGACTCACAGAGTTATTACATTTAAGGGACAAGGGACATTACATTTAAATGTGAAAAATCAAATATAAAGCAATAATAATAATGGAAATATCGAACCTGTCTTCCTTTAGAAAGTTCTATCTAATCACAATTTGTAATGGAAAATATTTTTAACAGGGCTGTTTCTTTAGCACGCTTGCCTGACACCTACCCTCTATCTCATTAAAAAGATCAATATAGAAATAATCAATCTAGTTTGTTGATGTTCTTGTTCGCTTCTGTAGCTCATATGAACACATCAGTATTCATTTCAGTCTATTTCAGAAGTAGCTCAAAACTCGTCACAGGAGCTTTAAGTAACATCTCTTGAGTTACTCGATCGATTGAGTATTTTGACAGACTGTGTGAAGATGATCTCTATCCTCTGACTTGTGAAATAGCTGCCTTTCATCCAACTATGTACATCCCTATACATGAAGGGTAAGACAGAGGGAGATAACACGGCCAGGTAGAAATGTCATTATAATTCACTGCACATGTTTTTCTTTTGATTAGTAAATGAAAAGGTTTAAACTATTTACCTATAAACAATGTGAAATGTCGATCAGTCTGGGTCCATTTATTCTGGTGAGGTGTTTATATGAAGCAATCTTATTCAGTTTGGGCTTTTAAACAGATTTTTAATCAGGAAAAATAGGCTCTCTGTTAATGGCTCTAATGATCCTAAACAAACAGAAAAGGCAATAAGAGAGTTTTTTATGGTTGAGCGTTCTTGCTGAAATTGTTGGCTTTCATTGCTCTGTTGCTGGCTAAGGCAGACATCTGACCTCACACCACAGACTGAGCAGCTGTTTATTTCTTTATCCGAAGGCCTGACTGAGACAAGCATGAGTTGAAGATGTCTGGCAGAGCACCAACATGAAGACACCAAGTGCCTGCTGATGTCTGTGTAGCAAACAGGAAGTCTCACCTTCAAAGAATGATAAATCTGATAAACTAAGTCTTCCAAGTCTTTGTCCATTACGTACTTTTGTTCCCTAAAACTGGGGGATAATTCCTACACTGCTAACACCTGTAAGTAAAAGCTGCGAGTTGACAGTTTAAACCTCTTAGCCATTGTTTCATTTTAAATCCAGTTTACTGCTGAACAGAGCCAACAAAAGAAAAGAAAAAAAGACACAGCCATTGTCTTGGTTCTTATAGTCTTGCACAGTTTTGCACCTTCCCTCCGGATTTGCTGTGACTCTGCATATTTCAACACCAGCTGGTGACGACAACACATTTACCTAAACCTTGCATTTGATGTTTTGATGTCTGAACAACAGCTTACAAGCAGCTTTAGAGCACATTTGGAGATACAACTCATTACATGGAGGAAAGCTGATTTCAATCAATTCTTCTGCAGGAGACCGAGAGAGCGACGTGATTATACAACACATCCACAAACCGAAAAAACCTCAAGTTGTATGAACGTACTTTGAGTGGAATTACAAGCAGGTAACACAACTAATCTAGTTTCTTCAGACCTTCCATAATCCACCTCTGTCAATATTGATCCTGCAACAACAAACAAACATTGACTGAGAGCATATCCGTGTCACAAATGAAGCAGAGGTCTCTCTGTGCTAACTAAGGCAACATTCAGCGACGTG
Source organism: Labrus bergylta (assembly GCF_963930695.1). NCBI lineage: Eukaryota > Metazoa > Chordata > Actinopteri > Labriformes > Labridae > Labrus > Labrus bergylta. Next base: position 24,909,357 of record NC_089205.1, read on the forward strand.
GCGGCGCTTACACTCTTATCATCCAAAGCAGCTCACAATGAGAGCGCGCTGTCAGGCAGGCTGCTCTTCAAACACGAGCTGATAACTCTGTTTGCAAGGAGTGGGAGCTAAAAGCCCAATCCCCTTCATGCTAATCTTAACAAGTTCAACACTGACAATACATCACAGAGTCCTAATTGTGCTTTATCAAATTTAATGTGGCTGAACAGACATGATGTGAGAGGAGTGTATACAAAGTATGATTTATATATCTGTGGGGATGAATCATTATCACACCTTAAACTCTGCTATTATGATCTCACGGCATATTAAGATGGATTACACACAATGCCTAGTAAGCCTTCATCCTTTTAAGCTAAGTGATAGTAATTGATAGCTTTTCTGTCAGGGTTCACAAAAAAAAGAAGCTAATGCATTTTTTTTTAAGAAATGAGCGCATTTCTATCAAATGAACATGGATAAGTCTTATAATTCAGGCCCAAAAGGTTAATTTCCCCACTATAATCGCTGATGTATCACAGAATGAATTCACAGTAATGACATTTGATATGGACTTAAATCGCTTTTTGTTAAGTTCTTTTGAACAACAGCCAAGATCAAACACTAAAAACCAGCTAGAGATGGAACTGCATTTCTACTTTTGGAACAGGCATCTAAAAAGTCCTGCACAGAGGTTAGTCCAGAAGAGGCCAGCGTGTCCAGACTTGTTCTATAGGGGTTGCCCAAGTGGTGCACAAGGTAACTTGTTTGTCTGTACACAAACACACAACTTTATAATAGACGGAAAACTTGTATGAGTAACGGTGTAAAAAAAAAAACCCTGAATCCTTTACTTTGTAGATTTGATTTAAAGTCTATTGTGTTAAAGGGATGTATCTCTGTGTCCTTGTGAAGTATACAGTATGAAAAACACCTATAGTTGTTGAAAATGTTCTCTATCTCTTGGTTCACATCTGAAAATCAGTTTCCCCCAGACCACCAGCACTGCCAGAGGACATAGATGTTGGCCTGGGAAAGCTACAGGCTTTGTCTGTTTGGATCTGTAGTCCTCTGCCTTGCCTGAATTGCCGACTAGCTTACTTTTCAAAAAGCGAAAAATGGGACCAAAAATACGAGCTTAGAGGATTTCATGGATGAGGATACACTTGCCTACACAGATATTACACAGAGCCAGGATGAGGCTGTGGTGCGTCCTGGTTCATGTAGGGACAGCCTGTGCGGCCCCTGAAGGTGGAGAACTCGGCCTCCCTCTGTCAATATCGCAAACACTGAGGAATTCATTGCTTTAACCGTTAACACCAGTGACGGACATCTGGGTGAAAAACTGGGTGAATATTCCCTTGAATATATAAAAAGTAATTATGTCCCTTTAATCCGGTGACCTTGTTCTAGTTTGGCTTTTCTTCTCTGCTCCCTACATGACTTTGGACCGGATTAAGGCCCCATATTAACCCCCGCTGCTCTAGATGCTGCAATTTTCACCTTATTGATTACCTGTTTTGACAGTTTGCCAGCCTAATGAAAATGGGCTGCGGGCCTGTAAATTATAGGTGCTGATAGGGCTGTGGTTGTCCAGGCCACGAGTCCAAGAGAGGGTAGCTGTGGTATCTGTGATCTCCTCCACTATCACTACTCCAGGGGGTCCTGGAGGACCTGGTGGGAAAGACAGAGATTAAATTACAAGTGTGAACGGCTGAACCACCAATGCTTCAGAAATGTCAAGACACAGGGGGAAGGTCAGTGTTTAAATCAATTCCAAGCTGGTTCATGATTTGAAGTCTTCATTATGCATTGTAGCTATTAGACACACTAATGAATGCAACCATGCATATATGTGCATCTGTTTGCACATGGTGACAACGTCAATAAATCGTTGTAATCGTCTCACAAGCAAACCACGAAAGAAATTCACCATTTTGGCTGACACAGGTCTGCATGCCGATTTAAGGATACTGAATCTTTTTTGAGTCAGTCTGCCAGTTCTGCGGTGCACGTCTGTGTGGTAGACCTTCCTGTGTTTTAATACAGCTGAACATATGTTTACCTCGGTCTTCAGAAGTAAATGTAATCTGCCAGTGTAGCAAACGTCTGAGGACTCTGGGGGAAACAGCTGTAAACAGAAAGCTGGCAGCTGGCACGCTCAATGAAAACCAATGTAGTGTGTCCCCAAAAAGTGCCCATTAGACTGTTCCACTGAAAGGTGCATTTGCATTTCAGGACATTAAGATGCATTTTGTGTCACTATAGGTACAGCAACCTCTTTCTTTGTGTTACCAGCCCCCGTGGCAATTAATTCTCCTCTGCATCAGTGCTTAATGAGAAAAAAATACATCACATAGTTCTCTGAAGAGGCCTGAACACAATGTCACAACAAAGAAATATGTTTTAGGGGAATTAGAAAGATCCCAAAGGCAGTCTATAAACTTCAATAGGACAGTGAGCTGCATGGACAATACTCATTCTGATATTAATTATCTTCAACAATCAGAATCAGCATCACAGATCCTGACAGCCAGACTCTTTATTCAAGTCTGTTTTACAGCTCATATTAAACTTGTTCATGCAGACAGACCGTCTGTCCAGCAATACTCACTGTGACCATGAAATAATCAGCCCTAATGCCCAAAAGGGGGCAATAAAGTGGAGACAGACATTGTTCAACAGTCTCCTCCATGGAGCACATTTCTTAAGTCTTATGTGATTAAGAAATTCCAAAAATCTTCTGGACGTGTTACATTTGAAGCCTCGTTTCCTGCATTCACAGACATTGTTATATCATCCCACCATAAAGGGATTGTAAGTGAGTAAAGTTTATTTATAAAGCACCTTTCAAGAGGAGACATCACACAATGCTTCGCAGACAAAGGGTTAGAGAAAGCAGAGACATGAAAAACAGACAGTTACATAAAATCAAAAATGAAGACAGATCAAACAAAGGCATGTCTGAACAGATGGGTCTGGAACTGCTTTTTAAAAGTTACAACAGTTTGACACGACATCCTTTTCACTGGACTCAACTTTCCAACAGTTATCAGTATCAGAATGGTCACTTAAATGGAAGCAGTCGGTCACTGATTGTAGTAAAAAAAAAGAAAAAAAGCGTACCACACATCACAGTATATCAGTAATGGACAGATAACTCACCTCTAACGAGAAGCTCAGCCTCTGCAAACACAGTGTCAGCACTGGTCTGGGCCCGGCATCCGTACTTTCCGGCGTGCTTCAACAAAATGCTCCTAATCATCAGGTCCACTGTGGAGGACTGCTGCAAAAGGCAAAGAAAAACAACAACAAAAAAGTGAAGTCTTAAGGAAGCCTAAATGTGCTTGACAGGGAGAAAGTGTGATTCCATTACATCGTGTAGAGGCTCATGCGGCTTGAGAGATTTCTGTTTAATTCAGGTGCTTGCTTGCTTGCTGCTACATTCTTCAGCTCCCAGTATTTTCTGTGTGCTGAAATGAGAAATGCCTAAGGCGAGACTGGGAATAATTCAAGGTCTACAGGCAGCTGTTTAGCTTGAAACCTGATTAAAATTACAAACCATGCATCAGCCAGGAATCTGTTGGGCCTTTAAAGAATTGTCACTGCAAATACTTTCCCTGCAGAGCCTGGCTAGTAGCAGAGGACACATCAGGCCAGATGTGATTTTAACATCCACTGTTGATAAAGGAATAGAGACATAAACAAGACTCCCCAGTCTACAGCAAATGTGGCTTCGAGTTTCATTTCATTGTGTACACATTAATGTTCCTTTTTAAAAACTGTGGAGAGGGGGGATTTAAAAAACTGCCTTGTTCAAACAATAAAAGTGAATTCATCTTCTTTAAACTCTGGAGAGAAAACAAACCTTTAATTGGTAAGTGCCAACAGGGCAGGAGTCATATCTGTCATAAACTTTGTATATTCCCGACAGTTTCTGTGGTAGATAATATTAACTGATCGACACAGACAGCTCATAGATACCATCTAAAACTGCATGCACATGAGGAGAGCACAATTTTCTGATATTGAGCTCAGCAGAACACCTCTGTTTACCATATATGGTCAACAAGGGGAACACAGGTGGTAGTAAGGAAATGTAAGGTAAGGAAGGGTCCACTCAAATGGAGAAAAGGGTTCAAAGGTTGTTAGGTGGGGGTTATTTCTGTGTGAGATGGACAATTATGAAATTGTGAAACAGACTGTGGATCATCTTAGATTTATTCAGCCATGGTCAGACAACACAGAAACACAACACACATGGCTGACAAAGTGCAGACCATCGCTGACCCATGCTGACCAAGATCACACAATCATTGACAAAGTGGCCATCATGGGCAAAATGGCAAAGTCTTCATTACACAGTGTTGCTTATATTCTGCTAGAAGGTACAGCCCACAAATTCCTTTCCATTTGGGTACATCACTATAAAACAATAAAGATGACATGACACTGATTTGTATACGTAACAGATGTAGACTCTCTGTCTAGTAAACAGTTGCTGACAACATATAGTTGGCTCCTATCCATTTATAGATCTGCTACTACTTAGGTGCTTCACCCATATAAGGTTAACGCTTCACAGACCCAAAAGTAGAATTACTGTGAGATGGTTGACACAATTTAAAGATATGTCCACAAAATTATCAAGATGAATGAATCCATGAAAATACGTACTAACAAAGGTGAAATGGAAAAGGTTGAAACTATGTTGTAACCTTGATGCTGAAGGGAGGCAGAAGAAGGCTCTGTGTGTGTGTTTATTTTGTGATTACATGAAGAATTTACAACATCTTCCGTTGAGGATCCTTGACCCTGATCCTTCGACCTCACCTAGAGAGACTCATGTCGAACAGAAAGACCCCTTCATTATCGTTCTTCCTGTTTGTCATTCCAATTTATGGTGCTGGTGAACTTTTTACCTTCTTACCTTTCATTGTCAGAATGAGTCAGCCTATGTGATATCAATGATGATGCGTCATTTTTATTAGCCCCAACCCGATGGGTGTTTTGTGAAATATGTAGAACACTAAAAAAAAACAAAAAGCGTAAAGGGAAATACTTTATGAACTTGAATGTGGAGACAGAAGAATAGTTTGTTGCAGCTTGTAAACACAACATTCAAAGCTGAACCCCTCCTTCTGGGCTCGTCTCCACCAGAAGCGCACATCTACTACAGGATTAGTGAGTACGTTTACTGCACCGCAGGCTACCTGAGAGTACTATATTTGTTGTAGGTGTTAATTAAGCTCTCTAGCACAAGCTAACAGCCAGAGTTTGACATCTGCCTGTCCAACAGAAAGCAGGCCGACTCCACTTCTGTGGGTCGAGGATCACCCACGTTTTGGAAGGAGCTTTATCTGCGTGGCAATTTGCCTCACTATGATTACATTTTCTCTTCTTTGCATCTATTTCAGCGTCCTCAATATTTCTCAACTTTGAACGGCGTCCAATTGCTGAATAACATCCACAACACTCTGCGTCTCTGCAGACACAGTCACCACCACACGTGTCTGGAGGACCATGAGTGATGATTGAGCCGCTTTACTTTTGTCTATATTTGATTTTTTTAGGAAACAGCTACAGAGTCTATTTATAGGTTAATTCTGAAAGTCAAACATTCTGAGAGTTTTTAATAAGATGGAACAGATAGAAATCGTCTTTTACCTGCAGATCAACAACTATACAGACAGACAACAGACGACAGAAACACACAGACAGACGACAGAAACACACAGACAGACGTGCAGAACGACAGAGACAGAAGAGGCCAAGACCAATATGATGAATGCTCTTACTCTCGCTCTTACTGTTTGGATGTATTCAAAGTGACCCCCGTCCTGTTGGAAGTTGATTGGCTTCTGGTTGAAGAACCACTGGAAAGCCACATCCAGCGACGTGTCATGTGCCGCCTTGCAGCTCAGCACCACGCTCTCCCCCACCGTCACCTCCACTCTGCTCGGGCTCAGCTCCACACGCATGGCCTCTGGAAGCACAAAGCTGCTACACTGTCACCTCAGGCTAACCAAAAGCTAGCGTCAAGCAGCTGCATTAGACTGTGACCTCAGTGCCGGAGCAATCACGGGGAACCCAACCCTAACTCGGGCAAAAAAAAAAAAACACTCACCTTTGTCAGATAAATATCCTGCTCGGCTCTGATCTAGACTGTGTACATTGCATCTCTGAGACAGAAGCCTTTACGCGGTTAAAGTGTGTCCTTGTAATATGATTCTTGAATGTGAGAGCCCTTTCGTTCACGCTCGAGCAAGCACAATACATTTCCTGGCACCCAGGCAAAGGTGGAGAGAAAATAAATGACATTGGGGACTGTTTGCTGGGTGCAGACTTGTGCTAATTTGGCAGAAAAATAAAGGCCCCCAGGGCATCACTTACCTTTTACCCACAGTATGGCAGTCATCTCCGCAGAGCCCAGCTGATTCTCCGCCCGGCATACATAGTTCCCCTCATCAGCTCGGCTGGAGTTAACAATTCTCAGAGTGTTGTTCCGTAACAACATAATCCTACGAGGAAGGAGACAAAAATCAATACTGCGTACGAGACACACATTCACGTATGAACAGTTGCACTACAAGAGCAGGCGGTGAGGTTACATGTGTGAGGTTTTGTCAGGAAACGAGAACAGGCAATATTCACGAGGGATGAGGAAAGAAAAAGTTAAAGCAAACTGCTCGGATACTCTTGTAAAAAAAAATAAAAAATCATCCGCTGGAGATTTGAGTGGAAAATATAAACCACACTTGTGTTTACAGCTCGCGAGTTTATTATGTGTGAACTGAAGGACAAAAAGCCTCTGACAGTAAGTTGTTTGTGTTACGAAAAAAGCTCAGAGGACTCTGGGATGTGAAGTCAAGAGCACTGTTTGTGTTTTGCTGTGCAACCTTCAGCGAGGGAACGTGGAAATAAACCTTATTCACCGAAGATCAATCAACACTTTAAATGCGTTAATGAATGTGATCTATAGATAACACTAAGTAGGCCTATCTTGAACAGGATTAAACACAGATGCTCTCAAAGATTCAGATAACGTTAGCGGGGACACGTTTGCAGTAAGAAGACAAAGAAAGTGACAGCACAGTATTGATGCGAGCCACAAAGAAACACAGTTTTCCACTGACTTTCAGTCCGGGCACAATGATGCACCTTATCTGATGTCGTGCCTTTGAAAGAACACAATCGGATGCCATCGGAGTAATGGCAGAGTCACTTTAAATTCATTAAAGCAACATTTAAAAACAACAGACTTTTTGTAGCACACACAAAAAAACTAAAACTAAAGCAGAAGCTCTGTTCCTACATTCCCCTGTATCTAATGTGAATAAAAGGTGCACTCATCCCGCACAGTGCTCATGAATCCACCTGACAATCCCTAAATATTGCTGCATTCAATAAATCTAAAGCAAAAGCTGTCAAACCGAGATGTGCATTTCACTGTGCCGTCCTCCTGGGAAACACAAACGTAATAGACAGAAAAAAGACGAGACTACGCCTGCATTCATAAGTAGCCCCCTTATCCAGCAGAACGATGCATGCAATCTGGATTGAACGTCTCTCTTTGCCGTGTAAATAACAGCTTGGAAATGAAATGCTTTGACAGCCGACAGCATAGGAAGTAACAGCACATGTGTGTAGTACAGATCGCTTCAGAGGAGGAATCATGTAAAAGAATAATATTATGATTTATGTTGAGCCTCTGCTTTCCCCCTGAAGAGTCCGGTGCAAGCCCCCCTTCTTTTTGCAAATATAAATATTTATGTCACATCTGATATGAGCGGTGCCTGCAGAGGTGGAAATGAATATTTACAAAGTTATTCTTCATTAGAATATCAATTTCATCCCCGAATCAAACAATCACGACGATGGGGTGTGACACATTCTCCTCGTCTTTCAATTTAACTGGCATTGTTTGGCATTTATATTTACAACACTAAGCTCTTTCATCACGGGCGAGGTGATTGAAACTGGGCAAAGAGACACTCATGAAGGCGTGACCAAGCCCTGTCACACAAAGACAACTCAGAAGGCAATCTGCAGCCAGGAGACATTTTTCCAAATTAGGGAGGAAATTCACATCCGACAAGGACGCTGAGGTAGAGAGGACAGGACGGGGACTGTGAGGTATACACAGTATAAAAATACAGCTTAGGATGTTTAAAGGAAACATTAAGACGATCAAAACAAATCTATACTGAAGCACTTAAATATGTACTTTTAATCTGAAATGCTCCAATCAATCAGACTGATAGAGGAATCTAATTTTATTTATTTATTTATTTTTTTTAAGATTTATTTTTAGGCATTTTGTGCCTTTAATGGAGAGATAAGATAGTGGATAGAGCTGGAAATCAAGGAGAGAGAGAGAGAGAGTGGGGAATAACATGCGGGAAAGGAGCCACAGGTCGGATTCAAACCTGGGCCGCCTGCTTGGAGGACTACAGCCTCCATACATGGGGCGCACGCTCTAACCACTGTGCCACCAGCGCCCCAAATCTCATTCTTTTTTAGGGTTTACATTCTGTTATTGGGAGACATGCTACTCACACACATAGGACACACCTGCACAAAGCGGACCCGTGGATATATATGGAGAGATGTCAGAGTGAGGGGTCTGCACACAGGGGGCCTCCCTGAACTGTTTGGGGCCACGTGCATTGCTCAAGAACACCTCGGCAGTACCCAGGAAGGGACCTGGCACCTCTCTAGCGACCACACAAATTTCTCATTTCCATACTTTGGTCTGTACCGGGACTTCCTGCGGTTACCAACAAGAGTCTACAGACTAAGCTACTGCCGCGCCCCCCTGTATCTGTAAGAAACACAATATATAAAAGACCTTTCACAGTTTTCCATTTAGAAAAAAACCTGCCTAAATCCTGCCCTGACTCTTGAAACAAAGAGTCTGAGGCTTTCAATAGAGTCTGCCACGTACTTTTAAACTAATGGGATTAATACTTTCTATTTAAGAGACAAAAGCCTCGAACATTAGCGGAAATCCATGTTCATTACCAACCTTCATTAAGTCAGCACAGCTGTCAATGCCAGATAAACGTGAAGCCGTTTCGATTCCTCCCGTTATTCCAAGAATAGAATAGTCTTTCCATCCATAAACTCTTTTCTTTACGACAGGTAATGGCAGAAAATCTCTACAGGAGTCACCCTGTCCAGGACCCCTAAATGAACGGCTCTTCTAGTTTATTTCACCTTTTTTTTTTTCCAGATAGCAATCACCATTTCACAAGCTTGACCTCCTGCTGAGCTGGGAAAAAAAAAAACACTCCTCCACCAAATATATTTATCCACTAGATAACAGAAGAGCTGTACCCTAATAGAGAGTCAAAACTGAATTGGACTTGTGTTTTCAAAAAAAAACATTGTGCAAAGCGGCAAAGAGGAGTCTGCAGGGAGAAGTTAACTTAACCATTAAGGAATGCTAAAATGTGAAGATTATGAAGACAATGAACCACATTCATAATCGCAGCACTTCACAGATAATAATGACCAATTATTCTGAGGGGAGAGATCTACTATCTGCTCGTGCTTTGCCAGTACTTTTTTTCTGAGCAATGTAGTGCCCCATTAAGAGATAAAGAGACGACTTTATCTGACGTCAGATAAAACATTCAGACAGGTATGAATCCTGTGTTGTGCTCCAACAACGCCGAGAAAACAGATTTGCAAGGGTTTGACAAATACCTCAAAAAGCTTTATCGGATCAGACAAGCCGGGGTCATCAATCACCATTTTAGGGCAGCACACTCACATACTTATCCCCATCCATCAGCTGCACCGAGGCCAGCTTTTTTTTTTTTTAAAGAAAATATCCAATATCACATCTGAGGACCTTTCTTAATGGGAAATGAAATATTTTGTTTTGCAGAATTGCCCCACCAAACCCCTGAATTAACAGTGCTAAACTAACTCCTGATTGCTGCTCATCCATCCACCTGTTAAAAGGCTTCAGCATTTGTCGCCGTTTGTTTGAAGCAGCAGCACACAGAGGATCTGATTATCAACTGGCTGCCCTTGCTGCGAGGCTGTCGAACAGACTGCTGAATCTTGGCTGATAAATAAAAAGGTCTTCTTCTCTCACTCAGAACTTAGGACGCTCAGCAGTGACTGATAATTTCACTCGTGTCGCTCAGTGTGATTGATGGACCCCTCGCTCTGCTCCTCCCCCCCCTCCCCCCCCAGGTGCAACACAGAGATGCTGCTCATAAAAGATGATGCATCAAAGCGAATGTGAATTCCAAATGCAATTGCCCGCTCTAAATTGTCAGCATCCCTGAGCAGGAGGTAGGCTTGAGGAAGGGTCTCTCGAGCTTTGCCAGCACCTTAGGTGTTTTATTTTAGTAGTGACACTTAATTTCGGTTACAGTAATGAAACTGTGATGTGTTACAACAGGACATGTTTGCAATTCCTCAAGGGCCCCGCGCCGGAAAAGATAACGCTCACAATTATGGCATGAAAATGAGATGAAAAAACAATATGAAGATATTGAAGGAGGCAAACTTTTAAGACTTCATCCATATTTTACAGGCCAATTAACTTGCTCTCATAATATTCTATTCTCTAAATTGTGCAATGGAAGAAAATCTGGTACTATTTCTAAAACAGAGCTCCAGCAAATCTACCACTGCGTGCAAAGACAGTAAAACAGCTTCTGTCCCGGTGATGAACAGCCAAACTTTACTCCTCCCCAAAGTCTGAAATAGTTTGAAAGGTTTCATGTCTGACTCAGGGAAAAAACATCCTCCAATGTTTTGCTATTTTGGACGCACAGTATAGAGCTCAAGGCCGATCATTACTTCAGCTATGGCACTAATTGATTTGTCTAAGTTTTACACATGTCTCTTACTTTTCAGGACTCAAAATCATGTCTCTAAGGAACATGGATGAAATAAGGATTAACTCTATACTTATACTTATTCAACAGCAGGCATGGGCCGTGCTATTTATTTGAGATATCACCATTTTCTGAATCTATGACTGCTTAGATTAGGTTAATGTCAAAAACATGAGGATCTTCTTTATAAATATTCTTTAACTTTAAAATGTAAAGGCTGCTGTCATGTACTGAGCATGTGTTTGACAGGCCGCTGAAGGTTGAGCTGAGGTTTAATATGATGACCTTAGTCTGTGATCTCAGATGCCAGCCTCTGCACAGGCAAACAACCGTGCCAGCTAAGTGTCCTTGAGCAGAAAACTGGATCTCTATCAGCTTTGTGGCTCTCGTAAGCTGCATTTCAATGAGAAATATTCTGGCACAGAACAAGAACTCAATGTATTTATAATGATTTCATTTAACAATGCAACCTGACAACAAAGGTTGAGGAGATATTCAGAACGAAAAAGGGCTTATTCTTTATGAGAGTTTTGATGATGAGGATGATGCATGATGATGATGATGATGATGCATGATACGTTTTTTTTTTGCTCTACCTTTTACTTTGCTGTATTCTTCGGTCTCCTCTCCTCCAGGTTATCCGCGGTTTGGGTGATGCTCTGGGTTTGCATTCCAGTGAAACATCTTTTCCAAGTGTGGCGATGACTCGGACAGGATTGTGGACAAAGACAGGTGCAGACGCTGCGTAGAGAGGAGACACAATATCTTCAAATAGAATACAATAATGCAGACATTGCATGGCTAACACACCGATTTCAAATTATTATTAGTAAAAAATAAATGTGTCTCTTGTGAAAGCAGCATGCTTTTGACTTTTAGGACATTTAAAAAATGCTATTAAACATTCATGAAGGGGCTGATCAAACGGTCTAACTTTGGACACATGAGGTTACACCTTTTGTGAAGCATGCATTTGGGTCTACTTACTTTCATGACATAATGTTTATATTTGTTTTTTCAAAACTCAACCCATTCTTTCATTGATAAAAATGTGGGCAGTGTTTTAACACTAAGTGCCAGCCAGACTCTGATTGTACACAAGCTGCTAAATAGATAATTACACTGAAGAGACTCTCAAGTCGTCCGATTCTGGATTTTATTTGATTTTTTTGCCCCTTTGTGATGAAACCACCCCTTATTGCAGATTGAATCACCGTGTTTGCTAAGAAGTAATAGATTAATAAAGGTAACAGCCGTTACACCTCTTCAACTGCGGCATTTGAAACTAATTACTTTGAAAATGCTAGAGGGTTTTAGACTGACATGTCGCTGCTTGATCAAAATGCTAATATATTTGGAAGAAATAACTAGATTTTCCACATGAACTATGACAAAGAATGCACGTACATCTGATTAAAAAATGCTTTTATGTACAGTATTCTAATGTGCCATACTTCTTAGTTCTGACTTAATTCAGCACTCACTTCAGTTAAATAAACATGCATTGTGTTCTGCGGCTTAATTACTGAATAACCGGCATAATGTTAATGATGACATGGTTGGATGGTTTGAACTGCTTTTAATGGAAATTGTACTTAACCCATATTTAACAAGGCAGCCTGAGTGAATGACAAATACATTATACAAACATTTGAACAATCACGGCTCGCTGGCAGGAAGGAATTAAGCGGTAATGGTCTAAATAAAAGCTTCAGGCTTCAAGTTGACGTGGTGCCGGTATACAGCTGCCTTACACATCAAGGCCATCTACAGGCTGCAAGGCCCTGTCAGCTGAGATTATTCAAATCCTGACTGATGCTTTATAGGTGACATTATACACAATGACAATTCAATCCCGTCTGTAGCTACAGGCTGACCCCTCTCCCTGTAACACTTGTGTCTTTGAGCCTGAGTAGTCGCCTGAGTGGCAGAGGTCCCTCTAGACACAAAAAGCAGCAGAAAACAGAGCAGTTGCTGTGTGTATTTGTTCTAATCAAAATAAGAGCAAGCCTGCAGCTGGTGGCAGCGGTACCCTTATTACTTCAGCCGGCACCCTCCCAGAAGAGCTGGATCTGGGACAAGATCACAGGCACGAGGGCAGCCGCTGCCCCGGCGTCGCCTCCAGTGATCGCTCATCTGCAGGCTGTTATTAACCATGTAATCTGTCCTGATAGTGTTTGCTTGTGGACATCACCACGGAGCACAGGTCACTCGGAAGAGATACCTTGGGGGTATAGTTATGAAAACATTCATCACAGGCTTCCGCACATCATCGTTGCGACTTTGACTCTGAGGGAGGCTAAAGCACCTCCTCGTCAGCTGAGACAAAGCTTTTGAAAATCCAGAACTTCTCACTCTCACAGACATCACTGTGGATTGCAGACAGTTGCAGACAGTGGGCAGTTTTACACAGATAATAAACTGATGGTTTGAAGATACACATTTTATAGATTTTGCACACACACATAAAAATCCCCCCAAAAATGTGTGCATCTGCCGCAAGATTTTTAAAATGCCACAGATTCCCCTTCAAAAAAGGGCATGCCACACAGACAGTAAATCAAACTGCCCCCTGGGGAAACATGAAAGGGGAACGGGTGTCACCAGATGTGTCCCAGTATAGAAGATGACAAGGAGAAAATAGTGCGTCAACACAGAACCGTGGACAGCCAGCCGGTATGACTGCTGTGTTTTAGCCTGAAGCCTTAAATCTGAAGAGCAGAATCCCTTTTTTCATGTCTTTACATTTAAAAGTGCATGCAATGAATTCTATGAACAAACACACAGTTCAAATACTAGAAAACATTGTGCATTTCATGAGTCTACAATTATGAATAATTAAAATGGTTCATCAAATGATAATTAGAAACTCTTGACTAATAAATACCAGACGAGCGTCATGCAGGAAGTGAAGCTTTTCTAAGTAATGGGGATTGTGATGTATGCCGTGCTTTGATGACAAACGATAGAGCTCAGATAAGATCCTAATGGAGTCATTAAACTCCATCAAACAAACCATTGATGTCTCTCTCCCAGTGTTTGCTCCCATTAGTATAAATCTATACCTACAAGTCATTGCTTTTCATTCTCAGCAGGATAACGTAGTACTGTTCCAGGCTCTCGTCTACTTGATGCGTGCAGACAGCTCGTTGACGATAACCATAAGGGTCCTTCTTTTATTCATGACGTCCACTGCCGGGGTTAAATCAGGGACGATTGATTGGCAATCAGCACATCTCGCAGTTTTTCCTTTCCCCCTCTTGCATTTCAATCTCCCCCAACCTATCATGTGGAACCTGGCTCACATGCCAATACTTGGTCTGAGGTTATATTCTTTGCGGAGTGCTTGGCTGAAAATGGCTCGAACATTTAAACCTTGATGCTTCATCCCGTCTTACTTCAGTAAAAATCCACAAGTATAACCTACCTAAAATCTTCAGTTCTGCATTCGAGTAGATGGCTCCATATTTATTTTCAGCAACACACTGGTACATTCCCGAGTCCGCCTGCTGCACTTTGTGTATCGTCAGCTCTCCATTCAGTATTTCAACTCGACCCTTTAACAAGAAAAAAAAAAAAAAAAGCACACAGGAACATTATATCTGAATATAGACATACTTTACATGATAATGCTGCATATAATGGATGCGAAGTTTCAAAGGAATAATTCAGATGTTTCATGGTACAATCAACCAAAAAGAGAGGGTAGTGTGCAGGGAGGTAAGGGAGGTACCTGGGATGTCAAGGGCAACCCATTACGGAGCCAGCGATAGGTGGGCCGGGGCCTCCCCATGGCCTTGCACTCCCATTGGAGCTTCTCTCCACTATCCATCTGAGTGTCATTAATCATTCTGACCCACACAGGGAGAGCTGGAGACAGAAAAAAAAAAAAGATTTCAGAATAAGTAATTTATCCTTGAAAGCCATACGAGGCACACTTATGGTTAGTCGTACTTTTACAAGAAGAAAAAAGCACTTTCTGAACACTGTTGAGTTTAATCTTTGATTTAATTCTTAAAGGTTATGATCGAGAAAGAAGCAGATATATAGCTTAGGATCAATTAGAAGACAATAGTTACCTATGGCACACTGGTTGTGTCTGAAATCACAGAATTCTCATATAGTGCACTATATAGAGTGAGCATGATCATACCCTATACAGTGGACTCACTGTATCCCACAATGCACTGTGAAAAGTACAGCCTATTTTCCCTAACCAAGCAATATCTTCAATCATGCATTGTGGTGCAAAGCTTTGGAAAGTGACATTCAACTGCTCTCATCCATGGTGGACGGAACAAGAAACACAAAGCAGTTAGGTTCAAGGGGAATTTTTTAATCAAAATCTAGAAGCTGTTTAAATAATAATTAAAGGATTTTTAAATGAGTTACGTTAATTTTTACCTCATGATGATGACAGGCATGAGAATATAGTCTGCTCAGGCATTAAAACTATGGTCTGTACGCATTCATTCAATTGTTTTGTGAACATATGCTCATTATAATATTAGTTAGCACTGAATTTTATAACGTTATTCTTCATCCCCAGCCAGCATTAAGCTGCATGTTTTAGCTATGCAACAGCAATGACTTCATTATCAGCAGCCAGAGAGAGAGAGACAGAGAGAGAGAGAGAGAGAGAGAGAGAGAGAGACAGAGAGAGAGAGACAGAGAGAGACAGAGAGAGAGAGAGCAGTGTCCAAAGTACTTTTTTTATTGTGCTGATGAGTGCACTATGTAGTTCCCTACAGAGGACCCCCTATGTAGAGAGGAGGGAATTCATGTGTGATTTTGGACACAGCACTGACTCTCAATAGTCCAGCCCCTTCATAAATCACTGAACAGTTTTGTCTTCATTTCATGATGTGTATCTTCTCTGTCTGATCCTCTTTTAAGCTCTTTAACCCTGAAGAACTGAAGGGGAATGAAAATGCTCCCCTTTTTTAATGAGCAGCTGGCTTACAGGCAGGAATGTTTAAAATGTGTACAGTACAAAATACCCCGGTGTTCTTTAAGCTTGACCTGGATGAAATATTTACAGAAGTAAACCTTCAGACTTGACAAAAACTATCCATACATTCGATCCAGTTATTATAATAATTTGAATGAATTTATTTTGGAGGTTGTTTTGAGTCTCAACATGTTCTTTTTTATTCCTCTTCCTCTGCATGACTGGCCTGTTGCAAAGGAAACCAGGCAACTGCCCTTTTCTTCTCTTTCTTTTTCCTGCAGCCGACTTGTTTGTTTCCAAGGCTGCATCCACAGTTACTGTCCAACTCCACATGCTGCAAAGACTCTCTCTTTCTCAACTCCACATCTGAGCACTGTATGGGCTGTATGTTCTTCCTTTTCATCTTGTAGTCTCTTTCCAACGTCCGAGTCTCATGCAGTGTGTGGTTCTGCATTTTTCACTTCTTGTACATTAAAGATTATAAAAATGTACACAGACGTTTGACTGGGGATAGATCACTCTGCCAGTTCTGTGTGATGAATGTTAATCAGTGAGTTAGTCACTAATCAAAGCCCCCTTCCCCCTTTAACGTCCAGCTCCTTTATCAGTGCCCTAATGTTGTTTATAAATGCACATGCTGTCATCAACATGATCAACATGTTAAGATGCAAATGTCATAATAATACCATACACTTTAATCAAAAAATGTAATACCATTTACAATATATAACCTTTTGTTCTGAGTCAATTTAATTAACAGGTATTAATAATGACATGATATTATTATATGGTGAAAGTTCAAACCAGTAGAGGTGTAATTAAACAATGCACATTGCAAACAGTGTGTGCAGGAAGGAGAACCCCCCCCCCCCCCCCCCCCCCGAGCTTCTTCTCTTACAGTAACATGCCGAGAACGTCCTTTGCTTTTCTTTGCATACGGCGGCACCTTGGTGGAACACTTTTCTTTTTGGCTGCTTTGATTGAATGATTATGGTCATGGAGGTCTCCCTCACAATGGAGGTTCAAACAAGCAGCTGACCTGTGTAAATTACATTTAGCGTGAGCCTGCTACAAATTAGGCTCCCTATTCTCCTTGTGATGTCAACAGAATGGAGGTTGCCAAGAAGTGCAGGGCCTCGGAAAATGTGTCCTACCAAGGCTGAGGCGGTCCATTATCTTGGTCCTGTGCACCTCGGGTTCAGAACAGGGAGGAATAGGGGACATGCACCCGCACGGATACGTTTATGATAACATGCGAAGGTGCAGACACTTTCTTAGCACTAAGAATGATGAGAACACTTTAAGCCTTCTGACTTAGTATAATTTCATGTGGTCTGTCATAAGAACTGATATGAAATCCGGATACAATAAGAATGATCATTGTGGTTTATGAAGGTGGTGGTGGGACTAGAATAAATGTCTGCGTACATAAGATTAGAACATTAGGATATTAGTAAAGATCTAATGAGGAGCGCTGGGTCTCATTATTGGTATCGAACCGCCTACAATTAATTTATCTTATTTGAAGAGATTTTTCCAATCTGTTTACTAAAACATTTTTTCCTAAGTATATAATTGAGTTTTCTCAGCACATTTATAGTAAGCACTGGCAGAGCAATTCAAAATAAATACATGTCAGTTTAACTAAATCATTTTTTTCTTTTTTATTGATTGATTGTTTAAGATGTGAGCACAATTTCAACAAACACAATTAGCACTTTTTTTGTTTGTCGAAATTGAGATTTAATGGATTATTTTGGGACTTTAGTAGGAAATGAGAGAGAGAGAGATAGAGAGAGAGAGTGGGAGAGAGGGGGGAATGACATGGGGGAAATCTGCTTGGAGCTTCTGTTTAATTTTTTAAATTATGTTTTTATTATTTATTGTGTTATTGTTCTAGTTTTGCATTTTTGTATTATTTTATAACACGTATTAATGCCTGATTCAAGTATGGTTAACTTTTATTTCAATTGTACAATGCTTGATCTCAACTGCAAAGGGTTAAATTGTGACAATAAAGAGCACTTACAAGAAGTTTTGTATGAAACAATATAAACCTACCTTCACACGGGTTTTTAAATGACAAACCTGTCAAATGTTCCATTGTCTAGAATAAATGTGGACCTCCTTTAAGTCATAATTCATTTGATAAATATGAAATATATCCATGTCTCTCATCAGTTTCATGTTATCTTCCCATCAGATTGACTTCATCGGGTGTTCTTCCTTTTCTGATTACAGCTTGATGAAGATTGCTACGATTACAGTGCTGTCTGAACTCCTGATATAATCCGATGTATCTGTTTGGAGTTAACATGTTGTATCCACGACTGATGCTGCTGAATATCATGTAATTCAATCTGCCTGTTTTGGTTTAATTCTGAGCAGCAGAACATCTACATTAGAACTAATTCAGTATTTTTAAGTTAGCGTCCAGTGCGCAATTGTTGAAAGATTTGAATTTGGGCATTCCTAATCTCTCTCTCTCTCTCTTATTTCGACTTTGTTCTCTTTTCAGTTCGGTGCGATCTCTGTGTGCGCACCCAGACATGCATTGACATGCCCTTATATGGGCATAAAAGGGGCATTTTTCTATGCTAATTAGGAATACCATGCACGAGCCTCCAGTTTACGAAGACTAGGCATTCATTAATTTGACAACATAGCTGTTTAAGAATAAAAAGTCATCAGAGTTATTTGTGAATGAAGCCGTGACTTACTAGAAATGTAACCTCATGAAATATCCCTCATAACTCTGCAGACAAAGCTCAGATGGCTTAAAACACATCAGCATGTGTTTCTATTCTTCTGTGAGGCTAATGTAAAGTGAACATGAATGAGAGCATGCTCACACTCACTGTACACTTGTAGATGTCCTTTGAAGGCGGTGCCGCCTCTCGGATTCTCGGCTTTGCATTCATAAGTTCCCGAGTCATCCAGCTGAATGTTGGGTATTTCCAGCACAGCCTGCGACTTCCTGAGTCGTGCTTTCTTGGGGATGTTGCCATTTATCTTCCTCCATGTGATTGTTGGCACTGGGCTGTGAGGAGAAGAGAGTGGGATTACACACTGTACTTTGCAAAGTTAAAAAAACAACATGCAGTATTTACACACAGAAGAGGCTGTTAGCTGTCCTGATGCTATTAGTTTTGTAAAACGATCACATTTTATCAAATTAACAACACTTCCATAAAGGTGGGTATGTTATATATATATATATTCTAATAAATCACCAGTAAGTGACCTTAAAGATCATATATGAACAAAGCAGTACATCCCATCTCTTTGCCAATTATTTCCTTGAAATAGCCATCCTTACATGTGAAAAAAAAAAGAACATCTCGACCCCCCTCAAACCTTTTTTTTAACAGTCAAATGTGTCAGGCACTTTGAAGCTTTGGAAAGTGTCAAAAAAAAAAAATAATCTGTTTCGGAAGTTTTTTTTACACCTACCCTCCTGAAGTGCTTTCCAACATAAAAAAAAACTCTATAGAAATAACCATTGTTGTCAATGACTGTCTTATTTGCTTTTGTAGGTCACATCCAGGTTTCAGTATAACTTTAACCCTGTTTCATTTCAAGTTAAAAACCCTCAGGAGCTTTAAATTAATAATAGAGTACTACAGATTTGTATGTGTACATTTATTTATATGATAACCACCTCATCACCTGGAGCGTTTGGAAATCTTTGTTTACCCAATCATTTAGAGCATGTCAATAAATGTAAAATAATCATCAGTATACTCAAGCATGAACATGAAGTCATCTGTAGAGACAACACAAGATATTTAAATGTTGGCAGTAACAAGTATAGGCGATGACATATGAGTCCATGAAGTCCTTCTTTTGTCTTTCAGTGTTACGTTTGGTTAGGTGAGGTTACTATCTGTTTCACAGTGAGGGAAATGTCCTCTTTTTACACAAACAATCCAAAGCACAAGACAAGACCACAGTGACGACAGAGCTTAATACTCAAAGGAGAACCCGGATACAACAAGACAAAAAGAAAACAAAAAGCTAAAAAGGCCAAAGAATACATCCTAAGTCATAAATAAAGTAAATAAACACAACGTAAACAGCATTGTTGGTTCTCCTCTACATGTGAATCACTGATCTCTGACCTCCTGTTATACATTCACTGCAAACATTGTCACATTAGACAACACGTTTCAGGGGAACAGAGAAAATATTTAAATCAGCTATTACACCAGCCGGACAGATTTCCATGATTAGTGTTCCAGCGACGTCACCTCTCCCTGTTTATTCACGGCTTGCCCTTATAGATGCTCATGATAGATGACTCGCACACGCCGGCAGAGAATGTCTTACCCATGTGCTCGCTTTCAGCAGCGGCCCTGTACGACAACTAGATTTGACAGGTGTCTGAAAGATGGAAATGTGACACCATACAAACCTCCAGTGAACCCATCAATCATTTAGGCAAGATGGAAATGTTACATCCCTGAGCTTTTTTTTTTATCTGCTCCAAACTCACAAGGACATCTGAGTGCTCTTGACTGCGTGAACTCGAATTAGGATTCAGCGCAGGTTTTCTATTAAAACACAACATTCTTTTTTTTTTTCTTTTCATTTTTGGACAGGAGTTTCTCATCATGTTGTGCGTACACTATTTGTCTGGACATATTCATTTACTTTTTGTTTTTGAATAGCTACATCATTACCTTACAGCGTGCATTAAGGCTGCCACACATCACTGAGAGCTCTGGAAAAAAAAAAAAAAAACGTACTGAAAAACAGTCGTTTCAAAATGGACTTCAGTTATTGAGAGCACAGAACTTCTGCTCATGAACTGGAGAATAATTCTGTGACTTTAAACTTGGAAAAGAATATAGAAACCTGTATCTTTGACCCTCATATAATATATGAGCAGTCATAGATAGTCACAATATCTCCAATTTTATTGCTATTTATGCAAAATGCATTCAGTTATGCACTTATTATACTGAATCCTTACCAACTATTGTAATGAATCAAACAATAATCCATACAAATAGTTTAGAGAACCATCATTATTTA
This sequence comes from Labrus bergylta, assembly GCF_963930695.1. Taxonomy (NCBI): domain Eukaryota; kingdom Metazoa; phylum Chordata; class Actinopteri; order Labriformes; family Labridae; genus Labrus; species Labrus bergylta. Next base: position 24,930,186 of record NC_089205.1, read on the forward strand.
GATATTGTCCCTGTTTTGTGCACATCTGCAGAATAGACAGTGCTACATATAAAGTATTCGGTATATCAATAACACATATCCTCTCATACAGCAGGGAGTGCAGAGACAGTATCTGGAGCCTGAGGTAAAACCAAATATCTCTGCTCTAATGTGGCTCCATTTGTTAGTACTTGGCATTCTTATTTTTAATGCCCTCCAGTGTTGCAAAGAAACAACATAAATAAATGCGAGAAACAGGCACAGAGATTGAATCAGTGCTCATGAATATGGCATGCCGTTGTTTAGAAGGCCTTCCTTATACGTTATTGATGGAGGATTTCTTTCGCTGGAGACCTTTGCTCCAACTAAACTCTCGACCAGTCAGAGAACAGTGCAAATCTATGGAGACCTTGAAGGTCTGGAACATGAGTTTGAAGCTTCCTGAGTCCGTGGCAGGATTTCTCTTTGGAGGCTGAATAATGAGCACCAGGCTTGTACATGTCGACAGCACTGAGGGTGGGCAGGAGGGAATAGTCTTTTTTTTTTCACTTTAAAAATGTGAAACTTTGCCTGTCAGTGTCTTCTGCATGAAACTGTAGGCATAAACTCCTGAACTCACAGACTCTGGTCATATCCATTTAATCAAAGCGTACACACTGAGGGCTTTCTTCCCTAACATTGTGAATGTGTTACACTCAAACACTCACACACCGAGTTTATGTAAGAAGCTACAGTTTTTCAATTTAGGACCATGCCCACAGGCAGGTTCTGTAGATTACATCTTAATTAGCATTCCGCACAACTGCGGTGCCCTCATCTGGACTTGCTCCATAATAAAAGGCTGAAAATTAAATCTAATACCAAAATACAGAGGAGAATGAGTTTGCTCCCCATCATTAAGATCAAGATATTATCCCACCACTTAGCTCGATTGGTAAGCTCTCAATTTATTGGTCCCTCGTGGCAATTCTATACTATATTTAGAAAATAATGTAACTGGATCAGAGAGCCTTATTTTAAATCAACTGAGCAAAAAAAAAAAAAACAGCTGTCTTTCAAAGGCATTAAGTGTAGAAACAAGAGAATAAAATGTTCTGTAGTTAAGAGGCACTTTGTGTTGCTGCTGACCCGTGTAGCTCCATGTGGAAAGTAACCACGAGGGTTTCAAGAGTCTGGTTCCCTCTGGGGTCACTGAAACTAAAAGTATATTGTCTGCTCTCAGGCAATTTAGATGAAAGCATCCACTGCATGCCACATATTGTGCTTTAAGTGGAAATGAGTGGGAGAATGTATAACCAATCAAATGTACAAGGCTCTTTGAACTCAAATCAACTTCATACTGTCATTTCCTTTGAAATAAAAGCAGCTAAGAGCACTGCACTTCTCAACAGTTTCTTGACTGCGATCCATAGTTTGAAATTCAATTTGTGTTATTTTAAGCGAGTATAGCAGCATCTTTAGTAGGCTAAAATTATATCCTGCTTTTTTTAATTTATAAAAAACAATAGTGACTGAATGTAAACATTTTTGTATCAATCAGGAATGATGATGAAGTGCAAGAATGTGTATTAAACATTAAATATTGCTTCAAAATACACAATACTACAATTGTTACGACACTAGGATTTTAAACTCCCATATGAGTCATAATGATACGGTACTCATACCTTTTCGTTACCATGGCAACTGAAAACTACAACTTCTAGTCACCCAATGTTGGGTAATTCTCTCGTTTAAGTTATCAAAACCTCCTGTACCCTTTATGTTATTGCACAAATACACTGGCAACATTTCAGTACCAAAATGATGCTAATGAATTATTAAAATAATATAGTTTATAGCATTTAAAAAAACCTGTGGTATCGCAAAGTACAATATCAAAAACATAAAATGTTGCTAACCGTATTGCTAACTATTTCTTGTTATTGGAGTGACCTTCTGTAACCGATTTCTAAAGCTGGTAAATTCAAATTCAAATTCAGATGATGACGTCTGCTCAAAGAACGGGCCAAACATCCGTTTATGTCTATTGACAGAGCCAATCTAACCCAGTAGAATGCCTTTTGTGCCTTGCTAGACCACATTATATGTATTTAAATGCAGGTTACATAAAATAGGTTCAAGCCCTTTGGGAAAGTCTTATTGATCGGGCGGCGGTGGCCTAGTGGCTGGTGCACGTGGGCCTCCCCCCCCCGCCAAGCAGGCGTCTCGGATTCAAAGCCGACCTATGGTTCTTTTCCCGCTTGTCTTTCCCCACTCTCTCTCTCTCTCCCTGGTTTCTGATGCAATCCACTGTCCTATCTCTAAATGAAGGCATAACCTCCCCCACCCACCCCCAACACACACACATGCAGAAGTGAAAATGATGTCCTTTTTCCAGACAAAACTCCCATTAAATAAGTCCTGCAGACATAACTTAAAGTTAAATTAAAAGGGGACCCACGATGTCAAACTATTGAAAGTTAAGAGGACCATACATCGTTTCCTCTCTCGTTGTCTCGGTATCATTAATCCCTTCTGCCCTTGACTGTGGCCTACAAAGCACTGTGACTGGTTAATATCCCAGCAGACAATCACTTCAAGGAGCTTTGGCATTCACACACAAAGAGCTCTCCTGTCCCGTCTGAGCTAGTGGTGGCATCATAAATATTGATCAACAGCAGAACAAAACCCATTTTAACTTCATTTTCAGTGCTATATAAAGACTGGCATTTCTTAATAGGGTGCATTGATAAATCATTCATCTCTATGTAAAAGGGTAAGTCACTGGGATCACTGTCTGAATGAAAGCCGTCGTGCACAAATTACTTCGCTGAGGGAGGCTCAGGACGAGGACTCAAGCTGTCCTACAAGCATCACAAAAAAAAAAAAAAAAGACCTGCTGCTTGGCTTGATAGGAAAAACAAAGGGCTGTGATATGATAAGGCAGTGTGTCTATATGTTCAGGAAATGACTTGGCATAATGTGGATAATTAATTGAAATAAGGGTAAACAATTATGAGGTCCTTAGTCGTGTGTAGATCAGTGAATGTTTGCACTTAAGATCGGAGTCGGCCGTGAATAATTCATGATGAATAATTCTAAACAAAATGGAGTGGGGATAATAAAGGATTGTGCCGTACGATGAAAATTACTTCTTGTACTAGCAAACACTTCTTCAACATTTCTTTGGAAACAAAAAAGAACAGATTGAAAATAACTGAGATGTTGCCTGGTTTGATTTTACGAATGAGGCTGACTTCCAACCCTCTCCACAGTTAAGCTATCGCGATTATTTTTGATAAAAAAAAAAAACTGTATTTTGAAATATTTCCACATGAAAAGGCACCGCTTTTGTCCACCATGCAGCTGAAAATGCTAACTTTAGTAACCGTGGTAAGTGGTTTAGATTTGAGTCTCTGTGGACAAAAGTGTGTTTTCCCTCCTGGCTGACAACTATAACCAATTTCTTCCTTTTTTTCCCCCCTCACAGACATAACCTTGGCTCTCTACATTCATAACAGAGCCTGAAAGCACCCAGGAAACACAGATACATTAGGGCTCTCAATTATGTGAACACATGGGTCCCTAGGGCTGAATTCCCTACTCAGTCTTCCCCCCCATGCACTAACATGCCATCTAACAGGCGAGCTCCGACGCTGCACTTCTCTACACTCACTTAACATCCTGCCTGAAGACAAGATATGCCTGATTCCCATTCAGGTAATGCAATAATGTCATTTAAGGAGGAGAGAGAGAACAACACAAGGAGTATTATCTCAAGAATCTTTCAGCAACAGAGCAGTGACGTGCTGTACTTCACCCTTCCTGGTGATTAATACGATAGTGCTGTAATAAACAGCTCGCCATATTTGAGCAATATGTCCTTGTTTACTTACTTCCCCAGAGCGAAGCACTCCAGCCTGACAGTCACTCCCTTGGCAGCCAGGACAGATGTAGGGAAATGCACTTCAATTTTGGGCTCATATTCACCCATGACACCTGGAAAAGGTTAAAAAAAGAGGAATAGCAGACATTAGCACGCAGCAGATTGAAACCGCTACTTACCTCTGTTTCACATCATTCTGGTCTTTGCTCGTGGTGTGCTGCTCAGAGACTGGCCACAGTGGTTTGAAGATAATGGGGATGTTCACTTCCTATGTCCCTGGTTCCCTTTTTTTTTTTATGAATATGTACAAGCAACAACCGAAGAGGGAAAAATAATGAAACAGCAAAATCTTAATGTCCTGAGGATACCTGATGTATAGACCTCTCAAAAAACTCCCACTACTTTGAATCATAGAGTGTACGCGTGTGGGACTGCACATTATGCACACCATCTGGCACACTATCGCTCAGCTAGCCACCTATACTTCACACACATTTATCAATGGAGTTAATGATAGTAGTTTGGACCAGTTACAGGAAAGAAAATGCGGTTTTTGATCTCTCAAATGTATAGCAGAGTATTGAAAATATGTCAAAATGAATTAAAACAATATTTTATTGTAGATTATATTTCATTGTCTGAAGTAAAACGTGAGCAAAAATGTGCTAACTAGTAAATTCCCATTCATGCATGACCCCAAAATCTACTATGAAAGACATTCTCACTCATCCAGATATCACAAAAAACAAACCATTGTGATGATGAACCAGCAAATATTCACCAATGACAAAAGGAACAAGGAGTGTATTGCTCTAAGGAATCTCTACACCACTGTATCCACTGAACACAGGTGATGGTATTTTGTCAGATTTGCTAAGCTCCACAGTGACTCTCACCTTCCCACTAAATTCAAGGTTCAAAGAAACTTTATTAGAACCCAAACAGGTACATTTGTGTGTGCAGGTGCAGAGATTTGGAATTCAAAGATAAAAACAACCTGTTAGAGCAATTCTAGTAACGTTCTTACCACTGTAACTTTTGCTGCTTTGCTAAAGTGCTCATGATGGATAGGCCGGCTCTTTGTAATAAAGCAATAAGTAAGTAAGGTCTTTTTACCTGCTTTTTGTAACATAACAATGAGTAAGGTCTTTTTACCTGTTCTTTTGTAATGTTAACAGACAAAGAGTAAGGTCTTTTACCTGCTTTTTGTAAAGTGTCTCGAGATAACACTTGTCATGAGATGACGCTATACAAATAAAAATTAATAGAAATTGATTGATTGATACATACAAAACAAACAAACGTTAAAATACATTGGATGGCCGAGTGGTTAGTTTGCACGCCCCATGTATGGAGGCCATAGTCCTAGCACGCAGCCTCGGTTCAAATCTGACCTGTGGCTTCTGTCACGCATGTCCTTCCCAACTCTCTCTCTCTCTCTCTAAAACTCTCTCATGTCTCCAAAACAAAATGTAAAAAAAAAATCAATTAAATCGAGTCATGATGAAGTGCTTTCAAAGAGTCAAAAAGTCATAAACAGAGGACGTTTTCTTTCTTTGTTCATGTGTACGGTATGTTGAGGTGGCCATTAATATTATTTACCTGCACAATATGTCACATGGCACTGAGCAAACTCAGAGTTACACAGAAAACCACCTTCACCTGGGATCTAATTACTATTACATGGCTTATTAAACAGGAGTTTGTGATATGAATATAACATGAGCATTACACTCATTTGAAGATTGGTTAACACAAACACACGCACACGCACGCCTACACACACACACACACACACACACAGACACACACCTACACCCACAGAGACACACACACAAACACACACACAATGATTACATGTGAGCACCACTGATGGACTCGTCCTGAACCTGAGCACCTTCCTGTGTTCACAACAAAACATATCAGGTTGTTAGCAGTGCTGCTGCTCATGCACCGTGACGTTCACGATCAGTAAGACAAATGACCGGCGTGACATTTGAGAAAGAATAATTACACTCTGAAGTGTAGGCTACCTGACACTTTTTTATGTGATAAAAAAGAATTCTGCAAAGGAGGAGTGTCGTTATTGAATTGTGACCCACTATGTATGGAAAAGGAGTTTTATGATATTTGTTCCAAAGAACTTTTCAATTTCAATCTCATTCTCAACATTTATGGCTCCGGAGCAGCCCTTCACATATAATGAATTTGCAATATTTCACAGGCTCATGCCACGGTATATTCAATATCTTATTCAGTCTCAGTGGCTAGACTTGATAGAATTGAAAGAAATAAAGTCTAGGCTGGTGTAATAAAACATTACCGGCTCTAATTTGTTGCACAGCTTTATACTTTATGTTCTAGTTTCATTTATTAATCACTGGGAAATTACTTTTTTTTTTTTTTCCTGTTGTGCTCTGTTCTTCTGCAAACTAATTTCAAAGTTTGAAGCCCGTCCTAAAATTTACTGGAACCCCAGGCTTAGAGCATTAAAAAAAGGTGTGTTTTATTAGCGCTCTGGAGTCGATGGGCGTTTTAAGGTGTCTCTCAGAAGCACTAAGGCGAAAGAACTTTGAAAAGAAAAAAAGTAATAAAACAAACAATACATCGAATGAAACTTTGTAAAACTAACTAACTAAAAGGCTAATAAGACCTCATTTCAAATATCTAAAAATGCTTATAAATATGATTTAGACCCAAATTAACATTTTTTTGGATCACTACAAAATAAAAAATCCTAATTTCATTATCCTTGTACATTTCAGTTGATCTGATCGCTTCATGGACAGCTGGACTTTCCCCCCTGATTGTCTTTAGATTGTCATCCTCATTATCATTTAGCAAAGCGCCCTGAAGGCATTGATGAGAATTTTGCTAGCACCAAAGCTGTGAATTTGATTAGAGTCACACAGAATGCTGTAATGTTCCAAATGATATCTAATAATGTGACTTTAAATATTGATTCTTAGAAGATTGGATCTTTGAACTATGCCTGCTAGCAGCCAATCTGGAGGCAGTAATTCTACACGACGACAGGGAGAACGTCACGTCAGCAAATACGTGTTTTTTCAACCCACACACAAAGCACTGAAAAGTGTTTCTGTAAATCTAATGACTGCATTACACTACTTCACTGTACCAGTGTTCCTGTGCTCTGCATAGAACAGTGTGTACATTCACTGTAAAGGATCATCTGTTTGTTTTGACTGCGCCACTGAAAATATGCCGGTTAGTAAAAAAATCACGCTGACATCCAATATGCCTCCGGGCCAAAAGGTCTTCCATAACAATTTACAGTGTAGTACAGAGAACGCGTCCCAATGACATGTGTCTGCAGATATTATGCTTTCTATAAAAGTGAGGAGAGAGAAAATATCTAAACACCCACAGTACAGTCCAAAAGGGAGATTCAACACTAACCAGGAATAAAAGCAGAAACTATATATAGTAATACATTTATATAGAAGACATCAGTGGTTAGCAGCGCTGCATGGATCCTTGATCAAGCTGAACAGCAAACAGGTGCTAACTGGGGAGGTAGAATTAGACGATACTGGGACTTATTTTTTATATATTTTTTTAAACATACCTATATATAAAACATTTTTACTCTTCTTTCCTCTCATTGACAGGAATTCATTTCACATATTCTATACTTTTTGTTGTACACTACTTTTTACCTTTTTTTTTTAGCGTATGTATTGCACTATATAATGACGTACTTCAATGATTTATGCACCCTGATGAAGGCTCTGATTGGCTGAAACGAGTCGGTGTGCCACACAATTTTAACTTTACCTGTAGCCAGGAATTAATAAAGGCTTTTTAACTTTTGTAACAGAACAGACTGCCTCTGATATTTTTTTGAGTTTGCCTACTTAACGCTTCAGAGGATTTTTTTTCACTCAAGTGACAAACACATCAAGCCTATACATTTATATTAAACATATATTTTTGAGGTGTATTATAGATGGATTAGTCACATATTGAATTGTCATAAATAAATGTGCAAATCCATAACTCATATCCTTCATAGTTGAGTGTACCTCAGTATGGTAAATGACCCGTCAATCATTTTAAGCAGGGTTTTTTTTACACTGACAGCTGCCATTGACATACGTCTGTGAAACATCTGCTGCAGATGATGTAGCATTTAAAACGATCCGACATGTAAAAACATAACACATAAAAGTAAGTGAGCTGCAACTCCCTTAAAAACAACATTAATGTGAACACACACACACACTGCTGGATACAAACACGGGGATGTAATCTAGACAATTATAACACAAGAGGAATGTTAGTTTACTGCTTGTACTGAACTGTTCCATATTAAATGTGTAAAATATATGCACACTGTTGGAATTAAAACAATGTCATCCAGCTGTGCATTCCCTTTTATTAATAAAGAAATGCTAAAGGTGTCCTGATCCAGAGCCATTTCAAAGTGACTGTCATTAAAGTTTAATCTATGCACTGCTGCCTCTATCTACAGCATACAGATAAATCAAAGCAGTGTGTTTGTGAGATGAGCACTACGTCTGTTTTAAACCAGTGCATTAGTCCAGAGCTCAGCGCTTAGCTCTGCTCTACTCGGGGTGGATCGTGAATTGGCGATCAATGGCTTCCAGCAGAGTATAATGGAGCCCAGATGCTTGTTTTGATTAAGTGACTCATGGTTGGAGCTGACAGTGGTTAGTCACACACACACACACATGAAGCCTGAACTGTCTGTTGTGTAATAATCGCTCACTTTCACTGAGGCACAGATTGTAGTATCTGATTGGTCAGAATCCAATGACTGAAGGGTGCGCGCAGACTTTTCAGTGTCTGCCGTGAGAGTTGCCAATGCAATTTTTCAGCGTTTTAGATCCAAATTCCCAATACAGAGAAGGCTGCTGAACATCATGAGATTTGTCAGGCGAGAGGTGCCAAGGCATTCTTTGGCTAAACGGGACCTACAGCTGTAGAGGTTTGATTTGGCCGTGTTGTGTTGCAGGTGAGAGTGCTGTCCTTCAGAACTGCATCACGGCCACACAGCACCATGTGGACGCTGCAAAGGTCAATTTTCCATCCATCAATCATTTAGAAAACTAGTTCAAGCAAGGTGTGTAATTTTACATCACGGCCTGTTGAATTTCACAATACAAGTGTTGTTCTGTAAAAATCAATTTACAAATAGTTTACAATAAGCGCACGATACTGAATATCATTTGATTATTAACTTATATATATTTAATAATATAACACCTGCCTCACACGAGATTACTACTTTACTAGACTTTACTAACAAGGTTCCTGAATAAGACCTTTTCAGCTTTTCAGGAGCCGAGTTCAACAGGTGCTATGCCTTTGCCTTTTAATTAACACCTTCACTTTCCACCTCCATGTCTGCCAAATGGCATCAACCTGTACGATAGCTGGATTTGCATAATCCCAAGAGAATCATAAGAATCACTAGACTAGCTTCCGCAGTGGAACTGGTGTTGATGAATCTGTCCGATTTCTACCATTGCACAGTACGTACCTCAATATAATCAAACCCTAATTATGTATTCTTTAACAGTGGCTTTTTCCTTCTCCAACATGACCTGTGTTAGAAATCTGTTAGCAGGCTGACCACATGTCCTTCTGAATGCATCTCGTTTATGAGAGACAAAAAAAACAGTTCAACACGGTTATGTTCTGAGTATTATGTACGTAGCCGTGGGCAGTTTCATGCATTGTTATGTAAAATACAAAGCAGGGATCTTGCTGGAAGGACTGTAATCCCACAGAGGTAAAATCTGTGTTGCAACGTTTGGAGCAATCCTGGTTGCGAGGCACAGAGGCCTTTTTCACAGCTTCACCGGGGATGTAATCGGAGCAGCGCTTTGAAACCTTGACAATGACAGGCACCTGTGTGAAGATGGACGTTGCTCTGTGTAGTCGGATGAAAAAAGCCTGTAGGTGAAATCCACACCTGAACCCAACAAACGGCTCAGCAGCACGGCTCCTGAGAGGCCAGTATAAAAGAGCAAAAATCCCATCCAGCAAGGGCCATTGATTCAGTTAATTTTATGCTGGAAAATGATTTCCCTCATGGCCAGTTTCACTAAAGCTCATTGTGAGGGAAGACGACTCCCCACACTAATGTTAAAGCATTGCTCACTATCTATTTACTGTGTGTATGGAAATCATAACGCCCCCCACTAACAGGAGGCCCTGTTGAAAGCAGGAGACCAGACAACTTTTATTAACCTGTCAGATCCGAAAATGTTTCTCCAAATGCGTTCAAATACAACCAAAAGCACCATCGGAATATTAAATATGCTTTTAGATTCTGATGTGTGCAACTCAGAGGGAGGAAGCAGGATCGTGAAATACATTAATAAAGGGAAAAATCTAAATATTTTTTTACGCTTTTAAACAAACATAGAGAGGAAGCTGTCAGATTTTGTGTGTGGTTTGTACCGTTAAATCCATTAATTGTGTCTGCCTACGACACTCATACTGTACAATTCAGAGCAGCTGATGTGTGAGATGTGTTATCTGAAAGCCTCACCGTCGGTTTTCAGTGTGAGGGGTGTCGGAGGGCTCAGGACCCTTGCGTTTGTCACTGTGTTCTTCACCAGGCAGATGTAACTTCCTACGTCAGAGGGTTGCACCTTGGAGATGTACAGGTTTCCTGTGTCCTGGGAGATGAAGCGCCGACTGTCCTCGGCAACGAAGGACGGGAACTCATTAAACACCCAGCTGTAGATGATCTCTGTGAGAGAGAGAGAGAGAGAGAGAGAGAGAGAGACGCCATCATGCAGATTAGAAAGAGCAGCGCCTCTCTGAGTGCTTTATTTAAACAGGTCTGTATGTTTGCGTTAGTCGTCTAATAAACATCTCCAAAGCATTATGCATCGTGTAGGTTAGCATGTATTTCAAATAATCCTGAAAACGCATTATAAATGAGCAATAAAAAGTGTCTTTCATATCGAGCTATAGTCTTTAAATGTCTTCATATTCAATAAGTCAGAGCTGTTCTATTTCGAATGCACACTCACATTGAATTTTCCCTGAGTTTTTGATTGAGTTTTTGCCATATGAACTTCTCTGACATGTTGCCAATTGCTTTGCTCTGGAAAATATATATTTTGCACAATTTTTTTTCATTACAATACTGAATTAATGACAACAACAACAACAACAACAAATACAATGAGGTCATTATTAACCACCAAGGGTGATACGTTATTTTTCATTCTCTTGATCAAAGTTTGAAATAGATGAAAAAACATAATTTTAAAGAAGCAATGAGTACAGGACATAGCTCAAATGGAGCAGTTTATTACATACAATGACTGGTAGTCTATGGGAAGTCTAAAAAGGCATAAGTGAGGTAATTTAAGATGTTTAAAAAAGGGCTGTAACGGACATGTTATTAGCAGTGAGCTGATTTTTATTTAATTAGTGATATCAAAAGAAAGGTGAAATTGGTCAATGATCAAAAACAAAAGGAGCATCGATTCTCTAGAAAAGTATTTAAAGGTTTCATATTTACATAAAACACTTTACTATGTTTTTCTAACACTAATATGTGTTCCTTGTCTGTCTACAAACCCCCAAATATGAGAAAAGTCCATCCATTCCATCTTTTGTCTGCTATACTTTTCTGAAAATGTGTGCTCAAACAGGACGTTTGACATCACAAAGGGCAGTAACCCCTCCCCCAGGTGGGTGACACTCCCACAGCTAGGTGTTTGTTCTGCCCTCTGAGTCAGCCTTCTCACTGTTAACAATAGGGCATGATGCAAGAAAGCCTGAGGCACACTAGCCCTTCCAGAGAGGGGGCGTGGCCAGACACAGCTCATTTGCATTTAAAGCTACAGACACAGAAACAGCATGTTCTGAGCAGGGCTGAAATAGAGGGGTTTACAGGCATGAGAGGATTTAGAACAAGAATCTTCACAGACATGTTTAGTGTAGCTCTGAGACTTATTTACAATAGTTGAAAAGGAGGATAATGTGTGACCTTTAATACATTTACTGCTAATACTATTTTATAGTGTAATCTATTTTCACATCCAGACTCAAAGTTTAATATTTTGGTCATGGAAAACCATTTGCGATAGTGTTTAGGATGTAAACTTTTGATCCCTGGCAGACTTGGCAGCACAGATGTTCTTCAGTGTTTAGTATTCTGCACAACTCTCGCTGATAAACAAAATCAAATGCTCGAAAAGAAAGTTGCACAATGCTTAAAATAAAATATGTGGGTTTGCAGATAAAAGGATTAGGAGTGGTCAAAGTGACCCTGAATTGTAATAAGTGGGTGATAAAATGAACGGGTGGATGGGTGCAACGTGACGATGAGGAACATGGAGCACACTTTGACATCCTGCTGTTTGCTTTGTGTTATTGTGCTTCCTGCAGTTCTACAAAACCACATCCATCATTCTATTAAAAAAGATGACTGTCAAACTCTGAGACAAACTCGTCCATTCAATGTTCCTGACAATATTCCCCAACTGTTTGACTCTCCATTAAAATCTGTCTGTTCTGAAAAGATTGTTTTTTTTAACTATTTATGTCCCCGGTGCTAAATAATGAATGACTGTTTCAAAGTCGCTCAGATCACTCTACTCAACAGAGATGTAAGCTCAAAGCGAGGATGGATATCGTAAGAAATACAGGATTCTTAGTCTATTATTATTTCATATAGATCAATATGCAAAGACAGCATCCCTTGCTGAATCTAAGGAGAGGACCACTTCATCACGAGAGAGGAGCAGGAACCGATGTAATCCTGACTGTGAGCACCGACATTAACCACCTCTGTACTTTATATTACAGACTAGAAAATATACTGATTCTTATAATACAATAAAGCACATGTCTAAAGTACACCACACTTCCAATAGGTATTATTCAGAGGTCATCGTACATTGGATTCATAAAAGTAAAACTATTTACCAAAGACACATAAAAAGCCAGTGTTCAAAGCCATGAAATGAAAATAATAAACTTTTCACGTCTCGCTGATTCCAAATTATTTCCACTCATGAGACCTATCTCGTTTAAGTGTCATCTTAATGTCTTTGAGCCCTCCCACAACCAACCCGAAGACAAACCCTGTTGAACACTCCCTCTCCAATATGAATCTCATCTGCGACACGCTCTGACTCACCGAGGCATTCATCACACTGGAAAATTCTACGTCTATGGCATTTTCAAAAAGACGTTTTAGTTGTTGGAGATCATTTTTCATTTCGTGTCAGCGACAAACATTTTTTTAAATTTCATTTTTCACCTGTAATGTGAATTTCAGTCATATCTGTAACCATGGCAATACAAATCGAAATAAAGGCCAAACAGTCTGATGAGGTTGGTCTGTTATTTACAAATGTATAAAAAGAGGTAATGTTTTCACAATGTTATAATCTATAGTATGATTACAGCTGGCTTTCAAACTTTGTAGATGGAATCTGATGACTTGTGGACCACTCTTCACAGATTAATAATCTTAGAATCCCTCACCGAAGCGCTTAAAGCTTAAAAGAATAATTATTATGGTTTGATCATGGGGCGCTAAAATAGTATTCTTACCTGAAGACAAAATGTATAATGATGTTCCCATCATAAATTTGTTCCATTTTAAACACATTTTCCACAGAAACAGAGGAAGCCTTCAACCCCATTTTGATACGTATACAGGGATGGTGGCCTTTAGTGGACATTTCCCGACATTCTATTTACTTTATTTTCCAATGATGATGAGTCAACTGTGGTCGTTTTCTCAAAATCTCGATTTATTCATCCAGTTATCTTGGAAATGTTTTTTTTCCCGGTGATAATTAGTTAATTTTTAGCCATTTTCCAGAGATCTCAAGGAATTAACTCATAATGACGGGAAAACCAGCATTGTTGTTCTGAGATAACTCGATCAGTAAGGCGAGATTTCAAGAAAACTGAAATCTGAAATGAAATCTACTCGTTGTCCCGGGGAAACTGAGTATAATTGAATAACTGGATGTGTGTCTAGTTAAAGCTCTTCATATCTGATCTTTTATATCTCGTCTATAGATTTGTTTGCCATCTTCAGTTGATAAATGCTGATTCCACACTCTGTCACAGTGAATTTAGTTCCTTCTTTCAGATAATATCAAAAAGAATGCAAAGATTACAGTATTAAAATGACTCACATTGTTCTGCTACACTAGGCTTTTGATATGGAAGTAATATGATGATATCTGATGTTAAATCTCATTGTTATAAATTGCACATTTAACAGTTGGCTGATTATTTATATCACACATTCTGTATTGATCGAGTCGGCGAATCTAATACAAGCAACATGAGGGTCTTACAGAATGTCATCATGACTGAAACCTGGGCCAATTTAAAGCTCATTTTAAAGCTCATAGCAGCCAGACTGTAACAAACCTTAAACGACAGAAAATCACTATTTCCATTATACTGATCTCACTCCAAAACATCATAACCACTGTTTGACGTCCACGTCAGTCACACCTTTAACCGTCAGAGACAGAGGCTTTGTTGAATGGCAGGAATAAAAGCATGCATCCATGGCGTGGTAAATGCAGCATAAAGAAATTACATACACCTGCTGTAAAGGCAACAATCGTGCCATGATTGATGGAGAACTTCCACGATAAAAATCATCCACACTACACTTTAATCTGTCAATCATTAGGCGTCATTAATCATTAATCGTCTCTTTGTTTTATCTGCCCCTCTGTTACTGACTCTCTGGCTGCTATCATGTCATTCAAAAAGGCATCCAGAAATGGAAGCGGGTGCTGAAGAGCACTCGGCAAACACTCCCATGGGTGCAGTGCAGCTGATGCAAACAGAAAGCTTGGATGATTCATGGCACACATAAGAGCTTACATTAGAGGACTACTGCAGAGAGAGGGATATTCAAAATAAGCCATTAAAGAGCACTGCCTATGGGAAATAATTGGCTGTGTAACACTTCTTTTCAATTCTAATGATCCAGCAAATTTGATCTGTGAGAATCTGTTCTGCGGCTCTGTTGTCACCATGACTTTACACACTCTTCATTCAAACAGCATGAATGCATGGAGAGGAGAGGGGGCGGCTACACAACCTAACCATCAAACACAAAGCGATTAATAAAAAAATCAGAACATTAGTCACCTTACCAGTTATGTCATCAGAATTCTGATGGGCTTACTGACAGTACCAATGGTAGTGGAAAGAATAAAATGGCTTTCTTCTGTCTGTGTCTGAATGTCTCTTACCTGGTGAATGAGGAGGAGGGGTACACATGAGCACCACACCTTGGCCTTCACGTACAGAAACTCCACCTCTGGTCTTCCCACTGAAAGCGCCGAGATCTGGTACGACACACAAAAAGAATCCTTCTCAACAATCAGGACAATTTACCACAAGTCAAGTGATTTTGAAGGAGTTAGAAAACTTATCCTTAAATACATTTTGGAAGAACACTAACATAACAACGCACTTGAAAGTTAATGTGGTACAAGGATAACGTTTGAGTCCATTGTTTGATTCCTGACAGCAGTACCTCGGGTTCAGTTGTGTGCTCTCACACACACACGCACGCACACACACACAGTTGATTGTGTTTGGGCTTCTTGTCCTTGTTACAGCGCCATCAACTCCCACTGGTTGCCTGCACAGTGATTAACCTTAACAATGGCTACACAATGGTTAAGGTTAAGCACCTAAAGGTACTTGATTAAGCATCATGGTAAAAAAAAAAAAGCTAACATTAATCATGGGTTTACTGCCTCTAAAGGTCTCCATTTCCATCCACCAGCCCAGAATAAAACTAGAATACCAAAATAAGGACCTCAGAGATGTTCAAACTGTTATGTCAATAGACTGTGTTGAAGTTGTTGTGCTATATTGTGCACCAGGCATTGTATATTGGACTAAAGCAAGGATGTGCCGATTAAAGTAGAAGTATGATATTTGTATTAATTCAGGCTCAAAATGCCCGTTAAATGTTGTGTGTAAGCTGTAATGCAGCCGCCCACTACTATTAGTGTCTGAAGCTCCAGCTAATGGCTACTGCTGCTCTGCTATAATGCTCTCTTACTCTACAGCACAGTGAGAGGACGCTATCTCGCTGTGAGTAGCGGTTTGGCATCTTTTCTTTTAATCTAGAAAATGGAAACAAAGTTGTATACGGGCTGTGTCAGGTTGAGCTGGTATATACTTTTTGGCTGGGGGAATGTGTAACCATCACAGACATGTGGACGTTAACCTTCAAGTAGGTCTGAAGGCTGGCTGTTTTAAGCACTGCTAGCGTTAGCCACACTCTGAAAACTAATTTGACATTGTTTACCAAGAACCACGCTTTGATCCTTTGTTTGACAAAAATCTTGCTCAGATTTGACTGTTGACTGACCGTTCTGCAAGCATGACTTTTTTTGCAAGCAGTTTTTTGTTGATGTGTTGTTAACAGATTTTTCTGACATCAGGCTAAGGTTATACACCGTACTAGCGTGGCACAACATTTCCCAGCTTTCTTTAATGAACTAGAATTGCTGGCCTCTCTTTATTTTTGTATTTCTCTTTGTTTTGGGGATTAGAAGAGGCTAGACAGCATGAACATGGAAAAACCCCCACTGTGAACTACAGTTTCTGTTGTTCTGGTTGGAGGATAATTGTTTCAAAGACGGTTGAAGAATGGTAACCATTGTTTAAACACACATCAATGCAGAGTCATATCCATTTCTTTGACTCTGCTGTTGTTAGACTTAGACTGAGTTAAGAGTAAGATGTTTTCTCCAGAGCTATCCTGCTGACCGAAATTTTGGAATTTGAGTTCAGATAGATTAGAATTGCTAGAATCAGATTTTAGAAGAAATAGTCCCTAAGAAATACTTTTTTTTCCAAGTCAGAGCCTTTCCCGACAGCATTTTGAATCCTGTAACGTAACAGGTTGTATTTTCACCTACTGATGTGTATGTGCTAGCTGGTACAACAAAGCAGGCCTCATTTGGAGTCCCAGATCTTGTTCCAAAAACAGCCTTTTTAATTTCTAGTTGAAGCGAGTCCAAAGTGTGGAAAACGAGCGACAGACTGCTGACCCAGGGCGGGTCCCTGCGTCTCCACCACTTTCATTTCATCACTTTGAGGGGCAGTGTTTACCGTCACCCTGAACTGTTGGATAATTATGCCCCCGAGTGACTTGTGAAACCTGCGTTTCTTTTAAGATTCTGGCACATTTAATAATGATGGCCTTCATCTCGAAATGTAACACCCGGCCAATTTCCTGTCAAAGTGTATATCTCTGTTTTTCAATCAGTCTCTTTTTCTCCTTGTTGAAGCACTGAGGTGTGTTACATTTGATATTCTGGTCACGCAACTTAAGAAAAAAAAACATTCATCAGGAAAATAAATAAAAAAAACAGCTCATACATGAATAAATGTACAAACAGAAGGTAAATTTAAACCATTAAAACCTGGAGAGAAAATAGCTCAAATATATCCAAAAAGGAATAGTGGGAGCATAAATATTTAATGTGCTATGCTGCACTTTTTCTGGAGAATAAGAGCAGCCTGTCATACATCCTGAATTCAATCCACACCACATATCAACCTTCCATGCCCACAAATCAACCTCGGCCTCTGCAGCAAACACAAGGAAAACCCTGAATAAACAACAAGCACAAAGCAAAGATTTCTAAAATACAGCCGACTGTACATGGGCTCGTTCAGCTCCCCATGTAATTAAATATGAATGTAGATCGATTGAACCTTTACCTTCAATTGATTTCCAAGAGATTGGATTTTCTGGTCAATGGAAGGAGCCAACATTCAAGCTGAGGGCTTACTACTCTTTTAGTTTTATTGTAGGTTTCTTGGACTGCTATGCTATTAGTGACACTGGATCCCGCTATCTAGGCCCATTTGCAGAGTTTGACAAGTGTTGATTTATTTGTGCTAACAACCTGCCATAGGGATAGAGAGCTGCTGATCTTCATGTTAATTATTCATTCACAAGTTGCCGTCCCTGGCCTGACAGTTTTGTCGGAGAAGTTTTTCGTCTTGTTCTTTTTTTAATTTAAACTAAACTCCCGAGTTTTTGCAGATCACTGTTTTCCTCTTTTAAGAGCAAATAGACGAGATGTAGGTGAAGAAGATCTTTCTACTATTGATACAGAGGGTAAGGACATTATTAATCATGAATAAAACGAGTGAATAAATGACCCTGAGTTGTAAACACTTACTGTAGAAGAGGTTTTTTCCATATGCATAACAACAAAAACAGAAATAAGTGGCCTACAACACTGCAGCGCTGTATGTGATCCTCTGAATTATTCAGCCAGGACGCTTATGTTGGAAACTCAACACTTCTTGACTAATTTAATAAATAATGAATGTAATTTTCATCTCTATGTGTTACAATTTGGCTCCTGGAAATGGCCGTGTACTGCAGAATGGTAACAATTCAACCTAGAGTACGATATATCCAGTGTAAGAGACCCATTACGCCCGTTTCTAAACACAACCATGTAATCGAGGGCTTTCCTGGAAAACATCAGCGGGCCCAGAAGAAATTATACATTTCACATTCAGGCAGCAGCAACACTGGCTGTTTGGAGTAAATACGCCATGCTAAGCAGTAATAGCCACCCTGACTGAGAAAGAAAGCTCCACAGAAACACACAATAGTGTCTGATTGCCAGCTGAGAAGTACGTTATTGAGGCACATGAATGATCACTTAACATGCAACTATATAATAAACAAATAAAGACCAAACAGATGCTCCAGTGATTTCTAAATAAGTCAGTGAACCTGGGGATGAGGCTCAAATGAATCCTCATCATTTCTCTGTACAAACTACAGCTCTGTCAGTGAAGCTATGTCAAACTCTAAATAATGTCAAAACAGCAGTCACTGAATTAGTCTAAAACTGACAAGTAAACATATGTCCACATGAATGTTTAAAATGAAGGAATGCAGGGATGTAATTTGTAGTGAGCACAGGAGCAGGTGCTCGATGCTAATTAGTTATTTCAAGATGAGTTTGAATTCAATCAATGGACATTAACTACAGATCATTTCAGTGTAGACTGGAGTGTGGAGCGTATGTGTGTGTGCGGGTCTCCCAATGCTCAAGTCAAAGCATCCCGTTAATTTCATTTGTACTGTACTGCTCAGAGTGGCTCAATACCTGAGCCGCAGCCAGACTCACGTCTGCAGAGAGGGAAGGAGTCTTTGGGGAGTAAGATCAGAGGCCTCCTTTCTGCCTGCTGCCTTCAAAGTCACGGCTGAAAAACAGCCCGAGTGTGAGTTCAGCAGCTCAGAACTTCAAAACAAAGAGGGGGGAAAAAAAGCATCCTTTTGAAACATCTTTGGAGCATACACAGGACCAGTGGACAGAATACAGAGAGCCCTGACTCCTCATTCACTTCATCTCGTCCACTGTACATCTCCCCTGATTCCCTGCATCAGGGCTGCATTCAGTCTCCCTGCTTGACTTAACAACCAGCCGGACTACAGGGTGCAGAGGAACGCTGCACAGGAACTCAATGTCAACCGCTATACAGCCCTGCAAAATCATTCAGGCTGACCAGCTCGTTTATCTAGCACAACTAAGCTAAAAACTATTGTTGTTGTTATTTCTGACCATTATCAAAAAACAGAATATTTTAACAGTCAACATCCAAAAGTCTCCCCTATGCATACAAATAGAAGACCTTGCTTATACGTATAAACACCTGCAAAGTAAGGAACGATGAAACAAGGCATAGTGAAGAAATGAGGGTTCAACATGGACATCTTGATACCATGGACCTCTCACTTGTCCAAGCAAAACGTTAGTTGTCTTGGGTACTTTATATTTATAGATATTTATAATAATGTTTTGTAGCATCATTTAAGATGACTTACCCTTTGAAAAACAAGATCATACATTTATTATGAGTTGTAATTATACAAGATTAAAATTTAAAAGCATTAGTTGAATTTATAAAGAAAAATAAGAAAAAAGGATATGTAGCACTTTTATTGTCAGAGAATGTAAATAAAATATAAATCATAATTATTCGTAAATTGACATTCAATTAATTTCTTTACACAACAGAAAATAGCAGATCTTGATGAAATCGTATTGTGAACCTATCATGTGATAAGTATTGTGAGTTCAGTGGATCGTTACACAATTTCACAATTCCACAATTCCACAATTTCCCAGTTTGGGATCAATAAAGTAATTCTATTCTATTTTATTCTATATCCCTATGCTTAGCTAATGTTATCCAGTAAGTAGCTGCTAACAGTAGCTAGCAGACAACACTAACCTCTCAGACAATACGAGACGATGCGAAGCGATAAGATACAATTTTTTGTTCCCTTTGAAAATGTGTCTTAGACTTAAGTGCTGCACAAGTTTAGCTGCCTTTATAGTAGCATCATTAAATAACAATAACAACTGAAAACAATCAAAACATTGATACTGTCATCACCGTTACAGGCCTGACCTGAAAGCTTAGTAGATACTTTAAATGTTACACACGTCTAATATGTTTACCAATTCTTTTTAAGTCTTCATAAAATATAAAAGGATGCAATTACTTCCTTAAAATGCTCAGTTTATGTAGGAAAGATTTGCTCATGTGTATCTGAACCGGTTAAAGCCGGGGACAACTGTGTCAGAGCCTGCAAATGTGCAGTGCCAACATGAAAAGGGAACAAAAAAAGTTGAGCTCCACGCTGAGTGATAAATACCCGCCATTTGTTATGCTGGAAAAGAGAGGGAAGGTTCTGCATCTAAATGTGTGCTGCAGGGCACCGCTCTTTGTTTCTGTGACTAGCCCTTGAAGGGTCGCATTTGAAGAAATGTGGACTGAGTGCGAGGCTATTACACATTGATGCTGTTGAATATTTGTACTGCACAAAGCAGAAGAAAAAGACAGGCCTGCTGCTTCATACACAGAGCAGTCGGGGATAACATTAAAGGAAGACTACATTCTGACATGGGATGAAACGACCTGAAAGGTTTCATGAATACAGCTTATTAAAAGTTCAGTGAGCAGTCAGAGCTATTGAGCCCGCATGTCAAGATACGCTTATTTGGGAAACACCGTAAACACAGAGCTTGCTCTATCTCTATTACAAAAAATATTGAAACAACATCCATCCATGCAGAGCAAATACATTTTTCAGCATTTCTTTACCTGTATGATGACTCAATGTGCTATACACAGAATCACACATGGATATTTCAGACTGTTTCCTCAGAGCTCACCACCACAACAACAACAGGTGGTGAGATGAGGGATTTGTTGCTGACTCAGTAGTACAACTGAGACAGCCCCGCATGTTTATTCAATGAGTGATATTTACGGGTTGTGACTCCAAACCCCAGGGCCACACAAAAGTTGCTGCACTGCAAGTAAACGATATGATTTGTCAAAAAAAAAAGAGTTGAATAATAATGATTTTGTGTTGTGGGCGATTATAGACTATATTTGATGTGATGCCTTTAACCTGACACAGGCTGTTTGTCTGTGCTGCAGATTTTACACATTGTGCCCTCTCATGTCCTCCCCCTTGCCCCCCAGGGTACAGGATACTCACTGACCGGTCTGTTATAGGAAGAAAAAAAAATCCAATTTAGTGCAAAAGGTGGCTGAGGTGCAGCTGATGTGTGACTGACAGGTGGCCATCGTCTCAGCTGCCACACCTGCCAATAGACCCAACCTGCCCCCCGGACAAATCCTCTGCTGCAGCTCTGGAATGTGCTCTTAACCCTTTATTTTATAAAGAGCAAGATTGCTGCAAAGGCACAATTTAAAAGAATGCATAACCGGATGCAATTAGAATCAGTACACAGATTCATTTGGTAGGCGGAAGTAATGATTGGGAGGGGGAAACACTGGAACTTGCTTCTAACACCTGAAGAAATGAAAGGTACCAATAAAAAACTTGAGCTTCAACAGATGAAATACTTAAAAAAGGCGATGTATTGCAGAACACCATCCTGATCGATAGAAGACATTACTATGCCTGAGTCTTGCACGTTGGCACTAGGAATTTAATGGATAATGTAATGTCAAGCAAATGTACAGTATTTATGTCTAACTAAAAATAGCTCGCCATGTCTCGGCTTGGACTGAAAAATGAGTGCCATCACGTCACATTGCTCATTCTGAGGCGAGGTTCAATATTTCAGAAAGAGAGTCTCATGCTCATTTTTTACACACTGATTTGACTCTGAAGTGCAGAGAGGGGGAGGAACAGATCTTCCTGGTTAAGAGGACAGATGAAGGTACATGTCGAGGTGCAGTTTCACTCCCTCAGTAACTAGCAGCACTTTTTTTTTTTTTTTGAAGTCTGCGCTTCACCATCTGGGCATCTTTGCCTGCCAACACAGTCTGGCTTATATTTAATTTAGGACAGGTCTACTTCTGATTCATGCTCACTTTTTTTGATTACACTAATAAACAAGAAACTTTCTAAAGTAATGATGGAAAGGAGAGCTTCCTCTTGATACATTTAAAACTGAACTTTAAGTACTTTTCTTATAAAACAGAACTCTGTTCCTTTCTTTGCCTACATAGTTTCAGGCATATCGAGCCATTTGTTTCCCCAGTCATCCCTGTAAAGTAACTACAATAAGCCCCTATAACAACGCAGCAGACCATGTACTATACTTTCCAGCAACAGCTCATAAGTGAGGCCGGTAATCTCCCTGTGGAGATGCCAATAAGGCCGTAATGGTCATTGCTCTTGAGGAAAACCGTAAACCCAACAACACATTTTCCTCAGAGCATAGAGGCCCCGGTCTCTCTCCGCGTGTGCTGCCTCAGCCCGGTGATGATGTTTTGGAGTTAGGCCAGGGGATTACTGGGAGAAGAAATGTGCTACTCGCTCTCATTTACCATCGAGACGTGGCATTTGAGGGCACACACCCTGTTAGCAGTGCAGCTCAACAGTATCAGATGGAGCCTCTGGGAACTAGACTCGGCAACAAGACCTCACCGTAGATGAGGTAGTGTTTATTTACCCCTGGAACCAAACACGTTTATTTTGACCAGAGAGACAAAGAGCTTGAAGCTAATTATTCGCTGCACACGAGAGCCATGTTTTCCAACACAGACCTACCTGTATAAAGCGCATCATATATGTACTGTATTGTTTGACCTTGTGTAACTGTGAAGATTTTTGAATGAATGAATAAATAAAAAGTCCACTCACATGCAAACTGTAGAACAGACTCTCGACTGAGCACGGTCCCAAAGCTGTTCTCTGCTTTGCACTGGTACTTCCCGTAATCATGGATCTCACTTGCATTGGTAATAATTAAATTCCCATCAATGAAGCTGTAGCGATAATCTGCCTCCGCGTCAACCTCTGTCCGATTGATGTACCAACTGAAAAACAAGAGAAGAATTGCAGATTTTAAATATATATTCCGCATGAATGGCAGGCTAATGAGACGTTAGAGTAGGGGCTGCAATTAGGAGACGGACCAATCTATGTCTCACCTGTATGTGGGTGGTGGATTCCCCCGCGCTTCACAGTGCATCACCACTTTCTTTTCATCCGAATCCAAAGGAAAAATCACATCATCTGGCTCCTGGGTTAATACAGGTCCAAACTCTTCACTTTCTATAAGAAGAAAAAAAGGGAAGAGAAGAATGATTGCAATTAGAGGAGAGGACCATTCAGTTTTAACATCCAATTACTTATTCTATTATTTTCCAGGTCGGTTGGCACAACGGCGTATTTCCTGCAAACCTCTATTTTAGTAAACGAGAGATAAGCAGAAATGTACGGTGGCACAGAGTGATACAATTACAACAAAACAGACAGCTAAAACTAGCAAGGCATTCTGCAGCAGACGACAGGTGATGGCTCTGAATATTGTAGAACTGATTTGTTTTTTTTCAACGTTGGCATATCATTCCAGTCAACCCTTAAAGAGCAGAGTCTAAATCTGTTTGAGTGAGAAACACCTGGAGGAGGGAGGTAAAAGAACATCTCCTAAAGGCTGTTTACCTGCTCTGACATGATTCATATGGTGACAAATAAGAGACTTCACACCTTTATGTTCAACCTTTAAGCTATCAGATAATTGCTTCTTCACATTTGGACACTGTGTTGTTTGGTTTACGGGGCCAAGTGGTGACACACGGCAGCCCTGCTGACATGAGTTTTTTTTTACACTTTGCACTCTCTGTGGAGTGTTTCTAAATATGTAGTCACATGACACCTTATGGATAGGATTTGTTAACTGTAACACCCCTAATGACACTCGTTGTTCACTCTTCTGTCAGTCCAATAAAAATTGTTTAGTAGAGTCTGAGTTTCTGAAATGCTATATTGTGTGTGACAGGCATAATTGTTTTTATAGCAAGCTTTACAAGCCTATTGTAAAATGTTGTAAGGGAATTTTGGCAAACTAAATCTTTGTAGCAGGAGAAGCTAAGAGTGGAAGGTGAAACATTTCCTAAACTGTCATTTTGATGACCTGCCACCTGGTGGTTTCACAATTTTACGAGAGGTGCGATTGCCCTTAAGACTTTATATTGTTATCGGGTGTTGGTTTATTGTTTTTACTAATGTTCATTGATACTGTGGAGTTCAAAAAGGCAGCATGAGCTGACGATCTTCAGAGAACAACTGTGACGTCTTCTCTCCGTGCTGCATGTAAAATGTTTTCTAAATCATATCACCCTGTGTTTGTATTACTTTAGAGCAACTAGCAATTCTCATTGGAAGAGATTTCTCTCACCCTGATGAGAAATTTAACAATTCCAATCAATCATTTTTAAAAAGGGGGTGCCAGTGGATGAGAGGTTAGGGCACGGGCCCCGTGTACAGAGGCTGTAGTCCTCCAAGCAGGCGGCCCAGGTCCAAATCAGACCTGTGGTTCCTTCCCCGCTTGTCCTCGCTTACCTCTCTCTCTGTCCCTGATTTCTGACGCTATCCACTGTAACATCTCTACAATAAAGGCCTAAAAAGCCCAAAAAGGAATCTTTAAAAGAAAAAAAATAAATCTAACAGAATCATTGAGGAATTCTAAAATTAGTATTCAAATGAATAAGCAAAATAAATAATTGTATATTACACATCAAGATGAGAGAAAGGTGCTATTGACTGTATTAAAACTATTCTCCATTTGGGACCATTAAAGTGTTTATCTCTGTTAATTGTACTTTGAGAGTATTACTGATATTTCTGCATTAAGGCATTAATAACACGCCTGAAGAACAAATGCAAAAAGAGTTATTTAATACCTACTTGTGTAAGACTACACTTAAGCAACATGGATTTTGTTACAGATGCGGCCACATATCAATAAGCTTACAGCTTGAGTATGTTTTTTTGCTCGACAGTCGTTGTTTCGATCCCTCCTGTTTCCTCAGAGTGCTTGTCTCTTTGATCTCATCCTCTGTTAACAGAAGTGATGCACTTATTGTGGAAGGCTTTCCAGAAATGTTGCATTCAAAAAAAAAAAATCTGACTCTACAGAAGAGAACTACGTCTTTGTTGTTTGGAAGATTAATTCTCATAACGTAATGATTTCATGAGATAATATGAAACCAATTCACACACCGTGGTGTGCTCTTTGTATGTCTATGTTCATCTTGGTTTAGACAGATGTCATAATGAGCTCTTACCTTAGATGGCATTACATGACTTAAAACTTTTTTATCTGAAACCTACATTACACAAAAATACAACGTACCAACCTTGAGTTCTTCTTACTATTCAGGAATGATGGTGACAAAAGAATATTTTATTTTTCTAAGGGCATGTAGACTAACACCCACCCTTTGTCAGCAATCTACTGCTCCACAGGGAAATAAAAGCTCTTAAAATAATACCTTAATCAGTGGAGCGGGATGAATCAATATTAAGCTACAAAACCTGGCTGTGCATATTAAGTCAAGAAAACCATCAATACCTGCAGTATTACTAGTCCTTACAAAGCAGCAGCTTGTTAGATCCCATGTACAAGTCCATTCTATCATCCATCAGGACATTAACCAAGTGGTCTCCACCGGCCCCCTGTTAACTGAGGCGTATGGAGAGGTTCATGATCTAAGGTTATGTTTTTTAGTATTTATGGGAGGTTTCTTATTCATTTCATGAGTTCCAACCTTTCTTTTCAAGAAAAGATTTATAATTTTTGAAAATCTACCATCAAGATTCAGTGTTTGCTGATGTCTGCGGGTCACAGACTACAGTCAACTAAGTCAAATGAAATCTGGCATGAAGGGCTAAAGGGGCTTCAGATCTCCCTGTGTACAACTCATGTGGATGTTAAATCCTGTCAAAAGCTGAAAGTTGGCCCTTTAATATCAAAGTTATCTTTTCTTATTTCAAAACCAGAGTGCTCGAGTTAAAAAGAGCATCACATTCCTCTTTGACAAACTCATTGTTCAGCTATAATGTAGATTGTGATCGCTTTGGATAAATGAGCTGTTGTGAAGAGCTATGCGTTCAGTAGCAGACGGTATGTGAGGTCATGTATTCGTGAATAAACTGAGCTTGAATGGACAATTTAAGAGCAAACCTCTTGTTGCCTTTGAATTTGTCTGGTGAAAGTATGACCATGACATTAGAGGTGACCCACATGTCAATAAACGGAGTAAGGAAAGCTTCCAATCCTTATAAGGACATTGAGTTTCCTCATTATGGTTTCATTCATGGAGCCGTGTCAACCTGTTACACACTGTTGACAATATTTGAAAAGATGAAAGAGTTGAGATGAAACAATGACAAAGGCAAGTTTCAGAGCTAAGAGACATATGGTGTATGTGTGCATGTGTGTGTATAAGAGTATAAATTCAGCACATACACAAGCATGGAAGTTGTTAAAATCATTCAATCTCGAGTGCCATGGCCATCTGTCAGTCACAGAGCCAAAAAAGCAATATCCCCCTTTAAGCCACCAAAGGTGCATTACTTTTTTGGCATCCATTTCCTCCGCTGAACATCAATCCGGTGCCATGCTATAATGCTCTTGTCACCACTGACAATGGAGAGGCATTACTCTCGCCTTGGTGATAGAGATGTAACTCATTTTATGGCTACATAGTGATAATGCTGTCAGAGAGTAAAAGAGACAGGGCTCAAAAAGAAGAGAGAAATAAGCTAATAATAAGTAAAGAAAGTGTGTTTTTATTCCAGTTTTCTACCTTCTCTTCATGTGGCTAGCTCATCACTTTCAATGTGTGCTGAGATCAGTTCTGCAAATTCAGCAGTCACTTCAGACTTCATTAATTAAGCTCTCCATAAGCAATGAGCATGATGTGATTAATCACATATTAAAGCATGAATGTGTCATGAAGTCCAGCAGGATTACTCATATTGTAGGACAGGATGTAAGCAAGTGACCCATGTAGATTTATGACGGTCTGTTTCCATGCTGGGTTTGGAGTCTTAAATCTTCCCCTTTGACAAAGAGATCCGTCATATCTATAGTTCCTACACTGACAGGAACACAGAGAGAGCTGGATATTGCCATGATCCCTCTTCAATTTCACAAAGGGCGTGACCCCGGCCACTGCAGACCATGCACAGCGGTGATGGATAGGTGAGATTCATTTCCAGACCAAATCTAAACAAGCAGGAGGCCTTCACACTCAAAGTGTGAGCAGAGATGGCCGACTGTTGGAGGAGTGAAGAGATAGCAGAGTGCATTCACACCAATCATGTTTGGAGGGGTTTAATCAAACTCTGGAAGGTCGACCAGTTTAGTTTGGGTCATTTCAGCAGGGGAGTAAAATGCCATCTGAACCAGTATGGCACCTCCCGTTAACACTAATCCTACCTGAAAATTCTGGTCTCACCCTGCATTCATGTGTGTGTGTGTGTGTGTGTCTGTGTGTGTGGGGGGGGGGGGGATAATGGGAAAAGTAGGGTTTCCAACTGGGGAAGTTCATGTGAAAGCTCCTTGAAGTTGGACTTCAGTCGTATTAGAATTTAGCATGATGTGTTTAGAAAATCGTTTTTCAGAATAAAGAATGTCATCCAGGAGTTATAGCTGGAAATGAGAGGTGCTTGTGTTCAAATCATAGCGAGCCATAAAGCCAAAACAAATAAACTAAAGGCAAACCAGTCTTAATCACATTAAGCCCTTTCCTGCCAATTTCTAAATAACTACTACACCACAGCAGGTACTAAATTGCTCATTAGCCCCTGGCTAAGGCTGCATTAAAAATGTTTAAAGCAAGACAAATACTTTAATTGTACAATTAAAGAGCCAATTTTGTGGTTATTGACATTTGTGTACAATTTGCTTGCAAGTCTGAAGTTGAACTTTCACAAACCCAAAGCAAAACTTTTCCATTCCGGCTCAGACAAGAGCAAACAAAGTGTAGTGTTGAGCGCACCATTAGCTTTACCTTCACTCCTGTAGTCCTCCTGAGAGCTGAACAGACTCACAGCTGACAGGGGGTGACTGGAGAAAGCGGGCCAGTCAGGAGTCACCAGCCCACCGCTGTGGTGTTGTCGAGGTCTGCTGCGCGAGTCGAGCACTGACGAGCTGTCCGGTTTCATCCGTAATATCGCTGCATAGGATATAGGCCGCGCTGCAACCGCTCTGGCAAAGTCTGGAAAAAGAGGTGAGACAGAGCAGGGAGTTACATTACGTGCCGTCGGTATGATGGTTCTGCTGCTCAAATGTGGCAAACATTTGAGCAGCAGAATGGTGCTGTGGATGGAAAGTATTTTACATCAGAGTCCATATGGACAGAACACTTTTTTGCAAATGCTAACTGGATGCTTTAAAAAAAATGTCAAATCTGTCATTTCTGATCCTGCAACTCTCTCCTTCCCTGCAGTAACCTTCGCTTCCCTGCCATTTCCAATCACACCACCTCCCCTGCCCACCGCTTCCCCAATCACCCTGCAGCATATATACCAGACCTTTTCCATTTATCTTCTGCCAGATCGTCTTATGTGCTTTTAACTTGGCGATGAACTCCCTTCCTTCCTTTTTGGACTTGTGCTCATTTGCCTGATCCCAAACTGAATAAGTTTCCCTTATCTTCTTAGTCTGCCGGCTGTTACATAACGCCACAAGTAAAACTGAACTTTTAACTTCACCTGCTCTCTGACTTTTGAGATTATACCATAACAGAGCAGCTACAGTACTATACCATAACCTCTATAATCAATGGCTTATATTCTGTACTACCTTCCTCCTACATTAAACTGAGGCGCTCCCATGCATCGGTATGAGTAGAAACATTTTTTGGTTTTCATACATAGAGTTTTGCAGGTCAGAAATGTTGCTGAACACGTGAAAAGAAAAGAAAAGAAAAGAGTGGAGACAGCAGAAAAAGGGAGGTGTCAAGATTCAGAGACAGCTCTGAGTGAAAAAAGGAGGAAAAACCTGGAATGCATTTCCAACAGTCTGCAGAAAAATAAAAGCATTGTTGAAAAACAAGACACAGTATCGGGGATTTCTGCAGAAAAATCCATATTTAGGAAACTAGGTGTGGATTTGGAGGTTTGAAGCCTCAGTGAGCCTGGATCTATTCCTTTCTTTGGAGTTAATACAGCCTACTAGAACAGTAATTGTCCTCATCACGGCAGAGGCACCTGTTTAGTAGAAGACAAATAAACAACAGAACCTACCTTCTGAAACTATTTTATTCTCTAAAACAATTCACTGAGTTTCCTGGTTGGCTTTTGAAACTGTCAGTATTTTCCTGGAGCATCTACCATATAGTCATTATCATGTAAATTCACCTATGATGCATTTAGGCAAAAAGATGCACTTCTCAAGAGGTGCCTAAGACACTCTTTAGACGTTACTGTTATCAAAGGCTCACAATGAATGGAATAGTGTATTTAACAGAACAGGAGAGAAACAGCTCCCTTTAAAGTGAAACAGCCAATGATGGTTCAGAAAACACTCTCTCTGAAATGTAAACTACTAGTGTTGAGTCTGTCACTACTCATTGCCTTCACCATATTCTTCTCCCACTGTCGTTTGAAGAATTCAGTCCGCTTCACGTTGGGTGATGTGCCAATGTGTCGTCTTTTATGATCTATGAATGTAACAGATCAAGATTACAAACACAATCATTTCACCCAGGACAGCTGATCATCAGAACCAAAGCCACTGCACAATCCGGCTGAAACAGAAAGCTGTAAATTAGAGATGATATGGAAGCATTTCTGCTCAGATGTAATGCTTAAAGAGAAATCCAAAAGACTAGAAAATCGACGCACAGCCGGAGTCGAAAGCGGAGCTCTGCAAGAGGGGGGACGGGACTGTTTTGCACTACATGATAAAGTGGTGTGAAAGAGCTGAACACAACTGAGAAATAATTATGTGTCCTTGGGGACTTGTCAGCTGAAAAAAAAAACAAAAAACTCATATCTACAAACTGAGAGCGAGCAATTACAGAGTTACATATTGTGCAGAAAGGCAGGAAAAAGAAAACCATTTGAGATTAAAGGTATTTCTGAGTTTAAAAATTGTTAAGCAAAGCAATTAGTAGTTGGTTGGTAGTCAGTTTAACAGTCTATCTGGCTGAGAATCGGCTTTATTGAGGTCTGGAGCTCCCAAGCCAAGTCAATTTTACACATTTTGTTAATTGAATCCCATTTCAAGGTTGTTTGAAAATGACCACTAAATAACAGCACCACCAGCATCACAGTATTCCTCTGATCAATTCAGCACTGACACACACACAAAAATCTTTCAAAGAAATTCAGCAGTGTCAGCTGCCACCTCTCCTCGGGGGATTTAAATCAATATATTTGCAGGTATAAGTCTAAATAGATGCATTCAAACAATTTTAAGACCCCCCCTAAATGTGTGTGACACTTGAATAATGATGCTAAATCCTGGTAAACTGATGCTTCATTGTGAACTACTTCTAGTACTTAATAAGTGAAACAAACCTTTCCAGGAGATAAGTTGCAATCATGTGTAGTATGACTCTGCACAGCTCAGCATCTCCCTGCCTGACAGCTGTGCTCCTGACAGCAGCACTGTGGTTTAGAGAAGCAGCGAGTGATGACAAGGAAAGAGCTTTTTTATGAAATAGGTTGATACTGTTGAAATATGACAGCTGCATGAGTGTATGTGTCAGGTTTGAAAATACTGTAAGGCGAAATAGACGATTTCTCTTGGTAAGTGGGAGATGTTAACATGTCATTGCACCTGAATGAAAGTTGCCACACAGACAATATAAAAAGCAATAATGTTTAGAATAACAAAGTAAAGAAGACCATCAGGTCTTATTTGTTGCTGGTGAATGAATGCAGTATTGTTGATGTTGGCTTACATCTTGACTTACATGAATCAAGTTATATCCAGAACTGTTTTAATGTTCATAGCATGAATGAAAATGAAAATGAAAATGAAAAGAGCGGAGGCTCCAATCATAAACTGGGAACAACACAATTGCATGCAAGTTGTACCAGGCCTGCACAAGGGGAAAAGCACAGTAATCAGAGTGCCTGAGCCAAGCCATGACGTTCTTCAGTGTGAACATGGTGTTTACATTGACGCTATTCTGACATTTTCAGTTATGTTGCAGGTGTTGATTAGATAAAGAGTCAGTTTGAAAGCCGTGTTGTTGCACTGCTTAATTGTACTGCATTATAGATTCCTTTTCCCACCCTGATATCTGTGGGGGTGGAGCGTGTTACATTGGGTGATAAGAGTCAGAGATGACACTGGGTGTACCTTCAGTGACGGCCAGTATTAGATCCTGACTGGAGAAAATGGTAACATGGGATATTTAGAGAGGCCCGCTCCCCCAACGCCCCCCATTACATTATGGTGCGACCAATATACCAGTATAAAATGAGTCAAACCAGAAAGCAGTCCAATAATAAAAAAAATGAATATGACAGGCAGTAAGAATGGATATAACCAGGAACACACACACACACACACAAAGCTGGGTTATAAAATGCAGAGCCATGTGCCATCACCGACTGCGAGCTATCTGACAACACTTTTTAACAGCATTTATCCCCCAATTAAATCATAATCATGCATTCAAAGAAAACAGTGTATATTATTTGGTAAATAAACCTTGTTTGACTGAAAATCATTCTCAGTTAAAAAGACATCCAAGTGACCAGCAGAGTTAGGTAGCTAGACTCAAGTCAAATTGGCCGCGGGCTGTGGGTGAGTAATTTACAACCGTCAATGTTTCCTCAGGCTTTGAGCTCTTCTAACATACCGGAAGCTAGCAGGATTTGCTAACTCCCCGTGGGGAAAACAGATGGTACTAGAAAAAGCTACACAGCTGCATAGAAACTTCCCATTGTGGACTGAACACAATGGAAATAGCCCTGCAGGAAAACACTTAAAACCTTTTTTTCCCTCTGGGTGACCCTTAAAAATAGAAAACGTCTTGCACACGGGTGCAACTTAGACTCCGGGTTTTACAATAAGTTTAAGTGGCAGTTGTCTGTTATTCTATTTTGTGCGACCTCACAGTTAAATGGCAGCGTGTGAATCTATTTACAGTGGAAGCATTGGAGTATACATATTTTCGATACCTGTCATGGAATGTTTCAGGGACACCCTGTCAATGAGAGACTATTTATTCTGCAAACTGTTTTGTCAGCTGCAAGTTTCTTTTCTCTGGAAAGCAACATTTTATAAACTGAAGCTGAATCCTGACAAATGCAAAAAAAAAAGAAAAAAAAAAAAAGAAAGAAGCTTTTTTGTTTGTTTGACTACTGCAGTCAACAGGCACTTGCTCTTGTCAGCTGTCACCTTCATCTGATAAAAGCACTGACCCTTGCAGTTCCCGCTGATCCTCATCTTTCACAGGGTGCAAAATCAGAAACACTCATTGTTGTTGAAAAAGGCTGCACCTGCTGCCTTTCGGGGAAGCTACAGAGCAATGCCATCAGTGATCGTGTCAGGTCTTAACACCCCCCCTCGTAACGATAACATCAGCAAAGGAGACAAAGGCCGTTTTAGACTTCAGGATAAAGCGCAATATGTTCCTTTACCTTGTCCTTTTTTTTTTTTTATCCCAGACTGTGTGTTTCCTTTAATGGAGATCACCTTTCAGTGTAGAAACAAGCATTTTAGAACGTGTTCATGCAGAATAGAGACCTACAGTGCGGACACAACATGCTAGCACTCACACAGGGGTAAAGGTGAGACTAAAGGAAGAGGACATGTTTTAAGGCAGTAGAGGAGAGACCTGGGGAAACTCATCTACTTGTATTGGGTCATTGGGTTGGCAGATGACAGTAGAGAATGTGCGAGTCTCAGGTTGATCTGCAGCCCCTTGAATATGGTGAGCAATTTAATTTGAATAACATACAGTAAAGAGGTGAGACGCTCATGGGGCCTCAAGTAGACCGACATGATTAGCCATGGCCTGTAAGATTAATGAAGACCTTCACAGGGAGATTATATTGACTGAAGCTGATTATGCTTGAGACCATTTATTCAGCTGAATATCATTACAGAACGAACAATCCATACATCATATGCAACCTCACCTCACCTCATATCACAGCGGACTACTTGTTAAAACCCCGTCATTATTTTAGATCCTCGGTGTACTTTGGGAGATTGTGTGAGTCGCTTCAACCTTGCCAGAGACGCAATGAAGCCACAGTGGTGATGAACGATGGGAGGGATTATGTTGTCATTTCTCTTAATGGGAAGTAAGGAAGTCTCTATCCAGCAGGATCTGTTAGTTGGAACATTAGATGGGATGGTTTGAATGAGGCAGGACAGTCACGTATGGTGGAAACAGAAACAAAAGGGGATTGGACCTGAAAGGCGACTGCTAATGGAGAGCTTGTGTCGTTCAAATTAGGGTATTTGGAATAGGGAAAGCATTAGCCTGCGTAATGGTGATGCAGGCCAGAGTTAAACCAGAAAGCAGTCCAATAATTGAAAAATAAAAATAAGACAGGCAGTAAGAATGAATACGACCAGAAAACACACACACACACAGCTGGGACACATGACATTTGGGCAAAGAGAAGCTAAAAAAAAAAACGCGAAGAAATGGACTAAATACTCTGAGGCAGACAGGTTACAATGGACAGGTGAAACAAAACAGGCGTGGGGCATGCTTCCAATGTTTAATGCTTCATAAAATGTGGCAGACAATAACATCCTAGTTTCCTCTGCCAATAAAGGAGCCATCCAGTGCAGCCTTCTGAGCCCAACATATCACGAGAAAAGAGCTGGCAGAAATTAAGAACTATCTTTAAAATACACCGGTTAGTTAGCTAGTTCTTGTGCAGCTGCTGAGGTTGCTAGGCGACAGGAGCAGGGCTTAGAAACGGATGGGTAAGGGTAGGAAGAGCTGGTGATGGAAATGGGAAATCCACTATATACCAGACTGAGCAGTCTATGCAGTCTACCAAGGCCAGGTCTTTCTTAAACTGGGACTTTGTACTTTGTGGGATGCTGCCTGTGAATTGTGACAAGGCTAATGACCAAATACTGATGGGATGTGAAGCTTCAGAAACATTAGGAAAGTAAAGTTACAAGATAAAATGAACGCATGACCAGGAGCACGATGAGACATGCCTCAGATCTAAAATTCCATTTCTATCTTCTGTATCTAAAATAATAAGCAAAGCGTGACAAACTTTTCTAATTGGCAAATCAGACTGTGCGGCACATGTTAGACTCTATTTCACAGGCTTTGGCGTCAGCACACAGGCTCATTGTATGTTCTCATGCACTCTGAAACACATTTTCAAAAAATCCCAGGGTACTGATTGTAGTGTTGATGGCTGTACCCTCGAACGGGAGTGTGACTGCCAAGACTTGAATGTTGCGTCCAACGCTTCATGCCTGCAGAAATCAACAATGACTTCTTTTTTCTCCTCTGTATTTCAGTTCCTGGGCTCAAGCTTTGAGTGTAGGAGAGGCCCTCAGAGCTCAGGTTCTCCTGCCAGATGGAGAAAGTCCATCATCCCCTGATGGTGGGACCATAAATAGATGTGTGTATTTTTATGTACAGTGTTGATAACCTGCAGAACAACTATTTATTCTTTATTTATTGTGCATTAGAAAGTTTACCTCGAAGGCTTCAGAGTGACTTTTAACAAAGCTCTGCATTTTAATGTTTATTTATCAAGGTATGCAATCACAGCAATGTATTCATTGCATGGTCCAGCTCCAAGGAATGCATGCAAATACTCATCCATTTCTCACATGCAGCCATATTTCTGGTGTATGACTCCTTCGCCCTTGGTGAAAATGACTTCATGCATCACTTATACAGCGGCGCACATCGATATTCCCTGCAACCTGCTTTTAATATTGAGGAACCTGAGAGTCAGACGAGGAACAGTTAAATTACTATTCCACACTTAACACAGAGAGCAACATCATATTTCAATCAGAGGCAGACTAGAGGGAGAGGAAAAAAAATAGCCCCAGACAACATGCCAGCCCGGCCCACTTTTAGAGATGAGTGAAATCTAATTGTGCT
Source organism: Labrus bergylta (assembly GCF_963930695.1). Taxonomy (NCBI): domain Eukaryota; kingdom Metazoa; phylum Chordata; class Actinopteri; order Labriformes; family Labridae; genus Labrus; species Labrus bergylta. Next base: position 24,965,446 of record NC_089205.1, read on the forward strand.
GGCCTCTCTTTGTCAGTGTGATTTAAATAACTATGGAACAAAAAAGGGACTGTGCTGCAGAGATAGGTGCAAAGAAGAAACAAATATTACATGGCACCTATTCTCTTCAAAGTGATGTTTTTTTTTAGCATATTCACACAGAACAGTAGGTCAAAAATCCATTACAAAAGCCATCATGTCAAAAGTATCATAATAGACAAAGACTGCCTCACACCCCCGGGAGTGGCTGCCATCGCTCCCGCTGCTGATAATATTGAAAACCAGTTTGAAGTGCAGCACTTTTACTAAAATGTGACACATTCCTGACTGGAGAACACTCAGCTCTCAGCGCTGTTTTGAGTAGAATGGGGAAAAAACCCTTCCTTTTATCTATTTTCTTTGTTACCTATGGTCCAACAAAAGTAATTGTTGGGCAAAAGGAAAAATTCTCATGAGATCATCAAATCTGTGGACGTCAAATTCTACACTGTGCTGTCTTACATATGTAAACCGATTATTTTCCTTTTACAGTTTAAAATCAAGAGCATGGTGGTATCAGGACTGTAGAAACATTTGCAACACAAATTTAATCTAACTGATGGTCTTCAGTTTTATCGGGGTCTTGCTTAGCTTTAGATGAGAGGATGGATAATGACAGGAATGACAAATGTGTGAGTGTGTGAGTATGAGTGTGAGTGTGTGTGTGTGTCAATCAACTGAATTTAGTCTGTCTAGTAACCAGTGTAATGATCGACTCGTCAAGTCACGAACAAGACGTTATCAAAGTCATCTGAGCATACGCTCCAGTCGCAAATGACTTTACTGTGTAATCTGCAAACCTTTATATCAATGAACACAATGGGATATTTCAGTATGAGAGACATTATTACCATTAGTTTTTGCGATGTCAGAATGTTAATAAAAACTGCACTGGGTTAGTTGTTTTAATGAATGTGATTCCAGTAAATGTTTTAAACTGTAATAAATCAGTTCAACATAAACTCCACACGCTTGTGCATTAAGCTGCCACACAATCTCAGACGACAGTTTCACTGGGATGTGTGCAGAGAAAACAGCCGTTGTTAAACCGGACATGCATTTACAGCATGCTAATGTGAAACCAGTGTGAGTGAGATTTAATGTTCGTTCAATGGAAATTGTTTGGAGACATAATCATTGCTCAAAGGTTAATGACTTGCCATTTAATAATTTGCATTTCATCACATTTGATTGACAGCAAAAAACATGAACAGAACTCCCCAAAGGGGAGTCTCAGTTCCTGTGACATCATTCAGATACACAGTTTTCTTAATTGGAGACTTCATTTATGAGCTTCTATTTGTCTTAAACCTGCGATTTTTAATTGTTGGTGCTTCAGGAAATGTATTCACCTTTTAAATGACTATTCTGTAAAGTGGACACGGTCACATACAGTATTTCTCTCAACATGCAATACCAAGGTGGAAAAATCAATCCAGGAATAAAACCCGAAAAGTCCTGCGAGAGACACCACATTTTCTGGGAGGCAATTATTTTGGGAAGCAGAAAGACAACTGGGGTGAATGAGGTAACAGAGAGCAGAGATACAAATAATGAACAAGTAGAGCAAATTCTGTCAACTCTATGCACCCAAGGTACCCTGGAACCAACTCCTAAGATTAAAAAAAAAAAAATCAATGGACAGAATGGACTCAGCTGAAACAAATTAACTGCACAAGCCACTAAAGTCCTGTTTATAAACCTGATGAACTCACTGAAGTCTTGATTTCAAATCAACAGCTTAACCATGTTGGTCTTTTTTTTTTTCAAATGAGATGATTGCAGAAGTTTAGCTCAAGCTTTAATACAAATATCTGTTCTTATACTGAATCATCTTTGTGTCTATGTTTCAGAGCTATGCATGGTATGAATGCTGAGCTTAATCAGGAATATACATTTAGTTAGTGATGATACTCACCATGATATGATGATAATATTGAGTAGGGTCAGAAACAGGGCCAGGATAGAGTGAAGGGGGAGTTAAAAATGTGGTCTGGATGTCCAATGTAAAACATTTAAATGAACCTCTACTTGGTCCAGTGAAGGCTTTGAGGTTTTTTTCTACAGAGAGACGAGGCGGTGTTAAAATGCAAAGCTCAACTTGCAGCATAAATTCTCTTTCATACAGTCCCCATCAGACTAACACCAAGAGATGATTTTATAGCCTCCCTGTTTGAGATAATTAGGGAGACCAGACCACTTAGGTTGGAAGACGACCATATGATAATACTAATGTGAAATCAAACCAATCTAACACAACACAGAGTATAAAGACGTTTTTTTTTAATGAAAACACATAAAACATGAATAATAAAATAAATAACTGAAGTCAACATTATTGAAGCCTGTACTTCCCCCTCCCTTCTGGTTTAAATGGTTTATTCCTGGAGCTGATGAGCAGGTGCTCTGGCTTCCAAACTCTTTTGACTCCGCCCCCTACTGGAGAAGCAACCAGGAAGAGGTGAGTACTTCTTGTGATTTAAAAAAAAGAAGGTGTTGAGTAAGCTGTATGAGTACATATAAAACTAAATTATGACAAAAAACATCAAGATTGAAATGTTTAAACAAAAAAAAGTAACTGAATGTTTAACAAGACATAAAAATAAATCAATGCATGAGCGGTCTACTGTTCTGTGTCAGGAAACCTTCAAGGAAAATACCTCCTGATTTCCATTTTTACTTTTAACTAGGAGAACTGTTCACATCATGTTACTGACTCTACAAAGATCTTAATGCATACTGTCGAGTAATGATACATAAGAGATGATACACATGAGAACATAAACACTTTACAGTGCTGTAGATCATTTGCAATTGAGTCCCACATTGGACATTGGTATTCAAGAGTCTGTTGATATTCCATTAAGTTTCCATTTATTTCACCATCACCTGCAGTAGGAGCCATGGCCTTTGCTATTATCTCACATCAAGCAGACAGACACCCACCACAGATGAGGCCTTTTCACGAATCTCTTAAGTGCCTGTGTTGGTCTGAATAGCTTTCAATAGTCATTGCACTTTGCGGCTACACTGCCATTGAATTTATTTTTCTTTTTATTATCTTTGAATGTGTGTCAGTCTGACTCATTCATTCTGCAATCTGATTGACTTCGACTGACAAAATATTTTTACACATTGTGTGGGCCAAATCATGTTATCTTGTTCAATTCTTAAAAGCTGATTAAGAAAAAAAAAGAGAGTTTCTTTATGCTCTTAAGAGGGTACCAGCACAGTATGTGACAGCTAGATAATGATGCTGGCTTTCAATTTGCCTTGAGAAGAAATACATTTTACTCCATCATGCCTTTATCTGTTTCAAGAGCTGTACAAGACAAAGCAGTGGAGCTGTCAGAAGTGCAATTATCACAATTTTGCAAATATCCACCACTCTCTGTTATACACTGCAGCACTGAAGCAGCAGGACCTGTGAAATGGGTCTATGGTCTATGGTCTATGGTTGAAAGTGTCTTTGGTTCTGGTTATAAAGAGAGATTATCTCTGGTTTAAGTTTTTCATTCAACATCCTTTCGGTTTATGTGTACTTTGGCGGCCCCTGTGGACAAAGCAGTACATTCCATCTCTTTGCAGATTTGTCCTGTTTTTGTGCAAGTAGCATATTTTTTTCCATTTTAAGTTGTATTTTTTGGCATTTTTGGATTTGATATTAAAACTGAAGAGAAAAAGGAAATGTTGGTAGCAGGGAGTGGGGGTTGACATGCAGCAAAGAGCTGAGCAGATTCAAACCCACTTCCGCTACGACGAGAACCGCATAGCCTCCGTACATTGGGTGGCGGACATCACGGCTGGTCCCCCAAGTAGCATCTTTTAACAAAACAATTGAATACTCCCGTCTTTAGCAGTCAAATATTTCACTCATGAAGAGTCTCTTTGACACCGAAGTTTCAGGCATTTAAAATAACTGGATAGAAATAATCAATCTTGTCAATGAATGTCTCACTTGCTTTTGTGGATCATTTAGAGACACTGGTAACAATTTCAGTCAATTTCATAACCAGTTAAAAACTCATCACAGGGGCTTTAAGCAGTGTGTCCTATACTGTTTTGTAAGTTGATTGTTTGAATGTGCCTGTAAGAGAGAGCAGCAGAATGTCTTTCTTTTGAATCTATATATTTTTGTGTGGTACATAATTTGAATGAAGGGTAAACTTGATAAAACCTCGCTACATGGATAATGATTGAAATAAGTAGTGAGCTTGTGTTGTCAATATTTCTCCTGATTTCTCCCACACATCCCCACGCCTCTCTAAAATCCCTTTCACCAACTCCATGGGGAGGTGAGATTTACACTTTCAAGACAACTGCTTAAAATGCTCATGATTAGACTACAATAATCCTCCGAGTGCTCATGCAAATAAAACCATAGAACAGTCTCCCCTTTTGGTACAGACACAGGGAATAATACATAGAGTAGTTTACTGTACACAGTATTCTATAGAGGCTTTATTCTGCTCTTTACCTGCAAAGAATGATGTGACATATTGAAAAAGCTTTGCTGTTTGTTTATACTGCATTGTTGCTTCTTATCTTGTCCATGCAAGCACAAACTGTTACTACCCAGTGGTGCAGGCTGCAGCAGTGGCCAACAAATTAACTACCAAGATGTTGAATAACACTAAAAACACTATTTTGAACATAAAACCTTCGACCGTGATTGTAGAAGAATAAATCATCCAGCCATTTTTGCTTATGAAACAGTTTGTGTAAAAATAATAATTGCTATTAGAATTCCCAATAAAATTAAGAAGAATGCGGTCGAAATATATCATTGTAATATGCACTATATGGTCAACAGGCATAAACCTATGAACATAAATGTTTTTCTTATGCAAGGCCAGGCAGTGCAGAGTCACAGACTCAAAGAGCAGCAGTGTGACAATGTAAGAGGTTACAGAGAGCCAGGGTCACAATGAATAACCTTCATTCCTTTATTTTGCCCTTTAAAAGTCTGATGTTTGCCATGACATAAAGCCAACACAACATGCCATAAACCAGGGGCATGCAAAATGTCACCTTTCAAATCTCCTTCATGTTAAGATGGTAGGTACCCCCCAGGCCCACCTGCAGAATCAGCTTGGCCTCTGAAAGTCCCGGTGAATTAAGCATTCCCAGTATATGATTTAAATCAATGTGTGCACTTTCTCTCAGTAGTTGACGCGCTAGCCTCATGGCTAGCATTAGCTCCCTCTGCCTGGCTCCCATCAGCCTTTGGAGCCAACTGAATTAAGTTCTTGTCGGGGTCAACTGTCCGAGCCAGCTCCCTCCTTTTCTGGCATGCTAACTTAACTTTGCGCAGGTCCTGGCATGACTATACTCATCCCAACATAACTGGTATAACAGTGAAGTTCACTGGGCGCAACAACAACAAAAAAGCTCATGTCACTTTAAGAAAAGGGGGATAACATTTTGAAATAGGCAACATTTAACTGAAGCGACAATTGATGGAATGGGTATTTTTGGGTTTTAGAAGAAATGGTGAGTATTTAGGTGTAAAAATCAAATTTGGTAATTCTTCCTTAAAATTAGGATGGACCATGTTTGTTTTGCTGACCTCCATGGGCCCTCCCGATGTGACACGGCCCCCCCGATGTGACACGGCCCCAGAAAACTTTCCCCTTCATCCTCCCTTATGGGCAGCATTGGGTACCCCTATGGGTGAATTTGTAGTGCTTGTGATCACAGTTTACTAAAAGCGTCATACCCAACATACAATATATACAGAATCAGTTTGTCCTCTCTCAGGATGACGGTCATTTATTCAGTCTCTAACAGACCCTGGAAACCAGACTAAAAACTTGAGAAACAGTTGTCTCCATTTAATGTTACAGTTTAACAAGCAGACCAGTGCGGTCAGCGCTCTCCGTCTGACTCGCAGAGCGCAGCTCTGAGACGCACGCAGTGCATGAACCCTGGTCTGGTGGGTTGAAAGAACCATTAAAAGGGCAGAATCCATTAGAGCGCTAAGCACATGCTCAAGACTGACTGAAAGAGATACTTGATCTGGAACTTCAAATTGTGCAGTTCCTAGATACTATAGGAAACTCAGTGTAAGGAGCAGAGCAGTGTCATGCTTGGGTTTTACTCCTACTGGGGCTCTAAAGCGCAATAAAGGAAGACTCTTAAAGGTGTGTTTCATAAGCATGTTTCAGGGGTTGTTTTTCTTTTTTGACAAAGCACAAAAGTATCTATTAGGTCGTATTTCTCATGCCAACCAGGACTTCCATTAAAAACCAGTCACAAAAAGAGGACTGTGAAACTACAGCAATAATGCAGCCTTTATCACAGGCTGATGCATTTTCTGAGAGTCTGCGCTGTTTACAGCCACAGCAGACCTCCGCTGAAAAGGTGTGGAAAACCCTGTCAGAAATCTGAGACTCAGAAGCCAAACAGAATAGAAATGACCAATGAGCCGTGGCGTCTTCACTCCTTCTCAGATTTAAGTGCAGAATTCATCATTTCAAAGATGTGGCTTCATCCGCCAAGTGTGAAAATACAAGCCTGCTCTCACATCTATAAAAGATGATTCTGCCGGCTGCATCACATTTACAACTGCCACGTACACGGCAGATTTCACTGTGTGCTGTACAGTTTCTTCTTAAACCAGTGCTCAAGAAAACAACTTTTTTCCTACAATTACGAGTGAACACTAGCTTTTGAATGTCTTACCTGAAAGGCCACTGATGATAGACAGGAGCAGAAATGGTTTCCATGGTGACCCCATACTTGTAAAGAGGGTCCCTTCTGCAAAAATGTTAGCAGGTCTGCTTCTTCATTAAAGCTGCGCCTAAAAGCAGAGAGAGAAAACAACATCAACATAGCTCTCATTTGAAGACCCATCCTGGAGAAAAGCACAGAACTCTAATCTCATTAGATGATATCCCTGCAGTTTGGATTAAAAAGCGTAGATAATATGAGAAACAACTATTTTGTGTAAAAATAAGAGGTCTCATTGTACAGTGGGTTTTGTTATTCTTCAGTAATTGGTGTAAAAAAACAGCCAGAGCCTTTGCATGTCTTCTTATTTATAGAACAGACTGTGTGATACAGAGTCATCAGTACGATCACAAACATAATGTTTAAATACGTGACATAGGGCATGTGGTGTTGCTACATGTTGTCAGTTTCTATCACTTCCTGCTTTTTCAACACTCTCTAATTGCCTGCAGTCTCTCACAGCTCTTCAAAGTTCCCCCTCATACTATGAGACTGTTGCAGGGTTGGTGCTGGGAAAAAAAGCAAATCACACGTTTCATGGAATCAGTCAGATTGTGAGTGGCACACACAGCACTAATGAGATGGGTTATCAGTCATTTGTCACCGTTAAATGTATTTGTATACAGAAAAAGCTGGAGCAATATCCAATGTTTGCATGGCTTATTTCCAGAGCTTGTGAACTAAAAAATTCTCAAACCTTCAAAGCAAATGAAAACAAAAAAAGTGTTGCTCTGATATATATTTGAAGATATTTAAATGTGTTCGTGACAAACAAACATTAAAGTCGTCTCGCATTCAGTTCACATGAACGAAAGTGACACGTGTGTGCTCCAAAAACACGGTGTGAAGAGTTTGTGTGTATAGTAACATTGTCATTTAGGCTTGCAGCCTTCAGATTGTGTTGCTGCGACTGTGAATCAATGACACTGAGCAAACATGACAGTTAGCTTTATGTTTAAAACAAGATGTTTCCCACATTAATACAATCATGCTTTAGCTTTTAATCACAATATCATGTTCCATAGAAGAAGGCAAAGTGGAGCCTCTACAGACAGGAAGGGCCAGAGAAAAAACTGTCACAAATATTTTCTTATGGTGAAGTTTCTACTGAAGTAGGGGTGTGCGCGATCAGCTGATCACGATTAAAGTCAACACCCTCTCTGGTCAGCCCCACAATTACTAATTGGTTTGAATATTTCTTATCAAATTAGGCCCGTAATGCCAGTCAAATTCTAAATCTAAACAGTAACGCAGCCGTTAGCCAGTGCTGAAGCTCTAGGTAATAGCTGCTACTTCCCAAATGCTCTACTACCTTGATGTCAACAAGCACAGTAGACAGATCTTATGTCGTAGTGTATTGTATGTCGGCTGCGCCAATGTGTAGCCACGATCAGCACAGGCATGTGGACATCATTTTTAATTTGCGTTTAACCAATCCCCTGTGTGTTGCTTTCATGACATTTTACTGCCATCATAATCAATAGTGTGGTTTTAAGTTCTGTAAGAGAACCTGGCTCCAAAAGCAAAATTGACATTCTCGGAAAAATGTGTTAAAGAAAAGCACCTGTACTTACGGATGCCAACAGCACTAATGGGATACATTTCATGTAATGAGAGTAAGACCTGCTGACATTGTTAGTCTCCCACACTGCCATTCTTTTCAACCAAAAATAATAATATCTCTTCTCCATTAATGTGACACATTCCGACTCTTCTTGAACTCCTTTTGAATGTATGCTCGGCCCTCTTTGTTTGTCTCTCTCTCTCTCCCTCGATCTCATTTGCAGACTCTCTCTCATCTTCGTTCAAGATGTCTGTCATTTAGCTCATTAATGCAGCGGCACAGACAGCGCAGAGGTTTGAGGGAAGCATGTCCAGATCCAGCAGGAGTTGGAGTCTCACATCCATCATTTATGCCTTCTCGTCTTTTGCCTCACCTCATTTGCTCCCTGTCCTCCCAGAATGCAACAGCAGCCGTCTCAGCGGGTTAAACAATTAGTGACTTGGCAATCAGGCTGTCTGTTATTTGGTGAGAGAGAAACAAACACAATGATCCGTTGTCTTCTTGATATATAAGTTGTTTCATAGTCTTTTTGCAAGTTGCTCACCGTATGTGATCAGGCAGAGTTCTCTTTGAGTTTAAGCCCTTTCCCTTCAGCTGGAAATAAAAAATTAAAAATAACTAAAAAATGAGGGGGCCACACTCTATATCGCTTCTTCTTAGTTTTTACTGTCTATGCTCACTGATGCAAAGAATTAAATAGCTGAAGGTCTGCTGTCTAGACAGCTGTCTGCAAGGGATGGTGAAAACATTTCTCCTTTTGGGAAAGAGGTTCTCGCCCTTCTCACCTCACTGTGAACTTTTGTTACATCTCACTTGCAAACAGCAGCATGAAAATAGAGCAGTGTGATGGAAAGTGAGCGGAAGCCCATTGCATACATTAAAACACCACAAATCCCCTGAGGAAAGGAAGCCTTCTCTGTCCCTTTCTTCCCTGTATTCTTGACTGCATGGGTCAGCTTGTCGTTGTACAAACCCCTGGCTACATGTTGGAGGAACTGCAATCCAGCAGCAGCAGCAGCAGCAGCGTATCTTGGCAGAAGAGATGACAAAACTTTTCCAGGGTCATTTTCAAACCAAACTCGGCACTCATGAAGCTTTTCTCATTTTGTAAAGCAGGAAGGATACTTTTCAACCTCAGGCCTAACCAAACACCGAGAGACATAATCTGAAGCTCTTGCTGTCTCACCCAAGCGGCAACTTTTCAGTGTTGTAAAATGAAGCAATGCGGAAGTGCAGAAAACTACAGCTCCACAAGTGTCTGCTTGAGGCTGGATGCAAAAGACCCCGACGTCCCATACACACCCCACAATAAAAAGTACATTTTTGACAGCAGAAGTTGTGAACACCCTGGTACAACAAAACGATTTTGGTCTGATTAGTCAACGTCTTTATCGGCACACACTGTACAGGTGGTGGATTTTTGTCTAACTCAGCCTTTCACTCTCTCACCTCAGCTCCAGCTCTCTTACTGTTGTTAGGCTGACTTAAAGTTTAGTAGAATCAGCATTTCAATATGGCAACCCCCATGTATGGGCTTACATTTAGAGATTTTTTTTAACATATACGGTAAACTTGTCAGGAATTTAAGAGATCTCTGTGCAGACTCCACATTTTTTTTTACATTTTACTGCCATACACAGCCTCACATTAGCATGTCCCACATATCAACAATCTGTGACACTGAAACATTAACAATTCAGTTATCCTGCTGCAGCTGTCAGTCTGACAGTGCAATGACTAGTTTGATGTCTCGTCATCGAAAAAAGAGCTGAACACTGAGCTTAAGATCATTCACGACCCACCCACAGTGAATATGAACGTCTCCGAGACGACAAGTACAACTGAGGAAGAAGAAGAGGAGGGAAGTAGCACATCAGATACTACTTGTTATTTTACAAGTATTGAAAATAAAGTAGTAGTTTTAAATAATGACTCATCTGAATTAAAAATAAAATATATAGTAACACAAATCTGTCTGTAAAGTATTAGTCATTATACAGTGAATATAGGTCCTTTGTCTAAACTGAAAGTGCCATTAAACTACTTTTTTATAACCTTAAATAGAGTTACAGGGTTTTTGGATGTGAAACTCTTCACTTGTCAAGTATTTATCACTGACAGAGAACATGTGTCTCTTGTGTATACCAACTAAAGCTGGTCTGCACTCAGACAACCTAAAGTTCACCCCACTCCACTGCACAGTGTCTCTCAGAACTCACAAAGACATGTCATTTGTGGACGTGGCTTTCACTTTCCACTCATACATATATACCTCAAGGAGATGATTTAAAAAAAAAAAAAAGAAAAAAAAAAAAAGAAAGCTATAGAATCGGGTCGGCTTCACAAACAAAAAGGCTTTCCACATTACAAGAGCTATACAGAGAATGGAAAAAAAGGCTCAGTTAGATAGGAATAAGACTCAACCAATGATGACACAAAAGACAGAAAATGACATGCAAAGCAATGAAAAAACAAATAAATAACCCACAATTAAATAGACTAAATAATCCTAATTCAACTACCCACTCAAAGATATCATATGTCCACTCTTCTGCCATCTAATGCACACAGACTGTTGTGCAGATTGAAACTAATGAATCTGGTCCAGCAGAGTAACTGTATATCTGAGAGAGGCTGATTTTTTTTATGTCTTTGTTTCCCTTACAGTAGTAGCCTAGAAAAACAGCACAATGCTTTTCACTTCTCCATAGCACCGTGCAGCATTTCCAGGTGTGTCCCACATAGATCAGTGGGGCGGTGAATCTGGATCCTGGCACACTTCTGTCCAGGCGATCACAGCACAGCCAGATGGTTATTAATGAGGTAGTGCGCAGGGTGAACCAAGGTGCACTGACACTTCTTAATGCAACGCCTCTACCTGGTCTCGCGTCTGTGTTTTCCACACGGCGTGTTAACACAGGAAACTAATGCTGACAATGTTTGCCAGGCCGAGCCTGGACAAAAACAAGCATCGCCTGATAACATTAGCACAGACGCTGCACTCTTGTCAGCCCCGGGTAGCTTCATCATTGTGTATTTTTTTCCAAGACCAGACGGTGACAAAAGAAATAAATGAATGATGTTTGCACTTCCACAGCACAGTGAGCCTTTGCTTTGTGCTGTTATGGAGCTGTGGCAGTACTTAAATGTTCGCTATTCATCAGCTCTTAAATAGCAGGTATTTTAGGCTAAATTAATCAAATTGTGGATTAACTGGCTTGTTTCCCTTTTTTCGTGCTCCAACACAAAGACGTCATACACCTAGCCACTTTATTTTTAAACAGAGGGATAAGAGAAACACAGGTTGAGTCACAAAGGCAAGCGGAGGCAATGATGACTAATGTAATACCCAGATAAATCTAGATCCTGATTGTAATTATCGTTTTCTGAACCCCCTGTCTCACCTTGTCACAGATTCCAATTAGCATACATATTGTGCATCGAGGAAGTGCCATCTTCGTCGAGTGCAGCACTTGTTCCTGATAGCACATATTTCCTGTGGTTTTTCCATCATGAGGTTTTTATTTTTAAGTTTTTGATCATTTTAAATACAGCGTTTTTGCTTTCTTTTGTATTGAAGATAAAGGGATGAAGGAGGTGTGTCTGATAAAAGCATTGTTTTGGTTTGAAAATCTGCTGTGAAAGTCCCATAGTAACCCTTTTTAATTGACTGATTGATTTGGCACCAGTGATTGAATATCTGTATCATACAGGTCAAGATGTAGATATATTGTTGTATCAAAATTTTGTACCATCCATCCATAGTAGTTTTAGCACATGTAGTAGCACAAGTTAGAAAGGATCTGCGTTTTCCTCAGTAGTTATTTGAACTTTATAATCCTAACAATGTTTCTGAGACGGTGGGTGAGTGACATTTCACTGCTCTCTGTGGTTCTCTTCTCTGCTGCGGTTGCTCATTGATTTATGGATATTGTGACATGAACCCTTGAAGACAGGGGAGTATATTAGATGTTTTGTACAAGACTAGTTCATAGTTGCTGTAATATGAATAGCCAAATCATTTTGAGTAGATCTTATACAGAGCGATGCTCCCTCCTTCCATATAAGGGACTACAGATGGAACTTGTCTTCTGGCTATTTCTGGCATATTAACAGTATTTTATATGCATTTAAAAAAAATGAATAAATGCAGTGAATAATCAAACACTGTGCAGCTACAAAGTTTTATAAGGGTAAGCTCAATAAGCATACACTGTAGGTGGACACAGACCAGGAGAGAAAAGGACACAGTGGCGCCTCATGCCAGAGTAGTGTTGGAGTTCATTTGGAGAGCCGCCCGCAAGCATACCTTGACCTACTTCAAAAGCTTCATTTTACAGTGACACTTGGACCTGGACAATAGTTGCTCTTTGTAACCCCTCTCTCCCATACACTTTCATCTGTAAGTGTTCAAGCAATTGTACATGTCATCATGTTCAAACAAGAGCTGGAGTGCTTTTCCCCCTTAAGTTACTTTGCTGACTCCAGACTTGGTTAAAGCTGACTTACTCTCTTTAAATGTCTGTAGAGTGAACAAAAGCGTTTTGCGGTAAAGCACACACAATAGAAGTCTTTGTTTTATAGAGACAGCATCCTCAGGGAGCCTGACGACTTGATACACAAAATTTAAAGTCAGTTCTCTCAGTTAAAAGTGACTACTGCAGGGGAATATTTAGTTTCTTTGTCTTAGATTAGCTTGACCTTCATGAAAGGTTGACCAACAAGCCCCATTTCTGAATTGAATTGGAAGTCTAGATGAGTTCCAAAAGCAGTCAACTGTGCAGCCAAATTAACAGTTTTTGCATGTCTGCCATGTTTGAATTATTGTAACATATATGCTAACTTTATAAGTGTTTAGTTAAGGAGGACAGCAAACACTTTGGGATTTCTGTATTTCATCCTACACAAGCTTCTAAGCTCTTTAGAATTTGTGTCTTGTTACACACACGGGAGGTTTTAATCCCAGTGCAAGGGGATGACGTTTAAAGATGATAATAAGGGGATTATCTCACCACAGTTTCCCTCCTTTGACCAAAACAAGCCCTTTGTTGGAAGGAAATCTTCCACAGATTAGCCTTTAGCTTCGTTATGTTGAAGCAAGCTCTATAAAAAGTAGCAACAAGGGGCACCATGGTGCAGGAGGGGATGCTGGTGAAGGTTGGAGAAAGTGGCCTTTTGATTGTAATTTCCCCATTTTCAGAGCCTTGACTGGCAGAGAAAATATGGCTGAAGTAAACTCTGTGGTTGACTAAATTCTATTGAGTTGATTCCCCTCAGCAGACACGACTGAGCATGCCCTTGAGCACTTTACCTCCATTTGTGCTGACAAGCCTCACAGTGGCCAGCACTCAAACTTCGGTGGGGAACTCCTGTAGCTGTATGAGTGAAAGGAAAGAAACTGCAGAAAATGAAGATTCATACCAGATTCCAAAAAGGTTCAAATAGTACTGAAGCGATAATGTGCAACGTTCTGCTTAGAGGCTGATAGTGTAACAATTGTCCCACTATCAACACTCTCAGTTGGTCAGGCTCCCACTCCCTCACTTGCCACTCATGGTGATGAGCTGTCTGTTTAGAAATGGCATGCAGCCTAAGGATGAGGTAAACAGCATCTATAAAGCCACCAAAGGTGTTGTAGAAGCAGCTGGCGAATGCAACCAACGCAGCCAATCTGTTAGAAGTGTCAGTGTTCATCCAGTTTGAGAACGGGTCCTGTCTGCAGCACAATAATAAATTACATTCAGATTTTTACCATCGGTTCTTAAGCTCCAGCCAATAGACTCCTCAACTGCTCCAATATCAGAAACTCACAATCCAAAAACAAATAGTGGAAGAGAGATGAATTGTTGCTGCAGAAATCATTGGTTGAAAAAGTTACATATTGTAGCTTTAAATTACACCATCTCCTATTTATTTATTTTTTAAATGTCTGAATATGGTTCAGCTCACCAGTGAAAATATCATGTCAACTGCATTCATCATTTTTTCATTACACGCAAGGAAACATATTGCTTTTAAAATCTATCTTCACCACTTAAACCTGCAGCGGGACCACACAGATCTGTGGGAGTTCTGCATTAATGCAAACATCTATAGAACATTACATTTCATTCTAAAAGCTAAATCTAGTGTTTTTCCTGGAACTCCCTTGTACCGTACACTAAGCGGTGCAATGGGAATGACTCATACAACATTTAATCTCATGTTTACAAGATGCTATCTTTAGATAGTTATTCAGTTCAATAATGAATTAGCCTATATTTGCTTCTTTTTAAGTAAGGAGAACAAACTGGAAATCAGATTATAGGAAACTTAAACAGAAATATGAAGTTATAAATGCAAAAACTTAAAATAGTGCATTCTGCACAGAAAGGTCGGTGAATAGATCTGCATAGGATGTTTCTTCCTTTTAAATGAAGCCCGATTGACACATGCACAAACTCCTGATATTTTTGGGGTGAAAATACAAACAGCACCCCGACTTTATCCACATTTTCCAGCCATCCCCCTTGTCAAATGTTCTCAAGAAGTCTGGTATGTGGGGATGTGTGAAAGCAGCAGGGATTTTTCAGGACAAAGTCCCCACGAGCGAGTGGGAGGGTGTGATGATGACGTTAAATTCTGCGATCTGTGCAATCTTTATCACCATGTTTCCTGTCACCAGTCAGTTTTCTTCCACTCTTTTGTGTATTCTGTAAATACGTGATTATGTCAAATTACAAAAGGCAAAAACCATCATCTAGTATTGGGTCTCTCCTCCATCTTGGCGTTTCCTTTCTAGATCATGGCTCGCCTCCTGAGACCCCCCCCCCCACCTCCACCCCCATCTCCCATCTGAGAGGAAACTTGCTGTACTCTAAACGAGTTAACAAGCAGCTGAAGAATATTGGGCAGGCTGCCTGAAACTTTTCAAGAGTAAAATTTCAGAAAAATGCTCAAGTAAGCTAACTAAAGATGTCTATGAATTCAGAATTTGTTGAAACCCCTCTGGGATCAAATTAGTACGGTATATTAAAAGCTAATTCAAATATCAAACTTTAATCATTTTGTAGATATAATAATGTTAAGTGGGTTTTTTTCACCCTAAGTATACTATGAATCTGACAGAACTTGGAGGAAAAAGTCAGAGGTTGAAAAAGGTAAAAACATGAAATCAACATGAAGCTCATCTAGTCACTTATAGTTCTGCTTCCTCTGATTTGGCTCAGATATGCATAATGTAATACGAATGAAATCCATTAACCCAGCAGATATACAACCAGAAAATCTCTATTTTAGTCTAAGGAAATAATCCATTACACGAGTATGTACTTGCTTTTAAAGAGAGGAGCTGATACAGTTTGACAGGATACCATTTTTATTTCATTACCACAACAAGCATCCTGAGTAAATGCTGTGCAGCACTATAGCAGCTTTGGATCGACACACAAATGACAATTAAGTCATCTTCACTCTGATAAAACATTTATTCTACAGACTTAATGTCATTTGCACATAGTTGGTGTTATTATCGAGGAAAACAGGAAAACTGTGGTGGTCTTGTTACAATGCCTTGAGGGATACATGCACTTAATAAGGACATATCAAGTGTAATAGTGGGAGGTTAACTTGATGTCCCCAAATGACTTTTAACTTCTTGACTATGACTCATTATTGATAATTGTTACTTGAATGTAGGTTTCCGACTATTTAAAGGGACATAAAGCTCCATTATTGGCACATGTCATTGAACTCCACACAGCTGAAGAATGTGCATTGAGTCTCCGTGAAAAGCAGAGAGACAAACTGTACTGATGATGTCATTCACAGACAAATCCTGGAGCTGCTTCATAGACAGTAAATAATGACACAACTCCGGGGACTGTGTGACGGCACCCACAGAGATTTTCACTGGGACGAGGGGAAGTTTTCTGAATCACAGCTGAAAGCCTCACATTCAAAGAAAACTCATTTGGATGCAAAATTTAACACGAAAATCCTCTGAGCCCACAGCGTCATTCATTAATGCAGTTTCGCTGGATCAGCTCCAAAAAGGTCACCTGATGACATCACGATTCAAGGCTTCCAGCTCAGATTTATGGCTTAGGGAGGCACTGTGTTTGTAGATACTGAATTTACTGAAATAATGTGAATAATAGAATGCAAATTCTGTGAAGACTGAAATGTGTCCTCAAGATGGTTTTGTGGAACATACAAACTAAAACCAGGTCATCTTTATTACTGGGACCAAAGCAGCTTCTACACATGGCTGATTGATATCCTGAGTTGTAAAGACAGGCTTTCTGGTTTAATACTTTTAATGCCCTGTAAATGTTCATTTTTTTAATCAACACTTTCACTGTGTAAAGAGTTTATAATCTATACAGAATGGGTTCCCAGCCTGGGGTCTGACTCCAAGATCTCAGGTCTATTTTTGACAGCCATGTATCACCGTGTGGGTCCTGAGGGGGGCTCAGCTTTTCTAAGATACAAGTAGGGAGCTCCAAGGAGAACGGTTTTGAACGACAGTGATCAATAGGATTTAATAATCTGTCGCCTTCTTCTATCGCTGTTCTCAACTGAATTTTCAAATGAATTGTTTCCTTACTTTTTTGTGTCTGTTGTTCAAATGAGCTATGCGATTGGATGTGTTTAAAATGTTGTGAGTAGTCCCTCCTCTTGAAATGTCACTGGAACATGTCTTAAAAATATTTGAAATATAGAATGTTTGAGATACTTACGAGGAATAACATAGTGAACCCGACAAATTTAGTTAATAGGGGAGACTTCAAAGGATGAGCATAATAGTTAAAATATATTGAAGGTAAATATATTAAAAGACACATGAACATTTGTTGGAAAATATCAGAGAAAAAAATCATTCAAAACTGTTTAATAAGGAGTAAAATAATTTATGATTAGCTTAATTGTTACTTTAAATGGGAGTATCATATTGGCTCTGATTTTCACGATCAGTACATCTCTGAAAAAAAATATTTTTTTCTATAAATTGATGCTTTATTGATACCTTGTATGTATCAAATAAAAGAAATGAGGTTAGAAAAAAAATCATTGACTCATTTTGATGTATAATATGGCCTATACGGTAAAATGTTAATTTTCTTAACTGATGGGTTACAGCATATCAACCATGAAGCTTTTTTCTCTTCCTAGAAAAAGTAATAGTCATTGGGAAAACTCCTCTCCATCATTGCGCCAAACCCTGTCCCCTACTTTGAAACTCTTCATATCATGGCCACCAATATGTCAGTCTTTTTCTCCACTTAGCTGCAATATTACATTCAGATAAGAACATATTTAACTGCATCTTCTGGTGTAACAAGAGCAACATGAATGTGCCTTATCAGTGGGTGATTGTCTTGAATGAGGCTCATATGCATCCAATGTTTGAATGGAACAATAAGCGCTATCAGCAGCATTCCCACGAGAGACAACATTTCCCCCTCTGTAGTCATTAAGTCTCTTAGAACAATCCTCCAGTGATTGTAAAGACATACTTTAACACTTCTAACTGTATCAATCCAACTCCAGGATGAACTCGATGAATGGTTGTCCAAATGGGTAATGAAATCTAATTGTGGTAAATCGGGGTATTCTAAGCATCAGTGCTCAAGCCTCAATGATCTGTATTCATTCATTCGTATCAGCTCCATGCTACTTTTGATGCTCAATCGTCCTTTCAGCTGGAAAGAATGTCTCAAAGTTTGTGTCAAAATGCCTCAAAACCTCCAAGATTGGAGGGAGAGTGTAAGCCGGACGGCTGCTGCTACGAGACACAATTAAAGTTATTTTTAGTAGCCTTGCAAAAAAAAAAAAGTTATCGCCACATGAAAAGGACAAAACTTCAGCCCAAGAAATGTTACTCATACACCCTCAGACTCTTTGGTGCAGTGGTAGAGATCCACCAGCATCTCAGACACTTGGACAGGAAAGACAACTTTGTGCTGCCCACACTTCATTCGTGCACAATCGCAGAGGCCGGCTGGTGTAGATGAAAAAAAAAAAAATTTAAAAAAAAAAGAGAGAAGAAGTGATTGTCACAGAATACACGAGGGATTCCTGGAGATGAGAGCCTCATACCTGACATTCATCTGACTGTTCCAGTCGAAACAAACGATGTGTGAATGCTCCAAACTGTTTCCTATTCATTACTTGAACAGTTTATCTGCCTCTATCTCCTTCGTCACATGCGACATCGCAGAAACTACTGACCCGATTTTGACGAAACTTGGCTGAATGATGTGTCTTTATTCTAAGAAGCAGCATTTCTCTAAATTACAATGATTTGTCTAAGGAGGGCCCGCAGCAAAAAAGAGGAATCATGTCTGAGTCCTGTCTGACAAGCCATCATGAATTTTTTCGTAGGGATGTAAATCATTACGACAAATGTCCCCATACTGACACAACTAATTGGTATTTTCCACATTTTTGCAAAACAAAGTGGATGTCTTCATTATTTCTGTGTGACAGCATTGTTTGGCTTTTGTTTAGGTCAAGCGTTATTTGCTAGAGGGCCATCACACCCCAGAATAAAATCATAGTAATTTGGACCATGATACTGAATTCATAAGACACATTTTTTTGTTTGTTTTTTCCCGTTAAAAAAGGCAAGTCTCCCTGTGCTTTAAGCTTATGTGGTTAAACATTCAACTATTTCTCTGCTACAAGTTTAACATCATATATCTTGGACTACATGCATCTCGTTGCCTTTTTGGTCAAAGTGCTTCCAGACATCACTTTTCCTGGTCACAGCTGACACGGTGCATGTAATGCTAACTGAGTTGAATCATTGTGATCATGGGAGAATAGTCCTGTATTTACCATTACTTGATTATTCAAGTAGTCTTTGTCGACATCAGTATTCACATAACATTTCACTACTACAGTTACACACCTGCGCACACATCGTGTTGGGCTACAGATGAAACCCTGCAGCTTCATTCAATAGAGAGATAAAAGCAAAAGGACACATGGTTGACATGTCCTGTAGTAGACAAAGCCGTTACAGTGTCCTACCCTGACTTCAGTGAGCCTCCTGACGTGCAATTACCTCTTCTGTACGTTCTGTTCATCCTTTCCACATGGTATAGCTGTCTCAGGTCTCCTGCTGCCACTTTTCACCCCTCAATGGTTTTAATTGTCCTGATGACCTCAATCAAAAGACAATTACCAAAGGGAAGAGCAGCACAGGCAATTATTGTCTTCAGCGCGAGATAGAGCACACCTGAATGGAGCGAGCACCTTTCACAGTAGTAAAATTACATGTGCAGCCTGTGACGGCTGCCGTGATGAAGGAGGGAAAATTATATATGTGCCTGAAATGCTTATGGGTCCCTCAAAGGAGAGCAAGTGTAAGAAGACAGGGACACTTCAAAGCCAAAAGAACAGGTTGCTCAGTTAGAAGCAGCCCACATACATGAAGTCGTGTGGAGGAATTCAGGGCAAGCTGACTCGAAAAAAATGGGTTAAGAAGGAATGCAAGAACAGACACATTTTTCTTCCAAATGTGTCTGCTACTAAGTACTGAGACAAATTTCCTCATAATTTAGAAATTATCTTACGCTGGCCGTGCAGTCTGCAGGTTATTGATCGTGCAGATTGTCACTGCAGTAAAAACAAGGCATATCGCACAAACCTGTACACAAAAGAAATGCACTGTCAGACGTTACAATCAATCATTGTTTCAAGAATCAATGCAGTGATGCACAGTGAGGCTGCCGAAATGACAGCCATTCATGGACAGAGGGAGGAGTGAGCCACCAAAGTGTTTATCATCTCTGCAGCTGATGGGGATCATGGGAAGGGCAAACTGTTAGTTTGTGTGTTTATGAAGCGATTGATAAATCCATGTGACAAACACAATGAGAAATCCAATGATTTTGTAAATGCAGGACAATATATTTCAGGACTGTGCATAGCCGCTGAACTTAAAGCTATGGCGTAGAATGATAATTCATCACAATGAAATGTAGTGCAAGTGTTGTCCTCGATCAAACGGCAGATTCAACATTTCAAACTTTTCAAACAAAGAACAGTCAGAACTCCCCACTGAGAAGGAAATCTGAGCATGACAATTCTTAAATGTCACTGGTCCCGTCATCATACTGCTACATTCACAAGGTCATCTCACTCAAATGAAAGTGGAAAAAAAAAACGTAATATCCTTAAAATAGGTCATAACTAAGTGATTTATTCTTAAGGACACGCCCTGCCCCAAGTGTCTCCACTCAGCCCTCTCCTCCAAACTATTTACTGCCTTATTTTCCAAAATAACAAGGATGTCAGGACATTTTAATGTTGGGGGCCACAGGGAACTACACAGACCCGACGTAGAGGGGGTTGCAGGGGGAGCACACACAATCGTGAAGCCTCTTTAAAGGTCGGAAAGACGCATGAAGAGGATTTCATAAACTATTTCCTCATGGTTTATAAATGTTTTATTTTTCTTCTTAATGTTTTTTGCTTTCCGGTCTTTTAAGGAATGCAACAACAGAAACATTTTACTTTAGAATGCCTCTCCTTTGCCTCTTTTATGAAAGGAAAGCAGGTTTTCACATTATACACATACTACACAGGTGTCTTAGGATCTTTACAGGATGCGGTTCTGTAGCAGCGAGTTAACGATGTTTCACCTTCATGTGTCCCTGTACTTACTGTACACATTGTATCCTGAACGGCAAAATACAGGTGTCCCATAGTTTGAATTCACATTGCGTTGGAAAAACGCAGTAGGCAAGGGGTGTGAGCACAACGGGAGCTTCACATACACACACACTCACACATGCGCACACACACAGGACTGTTCTGCCTCGCTGGCTCCAACAATGCACATCCCCGCAGTCTTCCCCCTTGTCACACCTCTCTTACTATACCTCCAATAGTAGATGTGGGGTGAAACAACTTCGCCCCACCATTCTGCAACTGAGCGTTACTCATGACACACAGGGCGTAACAGGGGAACAGAAGAAGTATCCCGCCTTTCACTGGCAAACCGTTAGCGCCATATGGGTACTTGATCCAACAAAGATTCATGTTCTACCCAAGACAAAACCATCAAAAGTGAAGAGGTGAAAATTGTCTCTTTCTTTTGGCAGTTTAGCTTCCTAAAGGGGGGGTTGGAATCTCCCTCAATGTACTCACCCAGCACTATAACATAAATACTGCCTATTGTCTTTATCTTTACTCAAAGTGCACTAAAAGAATCCTCAAATCGATCAATAATCCTCGGATGAAAAGTTTCTCTGTAACTTCCCGTGGCTGAGTCATGATGCTACACCCAACCCACTCCATTTTGCTGTGGCAGGGCAGCATCGTGTGTTTTCCTCGGTTATCTCCCCTTTAAAAGCAGACGCCAGATAACAACATTTCCACCAAATATCAGGGCTTGCTGTGTTATTGTGGAGATTTGTCATTCAAGGAAGAAGATTTTGTTCCTGCTGTAGAACTCACAGAAACACCAGAGGAAAAAAGAAAAAGCTTTTTTTCTGCATGATGTTTCAGTAAATTGTTCTTTCTTTCATTAAAACAATCTTTTGAAACCCTTAACACATCACCCGACATCGTCCCTGCATCTCATTTAGTCCTTTGGCAAAATTACACTGTTAAAAATAATTAGCTACAGTCGATAAAAATAAGTCTTCTTGAGCCAACATTGAATGGCATTGTAAAAAAAAAAAACAGAAAACTTGTGAACTTTGTAAATAATTCACCATAGTAGAGATTAAAATCCATACAAGGTCTACAACCTCTCTGGAAGCCCAGATAGAGTCGCACCACAGGAAAGGCCATGCTGTTACAATATCATTCCCCCAAGGAGCTACACAGAGCACAAACACCTGCCCGATCTTTTTAAAGGGGAGTAGTAGTACAGCTCAAAAAGAGGTCAGGAAAACTGTGTTACCTCCAACCTCAGCTTCTCTTAAAGCCTGCCTATCCAAAATACAACGCTGGATATCCCAGAACTGGCTTCATCTGAACACAGATAAATCACAGATTCTCATCTTCAGCTCTTAACCTCCCAGATCCAAAATACGAGACGTTCTCTTTGTCAGATGATGTAGAAGTGGCTGCTATAGAGTCCATGGTGTTTTTATTTTACTCTGAACAGTGGTCTTTTAGATGATCATCAAAATAAAGCTCAATCTGCTCTCATGCACATGGGAAACACTAACAAAATCAGAACCTCTTTATCTCGTCAGGGTGTAAATAGAGCTGTTAATGACATTGTCGCTTCATCGCTCCAAACGTGACCTGCGGCTGCTGCAGTATGTGGCAGATAGACTCATTACTGCGTAGAGACGGTTTGAACACATCACTCTGCTTGAGCTCACTGGCGACCAGTTACATTAAGAATTGAAGTTAAGATATATTTTTCACTTTTGAAGCTGTACATGGTTGGGCATCAGGTTATTTGACAGAACTACTAATCCCACATGGGCCAGGGCTGACGGGGCTCAGCTGGGTTTGCTTTTCAGGGCGGAAACACTGGAAGAATCCGAGACTCACGGATACGCAACGGCCAGCTCCACTCAACGCCGCTGCTCACTGGTTGTCTTGAATGAGTGGTCATGACAGGCAGCGCCACTTTTAAACAGCTTTTCTCCCACATTATATCAAAACCATTCATTTCAAGAACATGGTGATATATTCTGTATATTATTTAGTAAATGAACCTTGTGGGGGTGCTGGTTTTTATTACTATGACTCCTCAATTTAAGACAACAACTGAGCAGCAGGGCTGGTGGTGCATCTCTACACGTCTTGGATTTGTTCTGTGTGTTCACACTGTTAGTCGAGGATGGTGACCAGCAAACCATTTGGATTATGTTTTTCGATAATTATTTAATTTTATTATTTCTAAAGATTTATTTTTGGGCTTTTTTTTTTGCCCTTAATGGGGAGATAGGACAGTGGATAGAGTCGGAAATCAGGGAGAGAGAGTGGGGAACGACATGCGGGAAAGGAGCCACAGGTGGGATGTGAACCCGGGCCGCCCGCTTGAGGCGACAGC
The DNA here is from genome assembly GCF_963930695.1 of Labrus bergylta. Lineage (NCBI taxonomy): Eukaryota > Metazoa > Chordata > Actinopteri > Labriformes > Labridae > Labrus > Labrus bergylta. Next base: position 24,988,770 of record NC_089205.1, read on the forward strand.
CTCCATACATGGGGCGTGCGCACTAACCATTGTGCCACCAGCGCCCCCTTCCACCTATTTTTAAAAAGGCCAAAACCATTTGACTGATCGTTCATTTCACTGATCAATCTTTCCCCTCAAAAATCATCTGTTCATCTGATCGATGGTGTGGAAAAATCTGACATGTGAGACAGGTGAACAGACACTGTCAACAGGAGAAGACGTCTGAGGTGTGAAAGTGATAAGAAGGATTACACTTGACAGTTTTAAGAATGAGCAGGTGATAAGCAGGAAACCATCTGAAGTGGTCGTCTTTTTTTAGATTCTATAGTCATCTAGTGGATCACTATGGGTGCAAAAGCACACCAGGAAGTGGTAACCAGAGTGAAACGCTTCAGCTCTTTCAATGAAATGTGTTTACCTCCAGTTATTTACAGCTCAGATTCATCAAGGAGACAATTACTGTCTGATATATATAAAAAAATATATATTTTTTTTACCTTTGTGCTCAAAACGTGTAATTCTCAGTTGTAAAAGTAACTCTTTGACGACCAATGAGTCATTGTTCTGTAATTTTGAATAATCAGAACTACACATTTCTGTCCTTTATATGTACATTTAATCTGATTGATTGTGATTGTTTGCCGTTCCTTATGAGATCAAACCAGCAGTTACTCTTCCTTCACGGCTCACCCATTCAGCCTTTACAATCTGAGTTTAGATCAGGCCCTTTAATGACGTCATAAATAAGAGCAACAGCTCAGTAAGGGATGCGTCAACAATTTGATCGCTACCTTCATTCACTTTCATCGGTGCAGGTTAAACCTCCCTTAGTTTAACAGGATATTTTGAGTTCTCTTCATGTTAATATTTGCACCAAAATATTTCCTCTTTCTTTGTGTGTGTGTGTGTGTTTGTGTGTCTCTGTGTGTGTGTGTCTCTGTGTGTGTGTGTGTACGAGCGGTCTCTTGAGTGAAGTGAAAGATGTGCCCCTGGCTGAGAGGTTGCACCACCTGCTCTTCTATTGTTTGTCACTTACTAGCTCTGTCTCCTACTTCTCCGAGTGTTGCATCTCTCCTAAGGGCTCCTTGAACATGTGATATTTACCAGTTTCAGGGAGATAAACAGAAGGTGCACCTTCTGTTTGAACTCCAACAGTAATATATTCGGATAAAACTATTTCACGCTGCAAAAACACAGCTGTAAACTCAAACAGTCCCATACAGATTGGAATGAAATTATCGGATTGGTTTAACATAAATTATTTAACGAAGGATCATTCTAGTTACTACATGTGAATAGTTATGAGTGTTTTTGATCTGACGATTGATCAAATAAAATAGCAGCTCAGGACGGAGGATGTTAGTGTACGTCCAGCCATGAAACTGAGATGGATCTCTATAAACATCATTCCAATAATCAGTGGATTAATATAACATCCTCAACAGAAATTGTACATCCATAGCACACCAAAAAGTGCAGAAATATGAGTGCATGTCCTCAATGAGGTTTCAGAAGAAGAAGCTTTTTCAAGTATTTTATTATGCAAGCTTTCTGCACAAAAAGGCAATTGTATGTATGCATAACCATTCATACAGTCGAGCAATACAAAGTACAGAACACTAGAACGTTTACAGCATTAAGAGAGATATGACATTAAGCAAACATTGACATATTCAAAAGACAGACATGTGGCTATAGGCAACAACAAGCAAAAATAGTGTTAATTAAAAAGAATGGGAGTGATATATAGAACAGTAAATTATTATATTTCACATCTCTGCACAACTGTACAGCTGTTCATTCATTACTCCTTTTGTACATGTGTTATATTGTTTTTATACTTCAATCTTTAATTGAGTTTATTCTGTTTGTATTTTAGATTATAACTTTGTATTCTACATAAAGAGACCAAGACTAGTTCCTTCTATATGCTAACCTTTGTCAATAAACCTGCCTGAGATTCAGATTAGTACCACCCTGCAGAATATAGCACCTCAGTTTGACAACAACACAACTCCTCCTGAGGTGGGCGTGCTACTAAAAGACAGAAGCAGAGAACAGTCAGCGGGTAAAGCAGGTGTTTGCAGAAAACAAGGGTGTAAAGACTTAATGGCTTACCCACTGAGTTGTTAAAAGAAACTACACAGTTGATGTTGTTGCGACTGTTTCGCAGCGAAAGTCAGACTCTGTTCGTGCTCAACATGAAGGCGTTTCCATACTCTTTGGTTCTCTTATTCTAAGGTGCTTTATATCTCATACTGTGTAGTTATTGTTGGAGAAAATCCCCTGCAGTAAAAGTACTCAACTTGGACAAACTGTTGGTTAAAAACATGACCACTCCACCTCAGCTATCCATCAAGATCACAACAAGGTCATGATGTAGCTGACCCCTTTCATAGGACGGTGAGAGTAATGGTACAAAACATCAAGAGACTTGAATGTTTCTCAACCCTACTGTCTCGAGGTGTTATCAAAGGGCAGCTCACACTCAAAAATAACGAGCCTGTCAAGAACAAAACCATGTCTGATTAAATATACAGTTCATTTATGTGTTTATTATAATACGCATGTCGACTGTGTCTTCTCAAACGGTCAGGAGTAAAGATGGTTTCATGGTGCCACAGTGTGTCAGCGTTCTAATCCTTCAAAAAGCTGACTTGAACTTTTCTTTCAAGGTTTAGTTTCATTCCAGGTCTCAGGTCAGATGATTGGGTGCAGACAGGTCATGCAATGAGGGGAATTTTCTGGATCCAAATAGGCTTTTGCGGGAGCCAAGGTCGACTAAAAGGCTGAGCCTAATTTGTAGATAATGCAATGTAGCCCGATATCTAAACATCTCTGAATCACTTAGTGGTCGTCATTAAAAATGGTTCCTCCACCACAGATGAAAAACATTTACAGTGTGACATTTGAGTCTGCCAAAGAGCACCACCCCTAAAAGCATTGGGTTATTGAAAGGTTGAAGACAATTACTTTCCTTTCAGAATATGAATTAATTAATGAATTTTTATTTAAACGACGACAAATCATGACCTTGCTACAGGAAGCTTCACATTAAATAATCCAGAAGTTTCTATGTGCACAATGACACACAAACATGTATGGATGGTACCTTAAGAATCACATGGAATACATTTACATGCATCTTCCTCATGTGCACACACTGAATGCATGCAGAATCATAAGGTTGTCCAGCCTCAGTTGCTGCAGACACACACAAACACACACATAAAACACACACACCGGGGCTGTATTCGAATTGCCTAGTACCTACTCAATCTGTCAGTAGGCAGGAGACAGTACCTACTATCCGTGCTGTATACTGTTAATACCTACTATTCAGTATGCGCACAGTAGGCAGATATTTGTTCCTACTTCTTCTGATTCATTCAGTATGGAAGTGCCGTCATTTACGTTTCCCGAACCGGCCGCATCCACCCGGTTTTTTGTTTATTTTTTTTAGCTTTATTCAAGAAGAGTAATGCGCATATACAGTCAGGTAAACAAAAAACAATATCACACTGTAAAAGACAGATTAAATGACTAAATAACATACAGTACATAAAGGAAAGTACAAATGAAAGACAGTAATATACAGAATATAAAATAAACCAATAAAGACGCATTTAAATAGTGAAATCATTCTTTAAATAGAGGGGGAAAGGTTTTATAACAATGCAGATATTTGTTATATTGTCTGTTGTTAATTTAAAGTAGTGATTTCAGTCGAGACTTTAACTCTAGATTAAAAATTGATTAAATTAATCCACGCTCGTTTGTTTTGATTTGGAGGCAGACGCGAAGTGACGATTTACATTTAATTTCGCACAGCATTGTGGGTGGTAAAATAAAATTCATTTCCTGTAATCACGCATCCGATCCATACTGCATGAAACCCGGAAGTTAGTATCCATACTGAGGTGGACCCAAAAAATGCATACTGAATGACCACGACAGTTCAGTATACTGAAACTCCCTACTGAAAAGTACGTACTGCCTACTGAACTGTGGCTATTCGGAAAAGGGCCCAGTTCTGAGCACCTGAAGCTCAGCACTTGAATTCGTCCCCATTCACAGGAAATGATGGAGCGCAGCTTGTGTGTGTGTGTGTGTGTCACACAATTGTGCTTTCAATGAGCTCTGCTGAAATTGAGATTTAATGAGCATGTGATCTGGCACATGAGGGGACTGTTTCTCTCCAGGCTCTTTGTTGGATCTCTACAACCTGCAGGTCAGGACAGTTAACACGCAGGAATGGTACAGCGTTAACAACACACACAAAAACAGGCGATACTTACAAAGAATTTATCTGAATCCAAACTGGCAACAAAAAAAACAAAAAAAAGAAGGTAACACTGATGTTTTCATTTTGTTATTTGGATGGTGCAGCACTAACAGGATGGACACAGAACACAAGAAAAAAAACATGTAAAAGAATAATGAAACAGAAGATTGGACAGCTGCGACGCAAAACTTGCTGTTACGACCCAATCGACAAAAAAACACAACTATCAGTGCCTTTGTGCCCAACGTTGCTTTTCTGCTAACAGAAAGTAAGAAAAACAGATGACTTCACACAACAAATAATTACACAGCTACACTGTCAGCTTTACACTTGAGTTGCAAGTTCAGAAATCTATCTGTTGGAAAAAAAACAAGCTGCTTCTCGGATTGTTTCTTTCCTGCATGTTATAGCGTCTAACAACATATCTGACATGCTTACCTCTGTATAATTAGTCTATGTGTATGTACAGTATTTGTATCAGCACACAGATACCTCGTGATGACACACAGGAGACACAGAGAGAAAAATAAAAGGACAGATGGTCTTTTGAAAGTCTTTGCTTTGATGGTACAATCCCTGTCAATTAGCCAGGACACTTTTAATGCTGATTAAAAAAAAAAACATGATTTCATTTATATTGATGTGTGACTGCATGCAAACAGTTATGGGAACAAGCAGAGATGCACACCGTGTGGCAGGTTGGAAAGGAGAAACAAACTATTAGGTTTGAATCTAAGCAAAGGTCGCATCCAACATATCCATAATGTGACCTGATTTCTCCTGCTCGAATCAAGAGGCACAGGTTGCTATGGTAACTATAGTATTGTCCATAGAGTTAAAGCTGGCAGTAAAGGTGCTTTTGGAAAAACCCTGCAATCTCTGTTCATCCTCTGAAAATAGCTTTCATTGGATAGTGTCAGGGTTGTTGTGACAGGGACAGTGTTTTGAACACGTGGTCACTTTTTCAGAGTCACGGCTGAATAGAGGAGCACAGCAGCCACCGACCGACAGGTAGATATGAATGTGTCACATGCTCAGTCCCAGTGCAGTGCTGCATAATCCCATGGCACATCTGTGCTGATGATCTATAGATGTCATTAAATCTCAGTTCATTTGAATGTGATCCCCCCCCCCCCTGCCTAGTTCCCTTGGTGATCAAGCACCTTCATCTATTTGTTGGACAACGTAGTGAAGCTGCTCGCTGGCTAACATTCGTGGCTGCACCAGGGATTTACTTTTAACATCATTAATTTAATCAATGTCCATTAATTGTAATGAACAAATCAGAGATAAAAGATTATGTAAATTTGATAACAAAGCATAATGAATCAGTAGGGCTGTCAAACGACAATGTCTATAAAATCATGATTAAACGCTGAATTTCAGTTGATCGTGTTCAATCACGTTTTTAATCACGCTGAGAGTGCTTTACTTCCTGTTTGAATTCAACCCTGCTTTTATTTTGAAATAAAGTAGGGGGGCATTCAAAGAGGCAGCAGTGTTGTTCTTTTTCATCACTGTGACTACAGGGAGACTGTGTCGAGGCTCATCGTAGGTCTGCTAAAGTGACAACATTGCATGTGATTTATCGCAATTTAAAAAAAGAATGGATTCACTTCAGACCTTCATTAATAGTGATTAACTATGCAATGCTGTCAGTCCTATTAATAAGGAATTCAATGGTAAGAGAACAGGATTAAGATTAAAAACTGGCTTTCACTCATTCATAACACAATGGACCAACACATGATGCTAGTAACATTAAACATATTCAAATAATGGACACAGCTTTAAAGGTCTTCTTCTGCCTGTTTTGAACATCCACATGATCATTTGGATTAATGTTATTTTGAATCCCCTCCTTAACAGTACACAATTAAGGAAATGTATGAAGTTGTGTGTGTCAATTATTTAATAAAATATATTTAGTTAGTTTAGAAACTGAAGGAAAACATTTTCTGTTACGCTTCCAACCTTAAACATTAAAGTTAAATGTCATTGTCAAATAATTGATGAATTGTTAGTTATTCATGAGCTGACACATGAATGCAGACTACTGTTTATGCAAATGAAGTTTGATTAAAGGTGGATGGTGTTGCTATGACAATAAAGGTCTTCATATTTATTAACATATAACTGAGAAAGCCAATTTATTGGTTTTCCATCATCTCACCGTCTATCATTTTTTAAGAGAAGAGAATCAGTCTTGTTCAAAAATTTGGTCCAATCAGAGCTCATCGTACAAATTCACTCAAGACCGCAGAAGAATCTCCTCTGGTAGAAATAAAAGAATAAACTTAAGGGTTTCCTGTGGAGTTTTATACAGCTGGTATAGTGCTATTAAGATCTTTTTTGTAATCTGGATGAGGTCACTCTTTCATGTCAATAGTTAAATACTTTCGCTGATCAACAATCAGCTGTAATACGACAAGATATTCTGCATCCGCCGGCAAAGACAGGGCTGAAATGGAGTCGAGACAAGTAATCATGGATGTAAATAAAGCCGGCTTTGAAATTCCCTTAACACATTTAATTCAACTCAAACATTCAGAAGATTTGATGAGTAAGGTCCTATCCCAATATCAGCACTTCCACCCTTGTGCCCTCTAATTGTGCGTTCTCGCTATGGAGTGCAAGACGGTAGGGTGTCCCAATCAGACTTCACTTTGCTGAAAGCTATTACCCTGTCGTGATGTTTCAATCAGCAAACCAATGGGGAAGCAACACAAATGTCCCCAGGTTGCTCAGACAGGGAAGTTGAGAAGAGAGATGATGGAGAATAACTTTTTGAAGTTCAGGGCAGAGAATGAGCGGCTGTTTACGAGGTGCAGAAATGCTACCCAGGGATATCAGTAAGTTATCATGGCCATAACATTGGAAGACAAGTTTGTGGTGGTGATTTCTAATCAGTTTTAGCAGCAGTGCTGCAAACAATGCTACTTTCAGCCAGTGGTTTGTTTCCTCTCCTGAACCCAAACAGAAGTGACGTAATAATTGATGTGTACAGAACTGTCCCAATTCTGCTCTTAACAGCTTTTGGTCCCCGGTGCACTTACACCCCGAAGTGCACTTTCAACAAGTCGAGGGAGACCTTGGGTTTGAAGTGCTGATATTGGGACAGGGCCCAAGACTGAAGGAGAACACAATTCTATTTGTTTACAAGAAACATCTGAAGGGCTGCTTTTGCTGTAATGCTTTCAAATCTCAATGACTTTTTATGAAAATGTAGAAAAACTGAAACAAGCAGCTTACTCATTGCGGGTAAAACTCTGCCAAAAAATGAACTAGCTGATCAACTTAAAAGCTAAAAGCCTCAATTTGTTGACAAATTAAAAAGAAAAGGAACTAAATCATAGTCAAAAATCACGACAAAATAAATCTTTAAGACCATTCTTTCATAACAGTTTATTCTTCAATAGCTTGAGGCTGTATTTCAATATTTCACTTTACATTTCTGCTAACGATATTGTTCTGTCATGCAGTTACTTCTTCCATTAACCTCCCATTATATTGGATATTACATTTATCGATCGGCCAGACGGCAGGACAATGAGACAACCAAGGAGCCCCTCACTCTTTACTCACAGGTTGCTTAAAACATTTTACTCAGAGATAATCATTTAACGAGACTTTATTAGGCGGGTTGAACGTTGACGCGTGAATCAAAAAGTCAAAAGTGAATAAATCGATACACAACAAAAAATGAAGGTAAAGCTTGTTTCAAATCATAATCAGTGCATACATGATGCTCTCCACACCGTCTGCAGCTGATATCAAGAGATTGTGTAAAACCAAACATCAGTATTCAACACTCAATAAGAGCTTTAAATAGAAGCTTGAGTAAGAATCCCTCTCTGCTTTATTTCCTTTAAAATGCATCAGTGCCTCTGTCTTATCCCGATGCCTAATGATGCTTCACATAATCCTAATGTCTTGGGGACATTTTGCTGGTATTAAGTCCTACATTTGTTAAAGCATGCTCTCTGTGTCCGGATGTTTTCTGTAGAATATGATGGTTAATGTTGCCAGGATATTGAAGTTGGTCATTTACTGCGTTTATAGTTAATGTATTAGATCAAGATTTTCATCAGAAAGCCACTGCTAGCATGAAATCACTAAACATCAATCATTATGGCTTCATACGGGCAACTTTATGTCAGAGCGATATAGAGGGAATGATTCTACATCTACCTTGCATGGGTAGAATGAATCCAGTGTTTGTCACAGCACAATGAACAGGGAAGTACTGCACAGGCACAGCTAAGCAGAGCAGCCCTGTTAGTTGTGTTCTGACAGATACCTCCATACACATCTCATCTCTCGGGAGAAAGGAGGCATGAGAGTGGAACGCAGCAACTCATCACGAGCCTGCAGGATGCATGACTTAGTAGTGTAAGAAAGGTGACCCTAAAACTCTCCTCCTCTGCTTTTAATGTGTTTTCAAAAATGCCCATTGGCTTGCAAGAGACATCACTGTGTGCATTTTCTCCAGGAGTTAGTGAACACTAAGAAGGCTTTGACTAAAAGATATCTGAGAGCGACTGAACGGTATTGTGACCTCAGGGGTTACTTTTATGGATTCAAAAACTCCTCTTGCTTCTGAAAGACCATGCATTTCAACTCTAAATGGCATGTATGATCAAAGATTCAAAAAAAGCTTTGAAAAACATTTTAACAGCCTTTTCAAGAGCCAAACAAATTCATACATGTCCACACTTACAACCCACCTCAGAAAGGAAAATATAACACCACAAAAGCAGGTGCTGTTTTGTTGGTGAGAAGGACAGTTAGAGCCTGACTGATGCATCAGTTGGAAAATCTATCGCAGGGATATTGGCTTATCGCAAATATATCAGTATCTGCACGAAATAAGATAAGATAATCCTTGATTTATCTCACAATGGGGAAATTTACAAATGAAACTTCTGCTCACATAATTTAATGCAGGAAACAATGCTTGTGGTGATTTAGACTTGGCACCATCAGAAAGATTGTCCAGCAGAGTTGGCTGAGACTCAAATGTTTGAAACACTCTCTGCACTGTCTGCAGAACATCACAGCTGAGCAGAGTGTAGTCAGTAGTAGAAATATTTGAATAAAAAAAAAAAAAATCATAAATAGGGATGTCATGACATCTCAGGATACAATTAAAGATCGATGCATATGAGGGACAATTCAAATGCATGAGAATTGTGAAGGATGTGTCTTGTATCAAAGTATGGCTCTTCCCCCCTCATGACATCACAAAGGGCAGTAACCCCTCCCCCAGGTGGGTGACACCCCCACAGCTAGGTGTTTGTTCTGCCCTCTGAGTCTGCCTTCTCACCGTTAACAATTGGACGTAGTGCAAGAAAGCCCAAGCCCTTCCAGAGAGGGGCGTGGTCAGACACAGCTCATTTGTATTTAAAGGTACAGAGACAGAAACAGCCTGTTCTGAGCAGGGCTGAAATAAAGGGGTTTACAGGCACGATCAAATACAGGACACTTCACAGACATGTTTAGGGTAGCTCTGAGACTTAGTTAAACTGGTTCGTAATGTAAACCCAATATCATTATACGTATCCGATCATGAGTTGAGGGCATCAATCCCAGACTCATAAATGGTGTTATCTGTTTGAGAAGGCAGCCTTTTCATTGCCAGTGCCAAGTCCTAATGGTGCAAAATTCATGAAGAAAATCCATCGTAAAAAATTCACTGTATTTGTGGCTCGTTTTGGGATTGGGCTTTAGTAAAAACCCCAATAAAACAATATAAATGATGCAACAACACAGGATTTAACATCAAATAAATAATTGAAAACATAATGTGCAAGGTTGCCGCGTGAAGTTTGTTCTACAACTTCCTTTTACAAGAAACTGAGGAGCTCTTTTGCATTAATGAGCCAGCCAAAAGGACTGTCAACCAGCGGGGCCTGAAGGCATCTTCATTGAGGTTAAAGATCAAAACGTAAAAAGGTACTTCTACATAATCAGGCATAATAATAAATGTTAGTAGAAAACTCATTGATCTCTGGAGGTGCCTTTGATTTCTGTCGACGCTGTTGATGCTTGCCCAGAGTTACTCTCTAAGTCTTCTGAGGCCTGACTTATTAAGATACCACAGAAATCGAGGAAGACTTGTAAAGAAAGGTTTGAGCTCCAATGAATTTTAAGCGGGGTAAAAAAAAAAAAGCACCTCAGACTTATTCTTTAGGGGATCAATGTGCTGTCTAAGATAATGAGGAGCAGAAGTAAATGTGGAGTAGAAAAGAGACTGCAAATCAGATGCTGTTACACTGAAAAAAACAAAGAGATTTTGGAATAAAATGCCTCCAGTGGATTAAGGGACGAGAACATGGAGTTTATATTAAATGTAATGTCAGATTACGGCAGAAAAACCTACATGTCATCGCCTTTTACTCCCTTTCACTGTTCTCTACACATGCTATTGTTTACTAATGCACAAATAATGAAGTCATGCCAAAAGGCAAATCACATTTTTTGACTTTGATGAACCAGAGGGTCAAAAGTAGCTCAGTAATTTCAGCTAATCTTTTGTTTTGTACTATCAGCATGATGCAGATATCGCCTTAGACCCCGTCTCTCAGCTGTATTAGACTCCCCTGGAACGACATAGTAGGTTTTTTTTTATTTTTTACACCTTTTTCTCACTAATCTTTCTCGAGCATGAGATTGTTAGACACGTGGAAGATAAACAAATCTAAGAGTGTTGTGCTTCATCATGGCCCTGGAAGATAAGGCCCTTTACTGTCACATAAAATCAGGAGCTGCCTACTGAAAAACACTCCATCCCCGGGCTATTCCCCACCATCACCATCATCACTCCACTCTCTGTACCATCTCTACAAATACTTGATGTTCACATCACTGACAAACTATTTTCAAAGACGCATCAAACCAACTGGCACCTATTTCAGCACATGAGTGATGTAACTAAAGAAGAACTCTTGGGGGACTCAAGTAGAGACGGCTACCCTGCAGATTTTAACATCACCTGCAAGCTAAAATTTGCACCTTGTTCCCCCCCAAAAAAACTGCCAAATTAACAATTTGTTTTCTGCTCTTTTTGTTTTAACTTTACTGAAAAGGCTTCATACATGCAATAAATAACCTTTCACATTTTTCACAACAGATCAGAGCTGTGGCACAAAGAGAACCTGTATCTGCAGGTGATTTGCAGAAATTGAACACAATGAGGACAGCACAAAGACAAAGCGATTCAGAGGCGGCTTAATTAAACAAGTTGAGGCTGTGGGACGTATTAGCTTAACCAAAACAAGTTATTTCAGCCGTTTAGATCAGCAGTTAAATACCAATGGGCCTTAAAGCTGCAGAAACCAAGAGAGAAAGGCGCTGTAGTGTCGCTCATGTTAATTAAATTACTGCCTCACATGTGTTCACATTTGTCATGGTGCATAGATTTATTGTACAATCTGCTGGCTGCTTCACAGGAGACGTTTCAGAGCGCAGAAACTCGAGATATGAGGCACAAACTGTTTTCTATACAGGGGATGCTTCACTGTAATCAAATTAGCAACTTGTGTTAATTTTATAGATCACATATGCTTCAGCATGACAACATCTGTGTGACTTAAATCTGTCTGTTTGACTCATTGGCCGTCAGATCCAAGTCATTCATAACAGTGACAAGTGGAGGAGGGTGCTGAGAGTCGGTCTTTCTTACGCAGATGCTTCCAAGCAATTATATAAATTAAGTTGTCAGATGAGTCCTGAGGGACGTTCGTCTTCCAGGCTCTGATGGACCAGCGGGCTTTTTCCCACAGACAAAGGGCGAGATAGGAAAGGCAGCGAAGGACGGGTTTGCCACTGTCAAGATCACCCACATTTCTTAAAAAATACTTTCTTTAATCTAACAAATGCATGTCATCCCCGATCGGAGCAGGGAAACATGCCCTCTACAATCTTAGTCATTGTTGTGTTTTGAGAACAAAATTACACCCTTGCGTTTTCTGGACAGTGAAAAAAACATGTTGTTTACAGATTTCAGGATGCCCGGTTGTTCCCGCACACAGCTTCTCCTTTTGTCACTCGATAAGAGAAAACACACACACACACACACACACACAATGCTCCATATACAATACATCCTGCACAGTGTGATACCTCATCCCTGACTTTGAATATCTTTGCTCACAGCCTATAAAAAGTAAAAAAAAAAAAAAAAAACAGTCAGCAGGGACATGCGAGCACCAAGTGTGATCTTCCAAGACATTTTTGTCCTTTTGTCACGTTATTAGTCTCAGATTTGTCGGTGAAAATAGGACTCCCTTGGGTGCCATTGTCTAGCTGAGACAGTTTCTATCCCTGGCCTCTCTGTTGTCACTGCTGGTATGCAATTTTTTTTTTTTTTTTTCCTCAAACGTCCCTAGGGCTAGCTTTCGCCAGAGTTGTCATTTTCAATTAGCTATACCCTAAATGCTTGTCTGTTCCCTATGTCAATAACTGTTTCCTTTAAGAGGATGGGACAGCTGTGACTTCAAGACTGATTCCGTTTTCCATCAAGGTTAGCCAATCTACTCATTTGAATTTCATGGTACACCTGCCCCCAAGTGGATATACAAACATTGTGAAGCATGTACAGCAAGCAAATAAGTGGTTTACATCGGATAAGGATATGGGTAACCTCTAATTCGTGCCTAATGAAACAGGCACAGCTGTCGGTTCCCTCCATCTATTCCCCTGATGTGCAGGTGAAGCTCCTTTTTGATTAGGCCTGTGTCTGCTGACTCTGACTCTGCATCCCTCAGTGAGATGAACCATTCTCAAATGATCTCAGGAAATTAAACTAAGCGCTGGAGTGGGCTGATATGACAATCGTTTAAGCACATTAGGTCTCATGAAATATATATCTGGATTAACATTATGGCAAATGATGGCCCATTTGAAATCACAAGCATGCCTTCAAGTTAGGCTTCCATCATTAACTCCAAATGGACGCTGTGTAACTCAAACAGGAAGCCCTGGCAGCGTAGGATGATGTCGTATAGGGTTCATGGTTTAAGCTCTGATTTACAGGCTTTCAGGTTAGATTCAAATCATTTTGTATTTTTAATATAAAGCACCCTTAGCGAGACACCTGTTAATAAATACAGTATTACAATACATTACAGTATACAGTTAAACACTGTACCAGCCAGAGAGGTGCATCTTAACCAGAGAGGAAACATATCGGTTTGCAAAAAAGCAGCTTTTATTTGAGAAACAAAACGCCTCATGAGTATGCTGAATCGGCGAATGTTTCTTTACATCGCAGCAGAATTGAATATTGATTTTGCCCATGTGCGAACGACATGTGTCAAACGCACTGTACTGCACTGTAGCATAACTACTGTAAAGAGGATATGTGACATAACAGTTTAAAATAGATGTACTCAACTCACAATCCTTCAAAGAACGTGAACAAAATTGTGCTTGAAGCAAAAAAAGACTGAGTAGGCTTCTTTTTCTCTGTGCATATCCCACTCTCACTTACACTCACAACATATAGTGTGTGTTACTCAACCTGGGGGTCAGATCCGTCCTTGAGTGCCCCCCCCGAGAGATTTCTGAGCATCTGACCATAAAAGGCAGAACACATATTTATTCTAAACAGGAAATTATTAACACATTTTTTCAACTTATTGTTGACTTTTTCCCCATTATTCCTGTGAAATTTCTGCCCCAAAGCCACATTATGTTATTTTACATTTGTCATGTTCTGATGCTGTTTGTGTTTACATTAATAACTCAGGTCAATTTGTTTTCATTGTAGCAGTGCAATATAACACATAGGTCTGTTCACTAGTCTTGCTGGTGCACTGTAAAAATAGACAACGTCCCTGACACAAAGGAGTCACACTTTTTGAGACATTCTTACAAACATAAAAACACATGAAGTGTACAGATTAAACACAGGCACTACCAAACCAGAAGAACGTTCTTGGCAAATGTTGGAGTAAGTGAATCATGCAAAACTTACATCCTGTTGTTTTTTTAAAAGGGAAACCAGAAAATCTCTAAAGATTTGTAGTTAAAATCATCAGAAGTTTTAAATATCTCAGGGGCCTAAGTGACTCTAAATTAGAGACTGGCTTCAAAATAATCAGACGACGATTCTTAGTATCTCTTAATGGACCTGCATTAGAAATTCAAAAAAGCCAAAGCAGCAGGGAGATTTACTGACAGCAGACACACTTCACAGAGGTTGTATTTCCCCTTTTGCAGACTCTGTTCCATCTGCCATACCTTGCTAATTGCTGTCACTGAAAAGAAGTTCACATTCACTTCAAGACAATACTGGAAATTATATTTCTCTGTGCTTGAAAATACCCCTCTCTCTTTGTCCATGTACAGCCAAATCAACAAGATCAAACAAGAGACTGTGCAGCCCCGAGCCCACAATGCACAGCCCCACTGTCACAAGCAGAGTCTGATGGTAGCATTAAACTAAACATTGAACCGCAGCGAAGCTGCAGAATTAGAGTTTGGGAAATTAGCATATCTCTGATTAGATAATTCCTGTGGGTCTACTTGTGTGGTAAGTGGTGTGTTGGAAGCCCCCCTGCTCTGCTAACCTAAAGATGCACCCCCCCCCCCCAAAAAAAAGAGGTAAAAAAAAAAAGGACCTGCCTCTTCCCCTGCAGGAGAGGTCTCTTCTTTCACTAAATGTTTCCACGGCTCTCTTTGAGCTCCCTTCAAAAGCAGCAACACCTCAAATCCACTTCACTCTAAATACATTTCAAAACGTCTCTTCCTTTTCACTGCTGCTGAAGGTTCACTTTAAGGCACCTTAAATTTCAGCTTGCATTTTTTTTCCCACTTCATCAAGGTGTAATAAATGTTAGAAATGTCTGTGGGTTTTTTTTTTTTTTTTGGCATCTTGGCACTCATCAGCTCCATCAGCCTCATCATGCTTCATTTCCACTCATTTCACTCTCCGGGGAAACGCAGAAGTTAGTGAAACAATCAGCCACACTGAAGGGCAGAGTTAGTGACTGAGTCTGATGACAAGATAAAGGTCTGAATCCAGAACAGTTCAGCTCCTTTAACATGTTTTTATTTTTATTTTTATCATGTATATTGCTGACCAGTTTTGTCAGCAGAACTCTTCAAATGCATGCGTACTGTATACACACATAGGCTACATCCGTGCCTCCTGTGACACCACAACCCGAGCAAAAACAATTGCACACGATGAAATGAAATAGTTAACTTACAGATAAAGTAGCTCTTTGCTTCACTTTTTCTTTTCTCTGTCAGATGATATCCGTTGGGTTGCTGGCCGTAGTGTCTCTTCCTCTCGACCCAAACAGCGGGATTGCAGCGGTGTAAAGAATATCAAGTCCGGGGTCCTCGCCTCTGCCGCTTTCAGCGTAAACAGTACATCCTCATGTGAAAAAAAATAAAAATAAAACAACAACAATAAACTGATGTTATTTCTTTCCGTGCTCTCCGCCCCTCGAGATCCAAAGCCTGTCTCCCACGTCAGGGAGCTGTGTGTGCCGCCGCTGTGCGTCGTGGTGGACGGAGGTTTGGTCCTCTCTCCGCTGCAGCCGGCTGAGGCTCTCTGCAGCGCAGCATCCAGCTCACTGGAGCTGAGGGAGAAGAAGGTGGCTCTCAGATAGTTACAAGGAGTGGCATCGCGTCAGTTTCTGCCGCTGAGAGGGATGATCCCAGCTGAAATCTGCCCCATTGGTTTTTTTTCTGTCTTTCTGCTAGTTGTTTCCTATTGTAAATGAAAATGCTGTTCAACTAAGGACCAAATATTTGTGCTGTTTGCAGAGATGCATTAATGTGTTTCCCCTATTTCCACTAAGGTGTGGATCTAGACTACTTTTACAACAAACAAACATACAAAAAAAAAAATGTTTTTAAATGTGCAAGTATAAATCATTCATGCATGATGATAAGCTACATAAGCAGTCTTCTGAAGATGTCGTTTTTGATATTAGGCCTATTCATTTAATGAAATTGTTTAGTGATATTTCACATTAGTTAAGTCACATTAGTTGGTAAAAACCTGTGGCCTACATTAGCAAGCACTTAGCCCACCAGTAAAATATTACCTAGCATTAGCCTTCGCCGTAAAACAGAAAGAAATAACAATGTTTGCAAATTCTCTGCTTGGCTATATGTAAGTCGGACAGAACTACAAAATAGATTAGCCCGCTTCATGGAGTCCATAAATCTACATATTATCTACAATAAGTGTTGAGTGATATTGTTAGTGTCCTCCAGTGGTCGCAGGGCTGAACTACACCTGCGATACATTTGTTAAATGTAATAGTAGCCAATAAGATTTTGTGTCTTATTTAACTTGGTCAAGTTCCTTGCTAAGATTCGAGCATTAACTTTGAGTGAAGTTCTATGTGAACAAAACTACAATTCATTTCTGTCTGCTTTGAAAACCAGCGCGGTGCAGTCATACTGTGACCACAAGAGCATAACTAGCATACCCCACAGTGTACAGCAGCTGGTAAGATGCTTTTACGAGCTGCTAATGCTAGCTACGGGGTCTTGTTCATGAGTGAGGGTAGGATGGAGCGTGAGATCGACAAACGGATTGGCGCGGCGTCAGCAGTAATGCAGGCGTTGTGCCGGACCGTTGTGGTGAAGCGGGAGCTGAGCCTGAAGGCAAAGCTCTCGATTTACCGGTCGATCTACGTTCCAACCCTCACCTATGGTCATGAGCTACGGGTAGTGACCGAAAGAATGAGATCGGCCGACAAGCGGCCGAAATGAGCTCCCTCCGGAGCGTGGCTGGGCTCAGCCTTAGAGATTGGGGCGAGGAGCTCGGACATTCGGGGGGGGAGCTCGGAGTACAGCCGCTGCTCCTCCGCATCGAAAGGAGCCAGTTGAGGTGGTTTGGGCATCTGTTAAGGATGCCTCCTGGACGCCTCCCTTTAGAGGTTTTCCTGGCACGACCAACTGGGAGGAGACCCCGGGGCAGACCCAGAGTGCGCTGGAGGGATTATATATCCCGTCTAGCCTGGGAACGCCTCGGAATCCCCCAGGAGGAGCTAGAAAACGTTGCTGGGGAGAGGGAAGTCTGGGTTGACTTACTGCGCCTGCTACCACCACGACCCGACCTCGGATAAGCGGAAGAAAATGGATGGATGGATAATGCTAGCTAGGTTACCATTACATGCTTTTTTATTAACTATGTATGTAGGCTATATTATTAACACTGATTTGTATTTACATTAGCACTATTATTACCTACACAGTAATCAGTATTGAAATCTCCATTAGTCTCAAAGACAAACTTGGGCTACATAAATCTTTCATTTAAACTTGAACTCTTCAAACGAATCCTGCAAGTCTTATGAATTAATAGAATTTCATTCATTAATTGAATAATGAAAACTTGGCTTCATGTCAGATAACCCGGTAGCTACATTAGGACAAAATGCTCATAAGCATGAAACCACTTCCAAGCTAATGGCCTATTAGAGTTTGATGGTGTCATATGATACAATCTTAAAGGGAAGCTCTAAAGCTTTTTTTGTTGTCATCATCACTTTTGCTAAAATTTCAGTTTTTAACACTCTTTGTTTCGCTGTCCAACACGTGCTCTAACCTTGTAGAGGAAGCATTTCGGAGCTTATCTTTATTGGAGATACATTAGCCCAATGAATCAATTAGTGCTGAACTTTGTGTTACAATGTGACACTTTTTCAATCGTCTGTGTTTCTTGTCAAATTTGCCTTTACGATGTATCTGCTCATCAGACACTGACTGTTATTAGTGTGAGCGGGACAAGGAGGGGTTTAGTGCTTGGCCCACAGATTTTTTGACAGGACAAGTGTCTATTGATGATAACAATTGGCCTCCAATCCATACAGGCCTTCCTAATCAATAGAGCACTTTACTACCTCATTGAACTTCAAAGTCAAATTGGGAGGGTTGTTTGATGCAAAGGTCTTTCTTTTGAAGCTCCAGACAATTTGTTCTGGTTTTTGCTTTTGTTTTTCCATGAAGCCTTGGTAATAAACTGTAGTTTAATTTTAAAGGTATATATTTAATGGTATTTGAAACCTATCATCATTTGGAAACTGGAAAAAGAAGAAACGAGTAGAATTAAAGAGATATAAAGATTTTTACAGAGAGTCCAGCCAGTTTAATAGTCATTGTGAACATATTCATAAATACCATGAGTAACTTAAAATTAAATCAGTTTAGTTTTTCTATTTGTCTAGGTGGGATGTTTACTGTGACGTTTATCTATCACCTTGTTAGAGAAGACATTTAGAAATGATATTTATAACCTGTCCCTCCATATTATTGTGTGTTTTTAAGATTTGTTCTTCTACACTCAGAAGAACCAAGAGCAGTGTATGTGTGGCTGCACCCTGCCCTGCTAACCGAGCATTAATGGTACTAGACTGGAGAGTATGGATTAGTTCCTTGTGTTTCACGTATCCGTTGCATAGCTCATATTGCCACCCTCCGCTGTGAGTGTTTGACTGACAATATGGAGCTAACAGCCTATCTCTATCCCCCATCATTAATTAAACAGTGCCCATGACTGAGTGCTCTTCCTATTGCACAATTGATCCAGTCCAATGCTTGTAGCTCTTATCAGCTCCTAGATAGCATCTTTTTAAAAGCAGTATTTTAAGGGGCCGTTTTACAGCTTTGCTGTACGGCATAGATATGGTTTGGTGAGTGTTGCTTATAGAATATACTGTGAAATATATTTCAGCTGGGTGTATTTCTCATGTCTGTTACGTTAAGCTTGGTAGTTTAGGGCTCTGCTTCCCAGTCTTGAGTAATGTTTTAGATTTAAAGGATACAGCGTATTCCATTCGTCTTGCACTTTAAAACCACATGGCTGTAAACTGTGAAGTGTTATTGTTCCAACACAGTGAATATATGCTGTACTATTATCTCTAATGCAGTGGCATTAATTCAGCAGAGACATCTCCTTCTAATACCATCAAAAAGTACAGAAAAAAAAGGTTATGAGACAATAATTACAAGCAATGAAAGTCCAAAGAATCAACCTAAATCATGAACACAGCTTGTTCTGTGTCAAACGTGAACGTTTTTAATCTACAGTAATATTTTGAGGGTGGTATAAGTTAATGTGAGTTTTAACCATGTGTAAAAAACAACAACCTTGCAGTCTTTGTACATCCAAGGAGCAGATTTAGTGGATGAATTTCCTGCAGCTGATTCATTCGTGGTGATTCATCTACCTGTGGTGCAAATAAGATAAGGAACGGTAATTAAACTCGAGATAAACCAGAAACATGCGCCCTATAGCGACATGTTAAAAGCCCCATCAATCACATGACTTTGTTAACGAAGACACAAGAACAGGAGGGCTGACCTGTGCACAAGTCTACTGCAGCATCTGGTTTGATCCTGCTATAAGTTCCAGAGAAACACAACCAAGCTGGTGTTATTTTAGAAGAGACTGACCACAGAGCATCCTATACCAGAAACTTAAGTCATGCAGTTTTTTAAACAATTAATTCTGAATGTTTTTTAGATGTAGATGACCTCACCACCTTAAACCTGTTTGTCTTGATAACAGATACACAAAGGTAGCACAGATTGGAGGGAATGGCACTTTAGCCAGACTCCCAAATAAGCTCTCCTGATGATTTCATACAATAATTATTGCTCATTTATGGATTTTATTTCTTCTTTTCAACATGTGCAGCTCATCCTCATGTCCAAGGGATCAAATACGGATTCTTTGATGCAAAAGGTACCACTCCGTTTCTGCGTTACACACATCGGGCTCTCAAGTATGAGTAATGTAAACCCTTGAAGGGCTATGTATTTGACATTAAACATGTGTTTAAAAGGCAAAACAGATGCGTCTGTATGAGATCAAAAAGAGACGGTGTGCGTCCAAAGGAGGAAATAAAAGGTTATGACAAAGCATCGATATTTGTCAACATGGGATTTTTTGACTCGCTGACATTTCTGTTTGCTTAAACATATAACAGCTACAAACACATGATTTTCAGATGAAGCATAATTACTGATAAGGGTGATGGTGAATTAGAACGTATATAGTTAAGTGCAGGCTACGATTGACTGCACAAACAGTTCTTTAATGTGCATAAAATGCCAGCATGTTATTGGCAGTGAGAACAGAGTAGTCACATATAAAAGGGGTTGGAGGGAGAAGGGGGGAATTAGCGCCTGAGAACAAATGGCAAGTGTTGAAGTGAGTTGTTGTATGACAGGATGCAGTAATTGAGTTGTTGAGCCAAACTTTACCCAGGGCAACAGTGGGGGAAGAGGCCCTTAATGGGCTTGACATAAATATGTAGTTAGATTTTTTTGATTTGTTTCATCAAAAGTCATCACTGTCATAGTTAAGGGAAAACTGTCCAAATGAATGAACATTCATTCTTTAAAAAAAAATGGTAAAACCTCTAAGCCCCTTGAAAAAGTACTGCTTTAAAGTAGTAACAGTACGAGAATTTAAACTCTGATAAGCTACAAGTAAAAACCAAAAAATAGCTGTTATCTGTTTCTATGCCACAGCAACAAAAGTAGAAGTCCTTGGCACCCACATATGATTTATATCTTGTTTTTACTTATCAAAAACTGGAGTCATACCCATGCACAGTCTAAATGGTACAAATATATTGGCAATGTTTCGATACCTTAATAGACATTGTTCTTTTTTATGCTTCGATTATGAAAATAAGAAAACTAAACTGTAATTTACGAGTTAATTTAATTTAATAGTGAAAGCACTTTAATGGGTCATCTGTGTAAGGGAGGTGTGGTTATAGCAGTATTGCAGGGTTGACTTAGGCTGTGATGGAGGGACCAAATGTGATAATGACGCCCCTGATTGGCATGTCAAATCTGCGAGCCACTTGCGAGAGGAAGGAAACAATCCGACCAAATTCCCATGTCACAAAACACAACATTTCAATATTATATGAATGCAAAAGATAAAGAACAAATGTGTGAGTCGGGCTGAGTGATGGCCTGTTTTGTGTATTTATGAGTAGGTGCTGAATAAGGGTTTATATTCTATTCATTTTAATTAAGATGCACTATACATCTAAGCTAACTGCGCTGACAGCCGCCAGTCCCATGAGTTACTGTAGCTGTGGCTGAAGCACCTGTCCAATCAGTCGCATCACCTGGCAGAACCTGTTCTTTACATAATCTTCCTTCACTCAAGTCTGTCTCTCTCTTGTCAGAGCGGGAATGAACACTTTCACACTTCTAGCGACACAAGTTTCTGACATCTGCTCTTTGCAAGGTGCTGTGTGATGTTGCAGCTGACTGAACCCTAATTTCCCAAGAAAAGGCTAAGGAGGCGGCAATCCGCAGCTTTTGGGCCAACACAGCACTATCCACGAAGAAAACGTCTTAATTTATCTTCATTACACACTCAGAGTGCTGTGTTGTGCTACACTGCTTTCAGCCTCACTATACTGCTCAAGCTGCTGCTGCACCAACTTCTGCTGCAAACATGGAGGACAGCTTTTTACTCCTGATGCAATCCAAGGATATTTTTGTTGAATGAATTTGGCAGGGATACTTTAAAGTTTGAACGTAATGCCAGAGTTATGGGGGGCTCATTAATTTCATATGTTTGTACTGTGTTTGTGCCTGTGTTTGCATGTTTGCATATGTGCATGTGTGATTTATTTGCTGAGAGTAAGTCCTGCATCTGTCTGGTTTCACCGTCTCCTGCTATTAAAATGCCACAAAGGAATAAAAGTATACTAGTACAGATGGTGAGTTACATTAACATGCTTAGCAAATTTAAGCAATTTATATTTATTGCTCAGCAGATGCTTACTAGATAGAGGAGGTAAGTTATAATTTGGGTGGTGGACTGACTTTTTTCATTATTTTGTAGCACCAACATCTGCTGTGTGTGAGTGTTTTATGCATGCAATGGCTGCATAGAGTCACACTAAGTGATGAAAGATGTAAAGGCTATTTAATGCATGTAAAAAGAATCCAGGCAGAACAGAAGTCCCAGATCAGTTTGGTTTAATTTGATATATCAAACCTGTCGGGGAGCTGAAGACATATTTACATTACTTTGAACTTAATTCCGTACAACCACTCACAGTACAATCAAAAACAGGTTTTTCTCTAATTCCACAGAAAAGGTGATTTGTTTACCCATGGTCCCCTCATTGGTTTTCATGAGCGTTCAACTAATTCCTAGTCTTTATAAATAAATGCATCTCTTTTACCTGGCTGGGATGTTCAAACCATTCAACACCATGAGATCTGCTGATACACCTGAGAGAAACACTGGAGACGAGTATGACCTCATCGTGACATGACATCAGGGAAATAGCAAGGACCTTTGACAAGACATTGAATGAACACAGGAAATAGACAATATAAGATGTCTGTGAACGCAGACGCAGTCTCTGCACAAATACCGTAGAGGTTTTAAGGTCATTGACCTGGAGTCAGTAAATGACCAGAAGAAGACCAAGGAGGATGTTCACATCTGAGAACAGACAGTCAGGGGGCCTGACCCCCTTGAAGGATATCACTTTGGTCACACGATAAGATCCAACGCCCATTGTTTGAATGTCCAACTTTGATTTAGATTATTTGGTTTCATATTACGGAATAATTATAATGATGTAAGGGTGAAAAGAACTATGTTGATGTCAGGATGAAAAACAGTTTCATTTAAACCGTGGGCTGGATACATGCAGCCTGGATCCCTTTTAATTAGAAGAAACAGCAGGACAGAGACAGTCAGCTTTCTTTAGCAGCTTTATGAGTTCACACTTCATCAGCGACACAATAACAGTCTCTCTTGTGCTTATCTCATGATGATCTCATGTTTAAAGTACAAAAACTAAACATAGACCTGTCAATCAAGTGTCTTCATCTACTCATTCGGTTTATTTAGCTTATTAATTGAGTCGTTTTAATCTTAAAGTATCTGAAATTCAACTTTCAGGTAGATAAGAATATGTTTTTATGAAAAGTATTCTATTTGTAAATCAAATACACCACATCGTACAAATCAACTTGATAGTATTGGGTGGCTTGGGCTTACTTGCAGCATGCCCTATTTCCTATTTATAATAAATATATTTCTCCTACATTCATCAATATTCTCTTTGCTGAATTGTTAGTGTTGAAAACATGCCTACACCCTTTTCATGCTACGTGCCTCTAGTCTCACAGACGTGTTGTCGAAGTCATCCAGCTGCCTCAGCCAGCAGCCGATCCACCTGCAGAGTGTGTGAGATAGTCTGTTGTCTCCCTGCAGAAATACAGAAAGCATTTGTCAGTGCTTGTGCCAGCAGAACGCTTGTATCTCAAATCGCCCCCATCAGAATCATCTAGTGCAGATAGTCACTCCGGTGCTGTCTATGCTGCTGAAATAACACACTCTGACTCCATTCAGCTGTGATTGGAAATAACAATCATAATTACCACAGCGTAATCATATCCCTCAGCAATGACTGTCACCAGAGAAATACCATTACTCTAATGTCATAACAAATCAGCTGGTTTCAAGAACAGGAGCCAGAAAAGAAGAGGGCGTGGAGGCTGGACGCTATAATTGGAAAGGTTCAGTATCTTGTATCATGTAATTTCATGCAATTCTAAAAAAAAACAAAAAAAACCGCTGTGTCAGAGTCTTGCTGGTTGGATGTAAAAATGGGTTTGTAATGCCAAAGTAGGCTGCAACAGATTTTGTTTTGTGTCTCCTTCTCGGAGGGATCTCACCTTGTTCATTCATTCTTCTGCCCCTCTGCCATTCTCTGGTTCTCAATCAATTTGGAGAAAAATAACACATATAGAGGAGTGAAGGCTAGTGTTAGTGGATGCTGCCGTTCACCCTCTGTCTCCACTCTTTGTAGGACGATTCCTCATCTCTCATGTGGCGGCCCATTTGTCCTGGAGTAATTCATTACCTGTTCACTCAGTGGTGACAACACCTCAATTCCATCTGGCTCCTCTGTCTCCCGGGGCCTCGCTAGCCCTGGAATAATAAGGCCCGCCACCAGGAAACATATTTGCTCACCTATTACCTCCATAACTATGTAATGATTGATTCCTTGTTGGATTATCCATGTGTCAGAGCACAGCCAAAAGCCTCTTTAATGAGAGGAGCAGCCCTCACTCCACCTGTGACTCCATTTCTGAATCACAGATGATAAACCAAGCATATAGCAAAGGATATGTGAGTCAGAGGCATGTGATAGGCTCGGTGTGTTTCACAGAGACCACTATATCAGTCAAGTTGTCTCAGTTTCCAGAGCTGACTGCAAAGTAAAATTGCTTCTGTGCCGGGAGTCTGCACGATAAAATAATGTCCCTACAGACACAAAAATATTTTCTACTTGGTCACCAAAGACAAAACTGACCAATTTCTCCCCCCAGGGCGAGGGAAAAAACACAAACAAGTACAACAACTGCTGCTTTGAATTCACTTCTCTTGAGCAAATGTATTCTGTCAGTTTAGCCGGAGCTGCATGCAATTTTCAGAGCAAATGACACGGATTCCTTCAAAAGAAGAAAACACAGAAGCCCTAATGTTCCTATTATGTAAGATCAATAGCAGCACAGCAGCACAGCCAAGGACACATTGATATTTAACAGGGCTGCAGCACTGTCATAACCCAATTGATGGGACCACCTCTGGAGTTGTGTAGCAACCACCCACTGCAGGCTTCACCCACCCAGTGCATCACTTCAGAGGCCAGCAGCTGCGCTTGACAGCTGGACACATGTTGTCATCCTCTCCCTGCAGGAAGCTCTGCAAAGGCTTTCTGTGTCCTGGAGCTAAGAATTGAATCTGCGCTTCATCACAGTCATATCTCTATTCCAGAGCTGCAGCGAACATAGATTGCAAGGCTTGACGCTTCCTATGGTGCCAATCACTTTCCATTTAGCTAACATTTCAGGCGTGTAAATGATGCTTTCATCCAGGAAGATGTAAAAGAGGAATACCTTCCTGATAATCAATACCACAATTATTATTTCAGATACGAAGCATCAGGGAATCTTTTAGACAAACGCAGAGACACATTCAGATCTCATTGTTCAACAGAATCTATCGATCCATCTTCTGCTATCATGGTTTGTTTGTGGTCTAAAAGGCATCATTAGTAGTGAATCTGCCTTCCCTCCAGCCCCTGGGTTTCACACATGAGATGCACACACACACACACACACACACACAACACATTTCCCAGTCTTTTGCTCTCAGGATCATGCGTCTGGGATCTGTTCCAGCTTGGCTAAAATTGATTAATAGTGGCTTTAATTCCACAGAATGCTGACTGCTGTCGGCAAACTGTGTGTCTTGAAACATGCTCCTTCCGGTCTCATCATGAAGATGTGTGTTTTGGAGGAGTTAATGAATAAGTCATTAGGAGGTGACTATGATTGATGTGTTAGAAACAAACAAGCTAAGGGTTTGCAGGCCAGACAAACTGCAGGTGATCCAACTGCAGCATCCAGCAGACAGCACATTCCGGCTTCTGCCATATGTGCATTGTCTTCCTGATGACGAACTATTCTTATGTGGTTTGCTCTTTAAACACACTCTGATTTAGTTCACCTCATGGGAGCTTTCATCGGAAGAGACGGTGAGGCTGAGTGTCCCTTTGCAGACAAGAAGTTGTTTTGTTTTCTACAATCATTGTTAAGCCGAAGTTTCTATTAATGCTCTGACACACAGGTCGGCGTTCAGATCTGCTCATCCTCTCTAAATATATGTTTCCTCACTGCGTGTTTTTATATTAAAATATTTTATTATACCAACAGAAGAAAATGCTAGTGGTTTTACTTAATATAAACTGTGAGAAACTAGGCTTCTCAGAGATCACATCTTTACTTGTGCTTCACCTAGTCTTCCTTCCTCAGTCGGGGATTATTCCCTATGGGTAATTTAAATTCAGTCTCCCTTATTAAATAAATGCGTAAACCAATGTCCTGTCTTCCACACACACACACACACACACACACACAGATCCACTGTCTTCGAATGTTGAAATGACATGAGAAATTTAAAAATAGAGAGTTTCACGAGGGACAGCAGAGAAATATTAAACCATGTATGAGAGGAGAGTGGTTTATTACTTTATTGATCGTTGCCGTGGCTACGTGGGGGGAGTTGGCAGTCCTTTATGTATCCCAGGACTATAGACTGCATAAACATAAATTTGTAGCCTTGGTGACGTCTCGGACCTTGGTTTCTGAAGAGGTTTTATAAGGTCAGTGGTGGTCATCTTGTTGGAAGTACTTTCACTACCTAACTTTTGATTAATCTAGTAACATAGAGGTGGAGCTGAGGCGGGTCGTTAGCCTCCTGGCAAACAGCTACAACACGCCCACCTATCAGTCAACACAGCCATGCCCCTCGGGATGCAAATTATGAATAACTATAATATAATCAAAACCAGGCAGCAGGTATCATGTTCTCCGCTGCAGGTGACATCTCTCACAGATGGACTGGGGGTGTTCTTATTAGTTTGTTGTTAACACATAATGGAAATTGCCATGAATGGACAAATAGAATTAGCATTGCGATTGTGGTACTTTTACCTTGAGAAATAAGATATTTTGCTCAAAGATCTTTAGCAAAAACAGATTGTTTCTTAAGTTAAGAGATGCTCTCTCTTTGGTCTGTAACGCCACAGATGTGTTTGGTCAAGTCCGAGCGATGTGGGCTGAATTAATTTCACCCAAAATGATCGACAAATGGGCCGAAGGGGGCTTGCCATGATACTATGCTACAGGACCTGGGCTGATTGTTTAAAATGTTGGTGGAACCTATGCAGCAATCTGTTGTAATTTATTATAAAAGAAAGGGAGGGCATTACCCTGCTAGCCCATTTATACCAGCTGTCCCTGATCAAACACATGAGCTTTAAAAAAACGATGTCACCCTACAGTGAGTACTAATCAAGTGAAGAGCTATGGATACCAAATCCTTTTTTGTATCAGGCTGTTTCTTTATGTTGTAAAACTGGGCATTTCAGTCTGGGACACTATTGGGATTTCTTGGCTCAATTGTGCATTCAAGGAACTGCAATCCTTTTTAGTACTATTGCATTGACTTAATTTTGGACCACTCTACTAAACCGGACAAATAAGTCCCAGATCATTTCCTTTTGTGAGCTGATCGGCTCTGATTACGACCCAAGGACAATACTGGATGCATTATACCTGTACTTAAGGCTTTTCTTGTGATCCTAGCACCCAGGACAGATGTTGATTCCAAATGTAAACAAAATGTAAAGGAAGTTTCACACTTTTAAACAGGACTTACACAAGCAAATAAAACACAGCTTGTCCTGCTGTTCAAGGGCAAAAAAGGAGAGTTTCTCTCTGTTTCTTTTTTAAGGAAAGGATGGTAAAGCCTCAGCAACCGCACTAAAAGGAGGGAGGCTTTAACCTTCCTCTGAAACATTTAACAAAACTCTTTCAGCTCTTCAGGTCATGGTGGTAAGAGGCACATGCATACTATATCACCTCGATCTCCTAAATTTAGATCTGACTTCGGATCAGGTCCAATTTAGCCCGTGGCTCTCTCAAGCGAACACTTTCAAACCTGGTGAAACAGCACAAGCTACAAGCTGAACTGAGACATGAAACAACACCTGTGTCGGCATCTGTCGGTATGAAAACATGTTTTATGTTCAGTGTCATTCCTCCTGATATTCTGTGTAATTGTCTATTAGAAAAGACACAATAGGAGTTTAGAGTACCCACTCGACTGCAGGGAAACTGCAAAGCTTCTAGAAACATGTCTTGTAGTAATGCAAACTCAACATTGTTCCCTCCCCAGGCGATAATACAGCAGTGAGGTAATAAGCTGCTCTAAAGACAAGAATTCATGCAGAGACAAGCTATTGAAATAGCTCTAAGTTGCATTACCAGCCGACCCCTTTAGCAAAACAATTTCCAATGAATAACTGCTGTGTAAAACATAAACTCATATAATTCCAGCCTTGCTTTTAAGTGCCTTATAAAAAAGGAAGCAGCAGTCTTGTGAAGGAGAGCACTGCAGTCATTACAGATGATTATGTTGGGTGAGCTAAGGTAAACATTAGGACCTTAAAAGCTGCTGGTTGAAATCCCCAAACATATTCCTTGAACACAAACCACTGGTGTGTCCTTTAAAAATGCTTCCCCGGAGCTCTGAATGCGAATGTCGGCACACACCGTGGTTGTACTGGGCAGCTCCGACATGGAAATGTGTGTTTGTGTCTATGGAGCTGCCTGAGTGTGAAATAAGTGCTGCAGAAGAAGTGGCAGCAAGTTCAGCCTTTTCTGGATGAGTAAAGGTTTATTCAGAACTTAATTTAGAGACTATAGAGCAATTCATTTTCAGTGTTCACAGAGGCAGATAGTACATGTTCATTTCACTCCAACATTCATGTTCTCTTTCTTTCTGCAGCACAAACTGGAATCTTCTAGATCTCCTATAAACATAGTTTAAGATGTAAAAAATCTGCATTGTTGAGACTACTTCACATCACCTTGTTTTTGCCTCATTTGAACTCAGGAATCTGTTAATATGCAAATATGGTTCATTAAAAGGTTTAATTGCTGGCACAAGATGTCCCTACTTCACTAAAAAGTCAATTTATGCTCGTACCTCCACTCCTAAACTCAAATTAATGGTGAGCTCATTTACCTGATGAATGTGAAACTTCCTAATTATGTTTTTTTTTTCTTTTTAAAACTGCACATAAATCATTCTGTAAAATGAAAAAAATATAACACACAGGACACATGTTTGATATCCACATCATATGCAAAGATAACTTTATTAGGAATCCAAGACGAATCACCACATCTGAGAATGAAATGTGGAAGTATATGTTTTAAAAATAATATGTTTCTGCCGTTGTGTCTACAGGTACCAGGATGTACTGCGAGCCCGCAGACGCAGCTTTCTGGTCATTTATTTGTCTGTAAACTTAGATGGGAGAGTTTAGTTCATTAGTTTATTTGACAGAAGCCAAAATCAACACAACTGTTGGGCCATAGTTGGCTAAGTAGCCAATTTACACCTGCGGACCCTGGACAGCAAGATCTAAAAACATACATTATAATCCAAACCATCACATAAAATGACATATTACAAAAATACTTTTCATTCTACTCAAGATGGCTCTATACATCGGTATAAATCAGTTAAAACAGAATTGGCTTGCTTGTTTAATGTGTAACCCTAACCCTGCCATGTTTTATGTGTAATACATGCTGCAGAGAGTCGGACATCACTTTGAGTCCCAACCTTGCAGCAACATGTCCCATGTGTCCTTGGGCAAGACACTTAACCCCTGATGTATGTATGGGGTTAGTTACTTCTGATGTACACTTTACATTGCAGCCTCTGCCATCAGTGTGTGAATGTGTCTACACTCTGAGTAGTCAGAAGACTATAAAAGTGTTTTAAAAACTCAAGTCCAGTTACCATTTATGTGTGTTTGTTTTTAAACACTGAAGTCAATACAGTCTCTGATATGGGTGGGATGGAATTGAGTTCCACTTTTCTGTGGCTCTCACTGAAAATGTTGGTTTTCCAAAGGCAGTTTTCTTAAACTAGAGCTGAACTGTCACCTCCTGTTGGTGCTGCAGGTCTCCCTCGCATTTCTCCTGCAGAGTGACACACATTGTTTTGGTGGTGATGGTGGTGCCTGATCATGAATTAATTTATACACCAGACAAATATCTGCATAAGAATGAAAACTGTCACAGGTGAATTATATTATACTTTTAAATGATGTTACAAAAGTGGTAGCTCTTTATTTTTTCATCAAGAATTTTTCAGCGATTGTTTGTAAAGAGTGTATTGTGGTTTAAGTGCGGCCACTCCTGCCTGGAACAGCTTGTGACCCAGTAAGTGTTAAAAATCATTGAATGCATAAAAAAGCTTAGCAGCGGTTGAAGGTAATTGATGCCTGAATAAATCCTGCGAATAGCCAAGTCTGACAAAGACCTTTTGTCTATAATGACCTTTTGTCTATAACATCTCTGAACAACATGATGCCATGTTCACTTCTTTACAGTTGTCATGTAGAAATCCATGTGTACATTGTCTGTAGTTCCTCTAGACCGCTGGTTCTCAACTGGTCTAGCCTCATGACCCACTACCAAGAGTTCTGATCATTTTCAACCAATCATGCATGTTGGACCTCAGATAGTAGGCTATGTGTGACAGAACAAAGAAACAGAACAAAACATGTTTGAAGCGTGCTTCTCAGACTTTTTGACACAATCTTTGCAACCCGTTGAAAATGGCCAGTGACCCACTTTCAGGTCCCGACCCACCAGTTAAGAACCGCTGCTCTAGATCACCAACAAAGATCATAGGATTTTGCGACTGATAAAGCTGATCCCCAGACACACAGAGAACATCAAGTGCAACTGATTACCACATGCTCATAGGTAGAGATAAGCAACCAGCTAAAAGTACAAGTTTGAATCTTGGAGTTAAAATAAACATAAAAAAGTTTGTCAGTATAATGGCAACATAAAACCCCTCCTACACTGGGCATCCTGGAGGCCTGAGGGGGTCTGAGACTCATAAAGTACGGTGCTATAATAAAATAATAAAAACTCGAAGCAAAAGCCCACAGCATTTATCAATAGATAATACAGCTCTTCTTCCTCCGAAGTGCCTCCGCTTCTAAAAGACAGATAATGTGAAGATTTTCTAACCAAACTCACAGCGGACGGTTTAATTCCTCTGCATGTCTGAGGGGCAGAGAGTGAGCTCTGCAGCACCGAGGAGACCACGGTGACTTTCAGCGTGACTCTGCAGAGACACGAGAGCAAGACCCTCAGCTGTGAGCTTTAAGCGGGGAACAATCATCAACACTGCACTGTTAAATAAATTAAAAAAGATTATCAACTGCAGGAGAAGCTGTCATGGCTCGAAGGTGTTTGCGTGTTTGTAAGAGTGTCAGATCAGCTTTTCTCAGGCGCAGCCATCCGGGCTAAACAGTTCATTTAACTACATCTAGTTCACAAACAGATTACATAAAGGTGACGGTGAGGGGAAGAGTGTCGTCTCCGGCACAGCTGACAGTGTCACAAATAAGGGAATCACACTTTAAGGGTAGAGGCTGAATAATAAATCATGTCACAGCATCACCTTAATTTAAAAGTCAACAGAAAACAACAAAACGTTGTACAGAATTTATTCTAACAATTTATTCATACAAAATGTTGTGTTCACATTTTTTTTTTTCCAAGAAGTCTTTTTGTGTGGCTGTGAAATGCAGCGTGAACTGGTCAGAACCAGATTCAGAATACAGCTTTATTGGATGTAGGGGCTTTCAAAAACAAGCCTTCATAAAACAAAGGTGCAATGGTGAGTGTGAAATGATAATAAATGATGTAATTATATAACCGATTTACATTTAAACAGTGTGCATGGGTACATGACAGGTAAGGGAATGTTTAAACATGATAAAACGTGTCCACATAATCGTATTAACAGGTACAGTTGATGTTTATCTCACAGGGGTTATTGTCAGAACCTTGCAGGTAGAGGTCAGTTGCAGTGAAAACAAAAATATTGACATGATTTGATTTGTTGTAGCCCAAAGACCCAAACAGCTGTTTTGCTTTCAGGTCAGCGATTTCCTCAGATTATTATCAGAGTGTCTCCCAATCTTGCTTCGTAGCGCACATGTTGTTGTTGGGTTCTTTCTCCTCGCAACAAATCTACCTTTACTCTTCTCCACCTGCCATGGAAACCTTCTCTATGGGGCTCAAAGGGAATTATTCACAGTCTCCTCAGGGCTCTGACAAGGTCGTGGGCTCTGTGTCTCCCTCTGTCTTGGCTTCTGTTCTGAACCATAATTGATTAGGTTAAGCAGCAAGAGAGGGAAGGTCACGCCTGCAGCGGCTGATGTGAAGCACTCAACAGCACGCGTGGCCACAGACACATGCTCTCCATCACCCAGAGACAACCACGCCGTGGACAGGATGAACCACACCTCTGAGATGGATCTGCTCACAACGACAATCCTCCAGTGGTGAGCTGCTACTCAGTTTCAGATCAGATCATGTATAAAAGACAAATAGGAATCTGGTATTTTATCTCTGTAAGTAAGATGTCCCTTTTAAAAATGAAAACATTTTTATTCAGGCATCAGTGGCCTGTCAAAGAAGAGCGTCCAGTCACACGTTAATGCACAGAGAAGAGCTGAAAGTAAATCCCACCAAGAACTTTGTTCCTGGAATGAGATGGGATAAAAAAAAAAACGGATGCCGTGTGCAATTTGTGCAGCTCGGGTGCCTCTAAATCAGCTTGGCTTCATTAGTCAGAGCAGAATTGTTCTTGAAGGACATAAAACTCAGCGAGTCAGGAGGCGGGCATGATGTGGGTAAGTAAAATCTGGGGGAGAGATCTGAGGTTGTTTTTTTTTTTGTTTTTTTTTATCTGCACTGGAATCAGTCAGCCAACACAGCAAATCCAAAATGCAGCAGCTGCTGGCTGAGGTTGATACTATTCAGATGGATATATATAAAAAAAGTGACAATGCAGAGAAATGAGTAAAATCCATCTTTAAACAGCAGGAAAAAAAATCATCCACTTAAAAATACATATTCGTCATGTTTATTTTTGTTCTCTGATGATGGTCTGAGGAGAGTTAGGAGATAGCATGGACAATCATTGGAGATGTTTGAACATGAGATGTGACCAAAAACAAGATAAACATACAGTAAGAATTAATAATAATACAAAAAAACAGGTTGGAATCGGGTTGGAAGGTTCCTCGTTCATAACCTCCTCCGCCTGCACCAGTGTAGCTTGTGGTTCTGGACTAGATCTTTCCTTTGCATTGCTCAGAGGGGAAGTAGTTGTATCCACGGGAGTTGAAAGGAGAGGATGGAAGCGGAATAGAGTCCACCTCTCTGAGAGGTTCCACATCCATGACCTTAACCTTCAGGATTGACCATAAACATTAGCTACAGCTGGCAAGGTAACAGGTGGAGCTGGGCTTTCCGTAGCCTGGCTGATATTCACTGACCCCTGGACAGCCGTGGTGGCAGGAGGTACGTCAGTGGGAATGTCTGCATGAGTTTTAGGCTCAAACAGCATACAGATTTGATCCACAGCAACACTGGTGATGATGTGTAACACCTCTGCTTCAAAGCTGTTCAGCTTCCTCCTTAGAGTTACTGCCGGGTACATCTGCCTCACAGTTCCGTCAACAGAGACGACCATTTCATCTCTTACTTATTGGGAGAAGGTGACGAGATTTATCACCATCTCTTGTGGCCTTAACAGTTTGGAGATGGGAGCCTTCTGCTTTATACGCTATCAGTATCCTGACATATTTTTTAACCAGGCTGAAGATCGTTGGATGTTTGGAAAAGGCAGGCATGCCCTCTGGAGGATTCCAGCAGTCTTTAAGCTTGAAACTCGACATCTCTGTTTTGCATACTGGTGTTCATTTCCCACACCAGATTGAGAAGAGGCTTGACCTCTTCATCGAAATCCTGCATTTCAAATTCCCAGAGCTGCACTCTCAGAGACCTCATGCCCTCCACCAGCAGGCCAGTCATAGCCTCGACAGTTACCTCTTACCTCTCATCTGTTGAAGCTGTGAAACATCGGCCACCACAGCAACCTTAAATTTTATAGGACTGAATGTGCCGGCAGATCTGCTTAGCACGTTCATCATTTGGGGTGTTGAATTACACCTTGATGGCTTTATGCCTCTACTTCCTTCCATGAACTCCATTAGAATTCAGTTTCTGTTTGTGACAATAGAGAAAAAGATAACACATACACTGATATAAAACAATTTCAAACGTTAAGTAACATGACAGACACAAGGACTAGCTGTATAAATTATAATGTATCTAAAATTACGCCTTGTTTAAATCCTCATTTATTGTCCCTTACAATGAAATAGTTTAAATATATCACACTGCAACAGAGACACAAACTATAAAGTGGATTTATTTTGTCCTCCACAGATAAATTAACTTCATTGATTTGAGCATTTGCCCCAAAACAACAAAGGTTTTCCTCTCCAAGTCCTCAAAGGCCCATAGAAATGATAAAACTAAAAGTCTGATGAGGTTGTTGGAGAGCAACAAATTCAATATAAGCCCCAAACTGTGATGATCAGGCCCTTGCAATCTTGTGTTCGTTGGAGTGTGCCGCAACCGTAGGAGTGACACAGCCGTGGGGTGTGGCTCATCTTTGGAGAGAGACAGCCATGATTTTATTTTTAATGACGTTTTGTTTAGGATGGCGCTGTCATGACACGTGTTAGATTTGACTCCTCCACATAGGTGGCCCTCTACCTATATGACTGAATATCACTACAGTATGTAGAGCTGTTAATGTTGGCACAATCAAACCAGTGACAGTTGGAGCATATTGAACATTGAATGAGTTATTTCTGCTTCTTTCCACTATGTGGTGCAATGGCCATGCAGATCTGTTCTTCCTGGAACTGTTGTCAATCGTGTACATTTTTGCAATTGCAAAGTATTTGCATGTAAGTGTGGTCAGGTCAGGACTGTTGTCATACTTTTAAAATTTGAAGGAGATAGAATATTGTACATGAAAGTTAAACCAATTTTCTGTCAAATTGCAAATAGGCAGAAAACATCAAAGTTCTGACACTCCTTTAGATGAAAACTCTTTTATTTACTTTTGGGCTTCAAACAAAAAGGGAAGGCTTCCTGATGGGTTTATACCACCAGAATAAGAAATGATTTTGTTGGTCTGGATATGATACATATGCCTACCAATTTTCATGCATATACCTGAATTTTTCAATATTTCTAGGGGGCACTGTGGAGCTGTTCAGCTGCACTCATGCATGAATGCACTGTCATACATTTCTCTTACTTCTGATGTGCTTTCACATTTTGGTGAGTTTTGGGGAATGTTATAGCCCCCAAATATGCAATTCAGTTGGGACAAATGAAGAATAATAATAATTCCTTGCATTCCACTAGGATCGTTGCACTTCCCATTTATATTATAATTATATTTATGGCTCTAACATGAAATAACATTTCTTCTTTAGCAGTTTGAAACTACAATGTTGTAAAGCCAAGTTCTCTGTATTTTCTGAATACAGTCACTGTTAGTACGTATTTTCATGGATTCATTCATCTTGATAATTTTGTGGACATATCTTTAAATTGTGTCAACTATCTCACAGTAATTCTACTTTTGGGTCTGTGAAGTGTTAACCTTATATGGGTGAAGCACCTAAGTAGTAGCAGATCTATAAATGGATAGGAGCCAACTATATGTTGTCAGCAACTGTTTGCTAGACAGAGAGTCTACATCTGATACGTATACAAATCAGTGTCATGTCATCTTTATTTTTTTATAGTGATGTACCCAAATGGAATTTGTGGGCTGTACCTTCTAGCAGAATATAAGCCACACTGTGTGATGAAGACTTTGCCATTTTGCCCATGATAGCCACTTTGCCAATGAGTGTCAATGATTGTGAGATCTTGGTCAGCATGGGTCAGCGATGGTCTGCACTTTGTCAGCCATGTGTGTTGTGTTTCTGTGTTGTCTGACCATGGCTGAATAAATCTAAGATGATCCACAGTCTGTTTCACGATCTCATAATTGTCCATCTCACACAGAAATAACCCCCACCTAACAGACACCATGAGTACAGTCTAGTAATTCTATGTTATAACTGTTGTTAGATACAGCCTGCATTTCTTTACAACCTTTTTACACACCTCGTAAAAATGTGTAGGGAAAATCCATAATAACTATTATCTAAATTAGAGATTCATGGATTCAGTGATATTTTGAATTTCCCACAAAAACGAGTTATTACAAATGACTTAACCCCTATATGATGAGCATGAATTGAATTTCATTCGTGGTGGTCACACAATAAAAAAAATACTATTAAAAGTAATTCAGCCCAAGCAAAGAGAACTAAAATGATTTGCATTGTTAGATGGAGGTTATGTCTTTTTATCATTTGGTAGAAGCATCACTTGAAATGGATCCCCAGGGAACAATTATCAGGTGACTGGGTGTGCAGACTGATACAGATGGGATGTGATATTTCACAGAATTGCATGCATTTAGCACTTCTGTGTCATTTAAATTATTAATTGCCCGTTCATCTGAATGCAGCTGCTGTTTGGAATTTACTCTCACTGACCAGGGTTCATTGTGACTCAGAGTCCTGATATATAAAATCCAGCAGGAGGGGCTGCATGCGAATGAGCAGCAGGGCTCTGTTATCCCCATGCAGAGTGCGACTCGCAGAGAGGCAGGCCGGAGCGATGATGAGTCCATCCCCGGCGAATAAATTGGGGTTGACTTTGTGAGGGCCTTGAAGGAAGGGAAAAGGAATGGAATGAGAATGTGCTGTTGCTATGCTGCAGGATAATATTCATGGAAGATGAGAGGCAATGCTAATGCTGGGGAGAGAGGCGTCCAAGCTTCCTGAAACCTTTGTCAGGGTGAAGGGCGGGCGACCCTGGCTACTGGCATTGCCGTGAAAGAAGAGGAAGCTCCTACTCAAACAGCGACGTCAAACTGACACGACACTCTCCGTTTTCATCAGTGACCCGAGAGAAAAAACAATAACTTTGCCTCATGTCATCATGTTGTCTTTTCTTGATGGAAAGAACAAGCTTGAAAAGGAAAAGAAGTCAAAAAATAGCATGCAGCCAAGACTTCCTGGAGAAATTTCCTTCTTTTTTTTTCCTTCCCTTTGACAGCATATCACTAAAGGCTGTGCTTTTTCTTTCCTTATTAAAGGGCAAAGCCTTATTTGAATATTCATAAACAGCTCGTTCTGCAGACGTCTCTGTTTGAATGCATTAATAAAACTCAAAATGTTTTTTTTAAATCAATGCAGCAGTCGAAATGCAATAAAAGTGTATGACTTTCTGAAGGAGGTCATTAAAATTTGAGGGAATAATAAATGCTTTTTTGAGGAATAGCACTCTGGATGTAGCGATGAAGTTCAGCAATTAAATTATTTAGACCTCCCACAGCGCGAGATAGTGCTAATTAGCATCAAACTACTTCGGCATGATGAGATGAGCCGGTATCACACAGGTGCAATTGTCACTATGTTTTGTTGAATAATGAAGGAGCTGACACTTGTTTCTGCTGCTTGTTACTTGGTGTAGCGAGATCTGTGCAGAGAGTCAGAGCTGCTCAGTGAAAGGACACATGTAAAAACTATCCGCTGCATGTTTAATCTCCTCTGAGCTGCACTTAAAGGTGGAATAACACAACACTTTTTTGTAAACAGTCTTTAATTATGCCAACCAATGGCAAAACATTAAGCGAAATAAATTATATGACAAACAAAAGCATTGTGCTAATGCATTAGAAATGAAAAAGCTGATGGGCTATGACAGGAGGTATTCGTCCTCACATATCTGGCTCTTCCATATTTTTGCAGCATCGCGTGTTGTGAGTAATCCTGTCACGGTTGCGTCTCTGGCTGGAGGAGTGTGACAGTAAAGTGGGAAGGAGGGAGGTTGGAAGGGGTTTCTGGGGGTCGGAGTGGAGCACACACAGCTTGTTACCCAGACACAAGGAAGGGGAGCTCCCTGCCGGGGAGTGAAGGCAGCGTGCACAGGGACAGCATGATGAATGAGGGAGGAAATCTGCAGGAGGCCATAAATCAATATCTCCTCTTCCCTCCTCTGTTTTAAGGTGGATACTCCCATACACATCTTGTCCTGTCTCATTTTAAAGATGATGGAGGAACACCGGCACTAACACAGTGATATCCCTGAACTTCACCTCTGGGCAGCTGTTAGCCATCCCACTCCCTTAATAGCTCTTTCTGCACAATATCATAGCTTTTTCCAGCAGCAGCAAACTAAACAAATGAAGTCCCTCTCTGGGGGGTCTTACAGCACTGAGTGCTCTACCACTAAATGCATCGGTCTGACTGCATGAATGATTTATCAAATGCTTTGTAGCTCATTTTGGAGCTGTTGTGTCTCCCGAGCCAAGACTTGAGAGCATTAATCCCATCCTCATTCACTCTTTTTCTCTTAAC
Organism: Labrus bergylta; assembly: GCF_963930695.1. Taxonomy (NCBI): domain Eukaryota; kingdom Metazoa; phylum Chordata; class Actinopteri; order Labriformes; family Labridae; genus Labrus; species Labrus bergylta. The sequence goes on from NC_089205.1 coordinate 25,027,035, forward strand.
AATAGCACATTACTGAATAAATACACTGTCTGCAACACTGTCTGTGACTGCCATTATTCTTACAACATAATACACATATCTATGTGGAGGGACTGCTTCATATTGGTATAATTAAGATATTCAGTTACTTTATTGCATTAGGAGAATGATTTACTGTTATATGCTGTATGACTTTGTGTATGTATATTCTGATTGACTAAAGGAGGTAAAGGGCATTTTATTACGACGCTATCACATAATACATGTTAGAGAATGAATGTCCTGGTTTAGTTTGAAGCTTTGTCATTGACTGTTCACAGCAAGAAAGAGAAAAAACATTCAGGGAATCTTTAATTCTTCCATGTGTGCGTTAGTACACACTTTAAAAAATATAGTTGTTGCCTATAAGTATATGCAATCATCTGAGTTTTGTTTAAAATAATTATTTGATCATTAAAAATATGCAATGTTCTTTAGGAGTTTAACATGTGATTCTAACTGTGTAAGTCAAATTAAGTGGATTTGTTTCAAACACAGACACTGGATGCATTTTTGCAATCTAATGACGTTTTTAAAGGCTCAAAAATGATGAAGATGTTGATAGGGGGAGATCAAGAACAAGCATCTCACAGAAATCCTTCAATACTAAATGATTTATATACAGCACTTGATATTTTTGTCATCAAAATATTGCAGAAAATCATGATAAGTGTGTCAGTCTTGTTAATAACATTCACCTCCAGTGTATATGGGTGTTACTGCAAAGACCTGAAAGGAAATGGTTAACCTCTGTGTGCAGCAGGGATGCCAGCGGTATGGATTGACAGGTCATAAAGAAGCAAGAGCTCAGGTGTGCATTCACTCATTCTGACCTGCAGCTGCACACAGACCCTCTTCGGTGATCGTTGTTTGACTGCAAGGAAATAGAAAACCAGTTGACTTCATAGTCATAGTAACATGGAATTACATAAACCTTTTAAAATTAACAGATCTTTCTTAGGCTTTTTGTGCATGACCCACACACCTGCAGTATTTTATTCATCCTGGAAATACTGCAAATCCTATACCAGTCCTCCGACATCTACGCAAAAATATATACAGTACGTATATTTTAGTAGCACTGTGCTTTAAAACAAATAGTGTAATAAAAAAAAAAAGCTGCTTGTCAGCAGACATTTGTCCAGGCCGGCCTCATCCAGCGAGCAGACATCTGCTCAGGATCTTCCTCCTTTATTGACTTGTGTGTATCAGGTCTTCCCAGGAGTATTGAGCAAACAGAGTGTCCTGCAGGGAGCTGTCTCTCATCATCTCCTGCCTCTTTACTCTCCTTGACAGCATCTGCGGGCAAATATTTGACTTGAGATAAGTTTCGCATTACCGGGGGGATCTAAAATCGTAGGCAGAAATGGCACGGCCACCTTCTTCATTTGGGAGGCTAAATTGAGCTGAAACATCGGAGCTTCCCTGGCTGAGTGATCTCCACAGACTGATGTTTTTGTAGCCTTTATATGAACTGCTCCACTGTGAACACTAACATAGCAAATGGGATGGTGTCATTTTTTCAGGGACAAAGACATCATTTGGTTTAATGATTGACTCAGTGTTTGGTTTTAGAATGAAATAATCTCATGATAATATCTCTCAGAGAGAGTAAATAATAAAAAAAATGGTGTTGCCACATATTTTGACTGCATGTGCAGACTGTGTAACTGATGCGTCAATAAAGTGTGACAAGCTTTTTTCTCGCCGTGTATGTTATTATGCTGAATAAATAATTATCCAAGCAGAACTATTTCCACTACACCTGTTGTCTTACTCTCAGCGGAGAGTCGCCTCACTGAAGCTCAAAAAAGGGACGAAAATAACAAAGTTTGAGCCGGAGCCGAAGGAGAAAGTCAATGAAGCGGGAAGAAAATATACCCGCGGTTCACAATGTTAATGAAGTCCAAGGTTGTTCAGGGAAGAGAAGTTTAGGTGCTGACAAGGCTTAATAACTTATTAATATGAATTTGACTTGAAAACTTGACAAAAAAAAGAAGTTCTCCCCCGTGGAATAAACAAGGCCCTGAAACATTAAAACGTGTCGACAGTGAATTGATGATGTGAAATTACAAACACACAGAAATACACATTCAATATTTCATCCATTTATTCTCGGGGAACAAAGAGCCGTTGCAAACGTCAAGAAGACAACATTCAAACAGAAGTGGCTTTTCATTCAGCTGCTGAAAGCGTGTCTTTGCTATTTGTAGCCCAGACTGTTTTTATCTGATATATCAATATCGAGATTAGGCTCGGGAGAGAAAGAAAGGGAAGGAAAGACAGAGCAGCAGGAGGTTTGCTTGTGGTTCACAGCGATCAATATTGGTATCAGTGGGCTACTTCCAACTGCTGACCGACATCAAAGAAACAGACTGCAGGGGGGCTTCCAGCTTCACACAATGCAAATTGTGCAGCGAGGAGTGCTGGAAACAAGGCGGGTGTGTGTGAGGAAACTGTTACAGCCGTGTGTGTGTGTGCAGGAGGCCTTAAGAAGGAGGTGCATTCGGGGACAGCAATTCTCCATATTCAAATGTTTTTCTTCCTGTCTTTTGGGGTGAAATGATTCAGCTGGAGTTAAGCAAAAGTTGAATATTTGGATTGGCCCAACCTGCTCTGTAAATCTAATACCCCGGTGGGGGGGGGAGGGGGGGTGGCTTGCAGATTATTTTGCAGCATAATAACCTGCAGCTCTGAGGATAAGTCTTCAACTTCTCAGCAGGCTCACCTTCCCTTTCTCCTCTGAAGAAAGCAATCGCTCAGAGAATTGCACAATGCATCTCGCTAATGCCTCTTTCCGATTGTCAATCAATTTTATGCACAACAGAACCAAACAGTTGCTCTAATTGAGTTTTGTATAAGATCTGTTTGGTATTACATTGGCAAACGGTGCTGAACCACCCGCTTCCACTTCACTGAACAAGAAAATAGGGCCTCAGTTATGTTGGCAGGGGAGGATAAATCTGCCACTCCTTGGGAACCATCACACCCCTATTGGACTGCAAATGTTTCCACGCATGTACTCATCAAAAGAGCGTTTTCATGATTAACAACTTCTGTGAAGGGGCTGTGTGCCGGAAGGATAGCTGCCATTATAATCACCTCATGCTCATGGACACTCATCGTCGTCTTTGCTCATGCTACAGTAGGAGAGGCTGAGGCTCTTCTATGGAGCCACTGCCAAAATAAAGTTGTCAAAACAAGAGTAATATTTCAAGCCTGTGCAAATCATCCAGACCGTATGGCAGATGCTACAACCTCAATAAAACACAGCTAAAACAGGAGGTCAGCAAGTTGTACAACTTCAGACTGAGCCAAAAGTAATCATTTATTTATCATAAAATCTCGGTGTTGTGTTGTACTGCATATTTTCACTGGACACGAGGACCGGAGACCCTTAATATAAAGAGAATGTACTGAAAAGTTGGATGTTTTTTAACATTCAGAATCAGTTTTCTGTTAGTTTACTTTTCTCTAGGTGAAAATGTATCACTTGTGCAGCAACACAGTAAAATATTAATAATAATAATAATAATAATAATAGAATAGTACCAGTGCAGAATCCTATGTTAAGAATTTAAGAAAAGAATAAAGGTCCCTCTGTGCACTGCAGTAAGTATAATTAGCTTTATAGACCATCGGGTTCAATGTCTCTCAAGAGGAGTGCAGAGTTAGTTTGTTGTGTCGTCACTGAGGTGGAATTGATGATGAGACCGATTTTGGTTTTACTGTCCCATTAAATGTTTTTTAAAGATTTATTTTGAGGCTTTTGATGCCTTCATTTAGAGATACAGTGGATAGAGTCAGAATCAGGGAGAGAGAGAGAGAGTAGGGAATGACTTGATCAAATGGAGCCAAAGGTCGGACTCAAACCTGGGCCGCCCACTTGGAGGACTCCAGCCTCTGTACATGATGCACGCCAACTAACCACTAGGCGACCTGCGACCCTTTACTGTTCCATCTATGATAACATAAGGGATGTACTTTGTTTAAGAAAGTTGTTTTTAGTCATTGTTGTTGCTGCCTTGTTTGTCACTATCCCTCTTCCTGCATCTTCATCTATCCATTCTTCAGTGTTTCAGCAGTTGGCTGTTCATCATGAGTCTGGTTCTGCTCGAGGTTTCTGTCTCTTAAAATGACTTTTTACCACCTTCCTTACCACTATAACTTTGTTAAATGTTGCTTAGTGTTCATAATGGATTAATGTTGGGTCTTTGTAGATAATATAACAATGCTCTTTCTAAAGTGTCTCGAGATAACATTTGTTATGAACAGGTGCTATGCAAATAAAGATTGATTGATTGAAGAAGGTCTTCCATTAATGCTGATTTATTCTGGTTGGATTGGTCTGATTTTGAAGACATTTTGGTGTGCTTTAGCAGAGGGACCTTTTTGTTTTGCAGCAACTTTTATCTAAAAGCCCGGGAGAAAAGGCTGAATACAATGTTGAATACTGAGCTGTAAAAGGAAAATGCAACTCAGTAATGACTTGTAATCATTTCTTTTCTTTCCTTCTTTCTTTCTTTTATTAGGATCCCCATTAGCGCCAGCCTGCACATTGGCTATTCTTCCTGGGGTCCAACACACATACAGTCATACACACTTATAACAAAACAAGCTAAGACAAACAGCAAGACCAGCTCCTCTCATAGAATTAACAAAGTTCATACAGAGGAGAGAAAATGGCCGGCATTTAACAGAACACAAAATCATCGTCCTCAAAAGTCTTCAAAATTCATTCAGATTAGTTGGAACACTGCGACTGTATTCTGGTGACTTGTTAAGCCATGGGGGTTGGTCACATTGTGTGCATGACATGTAAATAAATGACAATCAATCAATCAACACAGTCTGTGTTTGATCTGGAAAGCCTGCAACTTTGCATATTTATTGAAGATTGAGTCTTTATTTTTCTAAATAGCTCAAAAATATCTCCAGAAAACAACATACGACGTGGTGCTGCTGGGCCAAGGCTGATAAAACGCTCGGAAATTAAAAAATGTTTTTCACTGACGTGCTTTGAAATCTATTAAAACATGCAGTGGTGATTGCTAATATGTGTAGTTGAATGGATTTCTTAATATTGAATTCCTCATGTTCAATGTTAGCCGCTTCAAAGTGGCTTTCTGGTTCAAAGTGTGTTTGAACTCAGCAGACTCCCTGGTGTCGTGGGTCCTTTTTTTAGAAGATAATTAATCACGCTGGACTCCCACTATCTCAATATTGCAATTAGGGAAACAAATGCATGTGTGTAAACCAATAACGGGCAACATAAGCAGCTTCAAATTCAATAACACAAGCAGTCACATCCATCACATCTTGATACTTGTGCTGTTTTATCTCAGATTAGTTTTTACTTAAACCGACAGCAGTTCAAAGACTTACCGCCTGTGCTTCCAATCGTGTGTTGGCTGGAGGAAGAAACAAACGTTGATTTGAGATTAATTCTGAAACAAATTTAAAGCTCTTTTATCATCTATTATTAGATGCTACCAGACAAACCTACAACAGAGGTTTTTATTTGTGTGAACAACATGCCTATACTGCAGCACTAAAGATGTGTGGCACACCAAATATAGCCTACTAAAAAAGGTGAGTGTTATATGGGGAGGGAAAAGATTCTCATGTTTTGTGTTTCGTTCATATTTGGTTGTTTAGTGTAATTTCCTGTTTTATTTTGACACTTCCCTCTCATATTGCTTTATTTCCTACTTTTTGTGTGTTTTCCCTCCTTTTTGTTTTTTTGCCCAGCCCTCTTTTTTTTCACCTGTGTTTGTCAGTCTCACCTGTGTCTGATTAAACAGTGTGTGAATTTCATCTGCTCCTAGTTTGAATCTTTCATTGATCTTTGCTGTTTTGGACCTCGTCATTTTATTTGGACACTGATTTTACCAGACTGTTATAGTAAGTCTTTTTTTGTATTTTTGTTAATATTACCACAGGGTAAAAGTCTTCTTCTGGCTTCTTTACTTCCTTAACCAAATGTGAAATGTTATTGTGAGGAATGTACATAGAAAATAATTTTTAAGGGGTTAGGTACATGTGTATAGACCAGCGTGCTCTGACACAGCCAATGAAAAACTGCCCTTTTCTGTACTGAATGCATCTGCTGGCGTGTCAGAATGTCTTCAACTTAAGTTGCAAAGGTAATTTTGACTTGTATTACCTTTCAGAGGCATTTTGAGTCATGTTGTGTCGCAGAGAAAACTTTTATACTTCTCTGATTCCGAATATATTTTTATATTTAAAGAGCAGGTGAGGAAATATTTCAAAAGAAAATACATGCATTGAAGCCATTAAAGTTATGACAGACTTTTATCATCCTGAGGAGGTTTGTATTCTTCTGATTTTTCATTGAGAGTGACCAGCAATATTCCTACCTGGTCAGCGCTTCAGTTCATGACACTGTGAATCTAATTATACAATGACTGTGACCACATTGTATCGTCAGCTGTTCACAGTGGAGATGCTGACCTGCAGATACTGTTGGAGCAGGTATACTGTAACATTTGTTTGGTACAGCTGAAACAGATTGGGGTGTAAGTGGTGTTGAAGATATTTAGTCGTCAACGTTAGAACATTTCAAATCTTGACCTCAAGATGATGATGTATGTGCACTACATACATCATACGATGGTATATTTAACTTTGAACCAGAAATGTAAACCTCTCAGAAGCAGTAGAGGGAGCGTCAGGGGATTAGCAAAGTTATTAAGACTTATAAACTGGGCAGCATAGATATCATTTCCAATCCTTTCCATAGATGTTTCACAGGAACATCTGAGGAACATGACTGGCAGACAATTTCCGTCAGTCTGTTTGATAGTTGTTAACATTTTTAGTCTGGAGTGGCACAGTGGAAGGCGGCATGGTGGTACAGTGGTTAACGCTGTTGTGTCACAACAAGAAGGTTCCTGGTTTGAATCCATGTAAGACAGGGGCCTTTCTGTCGGGAGTATGCATCATCTCCTCGTACATGTCGGTCAAGATGTGACTGGTAATGGTTGATTTTCTCTGTGTATACCCTGCGATTGACTGGTGACCAGTCAGGGAGTATATCCCGCCTTTCGCCCATTGCTGGGACGAGCTCAAGTATTGAAAAGATATGAACGGATGGACTGACACAGATGTCCAGCAGACAGACATAATACAGAAAAGTATTAAGCTGCTAGCACAAATGTTAGTATCCTAAACAGCTACATTGCAGATAATGTATTGTAAGAACAATAAGATACAGACATGGCGCTTTGATTTCACCAATACAATTTGGTCTAACTTGAACATACATGGTGTTGATGCAATGTTTCAGACATGCCTTAAGTCTCTCACAGCTCCCGACACCAGCTGAAGTTGGACTTTGGAGGTGGCTGAGGACTTGCGAGACAGAGTGTTAGTTTCAACACCTATTACACACTGTCATCTCACCTCTTGGAGGGACAAGAAACCTACATTTTTACAGAGGACATCGTACATAAAGCTTTCTGGAAGCACTAGTAAAGCCTCGGGCTGTATCAGAGTCTCAGCTCACATCCTCAGTGCACCAAAAAGCTGTGGTGCTCTTCTCAACGCACAGAGCTTTTACTTCTTACCCTGCCTCATAAAATGTTTGTAAGGGTGATAAAGAACATGTAAATCTAGCCTGCTCTGTAAACGTTTTTATTTTCTTGCTAGCAGTCATCTTCTCTCCATCCTTAGCTGGTGCATTTCTTTATTACCATCCCCTGTAGAGAAGTAGAAAAGGGTAAATCTGGTATTCATTGTCTTTCCTGTATGTGTGTATAAATATGCATCCTCATGTTCATGCATGAGAACCAATAAAACAGGACCCACTAAAGAAAGTAGTTCCAAAGTGATGCTGGTGATCAATCCACAGAAGACTATCAACCCAACATTGCTAGAGCTGCAGGAACAGAGACTATTCTGAAAGTTGGTTTAACCTTTCCATTAACTGGATGATGAATTTGTTCAACTGTCTGGACTAGATTTCTTCATCTTTATAAATCTAATATGAATTAATGCCGTATCTTCACTTCAATTTATGAATTTAATGAGTGTAGACTATCAAACTTCCTATCAAGGTTTGCAGATTACACTTATAGCCTCAGAGAAAGACCACATTCAGGCCTGTGTTAGCCCACTGAGTATTACTCAAAGAGTAAAGGGATGAAAATATAACTTATCAGAAACGCTGAACCGTCTTGACTGTTAAAAGTTTCCCCTACACTGTCAGTCTTTCAGGTTGTTACAACTTCATGAAGGTTAATTGTTATTCTCCTTTTTAACTCCATATGTCTCTGAAAAAATGAGGATTTGAGATGGCTGGCATGACCTTTGTGCCTTTACATTTCTTGTGTTGTATTTTTACCTTTTATATGAAGTTGGGGGAAGGCTGTGTGAGGCGAGCTTTGTGGTTTAGTTCATGGATGAATAAATGAAACTCCAATGTTAATGTCTGCAACAAAGCTGATTTTTAGAAATCTCATGCTTCTGCATAATCTAAAATTAAAATCCAGATGTCCTTTCTGAAAGGGTTAGTGTCCTCAAAACAAGATCTGGTGCAGTTTTGGTAAAATATAAACGATTTACATTCCATTGAAACTCTATTTGTGCATCTCGGATTAATCAGCATCTACTGAAATCTGAAGGAAAACAAAGAAAGTCAAGCTGCTGCTTGAAAGTTTAAAGAAAAACTGAATTAAATCCTCCCAAAATGTATTTTTCATGAAGCCTATGTCTCTGTGAGGCCGCCTATGAATAAATGTATACTAAAACAACAGCTGCATGTGGCTCGCACTGTAATGGGAAAGCACATTACTCCCAAACTTTTGGACCCCCCTTGTCTTTTCCTTTTTCATAGTTGACTTCAGATTGAGATACCCTCGAAGTCTTCACTCCCGCTCTACCCATTTGTCTTTAGTGGATTTCTTACCTCTGACATCTCAATCAAAAGTGGAGATATTACTCTCAAAGAAAAGTGAAAAAGATGCTCAGGGCACGTCAGCACATCCCTGCTTAAACAACAATCATTCATGACAACATCACAGCTTTCTTAAGTCACTGATGTTAAATGTAGCTTGAAATTGCATTGTCTGCTTTCCCCCAGTGGAACAAGTGTTTGAAAATCAGCAACCATAAAAGTAGACATATTAACCAGAAATGACTGACAGGCTCAGGACATTTTGATCCTCCATTTCAAAAAATCTTGACATCAGGGAAGTTTTTTCAATCCCATATTCTAATTTTTTATTCTTTTTTTCTTATGAATGCTAAAGTGAAGACAATAGCTTTGCTTAAATCCAGGTGTTAGGCACCTAGTGTTTACTGTGTTCACTAACTTAGTGCAGCATGATGGTATGCTAGCTCTTTGTGCTAATGATGAGATGCAGCTACTGCTAATTTAGCAGGTATTAGACAAACAGCAGCATCGGAGATGAAAAGTCAAGCCATTTCCTGGACTTCAAAAGTGAGTCAGTCCCCTTAAGGCCCATGTGAAACTGCCCAATTTTGAAACCAAATTAAACTTTAGCCTGATGTAAAAAAAACAGTTCTGCTCTGCATAGCTTTCTTCTATTCATGTCAACTGTGCAAGGATGCCTGTGAGATGTTACTACAGTACTAACTTTAATTCATCTAAAGCAACATCTCAGCCGTGTTTGTGCTGTTGGTGACTTTTGGAGCTTTATTCCTGCAAGTATTGAAATCATTAAGGCAAATGGCTATCAGTGTGGTTCATTGTTCCAAGAGGCCATCCAATAATTCTGTATTTAAATATTTTCAGTGAGTGAAATTAGTATAATTTTATGCATGTGTCAGCACTGACACACAGGTATCATGTCTGCACTTTCACTTATGAGCTGGTTTCAATATTTTAACTTAATATAATAATAAAGGGTCTTGTGAAATGTATTGGGAAATTCCCATTTTTCTAGGAGCTTTAGTTTTTTAAACTGCAACTATTGTTCAAAGACAACAAACATGTTATACAAAGCAGTGATATCACAATAACTAAATCCAAGTCATGTTTCAATCCACCTGAAATAATTGCTTTATTAAGTGTTAGTTTAAATGGAGCATTTACTGTATGTTATACAAATTATTTAGATTTACATTCGCTTTACTGTGCGGTCATTCTGTTGGTGTTTTGTTGCTTCTTCACGCACAGTTCAGTTAAATAAATTTCACATGCATGAAGTGAGCAGATCACCCTTTATATTTATACACTGAAAGTGCTCATGTTGTTGCACATGTCTGTGAGGGCTTAGAATATATATATATATACAGTGGTTTGGTCTGAACATGCAGGTCTAGACATTTGTCCTTTGAGGAGTTCTCTAAACCCTGCAGGACTTTCAAGAACACTGGAAGAGCATATGCTGCCCCCAGCATGTATAATGACCCCCTCCAAAGCCATCAATAACCATAATGGTCACACAGACGTTTATGTTACTGTTACTGAGATGAAGAATGAGGCTTTTAAGTCCGAGGGCAACCTTTGTACCCTCCGGTTCAAGAAGGTTTCTGTTTGGTTTTCATGATTTCATTATCAAAATACCAAATGATGACGAAAGATAACAGTGATGATCTTTGAAAATTACAGCAATATTGTGAAAATGACATTTAGTAAGAAAATCCAAACCCTTCCCACAGGCAGATTGTCGCAGTATTGGACCATAGCTGGAAACACTCTGATATAAAACCTTCTGTCTTTAAGCTGTCCAATTAAAATGCTCCAAATGAACCTGACTGGAAGGATTTCATGCAGGCTGCAGTCGAGAAATCAAAAAGAAGAAGACTGTTTAAATCAACCATTCTGAATAGATCTCTAAATCAGTGTGCAGCAGGGCTTCACTTTTAGTTCCTCAGCTGTCTTTCAGTCAAATTAATCCATATTTAATTTGGACATTGATCATCTTTGATCATATATGTATGCACATTAAAGATGAAACTGCTGAATTGACGATATAGATTTATGATGTTCTACTTTATTCCTCCCTTTTAAATATAATTTCAGTATTTAATCACGTTTTGGAAACAACTTCATACTCATTTTGGATTTTAATTTGGGTCTAATTTGTTCACCCAATTATTATTTGCCAATACGTGAACACTAATTGTTCCATGTCAAAGTGAAGTTCTAAAATCAAACATGCATTTCTCTCTTTACTGGGCGTGAGATCATTCATGAGAGTAGCAGATTATGCAGCAGTTATGAATGTTAATAAACTAAATACCTAGTCTTCAAGAACTCTGATGAATCAAACACATTGAAAAACAAGTTGGTTAACCCCAAACGTTCAGTCATTTTTCAACATCACACTGTTTTTAGTTGTAGCTTGTTGTACAATTAAACCGGTCACAGCAATAAGAAATGTGTGAAGTATGACAATATTTGTGTCGAATTTGGGATGTGTAATGTGTATTTTAACACATGAAGTGTTGATCTTATGACTTATTAATGTCAGGATGCAACAGTTGTCTCACAACAGATAAAAACAGAGTTCATTGGTTGTTAACAAAGGGAACCAATCCCGAAGTAGGAAACCTGTTGTTTTATAAATAAATGAGAGTGTACATCAGATAGTTATTAGATTATCTGGAGTTAGCCGTCTAACAAACTTTATTCAAATACTGAAATAGTTTCTCCTTATTTTAACCACAGATCAGGTGTGATTTGGTCAAACGTTTCTGCTCTTTTTACAGTAAGGGCTCCCTCATGCTCTCCTGGACATTAAAGGTGAATGCTACATCTACTTGTTGTCTTCTGAAGGTCAGTTGACCATCACCATCACACCACCATGATAAAATGATAAGGTAATTGTAACTCGAATGTACCTGTGCTGTTCCAGAATTCACGATCTCAGAGTCCGAGCAGTTACATAAAGAATGATATTGTAAATCTTATAACCATGGAGGGTACCACGATCTTAACAAGAGAGCCTCCAAGAATGAAGGCTGTCATTTGTCTTTTTTACCCACCACAGAGGATTCAGCAGGGAGCAGTCTGTCAGATTTTAATCTTAGTGCCTCCGTGGTGGGAGATGAGACTGTGATACCGGGCAGACGGTGTCAACACATGGAGAGCTGGTATGCATCTTTTGGCGCTATCTCCAAGCTGGGAGTTTTGCTCATATATAAGCAGAGATAGAAGGTGTCTTAAAGTGTATCAGTGATGTTATGCCATCAGCTTTGAAGGGTGGGATGGACAGAGCAGCTCTGCTAGGGCAGATTTTTTTTTTTCCATGCGTGCTTTGAAGCCTGTTCAACAGCACCACAGGCTGTAACTCTAACAATGCTTCTTTGTTTACTGCTGATTTCTCTTCATGTGCCTCAGCCTGTTTCTCAGTCACCAGGCATGTGAGCGTGTAAGAAACTCTGGAGAACAAACAATCTAAGATTCTCAGTTTCCAATGACTTTGATGTCTATCTGGATGCCACTTGAACTTTATTCCAATCCCATGTTTCCCCCCTGGACTTGTGCTGCTCCCGCACACTCGTTCATTCAGGCATTCACAGCAAATTCATAATTTCACACATAAACCTTGTTCTAAATTGAGAATCTGTCTGATTATTGTTGTGCACTCATGGGTTCAGGACACTGACTCCACATTTGAATTCAAAGATATAACACAAAGTGAGAAAATGTGAATTGCCAAGGAATTATTCGTTTATTTTTCCCTTTCTAAGCCTCTAATCCTCCATCAGAGATTTATACTTTTCTCAAAGGATTAGAACCCCCGATTCTTTTTACCTTTCTGGGACAAAAGTGCTGTTCAACACTACACATTAAAGAAGAAGTCCTGACATCAAGTGATTGGTGTTTCCATTTTCTCTTAATTGCACAACACAAAAACAGTTATAAAACGTACACATCATATGGCATCACAGCGTGGGGATGGTAGTGGATTTGTGGAAAATGGATATTCCAATAAAAGCTGAAATGTGTTTTTGTCATTATTTAAAGGAAGAATGTGACATTTTACACATAAATATAACATAAGTACATCCTATGTAAATGCCTCTCTGAGTCATAACTGTCTTCAATGAGTGAGAAGGGCGAGTCCCGCTGGCTGTGCTGTTGTCATAACTGTGTTTACAGCCTGTTTACATAGACTGGACGGCCGACTCCTCTCCTTGCGTATAAAAACAGATGGAAAAGAGAAAAGAAGGGTAACATACGCACTGCTTATTTGATACTCATTTAGATCATGGTCAGTCCCTGTCAGTTTATATGTGAAGCTACGAGCTAACTAAAGTGTGCTAACATTAGCCTGCTAAGACAAAAATGCAGGCTAAAGAGAATTTGCAGCTCGAGCCAAGGGCAGTTTTGGCCGCCGCTTGATTCCTTCGTGTGAACGCGAGTGGAGGGAGTTTGGACGTGTGTAACTGGAGGAAAGTAGAGGCTTCAGTATGACAGAGGTGTGGCCGAACATCAGTTTGTTTTGGTTTCATGAAGATGCTGAACGGCGACATCTACTGGATCAAAGTTGTACATTCTACCTTTAATGAAATGATCCTGTATAAAGTTGTACGTCTACATATTGTGCCGTCGGATGTAATAATTGGTGTGAAGGTGTGGCATTTGTCTAATTGCCTCCACACCAGTCATTTCACATGATTGGTTAAAAGGCCTCGGCGTTGGGAGTCACCTTTTTGTACCTTTGTTTCTCGCCTCTTCTAGTAAATTAATGTCAAGAGAACCACCCTTTATACTTGTTTTTTTTTTAAATAAATGTTGTTTTGTTATATACCTTAACAAGTTTCAGTTTGATTCCTTATTAAATCACCCGTTTTTTGGCCTAGTCAGTGACATTTATACAGCTTTATACACAAAAAAATGTCTTCTGAGCGCTCTCTGATGCTGGTTAGAGCAAAGAGTCCTTTATCTTGGTGCATGTGGGGACAATGAGGAGCATGACAAGGCTCTGTACCTCTAACTAGAAGTAAAAAGAGTGAGCTATGCTGAGTGCGCACAGCTCCGAGCAGTTGGCCACGGAGCTGCAGCACAGACCAGCCGTAATGCTCAAAGGACACCAGGGAAAGTGCACTTCCCTTTAATCGTGGTTTCACGCCTAAAGCCTCAGTTCCAGTAGGTGCTGGGGGTGACGCTGATGAGGACACCAGTGGGTTTTCCTGTCTGCGGCTCTTCCTAAGCAGCGTGGAGAGCTGGTGGCAGAGAAGCGATTGTGTCCTGCAGTGACAGCAGAGGTCCGACATGCAGCAGACGACACTCTCAAACCATCATCCATCATCCTTTAGAGGTTAAGCACAGAGATTTTCCTTAAATCTTCTTTTCTCCTTTTGATGTGATTGTTCGTGCTGCTATAAATAAACTTGACTATTGAGACCTTAAACTGACTCGATGCTTCTTTGTACTTGGGACACACGAGATGAAAGGCATCTGGAGAATCTTTTATTCCTTATGTATGACGTCTGGAGCTTATGTGGCACAATAGCTCCGTCTATGACAATCCCACAAGTCCTTCAGCAACAATCTGAACTGTAAACACAGCAGAGCTACAGCAAGGCAACGCTTCATAGCTACCTAGCTAGCATGTCGAACAAGGAAAACAGCAAACACAGTGCAAACAAAGATAATCTGCTGCCATCAGGGAGATCTGTGCTGAATTAGCAGCATTGTATTCAAATGCAGCCAATAGTTTGGAGTGGATTTGTCTGACCTTCTAGACTTTATGGAAAACAATTGATGAGAAAGTCGATTATCTTGAAACAAAAATTCAACAGCATTTTTCAATATCTAATTTCATTAAAGTAAAAGAGCACTTATTACTAAAACATTGTAAAAATAACAACAATGTTGAAACATGGCAGTCATCCTAAACCTGCAGGTCTTCTCTTTTCTTATTTCCACTAAAGTGAATTGATTAATTATATCTCCAAGATTATCAGTGCACATTTATAACTCAGACTGCCTGAAAGGAGTGATGATGCATGCTAAGATGAAAATGGATTTGGGTTTGAGTTTTTAACGTCTGATCTCACAGATTTTCTGACTTGTGTTATGACTGAAATGTCTTAGTGGCTGTGGGGGGCGGTGGGCGGTGGATGTTTTCACATGATGCTTTTCAGTTGTGGCTGCAAAATAAATTGGACAGCAGTCTGTTCATAAAGCTCGTCTTGTTTATCAGCGCTAACAGTTACAAAATCTAAATCCTGCAGAAACTCTGGATATTGATTGGTGTTTGCAGGTGTGAGTCAGAGAGAGAGTGCATCAGTAACAAGTTTTCAGCAAAACAACAAAGACCTTTTCCCAGAAAGTTTTCATTATTATCTCAGTGGAGAAAATGTCCATGAGGCTCAGGTAGACAAAAGGCAGGTCATTTAAATCCTCATAGCTGTTAGTGTAGACACATTTAGATTAAGAAAAAAGAACTTTGGTCTTTTTTTTGGATACTATTACCTCCTTTTTTAAGACTACAAACGAGCTGGTTCCATCAGCTGGCATTTAACTTCAGGAGGATTGTGGTTCACACACGTATCGTGCACCTGATGTGAGGTAACCTTTAAAGGCTTCCTCAAACGTCAAAAAAACTCCCTTTAGCATCAATAAAGAGATGGCTGAAAATGTCTTGAATTGTTGTTTCTATTTTTAGTTCCGAGGCGGTTGGCTCAGGCTCTGAATGTTCACTGGAACATTAATGATCTCTTTCCCGAACACAGTTTGACCTGATTTGGCGTTTGGCCTGAATGACACACAGTTAGTGGAATGAAACTGAAGCTTCGGGTGTGTGAGGAGGCATGTGCCTGTTTGTGCGTGTTTGTGCATCTATCTGCAAGACTCTGAAAGCGTGCATGTGGGCATCTGCATACAGTCTAGCCTCGGATGAGGTTGGGCTGTAAGCCAGCAACATCTGCAGGGGTCTTGTGAGTGTGCTGCATGGAGAAGCAGCTGAGGATACCTGATCAGTGTGATGGATGCCTCGGAGCCTCATGTGCACACCGACATGCACACCTGCCGCCTGTGCCCCACTTATTGAATCCATGAATCAATTTAATGAGCGGAGGACGGGGTCAGGACTTCAATAAACACCACACCAAGCTTTCAGATTTAATGTCTGCCCAATGAATGATACTGGATGTTCTACAAACGCCCGTTGCAAAAACACTTCCACTGTATATTGGAAATGGGTTTTAAAGCAATCTCTGTGTACAGTACGTGCCATCGTGCAGGATAAAGTCTAACAGCTTGTGCATAAATATTTTCGGCACGCTGTCCGGCTGCAAATGAGTTCAAACTAAGAGCAGAGCATGATTTAGTTGTGTGTCTGAGTGTGTGTGTGTGTGTGTGTGGGCCCTGAAAGACTGAGACTTGAGAAAGAGAATCAGACATCTTCCATTGGTAATCAATACTGCAGCAGTGACCTGAGCGTTTGCTCTGTGATTCATCCCATTTAGAGCTTCAGGCTCGGGTGTCTGACAGAGACAACTCCATGATTTCCCTCTGGATTCAGCCATGGCAGATCCACCTGCTTACCTGGCCACTTTTACATCTACATAGTCGCCCACTCTTAATACCGTCAGCCCACCTGCAGCGGTAAATCCTCTATAAATCTCGCCCAGAAGTGTGTTGCTTCGTAGTGAAATCAGCTATGCTGTAGAATCAATGCCCTTTTCTCAGCCAGTTAAGTTTGCCTAAAAATAATACATGCTTTATCTTTCGGCGCAATTTCAGGGTAAAACAACAAACGTCAACCTCTTGATCCCCACACGCTGTGATTATAAACTTAGGTTCCCCTCCAATGATTAAACCATATAAGCAGGTTGTTGGTCACGAGGTCATCCGAAGCGTAGAGGACGCGGCGGAAAGGACGAATGGTTGCTATTTAGATGTCTGCGGTGGCAGCATCCCAGTAGTGAATACATTTTTCTTCATCCACTGGGGACGAGGGGGCTAATGGAGCATGAGAGTGGCAGTTCCCCCGGAGTTGTGTAGCTGAGTCACGCCCCCGTTTGGAGAGGAACCCGCCGCGGGCTGCAGTTGTGTGCGACCATGACCAAGAGGGCATGCTGTGAGAGTCTGGGCCAATTCAGGGGTAAACATCGGAGGCAGTAATTGGAGAACAACACAGCAGGGAATTTCATACATTTCTAATCCGTGTGGCTCAGCCAAGAACATCCAGACTGTGGACTTTCTGAGATGAAAGGAGTGATTGTCTGTATGCTAAAGGTCTTTTTTTTACTTCCTGCGTGGAATTTGCTGAACTCCCTGTGATACATAGTCCAAATATATTTTATAGGTCAAGATTTCATTGATTCAATAAGCACTGTCTGGCTCAGAATCATTTCTTTGGAGGGAAATTCTGAATAACTTTAAGGACAGACTGAATTGTGAATACAGACGTAGATATAAAGCTTGTTTTTCTGCTGACAAACCGAGATGTTGCAGTCTGTCACTTCATCTATTTAGCAGAGCTCCAGCTAAGCTATTAGTCCTGTATTTGTAATTACTTGGAATCAATACCATTAGTTATCCATTACAGGTGTTAAAGGAAGTCCTTTTCTATCCATCCATCCATCTGTCGTTGCTCTCATTGTGCAGTACTTATTTATTTATTTTTGGTTGTAAAAGCATCATTGGTCACTGGGAATATCTTTAGATATAACATGATTCTATACGATGCTGAAAGCTATACCTTTGTGAGGCTCATAATGCTCTTTTTGTTCTCTCTCACAGAGATGTGCCCACTATATGGTGATTCCCAAGGCCTGGTATCACATTTGCCTGTTAATGTGTTGTGCTGTGGAGTTGAGGAAGGGAGACAAAATAACACACACAAAGAAACGTACAATGAAATATGCACAACTGCAGGCCTAGCAGGGACAAAAAGGCTGCAAAACACAACGTATGTATCATTCATGGTTTCAGTACGATAACATCAGAACATGTGCATGTTAACACACACACGCACACACACAAACACATACGCACTTGTAGGTGCATTACTAAACTTGTGTAAAAGTAGAAGGTGAGCGGTGGGCGTGACATCCTGTGGCTCCGCTGAGGTCTCTTATCAGTGTCTGCTCCTTATCACTCAGAGCCACAACAGCACAAACCACACACAGACTATTTTAGCTGCACCACATGACACAACATTATCTCCATCAATGTCTGTTGCATGACATTCTGCCAGACTTTTCTTTTTTCCTGTGCATCCCAGATAAATGAAATGCAGCAATTGAGAGAAAAACAGTGTCAAATGATCTATGAACAGATACATTAACGTACAGCCTAAAAAGGTCAGGAGGATTTTTGAGTAACATCACTGCCCTTGGCACATTTTATACAGAGCAAAACTTAGTTAGATTTCATCGCAGAAGTTATTTTCCGGTTCGAAGAATGGTTTGAAAGAGCACAAAGACATTTTATTCAGTGCATTTTCTCTCAGTCTGCGAGATGGCACAGTGGTATCTCATTCCCCCAAAACAAAACCATTATCATACTGTCATACAGTATTTAGACATTTCTTTTGTGCTGCCAATTTGCAGCTCTGCACTGACACCCCTGTGGTCATAATTGGATGTGTTGCATGAATAGTGCCAAACCCGACGTGCTCACCAAACAGAACTTTGATATTGGACATGTCAGCAAAGCTCAGATTCGAGTCTAATGAAAACAATTTTCAATACTCCCTGTTATTTTACCTGCTGGTTGTTCTTACAACAGCAGCTCACTTCATATCATCTCACTGTCATGATTCCACCTTCATCACTTTTTCGGTAAAAACACATCTTGGTCATGGTTTGATAATAAATAGGTGAAAACTAAAAGTTAAATGTCTACAATATGTTTAAGGCCTGAAGAGGAAGTCAGTGCTGAAGTGCTTTACGTATGCTTATTTTCCACCAGCAGGGGGCGACTCCAATGTTGCTATAAGCAATTCTCAAAGAACCTACTTCTCACTTGATTTGTTGAATATTTTACCAATGATTGTACAGCTTAAATGTCTTGTTTAAAGTCATTTAAACACAATGATCATTATGTTAATGGTGCTCCCATTTAGAGTCATGAAGACAATAAAGCACAATAAGCTTTCAAATTTGGTGCCATGGCTAACTGGAATTTAAAAAACAAGTTCAGCTTTTAATTGTAGTAAAAGACACTCTAAAGTGGGGAACATACTAAAAGATACTGGGCTAGTTTTAGGATCAGGATCTGATTTTCCCCTTCTGATAATCCTAAAAGAAATCCCGAACCCAGAGGACGCGTTCAGATTGAATGCAAACTGTCATGTGAGACGAAATGATAGCCAACTTAGTCCAAAAACTATCCCAGAGAAGATTTACAGTTTGAGAGTTGGGATCTTATTATTTACAGTCTATGGTTGTGACTTTCAGAATGGAATCTGTTAGTGTGCTGTTTTGGTTGTATTTTTTTCTCACCACTATCTTTGGGAACAAAACGGTTTTATCCATGAGTATTTGTAGTAATGTGTGGGGACTTTCACATTTTCAACATCTGCTGAGAATTAAAAAAATCTTGTAGTGTGGGCCAGGCTTACAGAGCTATTCTAAGCTTAAGGGCATTTGTAAGTAACATGCTCCTCTGCTGCCCCGCCTACTCCTCAAAATATGGTGTTTTCTGATTTCTGAAGGCGGCCTAAATGCCAAAATCCTGCTCTGATACGTTTGTTATATAATTTTTTTGTTTTTTCAACCATCGGTGGGAAATGTGGGGAAAGGAATCAGACCTAAGTTTTTTCCTTCACATTTTTGAGTGCCAGCTTCATGCTCCTGTGACATTTGAACGTCAGCGAGCTGTCAAAGCCAGACAGATGCCAGGCTCAGTGATAACAAGTGTAACACACACGCACAGTAACAAACATACACACACATACAGGCAGCTCCCACATCACAGCAGCAGAGAGTCACGCGCGTGAGGTTAGACAAAGATTCCCAGTCTTGGAGTTGATATTTGGATGTATTTTTTCTTTGTTGAGGAACACTGTGTGACGCTCTGTGACTGTACATGTGAGGGATGACTTTGAATGTGTACGTTTAACATTTAAAGTCTCTTTTTGTCTCCTGCGGGGACGAGACGGAGCTGATAAATGGCTTCAGTGCATTTTATTATTAAAGTTGTCTACAACAAGCTTTTTTTTTTACTACTTTCATGAATTTTATATGATCTATCATTTATTACTGCTGTATATTGGGCGTGAAACGACTTGAAGAAAACTTCCCCCCACGCTGTGCCCTCCTTCTCTTCGAAGTTATTAACCCCCTGACACTATCAGGAAAAGTAGACTGAAATGCCTCATTCACAGTTTTTTTTAAATGTTGTCATATATATTTTCCACTAATGACGCAAATGACACAGAGTCCGCTGCCCTGGAGCAAACTTACACTGCCTTCATTATGAGGTACTTTTAATTAGTCTAAGTAATTAAGAGCAGAATATTGGGTGCAGAAAGGCTGGAAGCTAAATTGTTATGCCCATAAACATTTAAATTTCCATTGGTCAGGCTTAGCAAACCGTCACATTTTTCACTCAGTCAGGTGGGACAAGAGTCTGGAGAGTTGAACTGCAAAGGGATTTTAAAGAGTATGACACCATCTTTAATGAAATGAGAAGAGAGGAGAGAGAGAGAGGCTGCATAATGAGAAAGTTTAAACTTTGTATGAAGTTAAGAACTGAAGTTTTCTCTCCTATTGTAGCCTACCCATACGCTGCGATATGTCATCCAGAAGGGGCTCATTATTGGTTGATAGTCAACCTACAGCATATATACTGTTACATGTGTCCTCCAGCTGTGAGCGATTTGCAGGTTAAAACATTTTAGCACCTTTAGATGATGGCGATAGTTTAAAGGCTTAATATGCGATTCTTTGATCAGATGTCGCCCTTGAGCACCAGCATGAAACCAAAACAACTTGCGCCTCATTGTTGTGTTAGCATGCTAATGCTAGCGATCTTTAATATGCTCGTATCTTCACACTGCATGTAAATTTACCTGAAATGAGCGTGATCTAGAAACACAGTTAAGCAGTGAGTACAGTATGTTATTCTTCTTTTCTCTAGTCCCTCAATTAAACAACTTTTATACGCGAGGGGAGGAGCTGGCTGGCTGGCTGTCTGGGCGATGTAAACAAAGTGAAGATAGGACTCTGAAAACTCTGAAAACATCACAGACAGTGGGACTCGGGTGTTACACTCATTGTAGACAGTCATGACTCACAGAGTTATTTTCAGAGGATATACTTGATTTCTATTACATTTAAATGTGAAAAATCACATATAAAGCCTTTAAAGTTGGAATTAGTTGAAAATATACAGTATGTATTTTTTCAAAGCTGACAAAGAATTCTGACATTCCCAGTCTGGTTCTGTGATGGAGAAAAAGCTCTCAGAGGAAAAATATGCTTCATAACACATGAAACAAAATTTGAAATCTCACAAATATTCATGATATACATGCGCCTGTCTGTTAAAGAACACTGTCATATGTTATTGGCATCCAGTATCAGCTGCACTATAATGTGTTTTACATTTTTCTTATGTGTGTGGTGGAGTGTAGTTAAAAAATGAATCACATATTGATATGAAATTGTATGATTATATATCATGTACTAAATTATATGAAAAATAAAGTGTAGTGTATGCTTGTCTCATGCAGGGCAACACATGCTTGATCCAGACATGCAGTCATTGCTTTCTTAGCCTAAAAGTTTAAACTCATGGAGACTTTGAGTCAAACTTTGAGATGGAACATAATTTGAATTTCCATTATACATTTTCCATAGGACTCTGCAGTTTATTGATAGGTCTGTGCAGGGTAGACCTGTAATTAACACAGTTCTGACACAGTTGCCTATATAGGTCTCTGCAAATTCATCAGCAGCACCTTTTTTCTCTCTGTGTCAACCCCATGGTTTGGTCTTTTTAATATGTTTTCCCAGGTAAAATAGACCAGATGCAAACCCTAAAATGGGGCCAACTTTAAGAGGAATAGCAATAAGAGAGAAAATCTCGGAGAATTGGGTGAGATTTATAGGAAGCTCTGCAGACCGTATAAGGATGCAGCCTACTTGATGTGTTGATAGACGCAGGCAAACCTCCAATATGAGGCTTGGAGCCGGTGATGCTTTCATTAGTTCTGCTGACTGCTGACAGCTTTAAAAGCCTTGAATATTAATCAAGTTTTTTTTTTGTCTGCCTTCTACAGCTGTCCAGTCACATTTCAGAACATTAAATTAGAGTTAAATGACATGGTGCTGCATGAATCATTAACCCGTAGCCTCAGAATTGCTCAAATCTGCGCCACAGAAAATGGACAAGCTGTAATTATACCCTTTTTGAACTGCTGGGTTGCATAAGAGCTCAAGCTGAGTGTTCAGAAAGATTTTTATTACATGAGACGTATAAGTTTCTCAAAAAACATCTTACTCTGCAATCTGTGAGGCAACATTTTAAAAGGACTCTTTTTCACTGGAGGAATATTTTAGAGTGAAGAAAAGTCAGAATTTTTAATGATGAACAATTATCATCAAAACACATGCATGTTGATGAATATATAGACCAATATTCCAAATTGAAAGAATTATATCCATAATTTATGTTCACTTAAATGTTCTGTCAGGCAGGCAATCTTCAGTCGACTCGGAGGAAACCTAAAGATATGAAGTCCAAACACTAGCAGCCGTGTATGAGGTGCAGACTGTCATGTTTTTCATTTTTTAAGAAAAAGATTCAGAATTACTCTTTGGGAGGTTTCACACTAAGGACCCGGAAGTGAAGTGGGCCGGTTCATTTGATCAGCGTAAACACAAATGTACTGTCCTTTAAGCGTACTTGGGTGCTGTGTCCCAGGTGGACTCTGGCATGATTCATGTGTACTCGATGTATGGCGCGCGAGAGATGTGACTGCAACCTTGCTCAAACTCTCATGTCTAAGTATTGTTTTGTTTCTTTCTTCTGTTATTCTCTAGTTTTGTGCTTCTTTATTTATGTTGTTACTTACCCTGTGTCTGGTTTCAAATCCTTTGCTTCCTGCCCTCCTGTCTGTGTCTCCCGCCGCGTCTGTGATTACCTCATGTGTCTCACCTGTGTCTAATTGTCTTCACTCCCCTTGAGTATTTAGTCTCCGTGTTCCCCTCCTTCTGTGCCAGTTCAGTCTTGTTCCTTAGCGACTACGTTCCAGCTTTCTTGTGTATTTTCCGAGTTAGTTTTCAACCAGTTTCTGAATTTTGACCTGCCTTAGCCTAGCTTTTTGGATACCTTCGCCTTAATATTTTGAATAATTGTGTACCGACCTCCATCTGAATAAACAGACTTTGCACCTGCTCGAGTGTTTGTGGAGTCGTTCATTTTGGGTTCTCTGTTTTATGATCCAGTCTGACAAAAACAAGTGGACAACTCTATGACGTGATTCAAAAAAGCTCTTGTGGCTTCGAAAACCGTCGTATCCACGCAGTATGGGCCAGTTTGTTGGGCCATAGATGTGGAAGTAGGGCGAGGGTCGTTGTAGGCATCTCAAAAATAAAAAAATCATCCACAGTTTGCAGGGTGGACTCGAGTTGGCAAGTGGTCGCCATGGCTATCAAGACTCTTTATAGGTGTCAAGACTCTTCGACAGAGCAGGGCTAGCTTTCCCCCCATTTTCCTTGTCTTTGTGCTTAGCTAAGCTAACTAACTATGACTGTGACCTTATATTTAACAAACATATATGGGATGTGGTGATTCTCATCAGGGGCATTTATCTTTTTTCTTAAACAGTAAAATATTGACTGGCACATGTTGTGTTGCCAGGTCCTAACAGATGTATTCTACTTTACTGTAATGTTGCTCAGGTCTGTAGGCTGTACAGGAAGTGACTGATCAAGCCAAAAACTCTAACCTTCAAATTAAACTATTTGGTATTTTAGTCAAAAGCTAATCACCAACAACAATAAGGTGAATTAGTTCCAAAAGTTTGCAGTTGATTGTTGTGAATGTTCAGCCATCTTTGCTAAAGTAGAAGGAAAACAACACAAATAAAATAGGTTTAATTTGAATCAGGTATTAATTAACATAGAGGTAATTATACTAACATAATGCATTATTCCTATACCTGCTTTAAAGAATTTATAACTGCACTGCACACTTACTTCACTAATATCAATCTATATAGGGTGCTGCTGTTGTATAGCAACAAGACACAGAAATAGAAAGTCTTTTTTGTAACAAAGTTTCTCTCTCTCTCTTTATCTCTCTCTCTCTCTCTGTCTCTGTTTCTCTTGATGAAATATACGCTGATTGCACCTCCTATAGAGAGCGGAGCAGCTGCCTCTGATAAGCTGCTCCTATAATCGCTGCCAGGTGAAAAAAAAAAAAAAAGGTTGCATGAAGACTCCCAGATGCAAATTGTGGATTGGAGAAATGTTTAACTCGGGCTGGAAAGTGGGTGTCAGGGAGTGTTTTCAGGGTGACGTGGAGGGAGTGAACGGGATGGTAATTCAGCCGGCCCTAATGTGAATGACTGTAATTAGTTAAAGCTAGTTAGACTGGATCAGTGCCCGTTATACTCCACAACACTGTGCTTCTAAAAATGTCTGAGAGAGATGGCATGCATGACAAACAACACAGCCCAACAGGTGCAGCTTTCTATATACTGCTAGTTTAATCAGCTACCACGCATTTTCAGAATCAAAAATAATGAGCCGCTGTATGTGCACAGTCCAGTAATGGCTGTTGAGGAGCAGCAGAGTTTTGCGTTATGACACCAGTGCTGATTTCATTAAAACAGGCAGCTTTCTGGGCCGTCTCCATAAATAATACAAGGTGCTGGGATTCATCAGCTTCTATGTTTAATCAAAACATCACTTGATGAAGATAAGTTTCCCTCCAGCTCATTCCCATAAAAAAAAAACACATAAGAGTCCTAAAAACTGCCTCAAGAATTCTGTTCATTCTGGGACATAATAAGCTGCACGGGCTTCGTATGAATTTAAATGAAAACTCACATTTTCATAGCATCATGAAAAGTACCTTCTTGATCTTACATTGTTTCCCCAAAGAATTTAACTAATCCATGATTTGAATTATATCTGACAGCAGGGAAAAGCTGCTGGAAAAAAATGTTGCCCCAGTTTCTGAAAGTGAGTTACTGACATCTAGTGGAAGACATGGGTTAGGAACAATAAGCACATTGTTAAACAATACAGTCTTATATTTACATTTCAAACATGACCTGTATTTAGTTCGGAGCACCTGAAGTCCCAAAAAGTTTAAACAAAACAAAAAAAATAAAAAAAAGATATGCAGTATACTGTGTGCACAAGTTGTTGTCTTCTGTGCACACATATTGTTGTATATGTATACATGATATCTTAGCGCAAAATATATTTTTGTGTAGTTTTTGGGACTTCAGGGGATCCGTAATTTAACATGTTCACTTCTCCCCAAAAAAAACTCTACATTGTTTTCAACACTATCTATTTAATAGGGCACTTTTATATATTCACCATTTTCAAATGTTGCTGTAAATGAAATGAAATACGAACACACATAAGTTACAATGGAGTGTTAAGTGTTGACAGCACAAAGGTTATTGTTGTTGCACCTAACAACGTTGATGTTTTTGAACATGTGGGAGTGAAAGTGTTGAGATCTTGGATTAGCAGCTATTATCACCAGCCTCTCACAGAGAAGCGGAGGTGGGGGCTGTAACTTGACCTTGCCTCTTAATGGTTGTGTGACAATGGTGCCCCATCCCACTGGCCTGTCTGCCCCTCTGTTGTGTCCATTTATAACATCCAGACACAGTGCAGAGGTTATCCTGAGGTGCCAGCAAGCACAAGGTGACAGGGTGCAGAGGAACAAAAGGGTGAGTAATGTTACTGTTACTGCTGCAGCTTCTTACTTTACCACCTCTTTTTGTATGTGAGATAATATATTAACATCCTTAATGTGTGAATGTTCTGAAATGAATATGACATGAGTATGTGCATCTAAATTAAACCTTTTTTTCACCCCTTTATAAATGTACTCTTATTTTTTGGCATTTAAATTCAATTTGTCACAACACTCTTTTGCATTTCTCTACTTTTCATTTAAATGACTTGCATGTATTTAAAAGTATCAAAGTGCTAACTTATACATATTTGACCATGTTTTCTAACAGCTCCTCTTAAATCATCATTGTGTTCACAAGTCACAATGGTAAGTGCATTCTTTTTTAAAAGTTTGACATCAGCACATGCAATGTTTTTTATATGATTCTCACATAAATACTGTTTTAAGATTTTATTGAGCTACAGTGTGGACAGAGAAAAGCAGCTTTTCTTTTTTTTCTTCCTCTCTTGTGTTCTATTTCTTTCCAGGTGAAGACCAGAGAGAAGTCTGCGGGCCGTCATGAGCATTGTGACAAGTGTTACAACCTCCACTGTCAAGCCCCCGTGCAGATTTCTCTTTCATGCATGATCATCAAGTGTCATAAAAACTGTGGGGCCTCCTTCCACATGTGCAAGCAAGAGGAACACCAGCTACTCTGTCCCAACGAGACGGTCCCCTGCCTAAACGTTTTCTACGGCTGTCCCCTCACCATGCTGCGCCACAGGCAGGCCAAACACCTGGAGGTGTGTTCTGCCAGCGTGGTCTGCTGCTCGCAGGAGTGGAACCGCTGGCCCGTTTCGGATACCAATCTGACCTTCTACAAAAATGTTTCCAAAAGCCTTCAAACGGAGGTGAACCTTGATGCCGCTCTGGCTCTCAGGGACCAAGAGCTGCTGTTTCGATCCATCAAAATGAAGAATATTTTCCCTGAGTTGATGGTGCAAGATATTTCTGATGGGGTCGACAGTCCTGTAAAAGAAGAGTCATCCTGTTCTCTAGTTTGTTGTGAATTTACATCAAACGGCTGCACACCGATGGAGGAAAGAGAACCGAGTCAAGAGGAGAGGGATGCTTTGGCAACGAACAGGAATGTAGAAAATATTCAGAACTACAACACCTGGGAGAAAATATTCAAAAAGGATATGGAGGGTTGCAAGCAAACTGTCAACAACCTAAACAACAGGGAGGGGAGGGGAAAAGAAAATGAAAAGGAAGAATCATCAAACTGTCAGAGAGAGACAGCAGACTCACATGTGAGCCAAGAGAAATCGACTCCAAGCATGGATGGTGCAACTGGCCTAGCTCCATGGCAAGACGGGGTCCTTCAGAGGTTAGGAAAGGAAGTCAACATAGCTGAATATAACATGTATCTGGTTCACAATGGGGCGATGCTGATTAACTTTGGCCAACTTGCTGCATGCACCCCCAGAGAAAAGGATTTTGTTTATGGCAGTCTGGAGCCAATCGAGGTTAAAACTGTCCGAACATTTAACATTCCTAAAAGCTATCGAGCAAAGCGCTGTCACTTGAAGGATCCCGCACGCAAGGCCAAGACGACTCAACAAAGTGTTGACACCGCAGACCTTGGCTGTTCGCTCGATGATCTTCCAAAGTGCGACGAGGTTAGCGCCACACTCCTGTGCTCCCTCGAAAAGGAACTGAAAGGACATTTAATCTCGGAGAGCTCGTCCGTCGATGCTCTGTATGTCGATGTGGGAACACAGACTTACAACTTTGCCTCTGCTCCCTTCAAACAAGATGCCTCACTCGCTGATGTCATCGCAGAAAAGCCTCCCGGTCTCTATGTGCATGTGGAAGCAGAATCTGTCACCAGAAGACACAACAAAACAAGCTCAGCCTTCAGCTACATGTGTGGCCACTTCTTCCGCCGCGATGAATTCCGCTCTCATTTCAGGAATGTGCACTCTGACATACAGGCCTCTGTCAGCGGCTGGTTCCAACAACGCTGCCCCCTAGCATACCTCGGCTGCACTTTCGCCCAGACCAGGTTTCACCCTTCAGGTCGCCCAGCAACAATCAAATTCTGTCAAGATGTCAGCGCCTTTGTCCTCCGGCCTGATGTCCCTTCATGCCTCTGTGCAGACGGAGAAACCTGCAGCCCTCTGAGAAATGCTAAACAAAATCCAGATCCCCTGAGCAGCCTGCCCCTAGAGATCCTGCAGCATGTTGCTGCTTACCTCGACAGTTTCACATTAGTTCAGCTGTCCAAGGTCTCCCTTCTGATGAGAGAGGTGTGTGCCACATTGTTGCAGGAGAGAGGGATGGTCTCCCTCAAGTGGGAGAAAAAGACATACTCCCACGGGGGAAGCTCCTGGAAATGTCGAAAGAAGGCAAGTCGCCTTGTTTATTTTTGCAAATATTCATTAATAATCTGTCATAACTACATAATTCATGGTTATTCTGATGTCACCAATTATTTTTTGTCTCACACAGTTGAGGGAAAAGTAAACACAAGACCAAACTTCTGTATCAGTTCCACTTTAGTGTGTGGCACTGTTCCGCTACCTGCCATCGGAAAAATCAGTCATTCATACCGCCTGACAGCTGCTGCATTGTTAACACACTTAGGCTCTTCGTAGTCCTCTAAATATTGCAAACTGAATCACCACCATGTTGGCAACAGTTAATAGGTTCCCTCTGAAACAGCTGCTGGAGATTTGCTGTTTTTTTTTTCTGTGTCCTTATTGAAAACCAGTTGCTTATTGGGTCAGACACAGTGAGCAGTCTGGAAGGTAAACTTGTTTGCTATGCTGACTTAGGTGTATAAGCAGTGCACTGGTGACTATCATAATTTGATTTAAATCTACTTTGTAAACAAAAAAAGAATCACTAGCAGGTCTATTGGAAGCCAAAGCAAAATGCATCCTGATTCAACCTTAAAAATAATAATCAGAGATGTGAGCTGTTTGAACTTTTTTCTAAATATATTTATCTATTTGAAAATTAGAGGATTTGAAAATAGGAGTGAGGGAAGTCACATTTAACAGCTGGATAGCCAGGGATGCTGGATTTACTTTAGACCACTAAACTAATCCTTAGACTCTTTAGCTTAGTGCACAAGGCTTCAGGGACGCCGAGCGGTCTAATGGTCTGAGGCCTTAAAGGCAACCCCGGCAGCCTTGTGTTTTTGGATTTCAAAAACCCAGCCAAGTCTTAAGTGTGCTTTAAGGGGGACACTTTAAATGTTTTGGGATCATCACTATTGAGCTAGGGCTGTTTAGATTACTCATCACGAAATGCTATCTGATGTGGAACCTCTCTGAATGAATTTTTTTCACCCTTTTTGATTTAACAATTGATGCCTGATTTGCATAATTAGGGGTGTGACAGATCTGACTGCAAGCGCTGTAGCTGTTCGTCAGGAGGCTTAAGACCCGCCTCAGTTCCAGCTCTTTCCTTGTCGTTAAGTTGACCCACCTTTGATAGAGTCAGCATTTCTAATGTGACAACCACCATGGATCTAAAGCAGCCCTTCAGAAACCGATCACTCAGGCTTCATCCATTATTATTTACAGTCTGTGGTTTAAACTTATTTTTCCTACCGCTCACATTTCAAAAACTATGGAACAAATAGAAGATAGAAGATAAAATAAATACATACAGGAAGAACTACAGCTGACCTCAACACAGTAATTCAGTTAAGACCCGTGAACAGTAAGCAGCGCTTTATGATCCAAGTGGACTGCAATGTTTCTTGAAAGCGTTGCTCGGCTATAGTTTACACAAGTTCTTTCAGATATCTTACTGACCCACAAACAACAATCGTTAGAATTTCATTCCTAGAGAGAGAGAAATACACATGTGTATTTTTACACAGCCTGTCCGTGCACAACAGTTGATCATGGGACAAAGAGCTTGCCAATGATATCAGAGATGAGGAATGGCCCCGAGGCCTCGCTGCCAGTAAACCCAGTGCTACCATAACAAGTCAGATATGTGATCATTCGTGGAAACAAGGTGCTGATAAGGCTGCGTGGATGACAGCTGGGTATTTGAAGGGCACCATTTGTATTATCTTGATGTCTGACATGTGATAAAAAAAAAAAAATGCTGTGATCTAGATTCCATGGATATACAACGTGAACTGAAGCTCTCAGCCAAGGCTGCACTACATTTGACACATATCATGACAGCAGCCTCCTATACCAGCTCCCTCAGCTCTATGTCTGTCTTTTACAGGTTTGGGAGTTCAGCTCTTTGTTTTCCCCTGTGGACAGATGGAGCTTCAGAGACACTCCCTCCATGTCAGAGCACCTGAAAAGCTGCTCCTTCTACCAGAGAGACGAGCGCTCTGAGCCGGTGGCTTTAGCCTGCCTGGGAGAGGTCATGGACAAATATGAAGCAGTAAAGAATAAAAGATAATGCTCATGGTCTTTGTGGGCGGACCACAACACGAGCTAGGCCGTCTTTAGAACCACCTAGACATTATATGTATGCGCCCACATCCCATCTAGTCAATAAAGGCTCTATACTGTAGCCACTGTATAGGAAAGGTGGACACTGTATATGTGACTAATTGAATTGGCATCAACTGCATATTCTACTGATTTCGACGTTATTAACTTCACCTTTTTAAATGCTACCAATAAGAAGGAGGAATGCTTCATGATTGTTCTGTTCTTGCAGTGTGTACTGAGAGAAATTGAAACTTCACAATCCCAGAGAGGACACTGAATTCTCTCATTTATTATTATAGTGTTTGAGAGAGGCCCGCACATTGTGTTACATTAGACTAGCTGCCTTTTTTTGCCCCACTGAGCTGACGAGTGTTGTTTTTTTTTTATCGTTTTTCTTTCTTGTGGTGGAAGAGCATTGTTTGAATTTTGCTGTTGTTGAGTTGTTTTTAACATGGCAACACTGACATCTACTGGAGAAAAGGCTGACGTACATCTTCTGTGTGAACCCTTAATAAAGTAAATCTGGTATTTTAATGCTGAGCACAATTCAACATGTCCTGTCGTTTTTGTTAGATGCACATTTTAGTATGCCAATTTTGACAGCTTTGCTTCTATAATTAGTATTTGTTAAGGAAAATAAGAGGATTCTCGTCAGTGTTTGTCAACCCTATATGTTCTGTAAATCCCCTCTGTGTTGCAATCAGCAGCATGTACACAGCAAGTGGAATCAAAAGGAGGTAAAAGCTAAGAAAAATGCTTTATTTATCACACATATCCACACAGAATAATAGGTTTACAAAAGTAAGTACAAACTCTCCACAGTCATTACTGCATCTAAGACACGTCAGGATTGCGTAGTTTGTTGATGACCTCTGTCAGCATTTTGTTGCACAGGGCTGCATACGGATTTAGAACCACTGCCTGCTGTCGAGCAAATTCACTCCCGAGTGCAGCTGCTTTCTCGAAATCTGCTCTGGCTTCGTCATTCTGGCACCTTAATCTATGTAAAAGGCCTCTCTGCACCAGCGCCTGGCAGGCTGTCCGATCATTGCTGCCGCTCAGAGAGATGGCTCGGTCCAGGTCTTCCAGCGCTCCTGTAGGGAGAGAAGAAGAGCTCTGTGAGCAGCCGGGGCTTAAAGTCACTCACTGCTAGATTCACTCCAAGCTATTCAACATAGATTCATTTCTGTTACTTTGAAACCTGGTAGTTTAGAGTATTCATTCAAGTATGCATGTGCTTTATTAGGGTTAGATGTGAAAATGTACATTATGTATTATTATTTTCATTATTATTATTATTATTATAGTATTTGAATATTATAACCCGATGATCTGATACCCTTCATTAATCAAAAAAGTTCAGTCTCAAATGTATTAACAGTCTTAATACTTGTAAAACACTGAAGTGACAAATAAAGACATATTAAGATCCATACAGTACTTTGGAACTATTTTGCTGCATTGTGATCCAACAATGATTCACTACATGCTCAATTCATTTCACTAATTTTCTTCATTCATTTTCTGCATATTATTTTTAAATCGACACGTAGGCGTTGTGTTGGGAAATATATTTAGACGATCTTGTTTGTCAGCCTGAATAACAACAACAACAACAACAACAACAACAACAAACACCTGTCACCGGGTTACAGACAAATTGAAAAGCACAACCCATAGATAGCAACTCCAATTTTAGAAGCAGACAACGGCGGTGAAAGATGTTACAGTATTGAGCACAAGTTGTGATTGACAGTCATCTCCTGGCAGTGAATGTAGAAAATTAACAATATCACAGCAACTCACTAGAGGGTTTAAAAATCCATCAAATAAAATGTACAGTGTTTACTATAACCTACAAATGTATTATTTCAGTAAATCATACCGTAAGACACTGAATCTACAAGACACAGAGGACCTTTTATAATACATCCCTAAAACACTGGAGGTTTCAGATATGACTTGAGAAAAATACCCAAATCCCTGTGATCCTGTACCATTAGTGTATACATCCCTGACATGCTCGTAACATACAGCAGGTTAAAATAGGGAACAGCAGACTGCTGCAGAGCCTGTGAAGTACCACTGCTGACAAAGTGAATTAGATAGACAAAGCTCTGATATGGTGTCACGCTGGTGTCAGACTCGACAGTGTGATGTGTTGGCACACTGTGCTCGTCTGGAAAGGGTTATTATTGAATTTGTGGCATGTACCTGCTGTGTTCCCCTGCAGCCGCAGGGCCTGAGCCCGGTTGTTATAGGCTGAGGCTCTCCCAGGCAAGATCTGGATTGCCTGGCTGAACAGTTGAAGTGCAGCTTGCAAATCCCCAGCCTCTGCTGCCGTGACACCCTGCATCTCCAACTCTTTCACTTGCTTCAGCAACTCTGTGTCAAAGCCACTGTCTGGCAGGGGGAGATAAACAGGTTGAAAAAGCACTCAAACTCAATTGACAGGTACCGTGGCGAGCAAAACACAGAAACGTCACCAAGAACTCAACTCGGATTAAAATGTCATGTTTTTTTTTTTTTTTTTTTTTTTTTTAGTCCAGGAATGGAATGCGTTCAAATAAATTCAACATGCTGTGAAATGATAAACATAAAATGCTGTGACATGATATGCAGAGGCACATCAAGTCAGAGGCTCACGCTCACCATCATCAATTAATTCCTCCTCTTGGTTCAGGCCAGGGATGTCTCCAAAGGGGGTGGTGGGGTTGAATATAGCTTGAAGTACAGCTCTGTCATGTGCCGAGGCCATCTTACTGGTGTCTGTGGAGAAAGCAGGAGGAAAAAAGGCAAAAAAAAGGAAATCATGACACCTTATTTACAGCAGGGTGGAGAATTCTTCCTCCCCTAACTTCTGCCATTTTCACCAGCCAATCAAAGAAGGGGGTGGAAGCAGGGTTGGACTTTGAGATTTGCCGGGTCTGAGCACATCTGTATTTGGTTAACTCAAAAATGCAGGCCAGGGATTAGTTAGCCGGCATACTGCGGAGCTGCAGCTATAATAGGGCAAGAAGACGGAGTGAAACATCCCTTCAGAGATAGGCCTGTTTTATATGTATTTGTAGATAATACAACAATTAGTAAGGACGTATACATGCGCTTTTGTTAAGTGTCTTTAGATAACATTTGTTATGAATTGGTGCTTTACAAATAAAGATTGATTGACTGATTGATTGATCAAATTATTTCAAAAGGATGTAAAGTAATGAGAAAGTTCTTTAAGCAGTCCAAACCTCATGGTATTTGTAAAAGCTGTTAAGATAAATATATCTTTAATGTTCTTTAATGAGCATAGACACGTTTACTGTAGAATAAATCATGGACAAATAACGTTGTTCTCAGTTGTTCAGAAAGACTAATAAAAGTGACTTTTCACAAAAAAGCAGAAGCTGTAGGGCACAGATGATAATGGACCTGGACCACAGGTCAGCTAAAAAAAAACCCAGTGCAGGACAACATCTTTATCAAACTGTATTTATACAGCACCTTTCAGACAAATGAAACTTTTAAACTGCTTAACAAGAGTGCAGAAAAGTTATTGACGAAAAATGAGTTTATAAAATCACTGAGAGACTAATGCACACCAATAAGATAGCTCAGTATTGTTGCAGTACTGCTTCCGACCACTGGTGGCAGCACTGAACGCAGGTTGACCCCCCATGTTGGATTTTAAATTGGTGTGGCGTTTACTTGTACTTCAGTAGACAGTTTACTTCGACGTGGCTCTACTGTCAGATGTTGCTGGGACGTTCATGTGCATCCAGGTGTGTTTGTGTTTGAATTGTTTGTCCAATTACACATTTTTATAGCTTCAAACATTTGTTATGCTAATAGCTTGAAAGTGTTGTCAGGCAGACGGCTGGTTGTTACTATGTAGACTGCATTCACCTGAAAACTATGATGATTTACTGAGTTGCTCTACCTGTAAACTCTATATTATGATACTTACTATTCAGATAAACTAAACTGAACAATGTTGAATTTAACAGTAAAATGATGCAGTCTTCTCAAAGTGATGCTTTATTATAAACACTCAACAGTGTAAACACACTAACACTCAAATGGCCTTTTTATTTTTATGGCAAAAAATATTTTTCACTCTTCTATTAAATTAGTTACATTTGTACTTAAGTAATGTTTTTTTTATTACAGCAATTATTAAGTATTTAACTTCTTTACAGTGTGTTTTGGCTGTTTTGACTCAAGTACAGATGTAGGCTCAACACTTCCTACACTCTTTTGTAATGGTGATTGGAGAACAAACTCTCAAGGCCAGGTGTATTGGTGAAATGATTAGCAGCAGTTTGCAGCAGACAGTGTGGAGGTAACTCATATGTTTCAGCGTGATAATCAGCAGCAGGATTTCACTTTTACCTCCTAGAAAATCTGGAGCTATAATTGAGTAGGCTATGGCCAAGGAGTGGTTCTTCTTTGCAGCCTCTCAGAAAAAGGCCGGAGCTAGCCTAGAAATAAAACCCAGTGGTAAAGCTGCTCACCATCACCATGTTGGATACACTGTTTTGCTTGTATATTGCATGTATGTTGCATGTATCAGAGTCAAGTATTACTTTATTCTGCAGGACTCATCCAGACAGAATATGGCTTAGTGGCTGCTCTCTGCTATGACCGACGACCTAGAGATTGATGCACTTTGATAGCATGATAAAGAAGCTCCTCTAAAGGTAAGACCCCATATTAAATGATTTATGCAGTGTCATACAGTTTGGCTACTGGATGTTTATGGAACTTTATTTTGGTGTTACTGCACAGTGTGGGAAACATTGCATTGGGAAAGTAATTGTGATGGTCTTCATTGTTGCAGTCTTTGACAGTTGTGTTTGCATAAAATGAGGACAGTATCACTGATCCAGAGGTTGAAGTCATTGTGGGTTGTTCA
The DNA here is from genome assembly GCF_963930695.1 of Labrus bergylta. Classification (NCBI taxonomy): domain Eukaryota; kingdom Metazoa; phylum Chordata; class Actinopteri; order Labriformes; family Labridae; genus Labrus; species Labrus bergylta. The sequence goes on from NC_089205.1 coordinate 25,062,202, forward strand.
TTCTCTGTTGCATCAGATTGCTGACTGAAGCTATTTTTTTTGGGGGTCTACAGGCTCTACACAGGCCTAAGATGTGCTTACAGCTCTCGCATGTAAAATGTACAGTTAAACATGAAGGTGTAGATTTAGGACCTAAACCATTATATTAAACTAGTAAACAAGCAGGATACATCTTCAGGGAAAATTACAGATTTGTTCAGGATGCACTGTGAATAAACTGGATCCAAGCATTGAGTAACACATAATTTTTCAGATTACAGGGTTGTTAAAGTAATGCTAAATTATGACTTTGTACAGTGAACATCTTCTCTGATCATTGCTTCTTCTCACTGTGAAACGCCAGATAGCTTAATTTCTGCAGAATCAAAAAGATTATTCAAATGGAAGAGTCTGAGGAGGAAATACAAATTCCTCTCGGTTAAAACTGCTCACGTCTCTTACTGTGATGGATCTCAAATAGACGCTGCTTTGATTGGAGAACACAGTTTGGTTCGGCTGCTGTAAACAAGAGAGCATTTTGAAAGTACAAACAGTGAATGTGTTTTGACAGTCAACACAGTTAACCTGTGATGAAAACAATTGTGTTTTATTCCAAAGAACAGAAATTCACCTAAATATGTAAATATATATATACATATGTTTAGATTCCTTGTTGATCCTTGCCTGCTTGGGTTGAGGTTTTAAGAAGCAAATTGTGATTTCAAATGTGAACGTACATGACAGGAAAGACATTACAGAAACGGGAGACAATCAGTGCACACAACTGATAAGTCAATTTAAGTGCTTCATTTCTGCAGCGATCTCTACGGCAGCAGATAAGAGCAAGGTGCCAGAAAGTAACTGTTCAATAAGAGGTGTTGTTGCATGTAACAGGGGCAGATAACAGCGGTGGGGAGCAGATATCGCCCCAAGGGGAAACCGATAACAGCTAAAGTAAGTGATACTTCATGAATGCAGGTGACATGGTTCAAAACAATATGATCAAAACACTGAGACGTGTCAGAAATCTCTTACCTGCAAGCATCTCTAGTAAATATTTGCAAGTAGTTTCCTGGGATGAAAATAGTTCCAGCTCAGGGTCTTTTTCTGTTGTTTGCAATTGGTGTGAGCAGTGATGTGGAACAAGAGACATCTCATGGAGGAACAAGCAAAGACTTCTGGGACTTTTGAAAGGATAAGATAGATTGGAAGTAGAAGCTGAAGCACAGTTAGTGAAGAGTGGGCCTTGCTTTGTTACAGATATGGATTTCTGGTTGTTTGTAGTTTTGTCTTTATGAGAGTGGTCAGCTGCATTCTTTGTGATGGACTTTGTCTTTGAAGCAAAAATCAGAACATTGATTTCTGTGTCTATTTTATACTTTATTTCAGACACGTAGATGCATATCATCATAAAACACAGAGTAAATATAAACACAGGACATCAAGGAAGGAATAAAATCAATACACTTCACAGTTTGTCAGTAATTAAAACACAAAGAGACATTTGCACCAATGTTTCCAGAAACTTGAGGAACACCTCGAGTCCCATAGTGAGCTGAGTGAGGGACGTTATGATGACGTTCTCTGAATCAATTGATGGACACATACATTTACATGAACTTTCCCAGCACAGCTTCATTTGTCGAGACATTATTAGTAACAAACCTTTGACATCACTCGTCCGTCGTGGTAATTTGAGTGCATCATTGTATGCCGAGTGTAACTTTCTCATTTTAGCTTTACTGTAATTGCACCACGAGTGAGCCGTGTACAGTGGAGTACAGTAAGCTCTAACAAGCTCTGTTTTAACATTGTGTCTGTGCACATTAGAAATGTGAGTGCCAGCATATTAGCTTGAGCATACAGTTAACAAGACTGAGGCTGCACATCATCATCATTATCATCATCATCATCATCATCATCAGTCAAGTCATTCCTGAATATAAGTCCCACATATTTGACTTTGTCCACCACACTAAGGTATAGATGTTGTTTACTTTAATTTGCAGGTTTTTATTGTTTTCACATTATATAATGTAAACAGTATAAATGTTTAGAATTAAAGTCTTTAAGATGGAGAAGCCGGTGGCCTAGCGGTTTGTGCGTGCGCTCCATTTACAGAGGCTTTCTCCTCGAGAGTGGGCAGCCCGTGTTCGAACGACGATATAAATAACATGTTTGACATATTCTTCTCCTTACTCTAAAAATGACAGACTTTTATAGTGATTTTTTTTTTGTTTCATTTGTTGCTTGATTGTAATAAACTAAAAGTGTCTGTGATCATCTAGTACTCACTTGGTGACACTCTGATCTTGATCCCCAGAGAGACATGTGATAAGGAATTTCTCTCCATCTTTTTGTAAAATGCAGTAAAATATGTTTACAACCATCCATACAACCATCCATCTGACAAACTAGACATGTCAAAGGTATGAAGAAACCTGGCTGTGCTTTGTTCTATCTTGGGTAGGGCTTGCCAATTTTTAGTGGCCAAATTTCCATGCGGTGTGTTGACAATAAATACTTTCTGAAAGAGTGGTAGGAAATGTATTCACAATAAGGCATGAGTGGAGAGGAATGTTTTTGATGTGGAGTGCGGTTCATTTTCTATAATTACAGCTGTCATTCAGTCTGAGGGGAAACAGAACCCTTTACCGAAAAAACTGCCCACATACAGACACGGTGAAATGACGTACACATGACAGACAAATGAAAAATGATTGGCTATAACCAACTATATGCTAGAGATTCCTACTTTCTATTTGTGTTGGATGAAGGGGTAAATCATAACCACACACACTCTATGAGATAACAATGTCAGACTTAAGTCAACAGGAGTGAGGAAATGACCATTCAGTTTAAAGTTCGAGGCACTCCCTCAAGAGAAACAGAGGTGTGTGCTTTTTTTTAGAATTGGAAAAAATGATTTCTATCCTTCGATCAACTGAGATTTTGATTCTGATTGATCGTGAAATGTTTGTACAAAAAAATGTTAAAAATTGATTGAAAAAAGTTCCATTCATTGTTCAATCGACTGTCTGAAACCCAAAGATAATTAATCAACAATCATTTCAAACCATATTAAACTGATACACGTGCATGATAGATGTAATCTTGGTACTGTTATGACAAAATGAAGCTTCAGTGACTCATCTTGTAGGAAACTAAAGCATTGATGATACCTGCTTGGCCACTGCTGCAGGTTAAAATATCTCATTTCAACATCTACTGCTGCTGTGAGTCTGTATTCCACGGCCATACGAAGAAAATCTAATCAGGACAAATTATAGAAAAGGTTTTAAAAGGCAATTAAAAACCTTGGACAGTATAGTTATTTGCCTGGATGATAAAAATCCTTCGGGGATTAATACAGACTTCTTTATTACTCAGTAGAGAGAAGTCTTCTTTTTCACCACTTGAGGGAGCTGTTGCTGCTTGTTTGTTTTTTGTTGTTGTTGCAGGGGCTATACTGTCTTGACTGCTCCTAATTCACCGAGTCAGCACAGACGGCTTGATCCCGCAGGACTCCCATTTTCCACAGGGTAATAAGAGTTAAAGAGTGAGGGCCAGGCTATCATGTTCACGGTCACTCAGTAAGCAGCAGATTTTCTACAGAAGCACAGTGTTGTCCCCCATGGCCTCCCCAATAGTGCAAAAGTGGAGAGGCAATTGTGTGAAGATTACCAGCCTCCTATTACTGCAAATGTCACTGCATCAGCACCGCTCAACGTCATTTTGTCAATCGGAAAACACATTGGCAGTGTTTATAGACTCCAAAAGCAACATCTGAGAGGCAGCTTCTGTTGTAGGCCAAGAGGGAAATTAAGAGATAATGAAAAAAAAAACACTGACCCTCTGTGACTGTACTGCTGTAAAACCTAACAACAACAACAACAACTTCTAACAAAGAACACATCCTTTGTATTTTCTCTGAGCAATTACAACAACAATAGATTGATAAATCAGACTGCAACAGCACAGTGTACATAATGGGGAACAGCATTTACTGAAGTGCTAGACCTGAATGAGACAACATTATTACTCATTAGCTTTTAAGCAAACATAATGGACTCTAGTTAAAAGCCTTAAATCTCCTGTTGGACTTTTAGGAACACACCAAAGAGAATGTGTGATAGAATGCAAATGAGCACCGCAACATCAATAAATAAAACCAAATAAAATGATAATGTTAAGATTAAAGAAAGTCTTCTGCACTGGGGCCTCCATATTTTTCCTTTTGCTCTCCTCTTTCCTGGCTCTGCAGTCGCTTCATAACGCCGGGGTAAAGAAATGGACTTGGATATCATTACAGCCCTGAGAGGCTTTTGGCTTTGCTCCACTCCTGTCTGTGAATCTGACATCAAAGCGTGTGCTCCTAATCCCCCTACCCTATGGAGGTAAACAGGGGCCCATGTGTCGATACCTGGCCCGTTATGATGACGAAGTGCTATCGCGTGCTGCGCGGGGGCACTCTGAGCTGGATTAAAACAAAGTAATCCGCTCTATGGAGGGACGGGGAATAGCTGCAGAGGTGCCAGAGGTTAAGCAAATAAACAATGTGCCTCTTTTATGGGAAATCTTGAGCAACCCCTTCTGTGCTGCGGCACAATAAGTACACACTCTTTCCTGTCTCTTTTGCCTCTGAAATGCGAGGGAAACGCTTGCAGCAGCATAAAGCTTCCTTTTGGCTTTATGTAAGGTGAATAATAGTCACTACCCCAGTTACATGCCCAAATATGACTCATAGTTTCATCTGTGCATTGTGCAAATACTGAATAGAAAATATAAAAGCAATGGATTTCTTGGAGAAATTGTTTATTATGTATTGTAATAGACCATATCCACTTCCCCTAGAGTCTCCCACCAAACCTAGGCTACAGTATATAATGCATTTTATTACATTTTGAGAATTTGTAAACAAGTTTTATTGCACCTCCTGTGCAGGAATTTAGCAATGCTTTGCCTGGCTTATAGGCACAGCCGGGCTCAAGTCACCAAGGCTGTCAGGCACCGCTGATGTCTCCAGCAATGGGATGGTGCATGTGGCGGGATCCGTCATCGTAAATCTCAGCCCAGTCCTCTATAGAGACAGAGTTGTTGTTTCAGTTTGGTTTCTTATTTCAAAAACAGATTATGCGTATATGACCGCAGTTTCTAAGCTCACAGCATGGATAGTGTTTACATTTGGTAACACCAGAATGGTAGATTCCAGGTGTGATTAGGTATTAAACAACATGAACGGTCAGTTAGCCCAGAAAGTACCTTTAATGTAGAGTTTTCAAAAACATTAGCCAGACACTGATATTGAAGGACCCTCTTAATTGTCATTTTTATATTTTACATGATTCACAATATGTGATGCATTATTTTTTGTGTGTATGTGACTACACTGCCCCCCTCTGGCTGAATTGCATAGATTTTGGCACCCACACATTTGGTTTGTTTTTTCAACCTACACATATTTAAGTCTGGTTTCAGTCTACCAGCATTTACATGGTCACTTCAGTCCAATCCAATATCATCCTTTCATATAATGGAGTATTTGTTTTGAGTCTTTATTCAAGGATATTGTAACGTTGTGCAGAACAAGTCATAAAACCACCAATGGAACAGGATTTTTGTCTAAGGAGCAGCTCGGCCTTTGAGAATTAGTTATCAAAAAATGGAATAGGCTTCATTCAATCAGTCACTCTCTCTTCCAGCCAACCAACCACAATTAAAACCAGGATTGCTAAGGGAGAACAAAACGACTAGTACAGGATAGCAATTTGAGGATTTTGGATATCCTGAAATGTAACTTCAGTGTTTCCCAAAGTAATGTGCCGGAGCGTAGCTGGAACTGTCATAATGAACCGTGGATGATTTATGGTTTTTGTGGGCAGAAACAGAGGGACTTAAGTGGAGCAGGCTGCTTTGTTCGAGGTTTTGTGCCACCTTTCACTGGCTGATAGAAAACAACAAACTGAAACTTTAGAACAAAACTAGAACTAGTGAGGTCGGCCAATCTTATAGATTTCCCCAGGCTAACGTTGGTTCCGGGCCTGCTGGGAATGCTTTGCAGATGTTGAGTGAAATTTGATTGTGGGTTTGGAAGGAGGGATAGTTTGTGTGTTTATGTGTCTGTGTGAGTTGGGTGTTGACAGAGGAGGGAGAGGGGGTTTTATTACTCTGCAGCTGGGCTGCTTCTTACAAACAATCTGGTGTTAACATATAATTTAAAGGTGCAATATGTAATCTGAATTTAAAGAGGACAACAAAACATGAGCCAAGGCAGCGATCGCTCCATTATAACTGTGATGACAAACATAAGCATCAGTGTTAGACACATGTGTTCTGTTGATCTTTCAGATGAGATTTGTAATAGCATAGTCGACAAATCATCTCATCTTTTTGTGTTCATTTCTGAAAGTATGTCACCACACCAGAATTTCAAAATGCAATACTTAAGCAAAAATTATTCATTTTGCCTTATACCTGATTTGATATCATGGCAACAAAAACATAGAAGTCCTACAAACTGAATATATTGGGCAATGTGTTGTTTTAATTTCCAAAAATGTAAGACAAACTCCTGCACTCTGTCTACATTGCTCAAACACATTTCAAATCTGTCTTTACTGAAACATTACCAACTTATTTGTGCAATTCACACAGAGTCAGTTGTATCCAAATGGGTAGACCCATTGTACAGTATTCCATCTCAATGGTTATTGTTCCGAAACAATTAGAGAAACATGAAAAGCACTTGTTACTTGTTACTTCAGGCTACGTGCTATAGCTGACAACAACACCAGATTAAGGTTTATTGACATCAGTTCGGCAGGAGGTTACACTAACGTCAGCACATTAGCATCCTGGGAGAAAGAATGTAAAGTAGTAAAAACACACAGGCTCATTCAGGTGAGAGCGTTCTGTCTCTGAAATATTATTATAACCATTATTTTTCCATGCTCAAGAAAAACATCAAGAATATAGCGGTCTATGTGCAGGAGGGAAAGCTTTAACCACGGCCTACAGAATTCTAATCTCATGAAGCACTGAGCTAGACACAGCGCGTCTACTAAACAATTTGTCAGAGAGCCCGGCACTGTAATCACCGGAGACTCAGGTGCAGCTCACGTTCCATCCAAACAGACAACACAGGACTAGATTTTAAATCACCCCAGCTCCATGACGACCTGTAAACCAGGACTAAACAGACTGATGGACTGGTATGTTGTTGATCACAACTTGTGTAAATCAGTGTAGTGATACAACAGAAAACTCAAAGTACTTGGTCTTTTTCGATTCTCTGATTTTTTTGAAATTTTCAAAATCCAAAACAAAAAACACCAACCAGAATTTACATTTTCAGACACTTCAAATCCATTATTACCCCTTTACCTTTTCTGAAGATTATTTCCTTTTTAATATAGATGGAAATGGAAATAACAGGAGCAGAATGTCAACTGCTGAGTCTGTTCCCTTCAGAGAACTAATTAGCAAAATACCTACATCTCTAAAATGGCTTCCATGTTATGATATTTGGCGAGTTTTTTCATTTTTTTTGTACTTTCGATCATTTAAAAATAAATTGTATCGTTTCAAAATTTGTGGTAGCCTAAGATGGTTACGCATCGAAAATTGCCACAACCTATCTACATCATCTGCTCAATGCATATCGGCTTCCCTCTGTTGTTACCGTATGGTCTTTGTATATAGAATTTAGTTATGCTTAATATTTTCTTTTATTCAACGAAGTAACATCCAGAAAATACAAAAACAATGTAAAAGAGTCGTCTCCTGGTATAGGTAAAAGCTCTAAACATGGAAACTGACCCTCATAAAGACAAGTCACTCTCCTCCACCATTGTTGTTAACAAAGTTATTATCATAAGTCCTGTCCCTTTTTCTTTTAACTTGACTGGTTGGTTAAGGGGAAGTGACATGGACGTGAAGTGATAATCCAGAAATAAATCTATTTTCAATCGAGAGCGCTGTGAGAGCAGCGACAATTAACAGTTGACGCCGAGGGCATTTTAGGGCGTAGGACACTTAGCACTGAGAGAGCTGAACTGAATCGCTTTGGAACAGAAAATGGGCTCACCTAGCCCCAAAACAGCGTTTTTTTTTTTATCAGGCAGTATTTATTCCTTGCTTTCTGTTCTAAAGTGTTCTACACTGGTTTCAGAAGGAGCTGACAAAACAATTTGGTGGCCAGCTCTTCAGTGACCTGCTGCATTAGTGGGTTGGGTAAAAATATGTGATTTCAGATCCTGCTCGCAAATGTTTGGAATAAGCTGAGTGGATGGATCGTTGATTTGCTCCACGACTCAGACACTCAAAGACTATTGTATAAAATCCTACTTGGGGAAACTTTTGACTACTCTCCTTTTGGTGCAATAATGCAGCACCTGCACGCACTATAGTCTGCTGCAGCTCCTGATGAAAAGGGACTGCACTGCTGAGGCATGACATTCAGTTCAAACTAATACTGGCCCTTCCTTATGAAACCAAAGTAGCTGTAAGCCCACTGAAGGAAAGCCTCTAAATTCCTCCACCGGGGACCATATATATGCCACCATTTGTTCCAAAAGTTCCTGCCCTGCTCAAATTAGTTAGAAAGACAATACCCAGAGTGCTTTGCCTTTTAGCTTCTGCTGAGCAACACCGAGGAGTGTGATGAGCACAGTGTGGCAACACTTAGCCTGTGTAAGTTGTTATCATGATGCACCTGCGTTTTGAACCTGCAGGGGATTATGCAGTATGTCATAGTTAGAGGCAAAGTGTCAAAGAGGAATCTCATAACAATTTGTCCAGTACCAAAAAAAAGATGGATGAACATATAATGCATACTTTCACTCCCAACCTCAAAAATTGGCAACAGAGATTCCCCTTCTTTACTCTACCTTCATTTATCTGTTGTACTTAAAAGTTCTCATTATATTTATTGTGGATAATCTGCAGTATTTCTATTGATAATGTTTAGTATCCAGCATTACAGTTAAAGTACCAGCTGCAGCCTATCTATGAGGCAATTGAAATTGTTGCTATTAAATTTGTGAACTTCTGTATAAATGCAGGTATTATCCTTTTCCCAGCACATCGACAGTGCACACACATACAGCTATTCAATCAATGTTATTCCTCTGCTCATCTGACAGCTCTGTCTGGGTTTATAAGCATGAGTAAGAGTCTCCCACTGAGCTCCAAGGACTCGCTGACGTTTTGGAAAGCATTCAGGGTATCTTTGGTAGAAAGGGTAACATTTGCTGGTGCAGAACACGAGGCACACTGAAATAAACAGTGTCAGTTCAAACAGCTATGGTGCTATTGAATATTCTGTCAGTCCAAGAGTTCTTTGCATGAATTCAGCTAGAGTGCAGATGCTCAGCTGTGTCTTTTTTTCTTGAGATAGATTGGTGTCAAATGATAATCTCATATAATCAGATATTAAAAATGTAACACCAATTATTTCTGACAGTGTTTTGAATGATAACTGAGGCTGCAGTGAAAGAAAAGAACTGTAAAATGGGTTTTGCATATTGTATTTTTCTTGGAAAGCACATATCCACCTACCATCACATTTCTCATGCATTTTTTAGTCAACTGCTCTCATGCCAGGCTGCACTTGAAAAGGCCTATCTGGTCTTTGTGAGAAGCCATCTGCATGTCTTTAAACTCCTCTATTAGAAAGTTAAATGAGCACAGGAATATCCCTGGAGATCGTTTACCTGCATTGGAAAGAAAATAAGATTTTTATGGTGGAGTAGACATTACAGTGCAGCTGCAAAGTAGAATGGATGGCCTTGGTCCAAAGCTTATTTAACACTTGATGTCATGCGGCTACATCATTTGTGCAGGCGGGATAACTCATTTGGAAAATGAAAAGTCCCTTGGAGTGATGTGTGAGATCTAATCGGCCGCAATATTGTATGGTTTGTCGATTACTTCTTGTCAGCTGGTTCAGCGGGTGCAAAAATGGTTGGTTAATGTGTCAGGCTGGATTGTGTGGAGGACTAAGTACAGCTGTATAAGAGTGTGAAATTTGTTTTGCATAAAGAAACTTCTCATTTCCAACACAATATTGTTCACCATCTAGTTTATCTATGAAAATGTCATGTAGCGTAAAACAAAATGCAAAGCTTAGGAGAGGGCAGCATCCATGAAAGAGAAGATATTCACTGTGGTTCACCAACCAAGCAGCTCAATACCAGAGAAAAACCACAATAGCATATTTGTTGTTGCAGTTATGCAGATTGACCAACGGATGGAGCCCAAAGACAGAGAGCTTCCCAGGCCTGCCTCTGGTCACTTTAAGGGATTCAGGGTGTGAGGTTCATGCATAGAGACTGAATAAAACATGATGCTCATGTTATGCCTTTAGCAATATAACAACATCAAGACTTCATTTCATTGCTGTCTGGCTCAGGCTGCAGTTATGTTTTTTTCTGTTAGCATTCAGCTATTTCAAGGTCTTATCACTCAGAGCAAGGTCTGAGATTTTGTTGTGAATATTGAGTGTTCCAAGTTAGTTTCTATTTATATAGGCTACACAGTATTAATAGAACCAACATGGAACAACATTAGCACTATAATTTATTGGACTCGTTCTGATGTGACTCATCACATTTATATCTGGAGGCAAACATGTTTTCATCCGGCTCAGGTCTTTCTGGTGCTGTCCGCCCCCTCACGGCGCCCATGTAAATACAGTTGTTTGCTATGAGCTGTAGTTTCAGATAAAGGTTGGAGGCACTGACCCCAGCCCAGCTGTAATTAATCAAAAGAGCGCTGCAGCATCCCACACCATTAACCTTACAGGAGGGAGAGACTTATAAAGGCAAGGGCCTGACCTATGAGATGAAGCATGCAGATTTTATGAACTCAGTCTCTTTTCGGTTATACTTTCAGTCAGCACAAATCCATACCACTGCAGAGAGCCTGCAGTTACATTTTCAGAGAGTCCCTTCACCATATCAAACTATTGTCAGTAGAAAGAGCAGGTGATAACTAATGCTTGAAATGGCTTAAAATGATTTGTTTGCTGATTCTCCTACCTGGATGTGCAACTTTATCACGAGAGAAGAACAACAATATTAGATCAGGTTTTACCAGTTGTTTGCAATCATTTTGAAGGCAACTACCTGATTAAGGTTGTGGAAATAATTAAAAGCCCGACTGATTAATCGGCCAGCTGATAGTATCTGCGGATATGAGCATATCAGGTGACTATTGATATCGGCTGCTTTGTTGCAGATATGGACCGATATTACTAGATTTATTCACCAGTCAAAAAACAGTTTGCTGTCACCAGCAGGGTGTGCTATATGGATTACAACAACCACTATCACTTGATATGCATATACACGTACATGCGCAGTTACTGTCCAGTTGAATGACCACCTTTTCCGCATTATATATTTTCTACAAGTGTTTGATGACTGCATTTGAAAGATCAACGCAATAAATATGTATATGTATATTTATCTATTTCTACAGATCGAAGATAAATCTAATAAAGATATCGGCCAATATATCCGTATTGGATTTTTTTCTCTCCCTATTATCCATATCCGTACTATCAACCCCGAAAATCCCATATTGGTCAGGTCCTAGAAATAATGAGGTAATGAAATACATACAAGGATTAATGTCTACCAATTGGCCTTTTGAGGATAAGGTGCTATAGGAAGAACAGTGTAATGGGTTATGATATTGAGTGTTGAAATGACCAAAAAAAACACAACTTTCTGTTGAAGCTGTGAATGCAGAGAATTACAGGTGATAAAAACAGAAGGCAGTATGACGCATGGTATCAAGACTTCAGTCTGATTGTCTGCTTTGATGCTCTCTGCTCAGAAAACTGTCAGAAATCTGCTGAACCACTTTTGAAACAGACATAACCTGTTCTTCTGCCCTTTTGAGAAGACATGGTTCAGTGGGATTTTATAACTGAATAAGAACAGGGTGCACACTTTTTATTCTGCCACTAAGTGAAAATCACTTTTTTTTTTCTTTTACATCGCTCATGAGGCTTTGGAACGTGAGTCACAGGTAAAGCGTGAGCTTCTGGAGGCTGATATAGGAGATTGATGTGGTGCTGAACTGAATACATAACGAACACCAGTTGTCATGGTGGGGCTTTTTAATCACAATGTTAGAATGAAAGAGGGCTCCATGGCCTGGCTGTCAGCTATTAATCAGCAAAATACTTTTGGGAGTCATTTTAAAACACCCTGATGAAAAACTAAAGATTTAGGTGTTTGCTTTATGGAACAACAATCATTATAAAGGATGATTTAACCCTGTCACAGTTACTGTCAATAGAAGCTACGATTACTGGCTGATTTCTTGATTGCTCAATCAACCTAAAAAATTACAACAAATAGAGACATATTTAGAATAAATCATTCTTAGTTTTCTCTTGAGCAGGACTGCTGAACGGATAGCTGTTTTCAGCGCCATTAGTGTGAAGATGCTCTGTTTCCATTAGACTGAGTTGCATTGAAATATATTTTACTAATGGTAGGAGAAAAACAGCCATACATATGATACGACCTTTTGAGAAATGTGAAAAACTCTTTTCTGTATTTCTCATTACATAAATAAGGCAAGAAAGAAATCCCTGTCAATGAAAACACTCGTTATTTGAAGTGCTAGTTGCACACCTTCAGACCTTTTTTTGAGCTTAATTTCTGCAGCGCCCCGAGTGGAGTTTCAGGCCCAACGTCTTTCTCTCAAGCATCACGGCAGCTCTTGTGGAGAAGTGGAAGACAATTTCTTATTCACTTTCCAATCTGCTTCTGAATTCAAACCACAGTCCTTCCAGTCACAATTCTTCATCTCAAAGGTCAGAGAATCTCTGGGAGAGAAAACCATCTGTTTCACAGTTGTCTTGTGTACTCTGTTTGTGGAGATGGAGAAAGAGAAAATACAACTTGAAATGTGCAGAGCAGAGAAAGGTACACTGTCAAGCTCAAAAAAACCGAGCTGGAAAAATCAGTGAAGCATCAGCTATGCTTCACTTTTTGATAATGAGAAAACTGCTTTTCCTTCTTTGGGCAATCTGTGCTTATCTGTTGCAATGTAGCCATCACTGATTCAAATTTTCTTTCAAAAAACTGTTTTTACCCAGCAATAATATCCATCATAAAAGTTAGACAAAGCAAAAAAAAAAACTAACCCTTCTGCTGGATATGATCAGCAATAAATTAGACAACAACTTGTATTTTTAATCAGATAATTTTCCGCATTAACCTCTTGTCATTTGATATTTATCTTTGATGGAAGTTGATGTTTGTGCAGCACACCTGACTCGCATTGAACCTTGAGAATCAATAATCCAACTCTAACAGTCTGCCCTCCTCTTGAGTTGAGCGCTTAAATCTACTCCCAGCACCATCACCAGCAGCATGGCGGTATATTTTAGAATGGTTGGGAGTAGAAGAAAATCAGGTCGTCCTTCAGAACGCTCTAGCAAATATTACCATGACCTGTTTTGTCACACAAGGTAATAACTCAGACAACATAAAAACATATGTTGCAGAGCATCCTGTGACTCTCTCGCTTTACCATGTAAAGTTGTTGGATGTGTGAGTCAAAAGACTCAAGAAAAATGTGGTATTACTTTTTATTAACGTGTTATTTCACTGAGAAATGGTTGTAAACATAAGCGCAACTCTGAGCAGGCTTATGCACAGAATCTAGAGGTAGAACATTGAAACTACAAACAGAAAACATGCATTGATCAATCTCTACATCCATGTATGTGCTGAGTTTGCATTCATTTAAAACACTCAGTCAGTAATTTTGTGTAGTTTCAAACAGCCACGTTGACTTCTTTTGGTCAACACCTTTAAAGGACGGGCGTTTGAAATGTTGTGCCATGGTTCATGTTGAAGTTTTAGAAGATTTGGATTAACTGTGCACACTGCAAAGAGCGTGTTTTACCAGAGTGAACTGATCTGTTGATTATTTTCCCATAGAGCGCTGTGTTGCCGGTGATTATAAAAATGCTGTTTTCAAGGTTGAAAATTGTGTTTTTCTGTTTTGATTCTATTATCCTCCAGTTGCAAATATTGCTCACTTTTGCATAGGGTTTTATTTCACTGAGCTTAATATTAAACCTCTTCTTCTTGATCGCATTAAGTGTTTTCTCCTTTTACCCAACAGAATTTAAAGCATGTGTCACCTTCTCTCATGCAGGAGCTTTTATACCTTCTCAACTAAGTGAACAAACAAATCATCTATTTGGTCGACTTAGAGTTACTCATTTCATTTTTTATTTTACCGTTCTTTTATTCAGCCTCATCATTCTTCCACTTCCTTTGCTATGAAGATGCTTTTGTATGTTCTCTTTGCCATTATTTTGAGCAGGTACACTTCTTCACATGGTTTTTCTTTCTTTCAAAGGTCTTTTCATTGAAAGTCAACGATGGAAAGGACATTGACTGAACAGTGAAATATTTTCCTTTTCCTTTCCCCTCCTGTAACAAGAACACTCATTCAAGCCACAAAACATCTGAACATAAAACAAGACTAACAAACACGACAAACAACCTCAGCTGCTCCCAGAAGTCATGTCCTGAATAATAAAAGGTTAAGGTAAAAAATGAACACATCAATAAGAAAGGACCAAAACAGTCCTTTCCTTATGACTGCAGAGTAAGCCGAGTTGTATTAAAGAAGTAGGTTATGGTAGGATGCAGTGACACACCCCAAACTAACCCTCTCACACCCCTATCCCACCCCAACACAATTGATAAAAATAATGAATTAAATAAATCATAGCTCTAAAAAAAAAAAAAGCCAAATAAATAATGCAACACAAACGTTATGGGCTACTCAGATATGATAGTATTGAGTGCCTCAATACATTTCAGGAAGGGGTTCCACAATTTATAAACTGTTCCCGGGGAATGTAACATATTTTTATTTTCAGTTTTAAAGAGGTCATTCATTGTATCTCTGGTCCAGTGGACACAGCACGGGATCATTCCACTTAAGCAAAATTGCAAACTGGGTAGACGCTAACACATTGATTTTAGCTTTTGGCGAGTCTCAATCTGGAGATACGCCAAAGATGGCGGTCAAAGGGTTCGGCTGAACTTGGTGGTGAAAGGTCTCTGACATAGTTTTAAAAAAAAAAATGCTGTCCAGAACTTCGCCTAAAGTGGGACATGACCGTTACATGTGTATAAGTGAGCCACTATTTTAAATTGCAAAAGAGTGTGATGAACACACAAGAGAGAGGAGTGTATATATTCAAGGGTTCATTTCCATTTGTTATCGTAGAAAGTAAAGCCTAGGTCCTGCTCCCAAGCTGTTCTGATAGCAGCCATAGAGGGACAGGTTGTACAGGTCAGACATTATCCCTTTGGATGTTAGTTTGACAGAGAGAGAAATGTATCGACTGAATTTACAGGAGGTTTATGAGTGAGGGTATTAAACCCTGTACATAATGCCTCATCTGAAATTACACTCTCAACAATTACATTGCAAAGGATATGTCACCAATTCAAGTGATCAAGAGAGATGGTTTCAAACAACTTTTGACTACTTTGGACCCACGATACACCCTTCCCAGCCTAGTTTAAAATCCTGTAATCCTTTTTTTCTTGGTGGTTGTGCAATCTTTTATAAAATAAATCCTGTAGGCCACTTTGAAAAGGTTCACTCATACCTGCGCTGTTTGAGCTCAATACTTGCTCTGGTGCATTTACCTGTTAATGACTAAGAACTGTTTTTCTTAGATAAGTCGTTTTGTTTTAATCAAAATCTAATATAATGTTATGTTAACACATTTAAGAGTTTTTTTTCCACATTTTTGATGGATGCAAAGTATCGCCTATTATCGTTCTCTGCAAAATTCCAATACATACTAAGGTCATACTTTCTTGTCAATATTGCACTCCCCTACCTATGACCATGCTTGTGTATGTATTACATAATTCGGTTGGCAGACACATTTTTATCAGCATCATTTTGAAACCATACACACAGATAGATACTGAACTTGAGCACAAATACAGTAGAGCCCACAAGACACAAAGAGCAGCAGCCGAATAACTGCAAGCAGTCACATACCTGCAGAAGAACATCACTCCTACACAGTCAAAAGACCAGCAGCATGATTTTTGTTCCCATTTGCACGGTAAAACAAAGAAAATAATTTTTATGACAGCATGTCAGGAATTAAATAATTTTCCCATTGTATCATTTTGATGGTTCTGTTTCAGAGAGAGCACAAAGAAGGCTGCATGTCACTTTACTGATGATTCCAGTTTTATCCCACTGACAGTTGACCGAGTGCTATCACTGTACAGTTTGTGATAAGTGACCTGTGCTGCGCTGTAGAACACTTTCAGCAGGCAAAACATGTCATTAGAAATTAACTTCACTTTATTTGTTCCATGTGCACTGATGGAGAAAAGGAGCTGCTTACTGGTTTGATTTGGAGCTAAATTAGCATCTGCATTTATCTTACCCTGTGATTGGGATGTAGAGGGGGTCACTGTTCATCTGTTGTAACATAATCAAGACAGATATTCAAAAACATAGTTAATGTTGATGAACTGTTGTTTATATTTTCATAACTGACCCTGTTTGTCATTGAGAGCCTCTGATTTAGTCCGCCTGAGCTCTGAGCTGGCTCATCCATATGCCAATCACAAAACCATGCACACAAACATTTACAGTAAAATGCTCATACATAATAAGTTATATATATTACTTATATAAGTTATAAGTTATTAGTAATAATAAGTTGACTGGATGTGTTGGACATCACTTTGTGTCAGTGGTCTACAGACGGTCCTACACTCGGGGGTTGTCCCAACATGTTGGCGGTGTCATGGGTGAGGCGGGATCATCTCTGATGGTCTCGTGCTCTGCTGAGTGGCAGGTCTCATCTGCACGGGGGTGTGGGGGGGGGTTACCTCGTAATGTGACAGCAGGTAACACCCTGGAACTAATTTATTCTGCTCTTAAGGGAAATTCCATTTCTCGTCTGCCTGTTGCACACTCAATAGTACATAACATGTAGTTAACAAATTATAGAGACGTCTCATCGGCTGACCAGTGTGAGAAATGAAGTGTTGTAGCAATTATTTCAGTGTAAGGAAAAAAATCTCCCAGTGATACTTTGAATAAAGTATGAGGTAGGGAAGCTGATTCTCTGCGGCTGCAACCGAGGGCTGATGGCGGAGCAGGTGAGCGTGTGCATAAATGAATGTCACTTTAATAAATGTATCAGACTGTGAAATCAATTATAATTGATCTCCCATTTATGAATCTTGGCAGGGACATTTATTAAGCCTCTGAGGGTTTGGGGTTTGATTAAATAGGCTGAGCGGCCGGCTCTGGTTGTTTCCATGTCAAAACAACACTTAGTTTTCCAAAGTGCTTAACACTGTGTCACAGTGACATTTATTTGCAGGTTGCGTCTTGTCAGTTTGAAGACAGGTGTTGCAAACATGCAGGATATAAAGCACAGTTGACATTCCTCAACATGTGAGTTTGTGATCCTGCGGTGCTTACACACTTTTTAAGATATTCTCGCCAGACTGAAACACATTTCACAGCGTATTAAATATACTGTACGGTATGTGAGAACGCACTCATTAAAACATGAGCACAATATTACAATTAGATGTGACCCCCTGATGTTTTCACTGACATCATGGCTTGCGGCTGTTTTTTGTCACTTTTCAGTGTTTCTGCAGCTATTCTTTTTTGGCTTTTCCCTTCCACATGGCTGCCAGTTTGAATACGCAAGTCAGCAGCCTTTAATCAGTGCAGCCAATCAGAAGTAACACTTTAACACAACAAATAAGTCAAGGTGGGGGTGGGGGTGGGGGGGGGGGGGGGGTGCAGCGGAGTAGGTATTTTGTTAGAAGTGTATTCTCTGCACTTGAACTTTAAAAATCACAATCAGGATTAGCAAGAAATTAGCTTTAAGCTGCGTTAGATCTGAGCACGAGTGCTGTGTAGACTGCAGCCAGGACCACACACACACACACACACACACACACACACACACTAGCCACAATTCAATTTCAGTAATCAGATTTATTCTCACTACAGACAATGCTGCTTCCGCCAGAAGCCACTGTTGGAACCTTTCATCAACACCCTGACACAATCACAAGTCAGGTGTCTCATTTACATTTGGCTACACGCCATTGAGCTAATTAAAGATTTAAATCCGTTTGGATGCTGTACACAAATCAATAGTTCTTGTCTTCGGACACTTCGGTGGAGTCATCAGTTGGAAAGTTTTGCACACAAGTTGCTGTTCCGAGGCTTTAGTAGAAATGTACGGTAACTTTGTGCTGCTCTGGAGATAAAGATGGCTTCACCTTTTTCCATGTGATTCCTCTGTCGTACATTATACTCTGCATGACACTGAAGCGGTGTTCATGTATTTCCACATTCTTTCACTTTAATTGCCGATGAAAGTGCTTTCACCATCTCTGTAATTAAAGCATCACCGGCTGTGATATGAAAAAATGTCACATGCAGACTTTTGCAAATTAAAGTCATGGAAATAAGTGGCAGTGTTCTTTTGTTAATTATCAGTCACTTAGTCTTTTGTGCCCTTTGCGTCTTTCTGTTTCTTCTTCAGTTTAATTTGGGGACATTTTCATTGTTGATGTGAAACAACAATCCTACAGAGAAGCGGAGCCATTGCTACACATTATTGTTGACGTCTTTACAGAAGCGTCGTAAGAAGTTCACAGCAGAAAGGTTGAAATACTGCTGGAAGAAAGTCATGGATTTATTTTATGAGACTTGCAGGTTAAAGCCTGAACTCATCATACTTGTACACTGCAGCTGTTTATAACCTGGTCAGTTCATGTCAAGTGTCTTTCCAGCATTTAGTTAGCTAAATAATTTCACGCTTTGTCCTGTTCACCTCATGGGAACGGCCTCACTTCAACTGTGCTCTAAGCTTTAGTTTCAGCTCTTTGTCCTCTCAGACTCCCTGAGCAGGCCTGCCTTTTTATCTGATCTCTGCTCTGCTTTTTAAACAATGACAAAGTGAGTGGGATCAGCGCACCTCAGCACCAGCTCTTATTGCATTGATTTAGATCATGTCGTAGGTGTATGTGCTTTTACAATAATGGAGCTTTGCAGCACAGTAACATCGAGAAATGCAATAAACGTGTGCTCCAACATCCCCGGCCGAAAACAGTCAAACCTGTAATGCTCAAATTCAGCAGGAAATAGGCAGGGAAGACAAACTTGTAAAAGCAAAAGCGACTCTGTTATATCGTAAGATGTCAAGATATCCTGCTGCCTGGCGATTGGAATGAATAAACATTTTAGTATTGTCGGTAAGATTCATGTGGTTTCCTGCCTTGGATTGCACCTCAGTGGAAGACCTCCAAATATAAACACAAGGCTAATCGATGTTGATTCATTCATCGCTTGAAAACTTCCAGACCCTGAACTTTAGCCTTGGGAGAGCACAATGTGCGAATGTATTTTTACATTTTCATGCTAATATTTTACAAGCTTGGAGAGAACATATATCTCTATAATCTATGGAGCTTTTATTGTTACAAAACGAGTTAGCGACTTGTAACTATTCATGGCTTAGTCTAAGTGTTGAGGGCTTGAGGGCTTGAGGGCTCTATTGACTGCCTGCTACTGTAACATCTGACATTGGCAACACTTCAGAAAATTTCAAACATGCCCTGAGCTTTACATATTTGCAGATCGCTCTATGCATCTCTGTGCACATTTGTTGTTCTCTGTTGTATGGATCCATGAACGCATTTGTGGATCTGTGTACACATATTTGGATCTCTGTACCAATATTGGATATATGTAAATATTTGTGGATCTGTCTACGCATTTGTTTATCTGTGTGACACATTTGTGGATCTTTGTACGCATTTGTGGATGTATTCATGTATTTCCAAATAGTTTTGTGATAATTATCGCTCCGTAATAATCCCTTTTAAAAATGTAAAGAAAATCAAAATCAAATCCTTTCTAGCTAATTGCTAGAGATCTACAAACGGAGTTTTGGAGCTACTTTGTGTAATGTGTTGTATGAAACTGCCCAACGTATTCAAGCCCTAATCTCACGTTATAATGTGAGAGAGTTGTTCATGAGAGTATTTAAACTCTGGACTGTTTTGGGCATGGTGAATGGTCGGACTTTACAAACTTTTTTAGAGTGACACGTTGAGATGACGATGCTGTGTAAATAAAGAGAAGCAGATCTTTAACTTCTGAACCAGTGTGGGGGGGAAAAAACAGGATAAAATTGAAGATGATTGTCAGGCCTTAAACCTTTGGTTCACTTTATCAGTTAGAAAACCAAGAAGATAAGAGTGTAGAGCAAAAAAATAATGTGGAATGTGTCACTTTTCACGACAGTGGTTTTTATGTCCTTTGTACTTTACCCTCTAAAAGTTTTAGAGACTATCACAAAATGGCAATGGGGTAATTATGGAGCTCATGCCAACCACAGAGCCATTACTGCAGATAAATGACAGTCATATCGCCAACAGGCTGTAGCTCATCTGAGATAAAACATAATGTTTAAGACTTCCAATAAAAAGCTTATTAAAATATCTCTGACTGCTATTTCGGAGGTTTCCACACTACTCTTTTGGCCGTCAGAGTTTGCAGCGTGTTAGATAAAGAGGCTTTCTTTTTTTCTGCTGTGCCCTCCGAAGAACCAATCATAGTCAGCCAGAACACATTATTGAATGCACCTTAACTTTTATCTGTTGTTTTCAGGGGTCTGGACTCAGCAGGTGCCTCTTGCCTTCAAATAATGTGCTTTTATTTGCTCCACAGTGCTGTGTTCAGGTTTTGGGATGAGAAAATCAAAGTGACACTCAAATACACTCAAGGTAGAATAACCACTTTTTGTTGTGTTCTTCTTCTTTTTCAGGAAAATACATGAATAGTTTGGTTTGAAGAATATTATTAAAGGTCCACTGAACCGGTTTGAGGTCCCTTTAATAGGGTGGTCATGTTACCGATTTCCAAACTTCCATATGATTCTAGAAAAATCTAACAATATTGATGCCTGTTTCCATACCACTGCAACAAAATACAAGCTCTATGCTCCCAATATTTGGCCATTTCTTAATTTTGCACACTAAGAAATGTGAGCAAACTCCTGCACACTTTGTAAACGGCATAAAAATACATAAACCAGTATATTTCAGCAATTTAGACACTGCTCCTTCTCTTTGGCTTGAGACATCTTTGGTTACAGATATGATTGAAGATTTAAAGTTTTTTGAAAGCTTGTAACTTAAAAGATACTACTCATCATTATAATAATGAAGATTGTGCCATTGTTAATCATGTGGTGCTGAAAAGTATCAGAGTATGGAGACATTTAACAACCTTAGATCCTACATTGATTTCACTTGACAGAAGCTGGTTCAGCAGGTTGTTTCCAGGTGACACCTGTGATAGATGTATCCTTCATTCATCAATCAAAGCTTTCGATAGTTAAACCTGCTCCCCAGGATAACCATCTCTGTGTTCCCCTTGAATCTGCCAGAGTAACACAGAAAGACACAAGGCTGTGCTCCAAAAATCCATACGGCAATATATCGTCATGTGCTCCTTGCAAATACAAGTATGGATGCAGATGTTACAGAATCGATACGTCTGCAAAGCTGTGATGACAGATTTGAAAGACAATTGACCTATGGTGCAGCTCAAAATAACACCATAGTATTATTTTATTTCTAGGATCTCTGAGGACCTGAATAGAAGTGTTTTAAGTTGTAGGATCCTTATTCTGTGTAGGACATGGCCATTATCCAAAATCAATCACGACATGTTGAGTATCGTGGCCTCTGTATCGTGATGCGTATCGTATGGTGGGGTTGTGGGAAATACTCAGCTCTTAAAGACACTGATGTCGTCGCCTTTGCCCCACTTACAGCTAGAACATGCTGTCTGTTACAGTGGAAACAACATGACCCACCAACAACTACATTCTGATTAAATGATTTGTCTTCCTTTCCGTCATTAGAAAAGGTGAAATACTCTATTAGACCCTAATCTACCTATAGACACTATGATTGCCGTCTGGGTTTATATGTTAAGTGTGGACTCACACTTGATGCATTCACCAATCGACCAAAGTATCTCGAGCATTTTTTCAGTCCTGCTTAAAAAATAATTAAAAAATATATATGAAGACAACTAGTCGTTCCAACGATCAGAAAGAGATCTCTCTCCAGTTGATTTATTTATTAGTTATGTTGGTAGTACAATCAGTGTAAGGGAAAGTGGTTCCACAAATCATTGTCAGGGATTACTTTCAATTCAGAACATCTTACTATACTCTGTCCCTGATTGTAATGCAGATTTTCTCCACGACCTCTGAGGTCATCCAGAGCTGTAGTTTGGGGAGCTTCTGTTTTAAATGGACCCGGGTCAGGTTACCTCCGAGCATTGTTTCATCAAATACCAGACCAAGCCCCCACACTGCTCCCCCAGACACTGTGAAATGATGGTTATTATCCTCCTGGGAATAAGAAAGAGAGATATCCTTTTAAACCCAGAACTTCCTTTATCCAGCGCTTCATGAGAAACTTTCATTGGCATTGTTTTTCCTTTTTCTACCTCATTATTGTAATTTGAGCGTACAGACATGCACTCATCTTATTTTCCTACCATCTGCATATCTGAAAAAAAGGACACCTTAACCTGGGTGACGATAATGTAGAATCCCGTAGAAGAGAGGATGTGTTGTTATCTGAGAACTCTCTGAGACTCACAGACAAACACGAGTGTCTGTGCCGGTCCACAACAGGTTCAGATGGGCTTTTAAAGTCTCAGATACAGCACTTTAGGTCAGAAAGAGCCCAGGCTTACATTACAATAACAATGTCCAATTTCTACCTGAGATGTTACTTTATTCACATCCTTGGGATTGGGCATTGTATCGATTTTGATTTCTCACACACAGAGAGAGAGGCGAGCTGTGGCTCATGGGGCGAGATACATCACCATGTATCACTTAAAAGAACATCACACTCTTATAGAGGCAACAGAAAGACATAGCTTTTATTTAATCACTTGGACTATGTGAGGCTCTTCATGGCACACTTACTAAATGTAGCATTTTATTAGGGCTCACATGTGACATTCTCATCTGTGGCTTCCTGCAGGGTTATATAACTCAAACATCCCTGCAGCCAGTGAGACAGAAAATGTCGTCTTCAGCTCACTGAGGCATACCAGCCCCTGACAACCATTACTGTGGCCCCGTGCTTCCTCTACATTGTGAGCATGAATACATTTCAATGACTCCCACATGCTCAATCTTTCATGACAGGGATGTGTGTGAAATCTTAAGCCCATGCTCCCCACCTATAGTGTGGAGCCAGGTGCACGGCGAGCGGCGCTATCAGGATACTAAGCTGTCTGGCAGAGGAAGAGGCATTTAATTTTTTACACCCTGTCACAGCTTTCTTCATTTACATCCTACGAGATGATTTAAGAGGAATAAACCATCTTTTATGGGGAATTGTCAAAAACAAGCAGAGGATAAAAACCCTTGCAGAGAGAAAATCAGGAGGATTTGGATGAGTCCGTGCTGATGAGTAGAGAAGATCTTCTTACTGATAATTGAATTTTTTTGGGGGTTTGTAATGGTCAGAGAAGACTGAAATATTCACTGTAAAGAACGGTATCACACTCTTAGCACTAATTATCGCACTGTGCAGAATCGATTGTAATGCCGTCTAATGCCACATGGATGGTGCCAGAGTAAAATATGCAAGAAGAGAGAGAGAGATAGTGGGGGCTAATGATGCTTGCCAATGGGGGCTTGAGTTGATATTATAACAGATTGCACTTCAGTCAGGGTCTAGCCAGTGGGAGAAAGGAGCAGCTTCTTTATTCATGTAGAAAATTGCAAGCACAAAGAGGAGAGGTAAACGTCATGGATGGGAGCGAGTTGTTTACACTCTAAGGGAAATTTTACACTTCAAAGGATTGAATGTGTCTCAGCTTTGACAGTGAAAGATAAAGGTTATTTGAAATACATTCCCCCCCCACCTTTATAGTTTCCAATCCGAGAAGCCATTATTGGTCCTGTAGTATCTCAGTCGTTTATATTTTTCAGAAAGCTTATCGGACTGCTCTTGTGATGAATTTGCAAATTTGAACAATAGTGCGTGTCCTCATCAGTAAATGTTAACTTTCCCTTTTCAATCCTCGCGTCCTGCAGGCCCCGCATACTGTGTGGTTGTCTGTCAAACAGACAATGTGGATATTTTATTAAAGAGAATGACAAATGTGGAGGAGAGATTAAGTTCTGGGGATGTACAGTTGCTGGAATGAAATATGGTTAGCTGATGAGAACAAATGGAAAGGAGTCCGATTTACTCTGAGAATAAAGGACAGATATTTCTGTTTGAATAGACAGAGCACTAGCTGCACATTTCCTCTGATGCAAGACACTGTCACCTTTTAACTCTCTATGGTCAGTCATGTCTCCCTGTTGCCCATTTATTTCAAGTGCAGCGGCCAGATATTCATCAAAATATTAGACAAATCAGGAGAGTTCAAAAGACTGAGCCGTCACCTGTCACAAAGATGAATTTGCTTCAAACAAATGATGTCTACCAGCTACTGCTGCTCGGGTCACTCAGCTCACAGACAAAATGTTCTTCTCCAATAATTAATCTGAAAACGCGTAGGCTTTGTATGCAAAAACCGGTGTCTCCGAGAGTCCCTGCTGTTGCATGAAGCCGTTACCTGGAAGGTTTCTTCAAATAAGTTGCCGTTTCCCTTCTTTTGATGTGCGCTGTTTTGTCGTCTCGCTGTAAGATCTCGCTTTCAAAAAAAAAAAAAAAACGTCCATCTGAGCTAATAAGATGAAAAGTAATTGGAGGCACAGCTCACATAAACATCCTCCTTGCTGAGATTAAAGCCAGTGTTTCTGGGATGAAAGTGCATACTTAGATGTTTTTGCTAATTTCCATCCATTTCATTCTCGGCACCGTCAGCGCTCATTGTCAGGATTGTGTTGGTGAGGCAAAAATTCTGACGTCTGAATGCGACTAAAAAGGTGCGATTAAAAAAAAAAAAAACCCAGCTTCTAGACCTGCAGATTCATCAAAGACTTTCAATCAAAAGTTAAATAACAGTAACACTGCACGACTTGGTGTATAGTTCTAATTGTTTTTTTTTACAGAGGGCTTCAGGTGTGTCATTGTCTGTTGCTTTCATGTTCCAGAGGTGCAAATCGAGTTCTGCCTGCCATTTCTCTTCATCAAGAAGCTCTCTGCTTCCCTTCCCCATCGCGATCTGTGAAGTTGTGAACAGAGTCTGTACATGTCTAGGTGTATCACTCCCCCTCTAAGTGTTCTGCTAGTTTTTGTCCTTTGCCATCTTGCTATTGTATGTTTGACACAAGCAAATGGAGGGCGAAGGTAATGGGCAACAGTTCAGAGTTTCCTCAGCGTCTACAAGATCTCATTTTTTTTTTTTTTTTTTTATCTGCCGCTATTTTTTTTGTCCTTGAGCAATATCAGTGTGAGACAATAAAACATCCAGGTACACCAGAGACAAGTAAAACGAAGAAAAAGAAATTGCTTTGTGCTCAGCGGGACATCGACAGGGAAGAAACCCAAGCACATCGCTGCTGCTGCCTCTTTGGACTTGTAATGTGTGGTTATGTACACGTCCTCTCGTTTTTGGAGGTCAATCCTCTCAACAACTCAACAACTTACATTTTTTATCAACACATCATAGCACCGTCTTCATTCACAGGCAAAATAACTTTATGTATTCATGGATACTACAACAAAAAAAATAGTTCGATAAGGCATTCAGACTTGTACTGTATGGTTTAGAAATTAGATCCTTGATAAAACTTTACTTTGAAGGAAGTAACAGGAGGAAGTTAACACTTTTCTCAGCCATCTTACTGTATATTTGTTAAATCATGTTGCAGAAGTGAGTTCAGAGAAAATCTACACAAGGCGTTCACAGAGACACGGCGACGTTAAGGCGACAGACTGACACAAAGAACAGGAATTCAAAGACTAAATAGACACAACAATCAAGAGATTGATTGTTGTGTCTATTTAGTCACAGCCAGGACACATAGAGGCAGGAAGTTCAACTAGACACAAAACACTAGAACTACAAAATAAAACAGGAAACACTCAAACTATAGTCAGATATATAACAAGAAGATACACACAAGGAAACAGGGGGAATGTCAGAATAAAACAGGAAATCATGATTTAACATAACATTAGATACATGCTTTACAGGAACACATCATGACTGTAGCTCTTCCACAGTGTGTGTGAATAATTCAGACCAAAACACGTTTTTATACCAGTCTGTAAACACGTTCATTTCTGATGTAAAACTACGCATTTTAACATGATTGTTAATGGGGCTCTCTTGGCTTTTGTAGCCAGCCTCAAGTGGACACTCAAGGAACTGCAGTTTTTTGCATTTCTGCTTCAGACGTCAGTTTTCAACATCATAGGTTCTTCTCATAATGTCATCACTTTTTGTGTTGTTGTGATGTGAGCGGGTGCATAGTAATGTTTAGTGTATTCCCCACCAGATTTAACATTACTCATTTTCTTCTCGTCTTTGTCCTTACTGGCATGAAGGACAAAATAAATCAAATCTGCTTGTAGGTTTGACCTCTTTTATATTTATTGTCATTTGCTCCGTTTTCAGCTCGGTAATGAAGACATCCATCTTTTCGCGGCTCTTCCACCTCTGACTCCCTGCCACTGCTTAACGTTATTTGAACCTTCTTTCTTATTCAATAACCACACAATAAAACACAGCATTTATGTGAGCCTGGTTGGAGCCACTGAGATATTTCTCATAATGATAAACACAACCAGAAACCAAGGAGGAAGAAAAGGAACACACCCAAACTTGATTGATGAAAACTAATCTTGACCAGTATCTAAACAGGTCCTGGACAAAGTCCCAGATCCAATGATCAAGACAGACCTGGTCATTTAGGAGTTTCAGAAGGGTCCTATATACTCCAGATGAACAAAACAGCTGGAATAATCTGAGTTGATATGGTTCCATTGGATTGTTGTTTACCTTTGGTAAGATCTAAAGAAATTGACGATGCAATTGAATATAAATCTCTGAAATTCCTGTTAGATTATCTGAAATACTCAATCCACAACATAAAGACCTAGACAATGGAGAGTTGGATTTTGGCATGATCACAAAAAACGCTCATATACAATTGATCATTCATCCATTATTGAATAGAAATAGTCAAATGTCAAAGTTATTAAGAGAAATGTCCGTCCGTGCAGACTTTTGATCTATTTACAGAAGAGAACTACCACATAGAGTACTTCTCCATGCCAGGTGAACATTATTCCCATGAATCATTCTTTTCACAAAAAACCTGTGTCAAGAAAACACATCATGTGTTTCATCATCATCACGTCTCATCAGTGAAGAGTGCATGAAATTAGATTGTAATTGGGTCACTATTTCTCAAATGTCAGGAACATCTGAGAAAAAGGACGAAAGGTGTTGGATTGGATGTGAAAAGAGAGTGAACATACTGACGTGTGCATCCTACAGAGATAGATACAGAACACTCGCACTCGACGGCAATTACATAGTGTAAGCTTGCAGGAAGAGCTGAAGTGGAGCTGCCCACGCTCGGTAAACCAAAGGGGGAAGAAAAGGGAAAAAGCATAAACAACATAGGCTGCATACAGACTGTCTTTCAAAGAGATTTCAGTATGGAGTGAGTGTAAGAAGAAAAGCAGCTTTACCCTGGAGTGTTTTGCTGAAGAGTGAAAGCCATGCATGAGGAAACCTGCAGAGTCTTGATCGAGGTCATACCTGAGCTATCGACACAACCTGACTTTTTGAAATGAGAAGTAACTGTTCTTTAAAACATGTTTGTACTGCCCTGCAGAATTTCTCATCTCTGTTAAGACTGCTTTCACATGATCCAAACCCTGTAAGCAATATAAGGGATTTTGTTTACACAGAATTATTTAGCTCATTCTTATTCAACTAAAACTGATTCATGTTTGTAAGCTGAAAATGTTGCATCTGCATCAATTTCAGCAATTGATTATGAAGAAATGCTCAGGTCAGAGGTGTCTGTGTAATTTGGTAATCAAGTGCACAATATGTTTTTACCCTCGAGGCAGTTTGTGTGACTACTTAATGTCACACAGAATCAGACAGAAATTTGTAAGAGGAAAAATATTTAGACGCAGACATTTCTGTTAAGGCAGAAATGTGTGACGCTAACGAGGAAAAAAACATCCTGAACTCTTGAACTTGGGAAGAACGAAGCTTCAGTGCTAAAAAATTAAATGGGGAGTCAACAATAAAACCGTTTTTCTCCAAGATGCTGAATTTGATGGCCTAACTTGTTGCAAGTATTAGATGGAACCACAGTCCTGGTATTGTGTTTTCAGATGTTAGAACATGTACTACATCCAGGGAAAGCTTAAAAACTAATAGAAAGTAAAAAAAAAAACTCATTACTGTGTAAAATACGTCTCGCATCATATCAGAATTGAGAACAGATGTGATTTGTACCTGAAATGGGCGAGTCCTGGGACCAGACCCGTTCTTAAATAATGCCACTGTGTTGTTATTATGAGAGATTGGAAATACATTAATTTCACTTTTGGTATTCGCTCACATCAGCATACAGTATAGAGGTATTTAAGGATGGAGGTGCTCATTTTAATATACAAGGCCATTTATAACAATGAAAGCAAGAGCTGTTCATCAGCATTTTAAAATTGTATCATTTAAGGAGCTGCTCACACTCTGAATACCATCCTGTAAAGCTTGACACATGCAGGGGGATACTTTGACTCCTTGATGATTTCCGATGCTTCTTAGCAGCAGTTGACCCAGCAGCATTTCAAAGGGAACTATACCATTTTTATTTCCACCACCCTCCTCCCCACCAACTCATCTTACTATGATCATAACATAGCAAGCTATGTATGGATGGATGGAAAGATGAATGGAAAGATGGATGGATCTGGAATCATCATTTTAGCAATTAAAGGAAAAATTAAAGTACTTGGGAGTGTATTGACTGCTAAGTGCAAATTTCATTCTATTTGAATTTTCCTTCCCACCAGTAGGGGGAGCCTTGACTAAGACTGAAATTTATGTTCAGACACGTGAGACTTAAAACTAGGGATGTTCCAAGGTGACTCATTACAAAGTCGATTAAACGTAGAATTCAAAGTCTGATAAGTCGACTCGTCTAAAGGTAAGAAAATCTCAAAACTGTCAAAATTCACGGCAAATTGTTTTAACACAGCTCAAAACAGGATCCCAACATCTGTTTGTAAAATAAAAAAGTCAAATTGGTTTGTGGAGTGTGGAGTGTGGCTAACATTGGTAGTTTCTAGCACCACCAGCCTTTAGTTCTCCTCGCAGGTTAACTTCCACATGACTGTGCTGGTGACTCATGGCTGTGGTCGAGTGGTCATGTGCCCGTTTAACCTGACACGGCACAATCTTATCTCCTTAAGTAAAGAGCATTATGACAGTATGGCAGCCAGTGACAACAGCCCCGTCTAGTGGCGGACAGCTGCATTACAGCTCAGACACATCGATGGACTGGCATTGCGGGCCTGAAGTAATACAAACATAAATTATGAACGGATAAGTAATTCTGTGATGACATATTTGTTTAGTGGACTAATTGAGAACATCCCCAGTCAGAACAAGGTTCAGTTTTATTGCTTGTTGTTGACATTAGGAGTTGTGCCAAAGCCAAATCCTTCCATAAAAAGTCAAGTCATCTCCATTTGCCACAGTAAACCTCATTACCACTCAACCCCTTTGTTTATGTGTCCTGCATCTGGATCCTAAATTCACTGGTCGTAACAGTATGGGTGCTAATGCTATGTGATGCTCAGATGCTATTTTCTATTCTTCCAGTAACGCATCTCATCACTAAGTGTAAGTGTGATAAACCAACCTGAGTGTGATAAACAGTTTTAGAAATATGTCATCCTGCAATTAAACACTTTGTGCCAAAGTACAGCTCCCATCAGCTCCTACAGTGGTGCAATTTTTGGATTCTGTTAAAGGATTGTTTTGACATTGAAAGAAACAAATGATATGCAAATAGTCCGATATTTAATATGTAACAGTTTCCTCTACTAAAGCATTTAGCGGAGTTCACTGAATTGAATCAGAATGCATTCTGTTGTTCTTCAGAGGAATGCTGATATCTTTCTGGCCTCTCATTAAGTCTCCTTTGTTGCAGTATTGAATTTCATCACAAACGTTATTGACCTCAGCTTTGTGGAGCTCTCTATATGTTTACATAGATATTATAAGAACAGGGACAAGAAAAGGTTTGCATATTGAGAGCCTCAGTGACGACAATAAAGACGCTTGCGGTAGGTCTGTCATTCAGACATGTTTTTTGAATCTTGACTTTGTCCGATGTGCAGCACAGTCGGAAGTTTTTGCAGTGCTGGATGTTGTTTTCCATTACACGTGTTGTGCATTGCTTATCCACAGGATGCCACTCGTGGTCTGAATTGACCTTTGATATCAGAGCCTGTCATCATGAAATGTCTTTGTGAATCTTGCCCTGGCATGACAAAATATCTCCATGTTACACTATTCCCAGTTTGTAAGTGAAGGGAGAACAACAGTATGGACACTGTCTCCAAGTATAGTAATTATAAAACTTTCCATTGCTTTCTATTGTAAGGTGTACTTACCACAGGGACAGGCTTCTTTCCTTCAGCAAACTATACATTCATATATGTGTATCATGTCCGTTTTCACCACATAAAGACTGCTATTATTTTACTTCTTACCAATATTATTGTTATTACTCAGACAGTCCTCTGTGTGAGGTCCCAAGGTTATTTCACTGTCTGAGAACACGAAGGGTGCACAGAAGATGCAGAGAAGTTTCACAGTTTGACTTTATGGGATTGATATTCTTACAGATACAAACTAAATATGAACATTTGTTCGGCCAGGTATCATACAATCATTTAACAACATACTGCTGGCTTTCTGTTCGAGAACATATTGACTCTACATTGACTTAACACTATTTCTTCCTTTTTAAGCATGTTATGCCTCTATTACAGAGATAGGACAGCGGATAGAGTCGGTTATCAGGAGAGAGAGTGAGGAATGTCATATGGCATATAGGAGCCACAGGGCGGATTGACACCCAGGCCACCCACTTTGAGGATAATAGCCTCTTTTCATAGCCACCACTAGTCCACCAGGGCCCCAGTTTATTAAAGGTCTTTCTTTTAAAAAAACTCATATTGTTTTTTACTAAGACCGCCACAAACCTCCTTAAGGACTCACTGCAGGCTCAAATCAAAAGTTAAGAGGCAGAGTCATTTCAGTTAACATGCACACCTGCTCTACATGAAAATGTTCTCAGCATTTAATTTATGTAAACTATTAGCAGCATTAGGAGTCTGTCTACAGTTAAAGGCATGCCACTGAGAAGACTAAGTATCTGAGCTGCTGTTGTGTTTGAATCATACCTGTGCTCTCTGCAGATGTGTTTTCTCTGGACATGGTTTACCATCGTGTCTGCTCTGGTTTGGATAGCAGCACTGTAAGGGTTAAATTTGCAGTGTACATGCCTTTGGCACATTAATTAGAAAACAGAACAATAAATAATGTGTCATTAGTTATGCTGCTAAATTTTTGACGGCGACAAATCACCAAACTGTATTTTCACATCAGAAATATAAAACATGAAATTAAAGACCTATAACTGGTGCTTTTGATTCTTTGGTTGTGGAAATCTTTCGGCCTGGTACCCTTGTGCATTTGTTTTTCCTGCACTTAGAAGCACCAGTGGACATTCGATGTGTGGGCGGTGCAGTCTGGCACTTCTAGACTTTTCTTTAAATCTCAACAAACAGCGGCTCCTTAATGGCAGAATGAGTTGTGTTTCCCTTGTTGTGCAGGGACAGGAACTCTGGGCACATAAAGCTGATATACTTTATATTTACACCTGCTGTTGAAGCCTAAATCGCAAAATAGAGCTACAAGGAAGAAAACTCTGCAAAGAGTCCGACCTGTCAGACCCCACATGAAGTCTGGGTGGTATAAACTTTGTAGGGTACACAGGAAAAAAAAAAATCCAATCAAAACTGAGAAGCCAAATCTGAATTTGTCGCCTGGAGCAATTCTTCCAGTGTCAGCTCTTCAGCCTCCTGTGTCCGTTTGGTATCCTTTGGTTTAAAGTGATCACAGAACAGCCAGGTCGGTAAACAAGAGCATTCTGTGAGCAGTTCACTGACAGGATTTATGGATGCTCAAGTTCAATTTTTCCTATATGTTCCCTGTCGCCTTTTCAGAGTCTGAAAAGTTTCACACTCAGCACCTTTACATAGAAGTGTTAATTGGCTAAATGAAAGGGACTGCACCTAAATAAGCTTTTCAACAAGTGTACACATGTGAATGAATGAAATGCCATTTTTATATATCGGCATGCTTCATTTTGAGGGGAGACCGCACTCTGCAAAGACCATTTAGCCTGTGGGCACCGGTGTCAGAACCTCCGTTACACATTCATGTGTGTTTTTATTGATGTTTCCAGTTTGCATGAATACAGGTACAAAAAACAATGAAAACAAGAGAGATGAGGGAAAAAAGCTGCCACCAAATGTAGTCGATTGCAAGTTATATGCATGTCAGACATTACTCACATCCCCACCTTTTACGTAAATACTTAAACCCAGATAATAGAACATGTTAAAAGGAGATAATTGTAGTAATCATCTTGTCAGCTGCCCATTAAGTGTTCAGACTGTTCTGTTCGCAGGTCCAAAATGAAGTGAAAAACCTCACTTATTCACACCTGACTGTCTCTACAATAGCCTTAATCACAGAGCAAACTTGCCTGGCCTGTAATTACGACACTTTTATCTGATCGGCGAGATGCGCACTCATAGTTCTCTGTGTTTGGAAGGTAGAGTTTAGACAGAACCATATTAGAGCGTCCGCTGATGAATGCTGGGGAGAAACCACCTCCCTGGTGGCGCTTTACACAGAATTACAAACATGGCAAAGCAGCATGTGACAGGGCAACAGTTTGGCTAGTGGTGTGCGACCGAGTGAGACAAAATACAGCGAGATAGTAAATCACTGGCTGTGGCTCCTGGGCTGAGAGCACCAGCGGCAGTCACACCGTTGGGCTGCATCGGGGATGAGGCTCTGCATTGGCAGTGAGCTGAGAGTGCGTTTGAAGTGATGAATAGTGGAACCCAAACACACAACATATCTGGGCACATCCTGTCTCGCTTAGTATACAGCCAGGGTTTGCTTTGCTGGATGAAACAGATTCATCTTCTCAGCCCCGGAAGCGAAGCCCTTGTGTTTTTCTTCAGGTCCCGTGTTTTTAGCTCAAACACAAACACCGTCTGCACCTTTTCAGATTTGAAAATCTTGTGTTGTGAAAAAACAGCATGTGTAGACATGTGCTCCTGCAAGATGTAACACTTGGAATGATTGTTGAGTGATGCTCTGTTACTGTTTTGCAGTTTGGAATCCCTTTCTCTGCTTGGAACTTTTAATTTTGTTATCAACCTTTTTTACCAAAACATCAACAAATCAATCTACAAACAACAGCTTTAAACTGCTAAACCATTCTGCAATGCAGTACTTTATTGTACCTGGGAAGAAAAGCCTTTTTTGCGACTGGACGATGCCATAAATGAATAAAATTGTAAAGTTTTCCGCATTGTTGTTGTTGTTACACACATAGTGACCATGTCCTCGCACAGCAGTGTCAGACAGGAATGTTGTTGTAGAATAACTTGCATGCCTGAGATGAGTTAAGCCATCAGATTTATGTTTTGCCCTTCAAGAGTCCCTTTTTTTTTCAGTTTTCTATCCAAAACCTGCTAACATTTTGCTTCAGTCTGCACAGCCCTGCTGTTGTCCTGCATTCCCGAGGGACATTTAAAAAGGTAACACATCAAGGGGAAAGAACCAGAACAACAATGTTGACAGGCAATAAGAACATCTACCCAGCACAGTCCATAACTAAAACCAAATCTGTCCTGGAGCTGTAATTTGTGACACCAACCTAAAAAGAAAAAACAAAGCCTTCCAATTTGTTTTGAGATTCAGTCTGAATCTTTAAGTCTTCCCGGCTTCACTGGGGAGAGGAAAATTGCTGTTATAAATAAAAAAAAGCCCCACATCTCATGTCAATACATGGGATTCAGGGTTTGTACTCCTTGCTCTGCACCTCTTTGAAGACTTGAGAGTGAATGTAAAAGAGTACATTTTGCAGAACCTGTCACAAGGGATTAAACGGTATTGGAACATGATACACAAATATGACAAATACGTGATAACAGTGACAGAATGGAATTGGAAATGTTGTACTCAGTTTAGAAAATTCCTTTCATATCGCACCAATACCCACCCTGCTGTCAGTGTGATAGTTTCAGTTTTTTGGCTCTGCTTGGGAATATTACAAAAGAGCTCCGAGTTCCTTTGAGAAAGAAAAGTATCATTAATGTCAGTGTCCATTTCCAAGTAAGTGATGCTGCTCTGTCCTCACCCCATCACAAACACATTTACAATAACATGCATCTTTAAAATCTCACATCATGAACTAGAGCCCGACCGATTAATCGTCCAGCCAATAATATCGGCCGATATTAGCATATTCAGTGACTATCGTATCGACTTATTTTTATTGCAGATATGCACTTAATTTACTAGATTTATTTACAGGTCAAACATAATTTAATTTGTGTATCATTGGATTACACTCTTTGTGCTTGTCACTAACAGAGTGTACTATATGGATTACAAAAAGCATTAGCACTCTCCAGGTGGTCAAGAAGTGATACACGTACATGTGCAGTTACTTTCCAGTTGAGTGACCATCCTGTCTACGTTTTACTGTATATCTTTTACAGTCTTTGATAACTACATATGAGGGCTCAACACAATAAATATATATCTATATCAAGCTATCTCTACAGATCGAAACATCCTAGAAAAATATCGGCCGATATATCCGTATGAGATTTTTTTATCTCCCCAAATATCGATATCAGTAATAGCCCTAGAAATCACACATTGGTCGGGCCCTATTATGAATGTCATGTTTATTTCACTTTAATTAACTAGATCAATTCCTAATAATTGACATGATCTGATTGAAATGGCCTTTTATGAATTCTTTAACATTTATGTTTTTCTGGGTCAGTGTTGTCTTAAACATGATGTTGTGAATATTCTTAATGATGTTTAAAGGCTAACATCAAACTGTGGAAGGAAAGAACGAGGATGCTGACCCACTTATATAAAGCACAGACTTGGTTGATTCACATAATTGTCACAAACTTTGTTGAACAACATCAGCTCCGAGTTCTGCTCACTTTTAATGGGATGATGAATTGTGGACTGGCTTGTTATTTTAACAGCCATATGGCTGTCACTCAGGAATTAATTAATTTCATTTATCATTGGAAAGGTAGGCTTGCTCTAAACTGAAACAAATTGACTTCAGGATCCAGCAGACACAGAACTTTTAGATCACCCCTGCTCTTCTCCTCCTCAGCTTCTCTCCTTTCTGTCTGCACACACACATTTACATATATTTCTAACATTTCACACTTAATCACTGTGCAAGCCCTGCCTGTAGTCTGATGCACAGTTCATATGCTGCACAATATCCCCTGGGGATGACAGAGAGTTGTTTTATCATCAAAAATATGCTTTATCATTGGCACAAGTTTATGAATCTGAATAATCAGGTTTTAGGCATATCACTGTCAGGAATCAAAGAATCCTGTGTCCATCAGTTTCCCTGATTCAAAAAACAAATCTGAAACCCTCCCCTCATGGGGCATGTGTGAATCATGTACATTATCTTATTGCTCTGCAGTCTGCTCTCCTGGCTGCCTCATCAAACAATGCCATTATCCCAGATCATGTGCTACGTGGGTAGATAAGAACTAGTGAATTTTACAGCAGTTCTATACAGCCAGAGACAATAAATATTTCCCAGCAGCATTAAATCAGCTCCTCTCAACAGAACACTGTCTGCTTTGGTTTTACCTCATGTTTCAAGTCTTTGCAGCTTGGAGCCTCATCTCCCTTGTAAAGCACCTCTCACTCGTCCTCTGTGGAGTTTTCTGATGTCCTGCAGCACACATTACTGAACCGCACCGTGCATGTGAGGACTCCTTAAGAGATCCACATTCTAATTATGTAAATGAACATAGGTTACTTTATTTTGAGATTGAATGCTGATAGTGGACTTTCCATTTTTTGGTAAAACTTGATTCTGCCCGCTTGGAAGGTCATCCTCTTTTTTTATTTTTTCATTAAATGTCCGGCCTTGAGGTACGGCCGACCAAGTATAATCACTATTCTGCATTAATATGCTGATCAAATGCCGGGTTCCAGGCGTAGACGTGGCTTTTCATCCTCGCCTTCCTGCCCTCACATTTCCCATCAAATATTTAACATCAAATATGCACGAGCATCATCACTGCAGTTTGGGGCTCACTGTACCTGCTACAGGGTTACTTCCTCACATCACACGGAGAATTGTGCATCCTGACTGCGCATTTAAGCATGAAGGGATGGCTCTGTGGTTACGCCTGGCTGCAGACATCATCTACAATCTGTTTGGGTCAGGCTGTTATGCATTGTAGATGCACTATGCAGAGAGGAATTACCTCCTGCTGAAGAATGCTTAACACACACCCCATCATTCATTGTCCCTGCAAAAACAGGAAAAGTCCTACTGACCTTATATTTGGATCAAAATGGGACATATCTCTGCACCAGGAGATGCCACCAGTTGAGCTAATACACCTATCATGGTAAGCAGCAAGTTGTCTATCTTTCTCTATTGTTTTACTTTAGTTTTGTTTTTTTGAGGGAGCTTGAAAATAAAAACACTTTTCAGCAAGTAATCATGCATTGTCGGAAAAAACTATATCTTGCTGTCCTGTCCTGTAGTGATTCTGATGCAGTCAGAACAAGCGCATCATACCTCGCAGCATCACTGTCATACCCATAATCACAGTAAAGAAGGCCGCTTCCCGCTATCACTTCTTATAAGCACTGCGTGAAGAAAACTTTGCCAACCATGCCCAAACGGTTTAACACACACGGTTAAAAATGAGATAAAAAAAACACGTAAAAAAGCAACACACAATTCTAACCACAAGACATCATTATACATTACAAAACAAGACGGAAAACCGTCTCCAAGGCTCTCAAAGAATAATGCCAGTGCTCATTTTCATATTTCAAGTATTCTGACAGAACATGAGGTCTGATTCAAATAACAGTTACAAGCTCCAGTAAACCCGGCACTGTTCCGAGATTTGTACTTCACAAACTCCCTGCACACACAAATCTCTGAGCAGTGATAACCGTCATCCTGAAGGTCAAGATTTTCAATAGCCTGTCTTCAGAATCTGAGATAGCCAAGGTATGAGGAGATGGAGATAGAATAAGAAAAAAATGATTAGAGTGGAATCTGGCATTTTCTGGATGAATGCACTTTGGCACTCAGAGGCTGATTGTGAGTGACACTCCATGACCAGTCCCAGGCTTTCTGAGCATCTGTGCTGTCACAGACAGAGAGGGAGGGGTGGGGGTGGAAGGGGGTCTAGGTTGTGTTATCATGTGGCTGTTATTCTCGAGCTGTATAACTTACAGCAAGATTACATTGGACAACAGTATACAGAGAGAATAAAGTAATGTTGGCATTCCTTCCTTTCCTCACAGAAGTCTTGTCAGGTGATTTAACCCACCCCTGGCAGCCATGTTGGATCTCCTTAGCGCTCAGTTTCAGTGGGTTTTAACAGCTGATTTTAATGTCACAGGATGAAATGCCTCATCCAGTCTTAATACAAGTGAGCCTGTCGCCCTGCTTTCAACTGGGCCCTCATTAGCCATTCATTGTATGAATGCACTCAATAAAGTGAGTCTGTGTTTCTCATCTCCCTCCCGCTCTGTGGCTCACCCACTCACGTCCTTCCTCCCGCTGCCACGACGCTGGTATATTACTGTAGCTGTCTTGTTTCAGTGGGAAATTGTCATTCCAGTTCTCTATTATATTCAATGCTTTGCCTGTTTGTAGGCGCTTGAATTGTGTTTCGGTTGCTGGTGTCAATGACCTCCGGGTTGATGCCTGTTGCCACGGCCGCGGCTTGAGCTTGAAACGCTCTGATCCTCTTCAGTGTTTTCAGAAGCAGCCTGAGCAGTTTGTACTAGGTGTGTACCGGTACACAGAGGTTACACAGTTCGGTTCATATCCGTTTTGGGGTCACGGTTCGGTACAGCTTCAGTGCGACAGGAATAAAAGCAACAAAAAGTCCCAGAGTCCCAAGTCTTATTTAATTTGAACTGACAGTAGTGCAAGTTCCAGTTGGTTGTTGATCCTGTGAATGTTGAAAATACACACCTGCTTTTTAAAATCAGTGGGATAAGTTGTTGAACACTTGTTTTTCGCTCCATATGGCACCTCTCTGTGATGCAGCCTAATATTCATGTGTTGGAGTGTGGGTACTGCCATGAGTGACTATTTACTCCACTCAGAAATATTAGTCGTATGGCTGCGCTGCATGCACCGAACCGTGACATCCAATCCGCGGCGGTAGGGGCAAATACATATTATGTCACACCCCTGGTATGTGCGCCTCACAGCGTGGGAGCGTGCATTCTCAATATTAATATGGTTTCTTGAATTAACATCATTATTTTTCCCCATTGTGGTTCATTGTTTGTCTGATCAGCTCCCTCACGTTATTGCAGATTTTCAGCAACTTCTTTCTGTTGAGTTAAATCTGATATCTTATCAGCTCAAGTGGATTTTCTATTTCTTTACTTTAATTTTTGTTTCTGGTTTTTTATCCCTTTGGTAATCTGCAACTCGATGTTTTTTGGCAGCATTTATCATTTGTTTGTTTAACTGAATATGCAAATTGTTATCTGCCAACTACATACATTTGGTCGATTCTGTGTTTGTATATTGTTTTCTTTTTATGAGTACAGCCTCACTGATTGCCCTTTCTTGTACTTCCAGTTGCTGAGAGTTAAAGGTGATTCTGCTGGTGTACCCCCCCTGGTGTGCTGGTCATCCCTCGCTCTTGATTTTACTTCACCGTGGTGTGTGTGTGATTGTGACTGTCACCTGTGATTAAAGTGATTTTCCCTGGGATCCCTCTCACCCCTCGACGTCCCATCTTACCGCCGGTAAGCCTCTCTCCCTCATGTCCCCATGTGAATATTTGTATTGAATCTCAACATTGTTGAACAAACCTTAGTGCCTTGTTAATGGTACGGTCTGTTCTAGATCCTTCCCTGGGTAATAATCGAGGTGGCTTTGTCTGGTTTCTTCTGGTTACGTATTAAGGTTATACCGCCACCTAATATTAATCAATCCCAAAACACACGCCGAGCATCACATAAACAAAGCGTCAACTTTGATATCTTAACTGATTTCATTAGACATGACAAAATTAATTTGTTGCTAACTCATTGGATTGATTTTGTGTTAGCATGATGTCAGCGTGTGTCATTTGTCTGCTAACATCACTTTCTCCGTCCTAACACATCAGATTTTCCCACACGGCAATTAGGGCTGCCAATTTGAAATAAACACTAGATAATTGTGCCCTAATTAAAGGAATTGTGCTCAGTGAAGAAACTCCTCATCCCCCTTAAGCCTGACTGATAAGTTACATAATTTACCACATGGCACTTATTTTCCATTTAACCTAAACACCATCGCCACCTTCAACAGACACAATCGCTGTTTGTGCAAGCTATATTCAACACCGATATTACGTACCTGACAACAACTCGACTGTGTAGATGGATGGACATCAAGATCCAGGACGGCAATGTGCTTGATAAACAAAGCTTACAGCAGACAGACTTACCAATGAAGCAAAGAGGAGGCAATATTAGCAACGGTTTGTTTTGGATCATGACTTTATGTTTGATGGTCAACACTGACTAACTCCAACAATGAGCATTTAGGAACCACACAACATAACAACATGTTCCCGATCTTGTGACTTCTGTTTCACATCTGTGGACATGACTTAAACATATCCTAGGCTTGCTGGGGTAACCAGTGTTACCTGTGTTTCACTGCTTTCAGTCCAATCCCTGTGACTTGATGACTCCATCGTTTGCCCATCTCATCTTTTTTAGAGTGTGTTATCATTGCGTCATTTGATAATGGACTCTTCGGTTTTGTATTAATCGTGTAGTTTTCAGTACTGCAGCAGCAGAGTTTCAGCACATGCAGTAGGGGAAAGATTTCACGTATGAAGTGAGGTAGACAGAAGATTAAATGAAGCCCCTGTGGAAGTGCAAAAAGATGTAGATATGAATTCATAAGCTGCCACTTCATTAGAAGTGAACAGGCAGTGACAACATATTACTCTGGTCTAATAAACTGAGCACAAAGTTACTTATACTTATTACATTCATAGACAATGACATTGTTAATATTAATGGACAAAGCCTGAGTGGCATCAGCCATCTGTTACAGCAGGGGGATCTGGAGGCTCGTCATCAGCAGACGCCATGTTGGATGTCCTGTCACAGCCTCATCATGTTACACCCCACCCAGATATATATATACAGTTTGTTACAATTCACTTGGCATATGCTTTTATCCAAAGTGACGTACATCAGAGAGTAAGTAATCCATTCATACACCAGCAGGTTCAATGCGGGGTTAAGTGTCTTGCCCAAGGACACATTGGACATGTTGCTCGGCTGGGGATTGAACTCTCGACCTTCCGGTTGAGAGGCGACGACTCTACCAACTGAGCCACGGTCGCCCTATATGTATTTTTTTTTATTAAATAATAAAAAAGAGATCATATTTATCTGACTGCTTGTAGCCATGTGCAGTATTATAAAGAACTGAGGATGCACCGTGATATCTAATCGTTGACAGGATAGTCATCATCCAATCGAATCATAAGACCAGTGAAGCTGCACAGCGCTTGAAAGATTGCTAACCAATGAATCTTCTTCATGTGCTGAAAATCTTTATTTCTTCTTCTAAATGTAAAAATGTTCTGTAATCGCTAAAAAAAAATTTGTCCACTCTGCAGAAAATTAGATTAAAACATTCGGTCTCCAAAGATACAATATTATCATTGAACTACAGCTCCCATGAGTCTGTAAGGCGGAGTGGTACAGTGTCCGCCTGCTCCGAGCACTACCTGTCTTATATCTTTCATCAGTTGATGGACAGGAATTGTACATGGCAGCACTCTTTTGGTTTTGGTTTTTTTTGCTCTAGTTGTTTGGACAGATTTTCAGTGCACCTCCATGATGTTGTCAGATGTGCCTGCCTTGAGATTTATGATGCAATCGCACAGCCTCTAAGAAAAATAAGAGCACGGTGAAGACTGAAGACATCATTTAGCTTAAATTCCTGCACCTTTGGATCCAATCAGAGAAAGTAATCATGAAATGTCTAAATATATCAACCTTTTTACTCATCAAAGAAGTATAGATGGCCTCTGCTGCTTCATTGTGGTCTGTGCAGATATATCTGAAAGTGATCTGACTGGGGTGCACATAAGCTGCTATTGTAGCCTTCTGCAAGAAACAAAGGTTCTGTGTGGCTGGGAGAAGCAGTTAGGCGGCTTTTGTTCTCTCTGCAAAGCTCCTGTTGGCTTGACCTAAGTCAGGGTGACATGTTCACCTCCTATCCTCAGTACCTATTTCTGGATGACTATAACGTACTCTGACATCGCTAGGGGCAGCACTTCCTCTGTATTACTCACAATACAAAATCTCACTAATGTATTTTGGCTGTTATTTATCTCAAGCAAAAAATAGAATAACATTTCAGTGGAGTAAAAAAAAGAAATAGAATGGGCTACTGATGGTATAGGGTGTAGGAAAGCTTTTAAACAGTATAGCAGTTTAAAGTTGAATGAATTTGTTCATATTTGGCACCAAGAGAATCGTTTTTTGCACAGCAAAAAGCAACACTCTTAAAAACATCACTAAATTAGAAGCATGTTTAAAGTATTATTCATTTGGGATAAGATTTAAAATCTTCCACTAAATTAGAAGCATGTTTAAAGTATTATTCATTTGGGATAAGATTTAAAATCTTCCCAAAAAATATCACAGAAAACTAAAATGTTCTTTCACTAGCACAGACTAAAAATAGACGCGAGTCTCCCTCCACAGCCACAAGAAATCATGTCACAAATGCACTGAAGGAGAAACCAGGGTACGCTTGTTTACGATGGGTTGTTTGCACACTCACATGGGCATTTGTGCTTCATGTACCGAGGCTTCAAATGCTCAAGGATCTCCATCGCACATGGACATGTACAAGCGCTTTTTAAAACAGGTTCATTGTTTGTGCTGGATCACAAGCTCGCTGTCTCGCACCCTCATGCAACATTTTATTTTTGTCAAATGAAGACATTACATGGCATCCAATCCCAGGAAAGGCCGTTTGTTTCAGCTTTTAAAGAAAAGAATGCATTTCCCAAAATGATTCCAAATCTTCTACATCTCATGAAGCTAGTTGAAATGAATCCGTAAATGATGAATCATTATTTTTAAGAACTTTGGGCATGCTGAAGAGTTGCTTATTCTTCATCAATGTGAATATTCTAGAAATATGAAGTGGTCTTTACTACATGGACAAGTCTAAATGCAGCAAGGAGAGGTTAGAAAAAAGGAAGTCAACTCCAAACTCATTTTAATCAACCTTTTCTCCCCTCACATAATAGGCTACATTTTCATACCTAGTCCATCAGGATAATCACCTTTTGGTGTCTCACGGTGCAATCACTCTGACTCTGTATCAAAATTTCCAATCGGAGAAGGCAGCACAAAGAAGCCTTTCATGAGTCTGATTGAGGGAGAGGATTCTGGCGACACGACCCATTTTAATAAAATATGCTCCAAGATTAAAACCAGCTTTCGCCATTTGAAAAGGAAACAGGGTGGAATGTCAACAATCAGAGGTGCCTTCAGTGCGGTTTGCTTTGGATTTTGGTTGAATCTTCAGCAGCAGAGGAAAATTAAAGAGGGCTGCAGATATCGTGCACCAAAGGCGCAGTCACTTACACTCAAGGCTGTGATGTTGTAGCGCTGCCTGCTCCGCCGCCAACAGCATCCAGGATGATTTTATTTTTTAATGTCCTCTATCTCAGAACCACAAGCAACACTAGAATATATTGCCAATCAAGGTAGCTGAAACGTAAACTGCGAGCCAATAAATCTGCCTGTAACTGGGAGCAAAGCAAACAGGATTTCAGGGTTGTGAAACTCACAGCGTGTTCTATAATGTTGACTCAACTATGGCGATGCAGGGAAAGCAAACAAATTGTCAAATCAAGTGTCATTTTTATGTGATTGAGTAAACAGAACTCATGCTATCATTTGGAAAAAAACAAAAAAAAAGCTGTGTTTCTGTGTTTAGAGTTCTGCTGCATTTGCGAGCCCAAACGTGTAGTGCCTGGCGAGATGCAGTCAGATCCTGAGCGCGGCTGAGAGCTCAGTTCTATTTATAATGCACAGGGCACTCGCCTGTCCTCATGAATAAACCTTACTGGGATGAATGCTTCCCACTGGGACTACAATATGGGAGCGAATAGGAGGGTAATGTCCGCACTTCCATCACACCGAGACAGAATACATCAACAAGTTCAGCAAGTAAGGAAATTAATAAATTCAATAATAAGAGCAGGATACCGTCAGGCTGTAGAGCATCTACCAACAAGACGTTTTCTCTCAGTCCTTGGTGTTGTTTCTAAACCAGTTTGTGAGTTACCGGTAATTAAAAGAAAAAAACTGTAATGAATGAATGAAACAAAGTAAGTAGCTGTTACTTAAAATGCTCTTAAACAAAAGTTTATGTGAAATGGTTCTCACACCTATTTCACACAGATCTTAGCCATAAGGATGTACTACACGTTTACGGGTCGCTATCAAAAATACATGCTCGTGTTTAAGATTTATTAGGCTGTGGGATTTAAATCTGTGATCCCCGAGCATAAGTATACTCTTTATTCTGCAAGTGACAGAGTTTACTGGACTTATTAACTCAACTAGTCTCAGGTCATTTGACATACAAAACCTGTTCAAGCTCCTGTTAGGGGTTTTTAGCTGCTTATGAAACACGTAATTATTTATATTGTTGACACTATGTGACCCTTCAAAAACAAACAAGGTCATAAGTGACAAAATGAATGATGTCTATTTTCTTGTGAACACTGGTGTCAGGAGAGAGTTACAGCATGCAGTTTACTTTTCTTCGCAAAGATATGAGTGATACGTTTGACTGTCTTTGTAGGTTCTCAGTCATGTTTGACTGTTGACATTTTTTT
Source organism: Labrus bergylta (assembly GCF_963930695.1). NCBI lineage: Eukaryota > Metazoa > Chordata > Actinopteri > Labriformes > Labridae > Labrus > Labrus bergylta. The sequence goes on from NC_089205.1 coordinate 25,106,544, forward strand.
TAATCAGCAAACAATGGTCCCGCATGGACAGGACAAGATCAACGAGTAGATAAAAGGTACCCAATGTTGCCAAAATCAACACAAACCCGAAGTTTCTCACAGGAGCTTTTAAAGGTATATGATGCTGTTTTCATAGTAGATGTTGCACTTCATCACCAGTCTATTGTTTGGAAAGAGCACAGTGCTGAGAACAGCAGATTCAGAGGGACTTTGACTTCAGTTGCTTTCTCTTTAATTTTTAGGAAGTCATCATTCTCAACAACATTTTAGTTAAAATAGATTTGATATCTACTGTATTTTAAAATGTCACATATATCGATCAATGGGTAAATGCTTGATAAACATTACAGTAAAGACTCTAAAAGCAGACAGTTGTCGGTGTCGACAGCCAGCCAGATGATTTGTTTCTGTTCCAAACTTTGCCCAGTTGAGATCGAAGTACACTAACAATTTAGTACAGCTACCAGGCCAAAGATTTCTACATAGCTTCCAGCTCTTATGGCACAGTTGCTCTTGGCTCAGAATGTGGACTGAATCCAACTTACTCTGATGTGCACATTCATCTGCAGTCCTGATGTTGTGGCTGGGTGAGAACTGAGCCAATCAAACTGATGACCATAATATCTCCTAGCATTTTTTCTTAAGACAAATGATGCCAGAAGAGTTGACAACAATTTTTTTTTCCACAAATAATACAATCCCAGCTCCTCTCTTAAGGTCCCTGTTACAAAATCCTACATAACAGTGTTTACAAAATATTTGATTTCATACACCTTTCCATAGCTTGAATAGCTTGGGATGGGAAATCACAAACCTTTCCATGATACTGACATTTCACATTGGTTATGTTTGGAAACACGTACATCAAGAAAACAGAACAAGCATGCCCATGCATACATTCCACCCATAGCCGGAAATAGTACAACATTTTATAACTTTAATTATAAGCAGCAGACTTTAATGATTTAATAATCACTAAGTGTTTCTCAACAAAATCTCTCTCTTAGAATGTGTGTGATCCCTGAAATGCATCTTAACTAATTAACCAATCTTTGTAGATGTAAATAAATGGCCCTTTAAATCAGACCCATAAAAGACTTGAGAAGGGTTGACATTGTAACCGAGTTTTAAAGAAGGATACCACACTAGTAAATTAAATCAAGTATGGACAACTGTTATAATAACATGGCAAACAACAATGAGTTCCTAGAAACAAAAAAATGGGTAATCTCTCATTTTTAATTGCCAAAAAATTCTTCTACTCAATGTCTACATGGCAGAAAACGTTGCCAATGTATTTGTGCCATTTAGATCGTGTCCCCTTCTTTGCCTTAACTTGACTTACACATCTTTATGAGATACCAAAAGAAATATCTGTATTCACTGACTGTGAATTTGAATGAACCACCGTTGCATTATCTCTCACTGGCGTCAACTGTGGGATAAAGTTTGACTAAAGATCTGTAGTTGTTTATTAAGCTTTGGTAGACTACTTTACAATACCAGTGCTTAACAGTTTGAAATTATCCTCATTCAAACAAAGTGTCCTTAAAAAAACATGTGGTATCAAAAAGTATTGAACATTTTGACTGCTGACGGCCTTACACTTTCAAGTCCTGCTATCCCTAAACTCAGGCTGATAGTGAATGGACCTTCAACAAAAAACAGAATGAGTTTCAGAAAGTGAGCTTTAGAGCTGTACTGATTGCATCTATCTGCAGGGAAGTTGGTGAAAAGGTTACAGAAGGCGATGAGTACTCGATCGTGACCTGCTGTATTCTGTACATTACATTCTATATGAGGTTCAACCATGTGAGGATGCTGAGTCAGACTTAGACACCCTGTCCCATGACTTAGACTTTTTGACTTGGGAGGGAGACGTTTCTTTAGAGACATCTTTCTGTGACTGGGCTGTAAACTTAGAGTCTCTTTCATTAGTCCCCTGACTGTTCTTCATAATCTCTTTTGGATTTATATATTCACATGAACATAAATAATACTTTGCCAGGCAGTGTTTATTCATGCTGCTCAAGCCTCTGATCTGCAATGCTTTTTGCAAAGTCATTCTTTAATTATTTATTTTGACAAGCTAAAAAAAATGATTTACTGTTGTTATGTTGCTTTTTGTGAAGCAGCAGGCACTCTACTATACGTTAACAAATGCTGTATATGTTGCTATTTGCTGTTTGATAACTGTGGCTGTGTCAGTCACAAATAGTTCTATATGATCCATTTGTAAAGAATATTAACAGTACGACAGCTACAACTGGACAACAGTCTAATACTGTTGTGTTAAACACAGAGGGCCAGATCAGCTCCATGTGTGTCTGTGTATGCTGTATCTGCTCTGTGGATCCAGGTGTACATCCGGCCATAGGAAACACAACTATGTGGCCTCAATTTTTGTCTCTACTTAAAATGGATTCCAGAAAGAGTTTCAGTTTAAGTTAGGGATATTCCTTGCAACTAATTTCCATGTTGATTAAACACAAACACAAAAAGGCACACACACAAAAACAGGCAAAACTGAGCACAATTTATGAAACACTGGTAAACACGGAATCACAGCGCCTGCTGGTAAACAGTGTAAAATTTGTTTGCTGATTGTCGTCAAGGTAAGCAGCGCTAGCACCACTGGGCTCTCAGGTTAACATCCACATGCTACATGTAATATACCAGTTTGACAAAGCATTTACATCTTACAACCATTTTCTAGTTTAAAACTCCAAACCGATCCACGCTACAAGATGTCATATGTTCACCATGCAGGTTTACATCAGGGTAATAGAGCATCATGGCAGTATGGAAGTACAGTCATGGCTAGTGGTGGGCGGGTTTGTTTGACGGCATTGCGGGCCTGAATTAATAACCAACTATGTACTTCTGGTGCCAACCAGTGAGTGTGATGGTTTAGGGGGAAAATTATTAATCAGCTCAATGCACAAATCCCTAGTTTAAATCAGCTCACATATTATCTGTGTTTATCATATGGTCAGACGAAGGGTTCAGTGAAGCACTAAGATTAACGGTTCAAACATCCAGCTTTAGAAACCGAAACAGCAAAACATGGAAAATACAAATCATTTCAAAAATATGAGAACCATCCCGACTTTTATAGAACTGATTAAAGGTGTAGAATGGTGTAAAAACACATTTGCAACATGATGAGTGATTGAGATGAAGGGCTTCTGTGAGGGTAGGAAATACAAACATTGGAAAGCTATGACTTAAATGTTCTGCAACAAGTGTTTGCCTTCTTCGCAGTACGTCTTTAAGTTTGACTCGTCGATGTTCGATTTCTTTATGAACCGTGCCGTGAGCCGAGTGAAAGCAATAGAAGGACACTGTTCTGCGTTGTGATTTAAACATGTAGTGACCTCTGGGTGGGTATCTGCATCGTAGCAGAAGAGTGATGACTGAAGCATGCAAGCAGCATGATTCAGGAGCATACTGTGACTCCAGCCATGAACTGAATATCCTGTTTTTGTATTGTTAGTTTATGATAGGAGTGTTTCTCTGTGACATATTATACAGTACTCAGTACTCACAGCCAGTGTCCTGCTTCCGTTGGCAGATATGTGCAACATGTGTGAAAACACTCTTGAGTAACTCTTAGTGCAGCCTGCCTGAGAGTCTTCTAAAAGTCCTTTGAAATAACAGAAAAGGCCGACATGATTGATACCAACGCAGTGCAGTTTTTCTTTTTTGGGGGGCCGAGAAAAATGTCTGTCAAATCTCACCAGCACGTCACCTTCTCTTCATATTTAATACACCAGCAGCCCCAATTTACTTTTTAATACCCATCCCCGACAAGAACAAAACAGGCGGCTGCATTTGTAAACAACTGTCTCTGTTTTCTCCAACTCACTGCCTTGATGTGACCCTAAGGTGATGCCAGTGGGATTGACAACACGCTCCTGCAGGGTTTTTGGATTTGGAATAAATCATGGAGATAGGCCCTACCCTCTCGCTGCTGTGCTGCAGGACACTAATATATCTCCCATATAGCTCAATGCCCCAGTCACTCCGTTCAGATGAGAAAAACGACAAGGTGCCTTGGGGGAAATGAATTGCATGCATGCAATTTACTAATACATGGGAGAAATAACACCTCGTAAATGTGGGCAGGTAAGGGGGAGACTGTTCAGATACGACAACGATTAATTCATTCCCATCAACTCTCTGCTTATAATAAACAATGAAGGTGCGAGGCATCCCGCGCGTAAATCAGAGCACATCATGTCAGAACAGAAACCAATCAGAGACACAACAAAGACACAAGATGTCTGATGACATGCTTTGGGATCAAAAAGCCATGAACTGTGAAAAGCGATAATAAGGTCAGCGATAGGTGAAACTCACATGATGCTGAAACAACAAGGTAACCAGCAGTTCCTTATATTTATATCACTTCAGAAGTGGATTAACTGGGTTCAGAACTGCTGTTTAATTTAACGATTTCAAACAGCAGCGTTTAAATTACTATTCAGAGCTGCAGCAAATAGGCCTGAAATGTGTTGTCGTTTTAAGTTCTCATGCATACGAAAATTAACCCTTAATTTTTTTGTGTGTTATGTTTGATTAGGTTTTGCCAGAAACGGTCGCAGCAGGGGACTGCATATTACATTACACCCAGCTTAATGCAAACGCGGCTGGCAGATTATCCAATGGCTGCATCACATCTTATTTCACGGCTAAATAAAGGATCAAGCACACATTAGAGACTACTCCAGTGTTTAATCAAGTTACAACTTGACATTCTTTGCAGACATGACATAATAAAATGTTTCATTTCAAGTGCTTGTTAAGTATTTATGCCACAAATCACATGACCTCTCAAAATATCTCTGCCTTTTTCATATTTTATGCCTCCTGCCTAATTTAAAGGAAAGAATTAGAGCATAAAATTACTTGGCTCTCCACGGGGGAGGAGCAGCGGACGCGCACGCACACACACACACACACGAACATACACATGACATTAAGTGCTATCCTACGTCTCACCCCGAGCTCATGCCAACAAAAGAGAGATTTCCTTTATTCCAGGATGCAAAAATGTTCGACTTCAAGCCCCCGCTTACATCATGAAAGTCCAGTTTTTTTTCCTGGCATGTCAGTTCACTTTCATGTGTGAAGATATTCAGCAGCAACAGATGCCAACACATCCACATTCAAAGGCAAACATGCAGAGTGTGTGTGTGTGTGTGTGTGTGTGTGTGTGTGTGTGTGTGTGGGGGGGGGGGGGGGGGTGAAGGATTACATGTGACAGAATCACAATAACCTGATTAATTCAGATGTAATCTGCTGCCAAAATGGAGTAGATCAAGCTCAGTGTGGAAATATCAAAATCATCATTCAGTGCATTTAACATGTAGAAATAGAATAATTAATTATCAGACCAACACACAAAAAGAACACTATAAATAAAATCATAAATTATACGAAAATGTCCATCATAGCTCACATAAAACTGTTGACTCGTTGACCCTAAAGTGACAGGAATCAGATTATACGGCAACTCTGAGATGTCCAGTGAATTATGTTTATCAATTTATGTAGGCTGCGCCGCCTGAAACCAGATTAACTGCATCTGAGTCATTTTGAATGTGGGTTATTTTCAGTTTGGCACGCACAATTAACGAAAATAAACTGAAATCAGCCTTCAAAGCTCTGCTGCCTTTAACATTTAATGGAATTAATACAGCTGCACCAGTTGTTCTTTTTTACATTACGCCAGAATAACTTGCTCAGAAAAAATAGTCCAGAGTTGAAACGGAGAGCGACGACTCCCTGTGACCACTGTGGCTGCAGATAATACTCCAAAGTATCTCGCAGCACAGAGAGCACACCAAGGGTGAGTCGCTCTGGGGAGTTTGAGACGCATTAGTTTAGGGAGTCTTGACATTGCTTGAATATGAAAAAAAAAAAGAAAGAAGAAAGTCTGAAACTCATCCTACATGCATGTTATTCATAATACTCCTGAAAACAATCTACATTGTGATGCATCATTAATTCACAGCAAATACAAATAATATGCACAACAGCAACAACAACATTGTAGATGTTTTCTTTTTTTTAAGGGAGGCTTCAAAATGTATTACACATGAAATACAGGTTACAAATGTAACAAGTGGAAATGTTTCTGCAAGCTGTGCGTGCAGCAGATAAAGCACTAATTAATTTTCTAAATAGTATAAATGATCAAATGCTGCGGCTTGTCTGCTCATTGAACAACTAATATTGATATGTGTGTAACTTTATTTAACCAGACTATAAATGAGGACACTTCCCTCTTCAGTGCATCAGCCTGCAGTGGGAAAAGATAAAGAGAGATACATTTACACTGACAGACCAACCAGCGCGCTTATTTATATATATACATCCTCACACACAGGCACACACACACACACACACACACACACACACACACACACACATTTGTCCTGTATATACACTGTAATCACCCCTGTGCAATGACAGCCTTATAGTCCCAATGACAAATGATACATTTGCTGCATGATATGTTGTAGCTCCGTAATCTTAATCTCACTTTTTCAGGCACAAGACACGACTGCAACTAGCACACTGCACAGAGCGTGCACGAGGAACGATGCCTTTATTATAGATACAGGAAAAAAAAATAAAAATACATATACTGAGTGCCTCATTGCTACTCCTTTGAAGGAATAAAGGTTCAGTATTTATGAGAGAGACAGACAAGCTCCTGTGGTACTAAAATAAACTGAGTTGTGCGTATCCTTTTCTTCCCCTTGCTAAGAATTTAATGTCAGAGCTATTGAAGCTGAACACACCCAAACACACTCTCATGGCAGTTACTGTATACGCTGTGGCATTTATATGTAAAAAAGTATATATCGAGCAAAGGCATTGACCTCTACAAGAGGAGTCACTTCTCAGCCTCCAGAGGGTCTACAGCCCGATCTCACAGCGGCGTAACAGGATGTAAAACATGCATGAGTAGGTTGTAGCATCATGGGGAGTGTTAGCTAGGCCAGCCTTGACATCTCTTATATAATGCTAATGGGAAGCGCTGCGGCGGGATCTAACCGGCCTCTTGCTGTCTGGAGGTGATTCCACAGCAGCTATTCCAACCAAAATTATTCCTTTTTAGCTCCCCTGTAATTCTGCCTTGTCTGTGATTCTTTTATTATTCTGTTTTAGCATGAATAAAATGAGCGCCCCGGCTGCCTGGAATCAACTTAAATGCACTGCCTTGCCCACACCAGATGCACATAGTGCTCATTGCTCAGTCAGTCATTTCAAATGTAGGAAATTCATTACACATGCATCATTGGTTTTAAGCTGCATTTGCATTGTGTGGAGCCTTAGGTGTTGACTTTGTTGGGGTAAAAAAAGAGCTGTGTTTTCACTGGCAAACAAACTCCAGCTAAAGCAGACACTAAGCACTTTGTTTTCTTACTTTCTGTGAGGCTTTGATGATAATAACTTTATCTCTCAGGAGTTACAACAAGCAAGTTGTAACTCATAAGTGATAAATGACATTTCACACTATACAGACTTTGATTGTCTTACACCAGTTTACTCAGAATGATTTGATTTATTTCCAGAGCTTGAACAATGATGCTACGTTGAGCATACGTTTTTAGAAATCAAAGAAACAAAAGCAAATATTTGTAGTTTCCTTTTTTTTCCGAGTGGGTTCTGAACATGTTCTTCTTGTAAACACTGCAGGTTGTGTTTAGATGCATGCTCTGCTGGATCCACACAGCGTCAGGTCGTGGGCTGTAGTGCCTTCATTTTAAAGTCAAATGTGCCACAGCCTACAGCTGCACTTCTCAACCTGTCTGGCTTGAATCCCCCAAAATCAAAGCGACAGCCAGCATTCGGTGCTATACAATGAATTAATTTGCTCCCACCGAGCTGCTTTATCTGAAGAAAGCCAGGGAAAGAAAAATCTAAGGCTCTGGGTTGTTGAAAAGGGGACTCTCATTACCAAGAGGTGAGACACACAATTAGAAATGTGTATTTTCCATCTCTAACCTGTGGTGCTGTTGGGTTTACACAGTGTTGTGTCAGAGCGCTTCCTGAGCTCTTATCAGGACTCCCAGACTTTATTTGCAGCAAAGCATTAATCATGTCCCAGCACCTGCAAATTACTTTAAAAACATTGATCTGAAACTTTAAATCCCAAACTTAACCAACAAGTCTACACCCTGAGAGCTGCTGGAGCCCGACGGAGGCTTAAATCACGAGTGTTGAAGGGCTGTTATGAAGCTGATTGACTCTCTGTTATGTTTTCCATTCTTTCATCAGTGTGACTCTCATTTCCTGATTACATCCACACAAGATTAATTCACATTTTATTTGCAGCAGACGTTGCTGATGTGACTCGGCGTGGTCATGACCTTCCCTCTCAGCAGACTGGCTCGGTGGTAAACAGGAGACTTATCCTTTAACAGGTTGAAGCCTATGCGACAGCAAGCGACTGAAGTGCCCTTGAGCAAGACACTGCAACAGCTTCTGGCTGTGCTGCTCTGCATCTGCAACAACACTGTGACCTCTGTGCAAAGGCTTTTTTTTTCTGAATCAGGAATGTGAAAACCTCATATGCATAAAAGAAAATGTAAACAGTGACGTCTTTCCTCTCTGATAACACAGAAATGTTTGTCACTGAGCTGAATTTATGTGAAAGACTCATTCTCTGATAAGAAAAAGTCTCAGTAAAAAATGTGGAAATGCACTCGACTGTTGCAATGATTAGTCTAAGTGCTAATCAATGTCAGGCGTAATTACTGAATGTTGCAATGTGTTGCTCGGCGGCTTGATAAACTGTTTTCCTATCTCCCCCACACCCATCACATTATATTTTGTTGCTCAGGGAGGACATAAAAAAAAAAAAACTGGGCTGTTCCCCACCAGAGGGGAGAGGACGGTCTCCAGGGAGGCTTTGCGACAGACGTGATTATCATCCATCTGTTCAATTAACTGTCAGCTTTCTCAGAAAATGAATGGAAAGGGCGCAAAAAATGAAGTACATTGATAAAGTCTGTAGACAAATTGAAACAGTGGCCTCATGCATTTGAAAGCGTGGAGTATGAAAATGGACACATACAATTCAAAGGGATAAAAAGAGGAAGGATTTAGCTAATTTCCGACAAGGGCCTCACAAAATATGCATAATATCGATATCTGGCCTATCTGTCAAGTGATAAGGATAATGAGCTTTTCTTCTTCCTCTGCTGGATTCAAGGAAATCACATTCTCCAGGTTACAGATGTAAGTCTCATTATCTGACCCGACTTTCTTCACTTCAATTCCCACAGTCTTTGCTCACTAAGCGCATCAGGCTGATTAAAGAACTTTTTCTAGGAGACTAAGCCTGTTTTATGCGCCAGTCCCGCCTTATCACAGCACAAGCACATCCCTGTGCTCCGGCGGCCAAACAGATAGAGACGCCCACACGTCCTAAACCTGGGTTTACCTCTGACAGCAGCTCAACACCTTCTTCCATTTTCTCAGGTTCACTCTCTTTCAAAATGCATCTCACACACACACACACAAACAAACACACACACACACACACACACACACAGAGTGAACCCATCAAAGCCTCTGTGCAGTGAACTGTGCAGCTTATTGACAGGCTGTGCCCAACAGAATCACACATCATCTTTAAAGGATGTTTTGGTTTCTTATCATTTCTTTCATATAATAAAATGTAACACTAGATCGAAATAATTACCATACCAGTCTTTCATCACACACAAAAATGTAAAAACCTTCACTCCCATACATGAGGACTAACTTCTGTTACTTCACTATCATTAGGATTTGCGTCATTTGTTTTTTCTTGAATTTTGAACAGGAAGAAAATAAAACTCTTAAATTATAGCATTCTGAACTAATCTTAAAACCATTTGTTGACAATGTTGCAAAGGTTTTTTTTTTTTAATAATGATGACAGATTTCCAAGAATTCAAGAATTCAATTATACATATTTTGTTACTATAGCAACAAAACAATTATTGGGTAATTTATAATCTTTTATTACCAAAAAAGGACAGTCTAAAATGCACCAATACGTTGGCAACATTTGTATTTGTGCACTTTAATAGTGCTCTTCTTGGGTTCAAAATATGACTGCAGATTTTTTAAAGCTTCTGTCCTTCTCCATACCATCCATCATTAAAACAACTGAGATTGTGAAACAAGTGACATTGTAATTGAAAAGTGTAGACCCATGTCCCTATGTTTTATGAGGATAAAAATGATGTTAATTAAACTGTATATTGGCCTGTATATGTTGCCCCACTATTGAAGCACCATGAAGGGAATAATAAATCATTATCTTGGACACTTTTTGCCTCTGACATCAATTTGGAGGCTGTCGATACTGATGCATTTTTAACATTCATTCATCAAACGAGAACACTGGCGAGCTGCGTCGACTCCCTCAGCACACGTCTTCAACAAGCCTTAGCTGCTTGTGATGTCCTTTATTTACACGGCAGAAAGTCCATTGAGAATAGCACTCTCTTCCAGGCAGGTGTGTTTACGTGCATCTCAAACGTTATCTCTGTATTCAGGTGCGCGTTCACTCTGGATTTTCACTTCAGGGTTGTTTAATCGCTGCATCATTTGGATTCCTGCAATGACAATAACATCAAACACAGATTCTCTGGATTTATTATTGTCAATTATAAGCATTTGATAAATAAATAGGTTAAATTTCATTATATTTTTATATTATTCAAAAACACCAAAGTGAGATTTAAGCTCTTATATATTACTGATACGCTTATTTTAAGATGTCACACATCTTTTACAGTGTTCTCTCTGGTTTGAAAGGTCCTTATGCAAATGTAGTTTTAAAATGTGAGCGTGTCTCCTAAAGATGACTCTGTTCCTGGGTGAAATGATGTTGAAATCCTGTTTGATCGACTCGGTGTGATGGCTCTTTCATTCTTCCAAGGGGACAGTGAAAATATTTGTCAGGTCGACTTATCATCAAGAAGAGCCTCAGAGCATCAGCGTCTGGCAGCCTTTTGGGATTGGCTGTTTTGGCCATGTTTCCATGACAACTGTGTGTACACAAACACACACTCGAGTTGTTTAGTCAAAAGGGGCCTTGCTTTGTGGTTATTTGCATGCAGCGTCTCTCGGTGCACGCGCTGGAGAGTGTTATTGTCAGACAACACGTCGATTTTGAGCCCATTAGTTCAGCCAGTTTCAAAGGATGAGAGTTTTTCTGCAATGAAACTGTGTCCATAAAAGTGGAGTTCACTTTCTGGAGTTCACTTTCTGGAGATCTCTTTTTCTCGGTAAATCACATCAGATGCCGATGAATATTGAGTTTTTGTAAAGGAAGACGAAATGCCCCTGGTTCAAATATTTGTTAATATTCCTTGTTAATAAGTTCCCCTTCCTTAAATCACACGCAGCTCTGCAGAGAAAGGGAACCAATTTCCTCTTCTTATTCCAATGACCGTTCAGAGCACATTTCTTTCTCACAGGTTTGATTCACAGCTTGATGCCTCTCACATTATTCAGTCAATAATTGCGCAGTAGGATGAGTGCGTTCATCCTGCAGGCCCAGGAACTTTGGACTCACCAGAGTGCACGTGTGTACTATTCTACATAAGAAAGGGTTTCTCTCTCTTTATGGGTATTTAAAGGGTTTAGTCACCCATCTTTGCATCTGTGTACAAAGACATTTGGCACTCTTATATAAAATCTGTTTATCAATATTATCAACATATCAACATGCCTATAGATCTCAACAGTGATCACCCACTTTATGGGCGGCTCTTGTTCCCGCAGTACATTTTCCACTTTTCAAATCCTCAGTTGACATTTCACAAAATCCTTAAATCAAGAGATTGACACCTGGAACCGAGACAAGCAGCTACCTCTATACTCAGGACTTTAAAACGTTTGATTCGGCTCCAGACGGCATTGAAAAATGGAGTAAAAGGCAAAGGTACAAGACTAATTATATACATAGTTTTTGGCCAGATTCAAGGAACTACCCATCCCACAATCCATTGCTAATGATATCATGTCTTCTTAAATGTGACTTCTACAGATGTTGTAGTGTTTATACTGTTAATACAAGTGTTGTAGTTTGTGTTGTGGAATTTATAAGTGACATTCACTGCTGCATAACAAGGTTATTACTACATTGAGTGTTAGCTAACAAGCTAGCCTGCAACAAAGATTATCCATTTGGCATTCGGAGCAGAGGAGTGGGAGACGTATCTGTGACACTTTATGGTCGTGGGTAGTGTAGTTCTTTTATAAACCATGTTTTTCTTTAAATGAGGATGATATCATACGAGCTTGTCTTCTACAGGAGTGTATACCATCGTTTCACACTCAGTATAGCTCGAGGTAAGTCTACTTTGGATAATTATGAGATTATGGCAAATAATCAAATCTGCTATGGAAACAATGAATGGGATTTTTACTTTTGGAATCACACTGTTGAGCCCTGTTGTTGGCTTGTTGGGAGGAGTCCTGGTAGTGCAGCTTGTTGTGGGCAGAGATGTCAGACAGGTTGGGTTCTGTCTGGGTTGCCTGTAGGGGGGGAAGTACCACTCCTGTTTTCTAATTAGGCATTTTTTTCATAACCATTTCCAACACGTGTCTCTTAGTTTGAGCAACTCTCTACACAGAGGGCCTGATTTACTAAAAGTTTTTGTATTTAAAATCTGTAAAACCTAAAAATAACCTGAAAACAAATCTGCAAGCTGATCTACTAACAGCGTGCACTGATTAAACGCACGCCATTAGTCAAACGTGCAAGACAACACGCATTGTCCGTTTAGTACATTTGTCTTAATGAATATGCAATATGGGGCGTTTCTAGAGTGCAAAATACTGGGAGGAGAAAATGTAAATTTGTGAATTTAATACATGCATTGTGATTTACCAAGCCTGACAATAATTGAGGGGATCGTGCCCGTGTGTGTACTTAACAGCCAAGTGCTCATCCAGGTTCCCTGTGTAGTGTTCAGATGGCTGCTGCTCTTGTAGCGAGGAGGAGACATAAGAAGGTGAACACAAGTTTCTCACACGTGTTAATGTGTTTGGAATGACAGGAAAAAATAACTGGAATGCATTTTTATTTTGTTCTCAAAAATCTTTAAAGAGTAAAAAAAATCATGATTAAACTTCAATTTAATGTGACCTATTCATACCCAAATGCAACTGAACATTCACAGCCACTGTAGCCTTAAATACATTAACATGGTCATCTATGTCTTCCTATTTCACTCTCTTGGCCAACAAGAAAAAGGATGAATTTGGTCTGACATTAAGGCTGAGAGTTTGCACAATTAGAGGCGTGGCTGATCTGACAGACTGGCTCATTGTAGTTGTTCCCCAGGAGGCTTAAGACCCGCCTCCGCTCCATCTCTATGGCTGTTGCTAGGTGAAATGAAAGTAAGTTCATGTTATTTTTAGGTAACTGATACAACTGTTTTATACAGTCTATGTCCAAATGCTTGGTTGTTTACAGGTTTGAGTCTGACTATTGCTGCCGTTTTATAATACAAATCTAAAACCAGTGGATTAAAGAATGACGGCCCGCTCTTTTTCACGCTCTGCGGTTGTCTTTTTATGTTTGGGGGTGTGCGGCTCTGACCTGTAGGAGCTGTGAGCGGTATTTTTGGATAATCTGCCAGATCTGGTTAGCCTCAGGGCTGAAGAGCACCAGTGTTCGATCATCACTAGCTTGTACGTTCCTCCTAGGAGGTGAGAAGCCCGGGGGGGGGGACATGCGTGGAGCAGCAGGGGGAACACGCCTCACCTCTCCTGCACATACATATCAGACAAACACGGGGAAGAGAACCAGGGATGGATCAGTCAGGGGAAAAACAGCAACACTCTCCTCGTCCTGCTCTGAACCTGTTAGAGCCCTTACCATGGCTCCTCATATGGTCATTGAGTTTGAGCTACATCGTGTAACCATCACATTTCACTGCAGAGATAAATATGTAGAGTGAACATGAAAGGGTTTTGAATGATAACTGAGTGCTGTCATCTGGCCCTCAGCCCCCCCCCCCCATCACATAAACAAGTGGCCCTTGAACTGAGCCATTAGACTATGACAGATACAGGACGTCGTAAGTCAAAGCCCGTTCCTTTCTGCTGAATTGTTTGGTAGATTTTTGTTCGATCAGCAAAAAATGTGCATGCTGAGGAACACAGACTGCAATCAATTTCACCGTCTTGAGGTCTTATCAGCTCCGGCAGATCCTCTTTTTTATCATTATTTATTTATTTCACTTATCTCCGTGTTCTCAAATGTTGCTTCCTCTGCTAAAAAAAAAAAAAAGAAAACACTTTTCACAACAACTTTAGAAGACAGCTTGTTACCAGGAGGTGAAAGCTGATAACCCCCTGGCATGCTCAGAGGGTATTATTCAAACACATGCAGGCAAAAAGGCAGCAGAGATAGGCTGCTGGACTGTCGGGGGGGGGGGGTTTCACATAGGAACATGAGAACAACATGACAGGAGCACGTTTTTTTCCAACGGAGGGTGTGGATTTATTAATCTCCGGCTGTTGACTGGGTTTTTATTTTCTGTTACACGACTTATATTCCTGCAAGCACGCTTGATCTCTTTGAATCAGATTGCACCTTATCAGAAGAAACAGACTGTGTGGAGCTATCTTAAGATACTGCGGCAGGCTGAGCTCTCGATCCACGTGTCGTCTGATAGGCACATTAGCCACATCATTATTGCAGACCCCGGTGACACCGCTGCTTCTTTGAGGTAACCCCCTGTTGTCGGCCTTGCTAAATATCTAATTGAAAAGCAGATGTTCCTCTCACATAAGCATTAAAGGGGATTGATCTGGTGCTGATTCCGTGCCCCCACTGCGATGAAACCGAAATAAACAAGATGCACTAGAGTACCCCAGATACAAACTGCTTTCCATGTCTGTGTCAGACAGAATGTGTTCCTCTTGATCTTTCACCAAACACAAAAAACAGTCGCTCTTAAGTGAGTGACATCTCTCAGTTTGATGACGAATTCTCAACTTATTCCATGACTTACTTTTCTGATGTTTCAGCTGTAATAAAATGTATGATTGCAGTCGCTTTTGCCCACAGCCAGAATTTATTCAGAACAGACAGAGTCATTTTGTCTTGTGTGCACCTCCAGAATGGTCCCGGTGATGAGCCCTGTGTCACTGCCCACCCATTTCCTGATAGCCCACTGGTCACTCACCAGCTCTCTCATTTTCTCTCTGCAGGCCTTTGAAGCCCAAGACTGAAATTAAAGATCTCAAGATAGAACGCTCCTCTTGCAGCTCCTTGGGTCTTCTTTCTCCCTCTTGCTCAGCAGTTTAGCTCCACAGACTTTGCTAGGAACAATAACTTGTGGTTTTGTAAAGCGCTAGAGCTTATATTTAATGAAAGTTACACAGACATGTTCAATCAATCACAATCATATGACACACCACATGGGAACTTTATTTGAAGCATTTTCTATTGAATTCCTTTGTTTGGTTTCCCTCTCCTCCAACAGCTGTAATATGAACTATAGATATCACATGCTGAATATTGCTCCATGTGTGATGAGGATGCATTTGCACATGCTGCAACCAAGGCTGTCCACATTTCTGACTTTGATATGTGTTTTAATAATCCAAATGTAAGGATGAAAAAATATAAAGATCTTCAGTCATAATGTTACCCAGAGCTGCTGGAAGAGAAGACAGAGAGCAGCAGTTCTCCATTCAAATTCACAGGTTTGCAAATACTGACAAATACTGATGCAAAAGTTGCCTTTATATGTCGTTAACAAACAGTAAACAGATGACGTGACAGCCTCCTCTGCTTACCCCATCGTTTCCAATGTATTCATTCAAATGAAAGAAAATGTCCAAAATGTCATGCAAAGGACTTCTACTATTTGCTGCTGTGGTTTTGAAACAGGTGATGATATTATTAGATTTAAACTGGTTTAGTATCAAAGTTTCAAACTTTTGGAAAGTGAGACAACCCTATTGGAGTTTATTATCACATGGTTACATTTTTAATGAACACCACGAATGCTATGTCAAAGGGTCATATAAAGTTCAAAAGCTTTTTTTTTTTAGAGATCAAAAGTTTTGATTGAGCCAGTTGAGCAGGAAGTAACTTCTTTCCAACTGAAACTTTCTCCAGAGCGGAGTTTGTGACACCGTCTACAGATAATAATCCCACTCAAATGACAGAATCAAATGTATCTCCTGCCTGCAGTGCATTTCCTGAAAGCTTAACATAAGAGCTATTGATTGAATTTGGATGCACATCGGATGGCGTTTATAATTGTTAATATTGATGGCAGCGCACAATATCACAATGAAATTTGCGAGAACACAGGCGGGGAAATTACTTTCTGTCTGCTGCTATGCTGTTAAAAGCATTAAAGTGTATTTATGGACTGCAGACACTGTCACTCTTTCTTATTACGTGTATGTGAATCAGCAGACAGTCGGCTCTAAAAAGTCCAATCATGTCTTTCCCTCATATTCCACCACAATTTAGTGTAGGAACAAAGTGACCTTTTTCATCCTCTGATTCTCTTATGGATGGACGATGACGCAAATAGAAGGATCTCAAGATATCGTGACACATGCCCGATCGAAGTGGCACCATAATGTTACCATGAGAACTGCATTGAAATCTTTATAATCACAATGAAATATATTAATGCAATCATATACAAAGAATGAAAAGGAATGAATCAGCCTAATACATATAAAAACACAAAGAATTGACTTGGGGACATTTAAATTCATATGTATGTCTAAATTGCGTACTCATAAAGTAACACTTTGCAACACTTACAACAATAAAGTCATGATTGCATTGTTAATGCATAATTGCATCATCACATAATACAGGATATTCTGTGTAGAATAAGAATAAAAGCTTCCTTAAAAGCTTATCAGTCTTAAGTCATTCAGTAAAATGTCAAGTGGAAACCCCTAGAGTTGAAAACTCTGTGTGACAAAAACTGCAGTTCCTTTAACGGCCACTTGGAGCTAATTCGTCCTGCTGCAGACAAACAGGCGACAGTGTGTAATGGAGGAAAATCACCTGCTGGAGAGTTGTTGCATGTAATGTGGTATAAAAATGTCAAAGAATGCTCATTGAGATATATTATTAATGTGAATGTGCTTACTGAAGAGAGGCTGCATAAACTTTATTAAAAGGTTCAAATATGTTTTGTGGCTCTACTGCTGGTTTTTTTCTTTTGGGCCAGCTGCAGGGAATAAATGTCTCTTTTGATGGAAAAGGTAGCCGACCCATTTCCTAGAGAGTCTTTCATTGGAGCTGTGTTCCTTACAATAGTTTGCTGTATATCACATTAAGAATAGCTGACCTTTGAATTTACCAATCAGGATTGAGTATTCAACAGAGTCATGCAAGAAGAAATTCTTAGCAAAGGAGCATAATCAAATTGACTTGGACCACATTATACCGTAAAGTACTCTATAAAAATGGTTAAATGTATTTTTTCCTGTGACATCTTATTTGATTGATGGTGGACTCTAAGTTTTAAGATGATGCAAAGGTACTTCAATACTCGTGGTAATCAAGAGAAACATTTCTGATCCAATTATAGCAAAAGCATCTTTAATAGGTGCAGTGGAATAACTTTTCTACTGCATCAAGATAGCTACATGAAAATGTCTTTGACTGACCAATCATGTCTTTGCCAACGTAGCGTGGGATGACTGATAATGAGGATGATGATGATGATGATGTGCTGTGTGAGAGAATCACTAACTACACGGCATCACGTGAAAAATAAGAGCATTACGGTGACTTGCTTAAAAGTTCATTTCCATTCTCTGCTCATATTTCCATCTTATTTCAGTGTTTCTTGCATCACTGTGGGAAATACAGAGTGGCCTTTTGTGTCACTTTATGCTAATAACCTGCTGGTAAATAAATCATGAAATATAAATAGAAGTTAATAGGCACCAACAGAAAGCATGTGTCTGTCTGCAAACACTTAATGAAGTATGCCTTTGAAATAAAGAAATGAAATCGCCCGCCTCCGGCAAGCGTCTGGAGTGGCCTGAGCAAGACGCAGTCAGCATTCAAAATGTCCAATGCAGGCTTTTGTACATTGCCTTTGCATTAATTTACATAGTCCAAGAAAAACAAGAATTTCCTATAAATCTGTTTTCTTCTTCAGTCACCACCCATTTTTTGGGCGGTTTATCCAGTGTATGCATACATCTGTGTGGGATTACCTGCAGTCCAAAGAACAATGAATGGCAATCTGTCTTAAGAGGAATATATAAGAGGAAACAAACCTTGATATTGCAACAACTGATATTTGGATTGTACAAGCACAACACTGGGGTGCAGTGTCCTGGAAACATCCACTCAACAAGGGGTTGGGTTTAATGATCATATTGCAGGTGACACAGCTGAGGATGGCCAATATAATTGCATAAACAAGTAATTTGGTTAACTTAGTGCTGAGTCATCGAGCATCCAAACTGGAGGATAGAGACTCTGATAGAAACATGGTGGCAGAACAGCTGTGTCACCTTCAGGTGTCCTCCTCACAGTCTGACAGAAGGAAGTTTTTTTTTTTTTCCATTATTACTTTGTAAAATAGCTGATGTAGTCCGTCTCGTGTGATGACAACATTGTGGAAGTTCTCACCACATTACTTTTTCGACCTTGCAGATATTTGCATGGACTCTGCTCTCTAAGTGTAGAGGTGTGGTTGGTGGGCGTAGCTGATTTTTAAATTGTCCTTACATATTCCTGTGGTGTCCTGAAGCCAGGGTAATAGAAAGCCTTTATGAGCCGTGCAGCTCCACTGGGGTTGTTTTCCTTGCTAAAATACTAAATCCTTGCTGTATAGGACCAGACAGGATGTCGTTTATAATAGGCATTTTTATCAGCGAGGACAGGGAACATTTTCTGCAAATTTTTTCTGAGACACACGTGCTAAACCGTGGCTTTGAATGTTTGCACAAAAGCTGGATTCAATTTGTTCTCCATTCAGCCAAGTGGTTATTCTTCAAAAATTCAAAAAACTAAAAGGCTTTTGGCATGAAAAGGTTGTCATAGCGAACTAGCAGACATCACATTGAATACAAAACCATTAGCAAATGAGGCAGTTTCTATTTACAATTTAAATTGATTGGATTGAAAGCGATTCAGCCCTGGCTGCCACACGCGGACATCACTGACAGTAACCTGCCTTCCACAGCTTTAGAAGGCACAGTTATGTTACACCTTGTCTATTTTTAGCTCCGATGAGTGAAATAACTGTGGCTTATTGCCATCAGGAAGGCTGTGATTAAGAAACCACGAGTGATTTAGGGACGGCTGATAGCACCCTCCGAATGATTATTTCTTTTGCATGTGGGGCTGCATTCTGGTGCAGAAACATCCACATTTTAACAAGGCAGCCAGTCAGAGTGGAGACAGCCTAGCCCGGGCTGAGGGGCCCTGAAGTAGTTTGAAAATGAGCTCGTTGATAGATAGTTAAAACCATGTAAGTTAGCAAGCGCTGCCATGCATGTGATCCATCTCATTATCCTCAGAGAAGAGATTTTATCCTGCTGCCGCTGAAAAGGGCTCCTCAGTGCTGAGATGTGACGGTTGGCTCCACAGTATGCGAAAGATAATGCAATCACAACACTTCTGCACAGTTTCAACGAGAGCTGAGAGGCACAAAAATCAAGTGTGAATGGATTAGCATAGCTTTGAATAAAGTATAAACAATCCAGAATGTTAGGCAGGGAATTCTTCCTTGAGTGTTGGGCTCTATCGGATACATTCATGATTTTATGTAAGCATTAAAGCAAGGTTTAAGATACTAAAAAAGTCTCAATTCTGCAGCTAGCAAATTGCTGTTTAAATTCCCACATTATGTTGTCTATGCCATAGCACATTAGGCTGAGACATAGTTGCTGAGTCAATGAAAAAGCCTTCATTCTGTTAGCTCAGCTTTCTGCCACAATGGCACTTTCTTTGTTAAGTGGCACATAAGCTAAGGCTAATGCTCTCTCATTAATGGCAGCTAGCTAGCAGACACAGGTCAATTGTATCCCTGCAGATAAAGACGTGTGCCAGTGCATCGTACCCTCAGTTGTCTTTCACTCGATCGCTGGCTGCCTGGTTAACTCTTGTATTGTTGTAGGTGAGAGACAGGATGTGACTTTAGAGCGTCTTTATTACAGATTGATTTCCTCTTAAAGTGAAAAAAAGAAGCATTTTCTTAAACGTTCCTTCAAGGAAACATTTACAAAGTCTTTCTCTCACATTGGCTGCACACACACCCACACACACACACCTACATGCTAAAGTGCATCATCCTTCTTTGTCTTGGAACTGAAACACACCAGCATTCATAAATAAAAGAGAGAATCTGTGCTCAGTACTCATAATTTGAAAAGCTGCCGGCTACAGTACGTCATCTGTATTTCTTTGGGAGGCCATTATTTCTGTGTTTGGGCTTGTTTCACATTTAAAAAAAAAAAAAAAAACGCAACAGCCGTGAACTGTGCATTTGGCTTGACAAAGAAAAATCACCAGCTTTTCTCACAGTAACAAAGCGTTTTGTTATCATTAGGTGTTATTTCTTTTCTTTTTATTACAAAATCTGTTTCCATTCATATGAAGAAGGAGGATCATTAAGAGGGTTTCTAGAATAAGTTCCTATTGGGATCCTCATGTTAACCTTTGAGTTACCAGCTCAGGTCACACCTGTCAATGCATCCTTCACTTAAGTGTGCTACTCATTACTGTAAAAAATAAACAGCTGAAGACTTTGAAACTAAAGTTTGAATTAATGAAATATGAATAATACTAAATAAATCCCTGATTTAACATTATTCTGAAATTGTTGCACTATTTCAGTCTTTCCCTGAGTGCTGATCCCCTCCCCACCTTTACCTCAGATAGACTCCGCCCCTCTCGGAGGTTCTTTTCATACCCTGTCGTGTTTCTAACCTGTTACAAATTAACCATATTAATTCATTACTATAATATTACTAATTATGAGATGTTTAATCAGGTGTTTACTTTCATCACTTCACACCTTCTCCAGTCATCTGTTGCCATTCTCCTTCCTTTTTTTGAAATTCATAAAAAATGGGCACCCAGCTGTCTCACTTTGAGCATTTGCTCGGTTGTCTTTGTGCTATTTCCAAGTAATTATGGGCTTCACTGTTTTGCAAATCAGCACATTCAGTTTTTTTTTTGTACAATTTACCAAAATCCCAAATATGTTGGAAATGGGTTTGTCCGTATCTCTGCTGCCCTCCTGAAAGATTTTAGATTAAACCAGTTGTCCGTCTGATTAGAGGCAGAAAGTAGCATTCAAATTATACTTCAATTTCAGTAAATCATATGATGGAGCAGGGTCTGCCAGTCTTTTCACCCCGCGACCCCCATCTCTTTTTTTTTCTTTCTTTTTTCAATACAGGTAAATTGAATTCAACATTTAAAAATGTCTTTAGTGTTTTGGGAATCTCACAAACCACCACTTTGTGAAGCATGGTGCTGGACCACAGATGACGATATGAATAAGAATAAACTCAGTTTCACTCTTACATCTGCATACATCCTGTCTTAAATCAGGCACTAACAAACACACACAGACCTGTTAAAGGTTGAATTAATTTCACTTCATTACAACATTATTTATTCAGTTAAAAAACAGTTCAATAAATATTCAAGCTACATTAAACAAAACAGATGATCGTCAGCAGAGTACGTGGGCAGAAGTCTGCTGTTGAATGACCACTGTTAAAAACTCATAAAGCATCATATTTAAATCTTACCTTTAGCTTTGGAAGTGTAGCTCTTCACTTTTTCCAACACTGCTTAACCAGAGGTGAAGGAGTGTAACAGTTTTATAATCTAATGTGTTCTGGGCTTTTCTCAGGGCCTGCTGAGAGTTAAACTCTCCCAGGTTTTTTTCCTCCTTTCTTCTTGCAGTGATTTTGCAGCTCATGCTGCTGATGCCAGAGAGCCGGTACCTGTCCCTTTGATTGATCTTCAGAGGAAAAGATAAAACACTGTCAATAAAAAGACTGTAAAAGGTTGATAAGACCTTTCCGACCACTCTGAAAGAGATAAGCTGCCTCGTACGGTGCTGCAGTTTGGCCTTTTTCCTTTCTCTGCTTGTGTATCAGTATCCAGGACTTTTTGTTGTTGCTGCTGGAGACCCCTATGGTACATCCAGTATACATTAAGCTTTAACTCTGTTGTTACATACAATCAGAATTCACAGTGAGAAATACTTAGTCTTATCCAAAAAATCCATCTTCTCTGGCTGTAACGTTGCAAAAATCAAGCTGTGAGTAAATACTTTTTACAGTGTGAAGCCCTTTTCACACATGCACAAAAGTCTCAAAATGTTCTTGACATGTTCAGTGTGAGCTAAATGTGTGACCACAAACAGACTCAGTTTTTTCTCCAACTTTTTCTGGAACTTTCCCGCCAGTCCCCCTGTGAGATTTTCACAAGAAGTCCGGCTGAGTGAATGTGTGAACACAGCGGGGGATATTCAGGAAATTTGCCACGAGGGAGGTTGAGTAGGAATGACGTTTATAACCTGCAACCGACCACAGCTAATCTTTTTGCCCGTAATAAAACTGCTTCTTTATTTTTTTTCTGTTTGTCAGTTTATCCTTTTCAACTTTTCAGTTAATACTGTGAATACATCTTATTAGTCATCATAATGTCCGACTGTCCTTCTAACATCATGCTCTGCTTCTTGAGACCAACCCTCTGTGTGAACAGGCAACTCGGGAAGAATTCAGGGTCAAGCTGCACTGACACTGAACCACATGTCAGGTATGAATCATTTAACCACTGGCCTCTACAGCCATCTCTGTGGAAAACCAAAGAATAGAAGATATTCCAGCCAAGGTCTGTTGGGTGAAACAATTAACATCAACTGAATCAAGCTATTACCTAACAAAAAATTGGTAATTTGTTCCAAACAATATAATTGTACTGTGTTAAATGCTGAGAGCAATCAGTGAACAGCAGCCTGGCAGTGGGAGGTCATTGTTTTGACCAGATGATAATTTGTGCTCTCAGGGTAAAGTCGGCTCCCTGTCTGACGATCATGTTTCGTAAGAATTTCATATATACAAATATAAATGGACACATCAGTGCTGTAGATTTGTCCCTACAAACACAGAGCTCTGGAGACTCTCTCTGTCACACGTTGTTCGGGCCAGGGAAACTAACAGTTTTGGATGAAAAGAGTCGTCTGCTCTCCAGGGAGGAAGACTTGGGTCAGACCCAATGCAGATTTCATGCCTTTCTGGACTGCTGGAAACCTGGATCCTGTTTTTGCTCATCAGCACTTTGCCAATGTTCTGCCATCACTTTTGTTCCCATAATTTGAAGTTTACGACAGCTCACATTAGGTCACCAATTAAACAGATGTCATGCTTTATAAATCATGTTTGCATCACTGAAAGAGGATTTGACTGACGCCCTGTATCACACTTATTGATATATGACATAACGTGACTGAATTGTGTGGTCTCCCTACATGGCTTTTATTTTGAAAATGTGCCCGTAGAGATTTACTGACTTGTAATTAACCACAATTGGTTCGACAAATACGAGAAAAGATCACGTAGTGACATGATCTCATGCGATATTTGAATTTGTAATACTCAGTCTGCGCTCAAGAAGTGTGCTCAGCTACATTAGTTCACCTAAAGGTTTCTGGATCAACATTTTTGACTCAAAGTTCACATATTGGATGGTGATATCTTGTCCTTTGAGGAGCCAATATTTAGAATGTTAGCTAATGCTAGTTCCGGTTTGGCAGGCTAGTTGCGAACACATACTGGAGAATGCCTTTAACTGGCTCGCGATAGTTTTAACGATCTATTTCACTCCTCATACTCAACAAACAAATCTATATGCACTCGTTCTCAAGGGCAAATGTTCCCAATGCTCTGTGGAGACAAACCTCATAACCTGCTGACTTACAGTCTCGTCTGCTGCTCTGATCAATTCTGGGATCGAGTGACACAGCATGACTCACTCTATATGTCTCCGTTTATGGCACATATCCCTCTGCTGCCTACATGTGGGTGGTGGTGTGTAGTTATGCGCTTTTCTTCTAACGCCCTGAGAAGCTCCTCCCTCTTAATGAAGCGGAGCAAATGCACCTGACGTAACTTATAATTCGAGTCAATGGAGGCCCAGAGAGCTCAGAAAAGAGACTGGAAACACGTCACCAATCAGTAACTTTAGACACAAAGTGTTATAGATCTACATTTTTATTGCATATTTTACATTTAACTGAATAGCTAAATCATATTTACTTTGCCCTTTTAAAATCGTACATTTTTGTGAAGCCTTCATTTAAAGCTAATTTGAAAAAATCTTATTCTGTGAAGGTCTGTCGTTCTTCTTATGGTCATAATTCACAAAAATGATTATCATGCTGTTTTGACAAAGACTCAAAATTCACAAAAGACTCAATAGACTCATGGAAAATGTTTAGTGAGGTAGGTTCAGTGTAATCTTGCAACAAATCAGCAGTTATCATCCATCGTGGTCTGACGACATGATATGCTTTTGGAAATACATACTATCTTCTTAGTACTTCCTGTTTGACAGCGGTTAGTGTTAAAACCACTTCCAGTCAACTGACTTGTAATTAACCACAGAAACCTCCTTTTTCTGTACAGCATGTACTTGTACGACGTAAACGCCATCATTTCTTGCTGCATTGCATCTTCTCTGAGTGGCGCCTGTTCATCTGTTCCTGTGAGTCTCAGTTCAACAACAGAATATAAGTTACACAGAGGCTTCTCTCCATCTTTATGTAGAATCTGTAACTAGAGTTTACATACAGTCTGACTCTCGTTAACAACCAGAGGAGTCTCCCCCTACTGGCCATTAGATGAACAAGCACTCAACACTGGCTTTGCTTTGTAAACCCAGAGGCTACAAACTACACTTTTATTATGAAGTCTGATGCACCATGCAGTCTTCTGTAAACTAAACAATACTTTATAGTGCATCCCTGCCTCTCTTGAAAGATCTATTACTAATACTGTCATCAGCAAAATATCAATTACTCCTTCTTTGTGGTAAAATGCATCATCACCGCTTGTTTGATGATGATGTATTAATCAGAAAACCCTTTGTCTGTCACCTTTTAATGGGCATACAATATAATACAGCTATTTTTCTGATGCATCTCTGATGCGTACGTCTCAAAATTCATCATGCAGAACACTTCTTAAATCTCCACAGAGGCTCGGGGCGTCGGCCTTGAGCTCTGGCACAAGCTCGAGTTCAGAGTGAGTGTCTCAAATTTCATCAGCTCGCCTGTAAATCAATCACAACTTTGGCCGCTCCATGGAGGGGGGCATCGAAGTTAATGCACCGAAGTCAAGAGGCGAGCTCCGAGTTTTTGTAGCCATTATCCGTCACTGGAAGTCTGTCTGAGCGTTGATGCTTTTTGACACCATGCCGAGGCTCCAACAGCTTCAGATGCTATAGCAGTGAGGAAAAATTACCGAAGGACGCCTTGCTCATGGGCACGTTTAAGGTGTAGCTGTCCTCAGGAAGGAGGGGATTTAATGTTCAAAGTCTATCAGATTTAGAGTACTACCCAGCTCTGAATACCCTCAGGCTGCTGCTGCTGCTGCTCTGACCTTTTCAAGGTTTATGAAGTGAAGTTATTATCTGCCAAATTCTAAAATGTAGTGTAAAATTGACATAGTTAATTCATACTGTATATATTTTATTCATAGCTGTGGAAATATCCTGTTTTCTGGCGTGATACCCAACAGACAGTCAACAGGCGGTAATACATTTCAGCTGCAGACTCTACAGTACATCCAGCCGACAGGATTCCATTTGCTAAAACCATTAGTTTGGGATAAGCACACAGAATTTCAAGCAGCAGCTCTTTTGTTTTGTATTTGACAAAACAAAATGTCAAGTGTTGAGTTTATCTGTATGCTGCAGTACGAACGTGCCCCGCCTGCTTCTGTTGTGTTTAACAGGATTGTAGGCATGTTTATTAACTGCACATCCTTCTTGTAGAAGGATGGTGCAATGTTGCATGGCGTTATCCACTTTATACTCTTTGATTTATGTCGCCTCGCCACAAACACAACACTGACCCTAATAACCAATTGGCCCTGCTGCTGTTTTGTCATGCCGGGTAATTCCTCTTACTGTTCAGGAGATAATTCTCTGCCGCTCGTAGTAAATCACCAGCAAAGACAGGATTTTTGACCGTACAATATTAAACATGTTGGACCTTGTCTATTGTAATTATCAGAGGAACTAGTGTCCACAAGAGGGAAGTGTTATCACACTCATCCCTCCCATTCATTTACAGGCTGCACCTTCATGCCTGATCCTGTTCGGCTGCTTCAGGAGAAGAGGATGAACGGGCTGAAGGGTGACGAAGAAGGAAGGAAGGAAAGGAGGCAGGAAGAGTGGTGGCTTGCTGTGTTGTCAGCTCTGACATCTGGCTCATGAGGTTAAAAAAAAAAAAAAAAAAAAAAATCCCCTCCTCCTCTTGCTATACTACTCATATGTGGTTTAAAGAAGCATTGACTTTATAAGGATGTCACTTTAACTTTCAAAACCACCCACAAAATATCTCCCCTCTACTTTTTCATTTACAAAAACATGACCTCACTGTGATAATATGTACTGGATGACTATTTGGTTAATATTTGATTTCAGCTTTCACTGCCCCACCCTGACTTCTTGTTTGTCAGATACACATGGCTCATGGTTCACATGAGGTCTGGGTCCGCAGGAGTCATTATGAGGATCCCTGACGTTTCATAAAACACCACCATTTCTGATTTATTGGGCTAACCTTCTTCTAATGTCATGACACATGAATTTAGTTTATGCTATAACACCATTATAAAGCTCCTGTGAGGGATTTTAAGGTTGTGTCGATTTTGGCGCCCCCTGTGGACTAAGCAGTACTTTTTTTTGAAAGTTTCTTTGCTGGTTTTGTCCTGAGCTTTGTATTTTTTTTTTAATAGAAAGTCTCATCAGCCTGCTTTGAACATGTCACATACTGTGAAACTGTGAAAAAGAAAAGAAAAACAAAGGCTGTTTCAGCAGCATGCTGTCATTCACTTCTTCTGACACCTACT
The DNA here is from genome assembly GCF_963930695.1 of Labrus bergylta. Taxonomy (NCBI): domain Eukaryota; kingdom Metazoa; phylum Chordata; class Actinopteri; order Labriformes; family Labridae; genus Labrus; species Labrus bergylta. The sequence goes on from NC_089205.1 coordinate 25,133,685, forward strand.
CTACAGCAGCAGTTTCATTCAAATGAGCTAAACAGTAATAATCACTCTTTCAATTGACAGTGTTGTTTGCCTTTCTAGGTCACAGAGGCATTTGTATTCATTTCAGTCAGTAGAAAACTCCTCACGAGCTTTAAGTCAATGTATTTAAATGTATGTTGAATGTATTTTTAATTTTTCTATTTGAAAAGAAAACGGGGGGGGGGGGGGCTTCTTTTTTCAACCAATTGCCAGTCGATCATTTTGACAGGCTGACTGCTTTTCGCCCAAACACTGCTGATGAAAAAAAGGTTTAGACTGTTGACAAACAAGGGGGCTTTACCTTTAATCTAACGATCAGTCCCTTTTTGTTGCGTTTGCTGTGCTGAGGCTCCGCGGGGATTTCAACATGTGGCTTGTTGTTTTCACATTGCATTGTTTGACTTCAGCATGCCTGTACACGCTCTGTCCACTCCCCCCCCCCCCACACACACACACACACACACATCCTCCTCCATTCTCCTCGTCTCTACAGCGGATCTTTATGTAGCCAATTCCCGGATGGTTTTTGATTTCACACATTCTGCAGAAAAAAAAAGAAAAGCTATTTCGTAGACCTACAAGTTTGAGTCACTTCCGAAAAAGGGACTTCCAGGCTTGCTGTAGTTTTTCCCAGGCAATGCGTTTGCTTTTTTTTTTTTTGCAGGACAATCCAGGCTCCTCCCTTGCTACAACGTCACCCCCCCTCCTCCTCCCCCCCTCGATCCCGATCTCTCCCAAAGCGTCAGCAGCGATAGTCAGCAACACACTGTGGTGGCAGATCAGCGGGGCGGTGCGCAGAGCGGGATAAAGCTTCACTGTGTTTCATCCAGAAAAGGAAGAAGGAAAAAAAAAAAAAAAAAAGGGGGTCTCATCCCTCCATTTCCAGACTTCCAACAACTTCACCGTGCCTGCTGTGCGGATCTCACCGGCTGTGCAGACCGGGAGAAAACCGGGAACTTAACGGAACTAAAAAACAGGGGACGGTGCCAGGCAGATTATCTGTGAGGTGCTGTGACAATTGCGCAGTAGACGGAAGACAAGGCGACATTTCCCCCCGGAGGAACTCTCCCAAGTGTTGGAAACTTCCCGGCGCAGCATCGATCGAGGACCTCCCGCCCACTTTTACCTCCCGATCCACGACCCTGGAAGGAAAGAGGGGGGGGAGAGAGAGAGAGAGAAAGAGAGAGAGAGAGTCCTGCAGTGGCTGTGGTGGATGGAGCAACAAAAGGCTGGATGTTTAAACTAGAAGAGCTGCTCACATAAAGAACTCTCCTTTCTGTCTCCTCGTCTGCTGCTTCCCTCGCAGACTCCCATCACCTCTTCTGCAGCCGCTTGGATCTCATTTCGAGGATCCGGCCAGGTTCTACTTTGTGCAAACTCTCCGCCAGAGAGAGAGAGAGAGAGGTGGGGGGGGGGGAGAATCGGCGGTGACGTGAAATTGATGCTTTGCTGTGGAGAGAAGCGCGCACACACGAGCCTCTAGTTTTGCCCCAAAGTCTCGTTGCTTTCTCAGTGAGGGGAGGTAGACCAATTTAGTTTGGGTGCCGAAGTGGGATTTTTTTTTTTTTTTTTTTTTGCAGAAGTTACATGCTTGGTCTTTGTCGTCACGAGTGAGAGCCGATCATACAGAGAGCCAGGTTTATCAGAGAAGATCCGGATAGTTGAGGAGCCATGGCGATGTGTGTGGGGATGTGGATCCTCCTCTTAGCGCTGCACGTCCAAGGTAAGCCGCAGGAACACAGACTTTATCATCTGATACTTATCCGCCTCGTTTTATCATCACCTCCCTGTCCACTATGTGTGTGTGTGTGTGTGTGCTACGTGATACTCCAACATAGACATGATTAATGCACGAATGGGTGGATCGATTTGATTGCTTGCTTTTTTTTTGTTGTTTTGCAACAAGATGTGCAAATGAGTGAGCGAGAGCGAATTGGAAAGTGTTTCAGTCTTCAGACTCTATACCCTTTCGCCCCAAACGGCTGCAGACAGAATACTTATTTGGCTGCAAGAATAATGAAGTTACTGCTGCAGCAGGCAGATGGCGACATGAGCGAACCCGTGCAGGCCAGCCAGCACTCTCCCCAAGTTTTCCAATATCTCATTGCAATGGCAACTCGGAGCCACAGAGAGCTCCTGAATGGTAATTGAAACCTGTGGCCTCTCCATCCTCTGCTCCTGGCTCTTAGTCTGTCGTTGAAAAATCGAAAATATAGAGATTGAATATAGACATGCATTGTGTCAAAAAAAATAAAAACAATTCTTCATTTTAGACTCTGAATGAAATCCTCAGGCCATTGCTGTTCTCATATTTAATGCTGATATTTTCAGAGAGAGTGACTCAGGTTTGGGTGACATTTGTCTTTGGCTTCAGTCATCCTCTGAGACATTGCTCTGAATATTTGATGGATTGAAGGAGCCAGAGAGAGAGAGAGAGAGAGAGAGAGAGAGACAGAGAGAGAGAGAGAGAGGGATGGAGTGTGTACTGTGTATTTTGGGCGGAGGATGAGCTGTAGACTGCCTGATAAATGGAGTGATAATTTGACATTGATCAGACTGACATTAAAGCTCCCAAAAGAGGGGCCTAATCATTTAAACGCATGCGTAAAACGTGTATCTGACTTCTATCGGAAGACGCATCATTATTCTTGCTTCTATTGACAACCTGCTAATTGGGAAACAAAACAAAGCCAAGTACGAAACACTGTGTATTTAAACCCCTGTGTGTGTGTGTGGGTGGGTATGGGTGTGTGTGTGTGTGTGGGTATGGATGTGTGTGTGGTTGTGATCCATTATGCAAGGGGGGCTTTTAAGGCTTAGCTGAAGGTTTTCTGCTTTGTTTTTATCTTTGACAAGTAAATTCCTCCCGGCGCCTTTATTTTAAGAAAGGAATGGACAAAGGTCAAGTGTGGTCAAGCAAAAGTCAGGTCATGTTTGGCACTAATGCACTTATATCCTCCCATTTATTTTCAGTGTTTTTCACTTATCCTGTCCTCATGGCGGCCTTGTTTTCACTACTCACTTTTTAAAAAAAGTCTAAAATAACTTTCCAGGCTAATGTTTAGTCACATCTTTGCATTTCTTTTCCCCCACCTTCCCCTCGAGCTCCAGGACAGCCACGACGTTGACCTTGTTCAGTGATGCCTCCTAACAGCGTCACGTGTTTAAGACTGATTGAATACTTTGATCAAAAAGCCCCTGTCTGATTTACGTTGAGATGATCCCTTTGCTTGTGCAGAAGATCAGGATTAACTGCGGTTCCCTTGGGATTCACGGTGGAAATCTTTTGAAGCTGTTCAATCAAGGGAGTGGAAAAATGTCTTAAAAAATTGCCCTTAAAGCGTCCTTGAGAAATGTTTCGTCGGAGGAAGGCGGGAGGTGTTTTCTGAGTCTAATTAGACATCATATGAATACACTTTGCCCTTATTGCTGTTTTTTGTTCAGCTGCTGCAGTTTATTTAAAAACCGGAGTGTCTGCATAATTCATCCTCTCAGACGTCTTTATGGAGGGGAAGGGCTTAGAAATAGTTTTATTTCAGCTGTTGTTGGAACCCATTTCTTTTCACATGCAAAAACAAGAATCTGCCTTTTCACCCCGAGGTCAAAGGGCGTCGCCATAAATGCCCAGCGTCTTTGATGGCTTAATTGATATACAACGTGTTCCAGACTCTTCTCTCATTACCCCAAGCACAAACAAGTGGGTGTGGGGGGGGGGGAGAATGGTGCTAACAAACGCAAGTGGCTGCAGAAGCCTGTTGCAGTCATCCATTTGGGAGAAGCCATTTGTGCCTGTCATTGTAATAACCATTAGTAGAAAACACAAGAGTGCCAAATTCATAAACGGAAAATATCCCGAGCTGCGTGCCAAATAGATTATCAAAAAAAGGAACATGGAGAATAATGGATCTGTGAATTCTAACAGCAGCTCTGTTCCCGCTTTCCTATATTAGCTCTCGCTCTCTCCAGCATTGCACACTGATATTTAATTGGGTGTGAATTGAGTTTGCAGCCAGGTGGTTGTTTACGGCTTGGCTCCATCCTGAGGGTCCTGCTGCTGAACGAGCCCGTATAGATATCACTCTCAGCAGTGGGATAAGGAGATTTCCCCGGCTTTAATTCCTCATCTTAGTTGGATTTAACATTTGGGAAAATGAGGGCTGAATTTGTGGACGAGCGTCTACTTTTCGAAACGTGCCATTATTCTGAAATGAAAATGGGTGTAGCCGTGAATTATAATCTTTGTAATAACTTGGCAGCGTGCTGGCTGAAATCACTCTGCTGGAGAACCCTGTTGTGCAGATCTGTCAAGTCTTTTCATGCGTGAGTATTTGGTAGTAAGCTTCTCATCTACAATCACAACACAGCTGCCTCGGTTTGTGTGTCACTGCCCTTTATGTGTGTTTATTTCCTGCGTGATTCTCCCCTGAGAGACATGAACCACAGGTGATTGTTTCCCCGTTAAGCTGTGATTGACAGCTTCATTGTTTCGACAGTTTAAAGCTTAATTGAACGGCTAAACTGCCTGATTTCCACGCACGAGCTCGTCACCGAAAGCCTCAAAGCCAACAGTTGGGTCTTTGACTCCTGACAAACATTCACATGCTCAGCCTCTGCAGCGTGCGGTCCGTTTTTTTTTCAGACCCATTAAAAAGCACATTGAAGTCAACCTCTGTGTGTGAAATGTCACCTACTCCAGCTCGATTGATTGATTGATTGATTGATGTAACAGCCAGGCAGCGTGAGGACAACTGCTGCATGTTCATGTAAAGTGCAGTAGCAGATGTTTAACGTTGAGCACTGAAACAGACAGTGGGGGGGGGGGGGGATGTTCAAGCAGATGCATCATGGGAGGGAAAGCTGCTTCCCACTTTGGAACAACATCATTAGCAATCGCGACTTTGCCATTTCTCCCCCGTCTTTTGAAGGAAACTGTAATTGCTTCTCTGTGGCATTTTGCGTTTCGTCGGGCTGACAGTGAAACGGAGAAAAAAGGCACGGTGGGGATTGTTGGGCCTTGATGGTTTGAGTGTGGATGCAAATTGCTCTGATCCCGACTCCCTTTGGAGAGTCTCCCTTTGGTCCCCGCTGAGGTGATGGATGGGAGAGAGAGGGCTGCGAGTCCTGGGAGACTGGCATGAGGGGAGCTGACAGGAGATTAGGCTCCTCTTTTTTTGAAGAACTAATGGAGGCACTGGGCCACTCAGACGTCATCTCTGTGAGCATTTAGCTCATTGTGCTTGTGCTGTCAGCTCTTCAGCAAATCCCTCTCACAGAACTGCTTTAAAGCATAGTTTTGTCTCTCTAAGATTCTAGAAATTGATTGGCCCTTCATTTATCTCAGAAGCCAATCTCCAATGTGGGATTTTTCTGTTGTTTGGCTTAAAAAAAAAGAAGTATGAATTAGCAAAGTTTGATTCCACAAACCACACCCTAAAAGGCATATTATCATTTTCTTTGCATGTTCATGAAGCACGTTTTTTTCACCCTCCTGTGGTCTCTGAATACAGGCAGCGTATCACAAAATAGAATGAATAAAACATGCTGATGAGCACTGAACTTAAATAATGGAAAGGTTACGACAAAATGGAGTGTTCTCTGGGTGCGTGAGGCTGCACAAATAGTATTAAGGACTGAGTGAATGTAAAATTAAGTTTAGCTGTGCCTTTGTTTTGCAGTTTATTTGCAGGGTTGTAGTCATGATGAGAATAAATGAATGAGTCATGGCTTAGAGCTCGGCTGCGTGTCTCTGTGATGATGAAGCCGTTTGGATCTGATCCCCCCCCCCCCCCCCCCCCCGTCACTGGCTCAAACTATTTTCGGGGGAAAGGAAGTTTAGTCAAATAACACAAGTCATGTTTGTCCCAGACAGCAGCAGTCTAGGGTTACCAGAAGGCTTGTTTGGTAAGAACACACAGTTCTGTGTCATTTCCAGTCGTTGTTTTTACTTCAGGATATATAATGTCTCTTAGGTGTCCTCTCCTGCTCCTTCACCAGACAGTCTCCATGTTGGATCAGGATGCAAAACACGTTTATCAGCAAGCAGCAGCTGCCATTGTGTGCCTTTAAATTCTTCTCTGTTTCAACTCCAAATCGCAGAATCAGCAAAGTAAGGAAAAAGAAAAATCAATAAGTGGGATCAAATCTCGCCCTGAGCTGTTCTGATTTGGCATTAATCTGTCGAGTCGTCCTCTTTCTTTTAGGCCGATCCTTGTCAAAGGGATTAAATGGTTAAATTCTTGTTCTGCGTCGACTGACTACACTTGTTCCATATTTTCCCTGCAGTTTGTCGGATAGCTGTTTCAGCATCTGACGAAAGGCTTATTACGGCTCCTGAGTGGATGTAAATCTCCTCCTCAGTAGAAAGTAAATAATCGCACATGTTGGAGGGATTCTGACAGTCTGCTCTGTTTTTATGGGGCACTATCTCGGCTTGCCAATAGCTTCTAGACGTTCTATAGTTACCACCTGTAATCAGTCATTTTCATTTAAAGGCAAATGAAATTTATGTCTGTACAGGGAAGCATCCATTTCTGTGTTTTTCCGTGCTGCTGTGTGGAGGGAACGTAGCCTTTTAAAACATCATTAAAACATTTTCATGCAGTCGTCTCGTATTTTCTGCTCCAGCGCTTTAAGAGAAGAAGCCATATGGGAATACCATTCTTTTGCTCATTGTGTCGGGGTTTACAACTGGGGCACTTAGTCATGGGCTGATCTGGGATTGAGGGAGTGGATCATTCCTGGTGTTTTTCTCGCTAAGGCTCTACGCCTTTAAAATGAAGCAGATCTGATCAGTGCAGCCCCCCCATCCCTCCTCCCTATCCCTCCGGCGTGACTGCCTGAACAAGTCAATTTACACCAGGCAGCTGGGCTGATGTGCCTTTATTAAGGAGCAAGAAGTCCTGATAACCAGTCAGTGGATAACCTGCTGAGTGAGGGGGAAAGAGAAACATGTAAGGAGGAAATACAAATTCTTTCTCAGTGACTGAACTGTGACCTGATGCAGGTCCCTCAGAAAGACCATAGAGCCGAGTCACAGACAGGAAACAGTTGCTGGTATCTGATTGTTAAGATTTTTGTCACATTGGGCCGTGTGCTGACATCACTTCTGTCTTTCAGTGACCTCTATGAACCAGTTGAGTCGGACTGGATCTCATTCTCAAACTTGATGGACTAGTTGTCGAGTTGCCGTCTTTCTTCAGTTTGACTCAGTGGATTTTTTTGTGCTGACTTGTGCAGACTGTTGTCAGTATAGCTGGCCCGAGCGATGTATCAGCCGTCTGATGTGTTGAGCCACTTCAGCCCGTAACGTTCAATATTTCATGAAAGTTAGGCGACAACTGTGCTGCTCTGATGTTGCTCTTTGCCACTATTTTGAAGTCCTCCTGTTTTTAGAAGTATTGCAAAACTGTTCAATCACTTCAACTAAAAAAAAAACATTTTTCAAAGTCCCTCTTAGTTTTTTTTGCTTTATTTCATCCTGCATCAAGTAATTCAAAGAGCCGTTTAAATCTTGCTTTCACTGAAGATTTATTGTGTTTTTGGCACTTAAGTGCAGAATAAGTGGCTTTGTCATCTGGCAAATTCAGTCTCTTTTATTTTTAAATGAGTGACCTCAAACTCATGAGACATTGACTCTTTGCACAAACCGTCTCCGACTTCAGACTGAAAACACCCGTACCCCCCTTCAAAAAGCGGTTCTGTCAATCCCATTACAAGCTTTCCAGTTCTCCCACTGCACATGCCGTCTTCTGATAAATACCCTCCTGGGCTGCAGCTGAAACGGACGATTAGCTTGCGAAACACTTTTGAACCAAAAAAAAAGAAAAACCCAAATCTTTCTCATATTTAGCTGCATCTTCAGCAGTTCGTTATGGAAATGTTCAGAATCAAAGTGCTTCCAAAATTACGACACAGAACTTCCTGTTTTTTGTTTTTTTAACAAGAAGCTGATCTCCTGCCAGAACTTTACATTTCTCCTTTTTACTTTCTACAAACTCAGATGCACACACCCCCCCCCCCGTCACTGAATCCCTCCTCTCTCCTTTCCTCTCCCTCCTGACTCCCCGCTCTGCCTTTGAGGACGCTGCTTGCTGAGAGTCGGCTTGCTTAGCACTTGATACAAAAGGGGGTCTGTTTCATGAAATGTTTCCCTTTTTAATGAGTGATGGTGTTCGCTCATTTAATATTCCGCGCTGATATCTCTCCGGGAGTTGACTGCGCTTCAAAGCAACAGCGTGGTTGTAAATGGGAGTGGGTGGTGGGGGTATAAGGGAGGGAGAGGAGGGGGGTGGGTGCTGCTTAGAAAAACACAAACACAGGTTTATTTATTCTCCCTGACATATAGCTAAGCTTCCAGTGTGCTCAAGCTTGGTGCAAAGCTCCTTAGTGGCCCCGTCCTGTGCAGACAGCAAAATATGAGTGATAACAGGTCAGCTCTCAGCTGACATTTCTGACAGTGTGCGTCCTTCATTCATGTCCGCACCGTCTCTTCCGCTGTGATCGACTTTAAAGATAAGTGCTTAATCAAAAAGCGTTTTCTATTGCTTATACATGTGAGCATTTTCAGAAAATATGCAATGAACCATTTCTTTATTCTCTCCGTGCCACAGCTGACAGTTTCCCTGTGCTCGTCATTATGCTCGGATTGAGGTCAACCTACAGGAGTGCTGCAAATTCTCCATTTTGCCTTTTTCTTTTGTCAGTGCACGTGATTCAACTTTGCTGTAGAAAAGATGAAGATGAACACAGGGAAAGGCCACAGTTGGCATTGATCCTTCCATTTTGTTAGCAGGGTCTATGCCAAAGCAACTAATGTAGTCTACTATTGATTGTTTCAAGCCTGGCTGAATTTCCCTCCAATGTTGCATTGTTCTCACAAAGTGAGGTGTGCCAAACGGCCTCCTCCCTCCCTCCCTCCCTCCCTCCCTGCATGTCCTGTATCTCTCTTTTTAACTGCCTTAACACTGCAAGGTGCAGTCAGTGTGTTTGGATCTAACTGGGTGTGAAAAAGAGGTGAGTGGGTGGGTGAGTTATCAGAGCATATTGTCCCACCTCAGAGTGGGGAATGGGCTGTGTTTATCTCTCTTTCTCTCTGGCTGTAACGGACAGAGTCTGCGTCAGCACTGCACTTGTTTAAACTATTGACTTGTATGCATAAAAGCAAAGCTGTGGAGTGCAGCTTGGCTCTGCTTCAACTGTTTTTTACCCCTTAAAATTCTGTGTGCGTCGCCGATACAGAGCATTACATGTCGGTAAAAAGGCCGATTACGGGGTAAAGATCATTGAATTCCGCTCTATTCATACCGAACTTTTATTGGGAGAAGTGTATATGAACACGGAGCAAAGGGAGTCATAAATGGAAGGTACACATACCCACCACTGCGGAGGTCTCCATCAAAGAAAGTGCACACAGGGCTGCTGCAGTGTCCCTAATGCATTATGGGAAGGACTGACTGGCTCATGAGGAGAAGGAGATGCCTCTGTACCTGTGTGTGTGTGTGTGTGTGTGTGTGTGTGTGTGTGTGTGTGTGTGTCCCTGTCAGCCTCAGTATCTCCCACAGCCCATTAAATGTAAGGTTGGAAAAAGCCTCTAGCAGGATGTTTTACAGCTGAAACAGAACTGTTATTATGACATGCGACAGCCAATAAGAGATCATAGCGGACTTTGAACCGTCACTATTTAAAATATCATACATGTAAAGTTGAATTAAAAGTCATGTGGGACAAAAAGTTCACCCTTAGTCTGAGTTCTTTCCTGCAATGTAATGCACTGTGGTTGCTCATTGTCCATCTGCCAACATATAAGGTGACATGAGGATGCCTGTGTTATCGGTCTGTTTGGGCTCTACTATCGTCTTAGATCTCATTTGCAGATGTTCAGTTGTTGGGAAACTGTTCTTAAAAGTTGAACAAAGATTTGCAGATTTGTCGAATATTTTCTGCTATATCAGCACATGAGATCTAGAATGTAGTTCATGAGTTAGCAGAAGGTTGTCATGGTGATTAGTAACATTGAACGCTGCGGTTACAGAATATGTAAGACAACTCTTATCTTATGGTTACATGAGGATACAGAACGCTTCAGGTCAAAGGTGACCTACCTCCATCTGACTACTAGTCCATGTTGAAGTCATCGTTGCTCTACTATTTCCCCTTGAGTTACTCATTTCTTTATGCAGAATAGATGCATTAAAAAAAGCTTGCTTACAATCCCCCTCCTCACTCTTCCAGCTGAGTTACTTTGCCAGGGGTTTCCACATGGGAGCCTCCACTCTGGCAACACAAGTCTTTTCTTGGCTTCGTGTATGCAAGTGGAATTAACCAGTCAGGAATCTGGAGAGCGCTTTGATAGCAGGAGGAGGAATCATGCGGGGCCATTTTGTAGTTCACAGCAATTGTCAGTTGAGTCGATGAAAGATGCCAAATGTCACGCCAGGCCAGAGAAACAAGCAGGTTGGGAGGGTCAAGGGTTTCCTCCTCCCACACGCCCACAATTGGAGTGTATGAGTTCTAACATTTCTATGATTATAAGTTATGCAGAGTAAAGTGGCCACAAGAACACCCACTAACTGACCCTGCACCCACGTCGGTCAGAGAGCCTTTTCCTGTCTCTATTGATGCATCTCAGTTTAATGTCTCCCTCCACCTGAAAGCGTATGTCGTCCTCGAGTGCAGCATAAGCTTGGCAATAATGTTTGTTTGAGATGCATTCAGGGGCTGGCAGTTTGTCCCATGTACCTTCTTTGTCAGCGTTATGAAACTGAAAAAAAACAAAACAGCTAAAGAGGAACAAATGTTGGAATGGGAAACTTGATACAGCGGCTGTTTAATACCGCAGCAAAACTCTGAAATACTTTCCCTCTTACGGCCTGCAGACTCATACCCTTCACAATGCCAAGTTCAAATTGTTCTGCAGTATGAGTCTGAGGATTGTGCCCTCCTTCCAAAGCAGTGTGGGGGGGAGGGGGAACGGCAAAAGAAAATAAAGACGGTAATGTAAAGAGGAAGAGGGGAAATGGAGATTTACATGCAGACCCGTTGGGGGGGGGGGGTTTGCAGAGGGTCATGCTGTTTCAGAGTGAGGCTTCGTTCCAGGGGTGACTGGAGTTCGACTTGAAATGGTGTTCTTGGCTGAGGTTCTATTTAAACGCGTTGGGACTGCTCGCTGAAAGAAAAGACTTGAGCAAATAAAAGTTCATTCAATTTTTTCCAGCTCATTAGGCCTTTTTTTCTCTTTCTGTGTGGGGGGGCCAGTGCCCCTCCCCCCCTTCAAAAAAAAAACCCAACTCGTATTTTCCATTAAAGCTATCTTCAAGCACACGCCCTGCCTGTTGAGTAATTGTAGGAATATTATTACACATAAAACAGAACATTAAATTAAAAGCTCCACAGAGTGCTAAAGATCACATTGTCTGCTAAATGAGTTTAATTAAAGCTTCTCTTAATGTCAGTAATGAGCGCTTCACAGGCTCAATCAGATTTTAATAACAAGTGGGTCCAAGTCGAGATGAAAATGGAAGTCCCCATGTTTCAATAGACCCTGAATATGTGATGAAAGTAGCCAGGGGATGAAACTGATTGGATTTACCCCTCATCAACAAACGGTGTGTTTCGTCCCTGCTGTTTATGACATTTTTTTTCAAACGTGGAAATAAAAAAGTAATTTCTTGTGTCGTGGCGCTCCCGTGGAAATAATCTTAATAAGAGAAGGCTGGTCCTTGATGTTGTTGTGTGGGATTTAGAAGGTTAATCCTATCGATCGGGTGGGGGGGGGGATTTGCTTGTGTAATTCTGTAGGAAGTTTTTGTGACTTCTCACAGTTGGAGTGATCGGGCGGGGGGAGCGGGTCGCCGCCCTCGACCCTCTCCTCATGTTCGTCCTGCTGGGGCTTTGTGGCCGGTGTGCGCTGGGTATTTGTTTTTGGTAGAGGAACCCGGGGAACGAGTGCACTGAGGCATGAACAAACGCTGGTGTGCGTCGCTTAGTGCGCAAGTGCATACGTCCGTGTGCAGGCCCGGGGCAGAGGCAGCTTCCCTGCACCCCCCCACTTCCCCCCCCACCCCCCTCCCCGAGCCTGACCCACTTTCTTTTCCCCCGCTCGTCACTCCCCCGTTAATTGCCGCGCGGCACACTGAGGCCATCTGCTCGACTGAGGCCCGTCGCCATGGTGATGCTGGGAGGCTTTTCGGATTTGCTGTGGACTGACCAACAGGGGAATGGAGGTCACGGAATGGGGGTAGGATGTTGGGCATTCACAGGGGGGCAGCACAACTGTGAGAGGAGATGGTAGTTTGTCAATACACGACACCTGTAGGAAACATCTGGAACAGATGCAGCCTCACCCGCTCCACTGCTTCACTGGAAATATATAGGAAGGTGTGCAAAAACAGAAACACAAAACCTGCCTGTCAGAGTGATCTGTTGATTCACAGAGACCTCTGAGGTTGTCTAAACTCAAGGGGGCAAAGAAAATATTAATCCTTCAGTTTAGCCGGAAACACAAAAATAATAGTTCGGAAATTCGAGGATTTGATTTCTGACGTCAGTAATGAGCTATATGTCCTTCAAAATGGATAAATCTGAAGTTTTATGGGACTTTTAAGTTGTTTTTCTTGCTAGTCCAGAGGGAAATAAAAGTTTCAGGATTTAAAAAAAAATGAAGCTATAGGAGACCCTTTTCAGACAAAGGGCTATTTGTCTGTGTTAAGATTACTGTGTAGCCTCAGACAGATGTGTATTTAGCGTCGTCTCATCTGCCTGCTCCGATCATATTGAGCCGTGTTCTTTTATCCTCATGAGTGTCTTTGTATATTTTCCTGCTCCTGCCTCTTCCCTTTCCAATGACACGCCTCAGTGAGGAAGCAGTTGTGCCGTGTTTCCAATTAACACTCAGGCGTATTTCAGAGTCGCGGTCTGCACCGATAGGTCGCCGCTCGCTCCTCCGGCTGTCAGCTGCTCTCGCATCAAGCCTGCCCCTGCGTGTGGTTAAAACATTAAAATATTCCATCCCTGTTCCGCGGGATCATTTCAGCAAATAGCAAAATGTGGCGTTTTATTCCAGGAGAATGTTTCACTTAAATGGTTCTAATGGAGTCTTGGTATTGACCTCTGGCACGCTCACGGTGCCGAGCTTTTGGGAGACACTCGTCGTATTTACTCCTCTTTTAAAGGTCAATATTGGTAGCTGTCATTTCTGAAGAGCCATTCATAGGTCAATAGCTCATTAGTAATCTGCTGGAGTTTGGATCAAAAGCAGCCGCTGTCTTTGTCGTTGAGCTGAAAACATTTCTCACTTTCAAGTTCAGAGAGAAGAGTGAAAGATTCCCACTCACGCTGACCCTGACACCTTTTAATGTCAGTCAGTAAAGTAGTCCGGGAAATGACCATTATTATTAGTGAGTGTTTTGATTGTAGTTGGACCGGTGTAATCGAGGAACATATGGAGCATTATGTCATAAAATATTAACAGAGAACAGTCCAAACCTGCTCTTTATCTAATCATGACATCGCGTTTGCTGTTATTTTTGGCGCTATAATTAGAAAATATGATTAAAAATGAATTGATTGACACTTTAATGGTCAATGTTCAAACCAACAAACCATAACCAAAACATATTGCATTTCAGCTGATCCAATGGAAGCAGTAAATGTGCTCATATGAGAAGCTAAAAACGTACATGGGGAGGGGGTTGGGTATTCTGTGATGGATGTGCAAAGTGAAGGGTTATTGCATTGGTCAATTAATCTTCAGAATGTATTAGATTAATCATTGTTCCATCACTATAAAAACCCCGAGGCTACATGGGTCGATTAATGCTGTTTTGGCATACAAGCACATCTTTAGTGGATGTCAATGTCACCATTTACGTGTGTTTGTCTATGGTTCACGTGTCACCAGGAGCAGATTGAACCATAAGAAAGAGGTCTACAATTCCGTGCGCACTGTGTGTCTGAGTTTCACTGCATTGCTGCTAAATTGCTGAACAAGAGTCAGACCTCCTACGAAGGCTGTCAGGATCCCGCCGCCTTTGATGTCGTCACTATCTGCATAGACGCCTCAGACAGCTTATTCTGCTCCTCCATCATCCCGCCAGTGACAGAGGAACACAGGAGGCTGTGACAGCAGCAAAAAAAAAAAAAAGAAAAAAAAAAGGTAGCTCTGTCAATTTCAACTCCAGCGAGCGCTTGATCTCCAAGCTGCCCAAATGTGCAGTCTGAGCCCAGAGTTAACAAGACAATGTACCCAGCGGCCTGTAATTGGACTGAGCCCCCTTTTCAGCAGCGAGAGAAAAAAAAGATAGAGAGAGAGAGAGAGAGCCCGTCTGTCAGCCCCATGCTCTCTCCAGTCAAGGTCACGATGTCGAACTCTCTGGGTGTGTTGTAGTTGCTACAGTGCACTCCGTCCTATCACGGCTTATCCAGCTGCTGCTGTGCAGAGGTGGGGTGGGGGATTGCTGCTGCTCTGTGGGCAGCGCACTAGATTATGTGCCGGGAGAGATTAATCAAATCCTGTGAAGTTACGCTATCAAAGAGTGACCAAGGGAAACATTTCAGCCAGCCTTTTCTGCAAGAGGTTTGTTGAACGTTGTTTTGTTTGTCCTTCCTGTCATTGCCACAGGAACACAAAATTCATATCAGGACACGAAGTGGTTGCATTAACGAGAAATAAACAGCCTTCTCCAGAAGATTATGTCATGGCGGAGCACCGTGGATGGACCTAGTTAAGCTCAAGTGATTTTCGTAGTCCTTGTTGTGCCAAAACTCCTGATTGCAGTTTGAATGGAGGCCACGCTAAAGGAGGGCTCTAATTACCTCAGCTCAAGAGCACACATGCTGACTGTGCAGTGGTGCCTTTTTGATTGGCTTAACATGGGGACGTCTGCCTCTTCTCTCCTTATGTGAACCGAGCTTCATCGCTGCCTCCAGTGTCATGAGCCTGCAGACTGTCTCTCCTGCGTCTGTGCGCAGCTGTTTATGCTCAGAGGCCTGGACTAAAAGACATTTCTCTCCTTTTTCTACGGACAGCACGGGGGAAGAAAGGGTTGTTCTCTATTCAACAGAATGCAATCCACTCCACCACTCAACAGAATACATTTATTTATTTATTTATTTATTTGCTCGCTCACCCGATGCCATTTTGGTCTGCAGAATCCCTGGAGAGAAAAATGCATTAAGCCTCTCACTGTATTTACTCGCGTCGGATTGATGCTGATGTGTGAGGGCAAGCCAGGAGGAGGGAGGATGGTAAATTGATCATCGGCGAATGAGTGTCAGGGGAATTTTTGATTTCCACAACTGCTTTTCACACATCGAGCTTGAAGAATCCATCAAGCAGAAGCTGGGTGCCAACTGAGAATACAGCTACTTACCACATAGATTAAGACGCTGCTGTTGGTTCAGTCGTACAGGCTTCAGTGTGTGTGTGTGTTGGAGATAATTGACTCATCCTGCTTGTTTGTATCCTTTAGAACTCACAGTAAACCTATACATGCGCACCGAGCTCTGCTACATTTGCTCATGTGTTTCCTCTCACATAATAAAAAGTGATAACATGCTCAAGAAGTGTGACAATTAGGCCCTTATAGAAGCTACACTTCTTCTTAAAGTGTTTATGTATGCAAAGTAATTGGATGGGTTATAAAACAGTTTTTTATCAAGGTGTTTAAACCAAAAAAAATCACACCTTTTAAAACAGGAATATCTGCGTAAGTCCCACACACATCCAACTGATTTGCAGCAGAAGCATTTTCCCTACATCGGCGCTTTCATTTCATTCAATGTCTCTGCAGTACACCAACTCCACATCAACAAACATTGCCCTTTTGTCTGGCAATCACTGTCAGTCTTTGCTCTTTTGCCAAGCATAAACACAGAAAATGTCAAATGTCTTGATGTGTTTCTGGAAAAAAGCAGGCACACAATTAGACATCTTCAATCTCCACAAGATCAAAATAAACAAGTCTCACAGCGGGAGGATGTGGTTAAAGTACAGCTGCCTGTGAAGATGTCCACAGTTTGAAGGGGGAAGAGGCCTGTTGAAGAAATGAAAGCGAATGGTATTATTAAAAAATAAATAAATAAATGGAAAAGTGATGAGTGGATTAGCAGTTTGTGCACACTCCCCCCCCAAAGAGCTCTGCACAGACTGCTTTGTCATTTGTGTGCTTAGTGTTACAGTATCGGCCCATTGTGGATCTTTCTATTGCGTATATGGGGATGACAATCATGCATTTGCGAGGTAATCCCTGGAGCAAAGGTCTGGTTTATTTAACATTTACACAAAGAGTGTCTCCAAAACTAAGCGCAGCTACGAGTCGGTATTCTGCACATACAGTTTGAATAATGAATGATATCTTTTTAAAATTCCCTGCCAGATAAACAAAAGCCGGGAACGAAAGACGGCTTATCTTTGTGCCTTTGAGGTTTGCCTTCCCACACACCTTGAACACAGTTTTCATCTGACAAATCATTATTTATTTTATTCCAAAGACCTGCGGAAAATTGTGGAAAAAAGGGAGCCAATGAAAACTACCATTAAAGGCTGGAGATTTTTGAATTAAAGCCATTTCAAGGATGGGTAGTGGGATCTCCCAGGCATGAATAAGCCCTTTGTGCCCGCACATGTAGACTCATTTGTTTAGCCGCTCGAGATGTAGACAGTACTGATTTTCTTATGGTGGAAGAGAAAGTGGTGTTTACGAATAACGAGCGGATTACAGGTATTACTGTTTTCATGATAGTGCAAGTTTATATAAATCCACATAATTGTAGATTACTGTATTCCTCGATCTTTTGGAGGTACGTGAAAGCCGCTCCCACAGGTTTGATCCCGAGTTCGCAGGCTTGCAGTCGCTGCATTAGAAATTGCCAAGTCATTAATGTAAATCGGATTTTGTTCTCAGCTGATTTCCCCGCTTGAACAAAGGTTTAATTAAAAATTAAAAAGCCGCACGCTGAATGAGTGAACATGTTTTGTTGCAGTTGCTTTCACACAACTCCTAAAGTTAAAAAAAAAATAACACAGCCCTGATTCTCTCAGTCAGAGTTTGCAGCCGAGGGCAGCACAGAAGACTTCTAGTTTATTCACAGGATTAATTAGATTGACTTAATGAATACCCATGTCTGGTTATATCTTTCAGATTATTCACCAGCTATACTCTAGCCTTAGATTAATGATGAATATTTAAAGGGGCGTGTCAAGAGCTGCCAGCGCCGTATGAATCAACATGGCTTCAATACTCAAGAGTCTGTTGATGTGCCATACATCAAAGGCTGAGCAGGAAAAAAATCCCACCAAGATGAATAAGAAATGATCCATTTAGAAATGTGTAACCTTTCTGGAGGCAGACTTACTCTGTGATTTATTAATGCAAAGCCGTAAGCTCCTCCCCCTTTTCTATTCTACGTCTTAAGTATAGGAGAAAATGAAAATGTCCGAGAGAGTGAATGAGCTCAGGCAGCGTGTTTGCAGCTCATGCATTACAATGGAGAGTGTGCAGGCTTCCCTTTCATGCAAGGTCCCCTCACACACACACACACACACACACACACACACACACACACACACACACACACACACACACACACACACACACACACACACACACACACACACACACACACACACACACACACACACACTAACACACATGATGGTGAGCTACTACTATACTAAGCAACCCTCCAGTGTGTTGCATGTGTGGGGAGTATTTTTAGCAGCACACACAGAGACACACACAGACACACACACACACACACACACACACACACAGTGGTTTCCAACGCGATGTGTCAGGACAGCATCATGTTAAGGATTCAGTCAGATGGTCCTTAACGCTTCGCCCTGAGCTCTGCAGAAGGGATGTGTTTGTACCGAGCTCCGGAGGGGGGTCACGTGCTGACCTCATTGTGTGCACGAGTAAGTGCACTCTGCAGCATCAGTGTGCAGCTCTCTTCTCCATGTACTAAGAAAAACAACTTATCTCAGCGCACATACCAGACCGATTGAATTAGCACAAATAAGACAGACGGAAAGTTTATTTGTCGGCTGCAGTCAACCCTTGAAAGGATCTGACACAGTTTTTTTAAGTCTCTTTTCTTCACCACCCTGCCCATCCCTCACACAGAGCAGAGAGCTACAGTAGTATGGAAAAGCACTTTGCAATGAAAAAATAAAAACACACATTGCTCCTCAGTAATCACAGAGGTTAATGTCTTATTTACAAGCTGCAGCCCCCCAACGGCTGACACGTCGGCTCAAATGTCTTCCAAATTCTGGACAGACAGATCCATCTTCTGCCGTCGTCTTGTCAGCGTCTTAGCCTTCCCGAATTCCCATAACCCCCCCCCCCCCCTTCTCCTGGACCTTCAAAGATTGCAGCTGGCCCGCTTCCGTCATCGGTACATTAACTCGTACAGCCCGAGCTGCTTCCCTGGAGCAGATGCAGCCAGAAGAAAAACAAAAGCTCGCAGGCCGGGGGGGTTAATCACACTCATCTAGAGGTCGGTGGGGCTGTTGCCAGGTGTGTCACACTCAAAGTACACTTGGCTTTCTTTTTGTTGCTGCCCTTTGACCTCCTGCTTTTCACACCACAAGTGTAGTATGTGTTTGTGAGCACGTAAAAGAAAACAACAGGATCTATTCAAGATTCAGAGCCTGATGGATTCAGTGACATCGTATACAGTTCATCTGCAAGGCGTGCAGAATGTACAGGAAGAGAATTTATCAGTGCTGGAAGTTCCCTGTTCGGTTGTTTACGAGGAATTTTATTGATAGCCAGTAATAAAGTCACAACACTTCAAATATTTTGCCTCTGGCTTCGAGTGAAGGTCATTTAAAGGCTCCTGAATCCTGCTGTGTGTCTCTGAGTCTCAAGATGAGCAACATGACACAACATAATATCAAGTTGGACAAAGACAACTAGAAAAAAAACCTTGGATTTCTTTCAGATGTCTGTTTTTTGTTTCCAACTTTGTCAAAAGCTGCCGTTGGTTTCGAGGACAATGTTTTCTGTTACACCTCTCTGATATTTGATTTTGCAAATTTGTCCCAACTTGTGTCAATTCTATCTCCCGTAGATTGTTACACAGTGCAGCAGGACGGCCTACGTGCATATCTGTGTGAGAGAGAGAGAAAAGAAAAACATGTTGTTCCTTCACTGAATCATGATATTTGTATTGTAACTCAGATGGCACTGCTTGTGACAGATTGTGTTTTAGTAAGGCCAGAGTTGTGCATCAATATGGCAGCCAGATTTCCCAGTTTTGACGCTTCTTGCCAGGATATCGACTCTGTTTGCATTTGTAACCAGCAGGGACAAGAGCTTGCTTTCTTTAAAAAAAAAAAGGGAATCATAAACAAGTGGTGTTGGCATCCTCAGCTCATTAGAGGATGAGCCTGATACCTACTCGAGGAACATCAAGGTTGTCGTTTGGCCTTGTTTGTCACAAAACACAATGTGGAATTTTTTTTCCGAGCGAATGTTGCCGCAGTTAAATTCTTGTTAAGTCTGTTATGTGCTTCTTGTTTCCCTGGGTTCCCACTGATGCATTTGTGTGGTAGAATGCCAATTCCCTCTTTTGAATGCGTCTCCTAAGACACAGCTGCCTGCTTAGATAGCTAATGGCTGTGATTTGTGCTGCAGAGCTGTGAGCGGAGTGTGGCGTGATGGCATTTGTTCTGTCTGCCTGAGGCCCGGTCTGTCATTGTGCATCAGGCCGGGCCAGTGGCCGTGACTCACACATGAACCCTCTGGGAGCTGCAGCTCACCGAGAAGACACAGGAGTTTCATTTCCGGCACCGGGAAACACATATGTCGCAGGGTGATGTTGGCCCCGGATGTGGAGGGGGGGTGTGTGTGTTAGTGAACAGTCTTTTCTCGGCGTCCTGATCTCTGCTAAATCATCCTCAGTTTGTTCTGCATTTGCTGGACTTTTCCTCCTGGAAGCAAACCGCCTGTCCAGCATGGTGGCATATGCTTCCTTGGATTTTCTGTTGATTCTGTTGATCCGTTCAGGCACTGGCCTTTTTTTTTTTTTCTTCTCCTGCTTAGTCATGCTACTGCTCATCTCAACCCCTCTCAGATCCACTGTTTATATTCCACAAATGACTGTTTTCTACTTTTTGAAAACAGATCTGAAGGAAGTTTTTTTTTTTCCCAGGAGAAAGAACATACAAAAGGCTTTCATGACCCGGGCTTGGGGTTTTCTTTGAAATTTATGAGCTAATGATAAAGAACAGCAAAACAAACATTAACATGAATGAAAAGTCAGAGATAATGACTCTAGACCAGGTCCCTCAGTTGTTCCCTGTATTGTCATGTTCCTGATTCCAAGCCCTCTGACTGCACTTCTGCTGATGGCTCCATCTCACATGCTGACACATTTTTCAGAATCATATCCATCAAGAGTTGTCAGGCAGAGAACCCCCACATCCCACCCCTGCTTGCAGACAAAAACTGTGGCCGTTGTAAAACATCATCTATCATCCTGCGGCCTTTGTTCAGCATCCTGTCTGGTACGGGGGGCGAGCAGCCAGAGAGAGAGGGTGGCATTCTGTTTGACGTGCCAATGCAGATGCTAAATGACAGTGACACAAAGAGGAGGCCCCACCACGCAGGTCCTGACAGGGCTGTTTTCCATAGAGCGCAGGCTTGACTTGACTTAAAGGCCCAACCCAAAATCAGATTACAGCCGCGCTCTTGACACCTCTTTGGCTCCGTTTTCATGTTTGTAATTTCCCCTCAGTAGGAAACACTTTTTCTCCTGAGATGATTGGCCTTCAAGATGACAGATTTGAAATGTTCTTTGAACCTCTCATAGGGGGGTTTCTTCGCCTTTGGCTTCCTTTGAAACGACTTTTTGTTGATGCTTAAAATCCACAAAAACTCCCTTTCAGTTCGGATGGATTGAACTTTTTGGTTTGTTTTGAGGTTGAAACCATTAACTTGACACGATTGTAACGTGTAACTTCAACCCTGCGTCCTCCTGAAGAGTCCTGGAGCCAGAAACCGCGCCATTGTCTCTCCTCTTATTGTATTCACTCGCACTAAGAGCGGTGCCACACGCCTCAAGAGTAAATGTAATGATAATATTCGTCTTGCATTCCAGTTTATCGTGTATCAATTTTCTCTGATGCCTTGGAGCAGAACTGCTGCTCCGATCCCTTTTGTCATGTGCTGAATATAACGTGCATGTTACACCTGCAGTCATGTATCGATACAAGGTACTCCACTGTAGTCAGATTACACACGTTGTGCCTTTTGCAAAGTTGTCTTACTTGTTAGGTGTGTGTGTGTGTGTGTGTGTGTGTGTGTGTGTTTACAGTTACAGTTTCAGATGAGGCCTGTAATCTTTCTGGATTAGTCTCTTTTCGAAACCTTTGTTATCTTTTTTTTTTAAGTGCCATTCTCGCTGAGGTTTGAATGCGACACTGACTCACATGTTCAGGAAAAAAGTGTTGCAGGCTATCCGAACATGCACAAAAGTGCTTTTGGAAAGATCCATCACAATGTGTTGCAGATGATGTCCAGCCCCCAGAAAGACAAGAATGAGCATGAATGGCCTCATTTCAAAAACTCTTTCTGTGCAATCTTTGAAGTCTGGTCAGTGTCGGTGTGTGTAGGCTCCATTAGCAGGAAGGAAAACGTTGCCTTGATTTGCCTCTTGTGTCATAAATGAAATATAAATGAAGGGTATATTTATAGATCTGAGTCAGCTCTGTGAAGATGTTTCTTGTTTGAACCCAACAGTGATGACAAACCACATAAAAGCAGAGGATGTGTGTGCGTGTGTGTGTGTGTGTGTGTGTGTGTGACTGACACACTCACAGGTGACTGATTGTCCACCTGGAGCTGACACGTTCATACATGAGTAACACTCGTCATGGTCTGTTGTTACCTGGTTTGTTATCTGAGGTCATCGTCGTCATCTAAAGATGTGAGGTCTCTTTGTGTGTCAGCAGGGAGTCTAAAAAAAAAAAACCCACAAATAAATCTAATGGTTTAGGCCACCAATCAGATTTATCTTAATCAAGTGATGCCTGAAAAACATTTGTTAACACTGATGTTTTTTGGTTTGTTTTTTACATTTGGGCTGTTATCTAAAGAACTCTTTAGTTTGTATGACAAAAAGCTGTTTGATCGTGGTAATAGAAAGCCTGAGTGCTCTAAGGATAAGAAGAAGAAGGAAACTGTTGACAATCATGTACTTAAATAGAGCCACTTTCCTCTGTGTTCTCCTTTACAGATAAATTCAACTAAAACAAGCAATACATTCACATTATCCAGTTGAAGCGTCACATCTTGAATCAAACCACAAATAGACACTTTAGTGAACTAGTTCTTGTACTCAGTTGTCTTGATTGCACGTAATGGAAATGTTTTTGTCCGAGTTTATAGATAACTGATCTTTCAGTCTAATATCCCCGGTTTTAGAAACCTAAAGTGAAGAAGTGAAACTGAACCTCAAGATCCAAATAGTGTCACAGAGAAACGAATGGCTGATAAAGCTGTCACTACCTGAAAGGGTTAAGGCAGCCGCTCAGGAGAGGAGGGGGGTCTGGGCTTTCACAGGTTGTTTTAAATCAGCGCAGACAGAAGGACGTCTTTTGTTCGGTCCTGAATGGGTTTATTCGTGTCTTTTAAAGGCAGACTTTTTTGTGCATTGGTGGAAAATCAGACAACTTTGTCTCTTTTTCCAGCTTTCAATTCCCTATTTAACGGCAGCGTTTTCTGAAGCCATCTCTGGGTATATGACAGGGCCACATTTCTGCTCCAAAGGGCGCTTCACTCTTGCCATTAGTTCAGATATGGATTTAGTGTGCAGCCTCGCGATGCACTATCGAGGAAAAAAAGCCTCAGTATCTCCAGAGAAGTGCAGAAATTGCTGGTGTCAGCGCCAGCTTTTAGTTGCCTAAACGGCTGACATTTTCAGTAGCATTAGCTGCTTCTGTGGGACTTTAGGGAGATAAAAACAAGATATACTAGAGAGTGGGAAGCTATAGGTCCTGCCATGATGTGAACTTTCTAATAAAATGTTGAGAAACTAAACTAAACAGTGTTAATGTCCTGCTTACTGCAGGGAAGGCTGACTCATCCAGAGAGGGCTTGATTTCCTCCTTAGTTTAGATTTACCGTTTCATTCACTCGGCCTCAGTCGTTTATTTATAGTGATAACCCATGGAGACTTTGTAGTCCAGCTTTTTTGTCAGTCTGCACCACCTGATCCTTCAACTGTAACAGCCCCCCTCATACACCTTTATTCTCTGCTACAGAGCTGAAATTTCAGCCCGTCGGCTCTCTAAGAGCTCTCTGTGGTGATATTTTTTTTTTTTTTACATATACAGCTGCTCATTTACATAACAAAGACTCAGAGCAAACAGTAAATGATGTTTTAAGAAGAAACTATCAGTGCTTGCAGAGACATCTTTACACAAAACGCCAACAAGTGAGTTTTTCCTGTTTCAGGAAATGAGGATTTTGTAAATTCGTGCCATGGCTCTCTAATAGGCGACAGGTGAGAAGCATGCTGCCGAACACAAGCTGTTTCCTGTGACAGCTTCATCTGTGAAAGCATATTCTCCAAGGGCTCAAAGCCGGCCCGGGGATCACTGAGACCGTTTAAGATTACATGTCTGCTGGCAGGGAGCAGCAGATAGGTGAAAATAATTGGCTTCGTCACCATCCGCCTTTCTACCTCCCCCCCTCCTCCCCGCCCTTTTTACTCCCAGTGACGACAAACAGAGAGACATGCCGAGGTATAAGAAGCCCCCAACTTCCCCTCAACACCCACCTGAGCAGCTCGTAGAGTCTGTGCCGACTCTGTTACCCATGCTCCATGTGGTTTATAATCAAGAAGGGGAACCCTGCTGCCCCCCCGCTGATTGGGTGTAAAAGAGGTTGCAAACCTAGTTTCATGCAATTAGTGGAGGAATGCCAGACGCTAATAGAACACAGAAGTGTTGGCAAAGCATTATGATGGGAGTGTGGGGGCCACGGTGAGTAAAAAAAGAGGACATTAGCCCAAAGGAAGAGTAGCAATGTACAGTGTAGAAAACAATAAAGTGGAAAGGACGTGGGGGAAATTACCCTCGCTCAGCATGCTTTTGGGGCTGATTAGGGAGGGGCATTGTGGGAAAGTGAGGCTACTCAGTATAATATGATAAATATTGAAGTAATGCAGATGGTTAGGCGCAGGGGAGCACTCTGACAGGGAAACAATAGTGAATGGGTTGTTCTGTAGCAATTAGGGCCCTAATTTGTGTCGACGGCGGCTACGGTGTTGATGAAGACTCTCGGCCAGATCTGATTGGTGACAGCAGAGGGGAGGAGACCTTTTGTGTTGACACAAAGCGTCTCAGAGGGGAAAAATGAAGCAGAACACAACAAGCTGGGAATTTATTTTGAATGCTTTAAAATGTCACGTTTTGAATATGTGAAGGGTACACACAGAAAGGTGTGTTTGCAGTGTATTTCCAACTTTAAAGGAGCGTTAAAAAAAGGCCTGGCAGCTTGCTGGCTTGTGGACAATTAGTGCAGGAATACCCATGTGCAAGTAGTTTGGCTTGTTTATGTACTTGAGCATTAACAAAGTTCTCCTTGTGAGGTTGCTGGGCAATCATTTTTTTTTTTACGTCAGAGCAAACTTTAAAGTAGAATTTGAAAGTATAAAAACAAAGGCACTACCAGAGTTTGTCGTTTCTGGTTGATCACTATTTACAGATTCTACATGAATATAGAGTCTGTACTGGGAGGGAGGGGTCTAGATTTTCAGCATGGGAAATGTTCTGGTTTCTGTTTGTTGTTCGTTTATAGTCCAAGCTCTATTGACCAATCATGTGTCGGCACTCAGCAGGCTTTGGTGTGTACAGGAAAAACAGTCCGTATGGAGAGCAATAGCAGGTAAAATGGAAACTGGCTTACAAATGCCGTATTCTGAAGAATATTTATTTATCTCTATAAACAGATTTCTGAAGTCCAACTCAAATCCATTATAGTTTCAACTTGGAGATAAATATTGTTGACGCTGTGTCAAGAAAGGATCCACAAGAAACAGGTGAACGGGTGCTTGTCCAGCGGATATTGACCCCTCCCCCCCCCCCCAAAAAAAAAAAGAAGATAAATACTGCTCTTGGCTTGAAAGTGTTTGAATACTAACCCCTGGTTTCATTGGGATTTCTGATAAATTTGGCATTCTTTCCCCTCTGCGATCATCGTCACTTAAGGATTAACGATGACTGCCGATGGGTTCTGAGATTGCTTTCTGTTAACTTTGTCGATTAAACATTTAGTATAATTAAGTAATTAAAAGTGTAAAACCCAAAGATATTCTGTTTACCTTGTTATCAAACACAAAACAGCAGATGCTTGGCATTCTCATTGACAAATGACTGAAATTGATCAAGTCATTAATGAGGGTAATGAATTTGTCCGACAATCGACTCGTCGACTGATTGCTCTTGCACTTTTGTAAACCTCAAGTCTCAGGATGTGGTATCGCATTGAAAACAACAGTCAGACACTCTCGCCATATTGCAATTTGCAGCTTGGTAATGAATAATGTTACCTGATGTGCAATGTTGATAAAAGTTTAATACTGCAATGTTTTATTCATGTGCTGTCTATCAACAAGCAGTGCTGCAACGAGCAGGCGCTGCAGAAATCCAAAGATGCACCATGGGACAGAAGTGGTACAGTGCTGGTTCAGCAGGAGATGGGTTGAAGAGCACATATTTGTTGGCTTGGTTGCATCCCAGTTAGAGGAGCAATTAGGACAACATGAAAGCAGCACAAAAAACCCCTAAATTGGTAGTTTTGTGTAGGTGTAGCAGATGCTCAGAGTTAGAGGGGATTGTAATACCACCACCTCTGCACCTGTAGGGACATCTGAAGGATTCCTCGAGCAGTCTCTCGGGCAGTCTCCTGCTTCTTCCTCTTTGTTCGACCTTCCCCCTCAAGAATGCAGCGCTGCCAAGGTGTCACTGGGACTTTTAAATAAATAATCACAATCTGCACTTATCAGATGACAGCTCTGCATTCTCTCCACCCTCCCCGACACACGTCTCCTGGAAGTTCAGGTTTGAGCTGTGACAGAAAGGACAAGTCCCTGCCTGCACCTACATCGCTAAAAAAACCAACCGTCTCCCAGCCACTGTTGAAACAATTACTCATAATTCCAGGAGCTCAGCCCACTGAATAGAGCTGTTGTTCAGCTGTTGCCATGTGACTACTCCTCACATGAATCATTCTTGATACTTCTCTAAACCTTGACATTGGTTCACACAGATTGTGATGGAAGGAGGACGATTTCAAAGTGTCACCTCAGAGAAAACGTACAATAAAGCCATTTGTTTGCAATCAAACCAAACAGATGGGCGACCAATGAAGGGGAAGGTACTCCCCCCCACACACACCAAGGCTCCATTCTTGCCTCACTGTTTCCCTCCAGAGTAGCAGTGTCCTTGGTACAGATGTTGCGACTTCACGTGTGGTTTAGAGCGTTTTCATGGCCTTTCAGGCGCACTGCTCCTGCCGGGTAATGGCAGGGGATGGGCTCTTGACTGGCTGTCAAACCTTGAAGCTTGTTTGCACAAAGCAGAGGCTGAGACGTGTTTGGCTGGCAGCGGTGCTCGCTGAGGGTTTGCAAGCGTCTCATCTTGGCCATGTCGTGGTTAGTGAAATGTGTAGAAATTACATGTGACTCTGGCCAGAGAGTAAGCTGTGGCAGCGGAGGCGGCCACGCCCGACTCGCCCACACGTCTGCACCAAACCGAGAAAAAAAAAAAAAAAGGAAAAGAGGAAAGCAGCAGCATTGGTGACATCAGCTGTGGACCAAGCTGTTTAACCGGTCTGTGGATGGGAGTCGTAATCTAGAAAAGCCGTTAAACTCACCCTTAGGTGGTTTGGGCTGGTGTGTGGGTGGATGTGTGTGTGTTTGTGTGTGTTCGTTTGTTAAAGAAGGCGTGAGTTTGTTCAGTGTGCATTTCCATTAGGGATTTGTTTGAGTTTAGGAGACGTGTATGGAGTGTGTTATTTCGACACAGTGCGAACGCCGGGGATTAGTTTGGTGGAGTTTGCACAAGTGGACCCTGCCATCGCTAAATAGGGTCAGAAATGTGTTGTATTATGGAGGGGGAGAGATAAGCCTCTGCATAGTAAGCTCTACTGTATGCATTTAAGATCATCCCAAGTGGATCATGTTTTCAAAGGAGTAGAACAAGGATATCATGGAGCATTATTACCTGAACAAGACCATCCGAAAGACAGAATGTTCAAAGTCACCATGAAACTGGTTCAATGGTTTCATTTTGTGAGTCACAATTAAAATTCATTAATTCAGCCCATTTTTAAAAGAGAAGTCTAGACATCTTTTGACCTGCCAATCACCTAAAATAAAGTCAGCTTGCTCGCCCTCCCACTTGGATCGTTAAATCCAGCAGCTTTCATTAGACAGGAAACTTTCCATCGAACATTGTTTTGAAAAACTGCAAATAAAGTAATATTCATGTATCTCAGATACTATTCGTGACACCAGTAACAATAGGTGTTTTTTTTCCTCTTCCTGCGACTGCAGTGAACAAACATGTCTTAATATGAGAGTGGGAGGATCAGGGACGAGCGGCTGCATTTTAATAGAACAGGTGAAGTAGAGCCGAAGGCAACAGGAGCACATTAAGTCACTTCATTATATCCAGTCTTCTGCTGATATGTTTACCTGAAACATTCATTTGGACAAAGTGGGGTGGGGAAACACAAAAGATGTCCTTCAGCGTTTGAGCGCTTTAATGGACTATTTCTTGTCAGGACTGAAGACGTGTTTTTTTTTTTTTTTTTAGACTAAAGTGAATTTCTCTTTTTTTTACTATTTTTTAATGTCACGTTTTCCTTGAAAGACACATCGTCCTGACGGATGAAACTTTCACAGAACCTCAGTGTGCCACTCACACGTGCTTGAACTTCAATCTGAAAACCGTGTGGCTCTTAAAAGTGCGATCGGTTCTGACACCATTCTGGTAAGCATACTGAAATATCACATTTCCAAACCACAGACTCTGAAACAGCCTTATCACATCAAGCAAGCCCCCAGCTGTCCACACTGCTCCCTCCTCCTGTCTCATTCATAAAGTCCACTTCAGATTTATTAGCCTTAATAGAAACTATTTACATTCTCTGTAGTCTCCTCCTGTGTCACGATGCCCTCAGCGTATCGCTTTATTGACCTCCACTGAACCAAACGCAGCCTCGTCTCCAAATGATCGAACAAGAAGGAGAAAAAAAAAAAGACAAGCAGATATGCTTCTGTGTTGTTTTTTCACCAATCGCTGTTTGTTCACACAATTTATTGGACACTATTATTAAGAAGCCTGCCTGCAGTTTAATAGACATGTTTTATGCCTGTGAATATTCTAATCCTGTGGGCTGTTTACTTGTTCTTTTTACACCCACATTACACGGCGTTATTTCGTCTCAATGGCACATCTGTTGTGTGCATCTGTGAAGCGGCTGCCAAGGCTGGGAACCAGGTGTGCTGCAGAACAAGACCCAGAGTATTGTGCAGAGGGGGTTAGTGCTCACGTCTCAGACACAACTTTCATCCCTCCGTCAGTGATGACTGCAGAGTCTGTCTGCAGGAAGTGCTCTAATAGGTAAACATGTTGACCTTTACATTTGAAAAGGATGCTCTGATTCTGTGAAATCTAGTTTCTCAGGGGGTTTGATAAAAAAAAAAAAAAAAAAGCAGGTTGTCAAAAAGACAGACAAAAGCTCTTCAAATGTCAGACCGATGTTTTTCTTCTTCCATATGACAACCAAGTTTGGAAAAAAAAGCTGGGACACAAATGTAAATAGGAACAGCATGGGATGGTTTGAAAAACTTTGAAACTCCATATTTAAGTGAAAAAAGTACAAAGACAACACGTCAGATGTTGACGCTGAGAAATGTCGCAGTTTTTGAAAACTGACGTGCTCAGTTTGAGTTTGATGCCAGCAACACTTTCCAAAAAAAAAAAGAAAAAGGATAGGACAGTGACATGTCCACCACTCCATGGCTCCAACACTTACTAAGCATTTAGTAACTGAGGAGACCAATTTGTTTTGTTTTACCATTCTTATTTTATGCAGATTTTGGCTGTTCAACAGTCCAGGGTCTCCTTTGTTCTGCTTCATATTTCATAATGCCCCTAACATTATAAATGGGAGGCATGTTTGGACTGCAGGAAGACTTTCACTACAGAGCCGTGCTGTTGTGATACATCCAGGATGAGGTCTGGCATTGTCTCAATAAAATAAGCAAACCTTCCCTGAAAAAGAAGTTTGTCTATTTGACAGCATGTGCTCCTCAACCTTTATATATATTATTAACATTAATAATACCTTCACAGATGTGCAGGTGTCATGTGCACTAATGCAAACCAAATGTCCTCTCTGGGACAATAAAGTTGAAGTTGAAGGACACAGGCTAGTTTTCCACTTCACCTCAGTCCATTTGTCCTTGGGCTCAGATAAGACGGACACTTTTCCAGATCTGGATTATAAACGGTTTCCTCTTTGCTTGGGGGGAGTTTCAGCTGCATTTGTGAGCGCATCAATGTGCTGTATTTACAGGAAGTGGTTCTTGGAAGTGTTCCTGAGCCTATGCAGTGACGTCCAGTGGTTCTTGGAAGTGTTCCTGAGCCTATGCAGTGACGTCCACTACACAATTGTGTCTGTTTTTAATACAGGGCCAAAAGTAAAGGGAAAGCATGACAGAAATGTTGCTTTTGGATTTGAATGCATAGACACTTGTGAACTTTGCCAGTTAGCTACATTGCTAAAAAAAAGGCTGCAGCTTGCATTGAACTCACCTCATAGTCTTTACAGAACATGCCCATGTTAATTCACATGCCACTCGTGCATGCGAGCATCGTGCCTGTATCGGCAGCAGCTCTGAACCTTTTTCATAACACTGATGCGTGTGTGAGAACCAAAAGCTATTACTCTCCCTGCTATGTGCCTGAAAGGAAATAGATTGTCTTTGTGCTGTAAGTGTGTCTTCACCGTACTTTTTCTGTCACAAACATTAAAAAGACTTTTCTCTCTCTCTCTCTCTCACAAAGGACCACACATGCACGGCTGTGAATACGAGCCGTGTTTACAATCAACAACTCCCACAGTCCTGACATGTTGGGTTGTGTGAGCTTTTTTGGCGACGGTGTCTATGGAGACATTCCAGCACATGTTTACCCAACAAAACAACACTGCAAGACGACTCGCACCAAAACTAAAAAAAAATGCGCTGTTATTATGTAAATCAAATTAATTGAGATGTAGGTAAATATCGGAATATGATTCCAGAGTAATTGTGCACACATTACATTATAAACCCACATTTGCTTGATGGGCATTCACTGTCCTTTAATTAGCTTAATGAAATCATTCTACTGTGTTCTCTGCGCGCTCTATAAATAAGCCACATTTTTATTCAGCTGTTCCTCAAGGATATTTTCTGCTGCTTTGGTTCCATAATGCATTCCTAAGCTGTGCACTGATGCTCATATGAAAATTTGATGCACTACACGCTTGGTTCTCCTCCATCGCTGCACGGGGGCAAAACAAGCCTCTCTGCCTCTCACTTCTCTGTTTGATCTGTCACCCCAGATGTTCCTCTGCTCTCTGTCCTCTGCATCCACCTTCTGCTTCCCTCGCTCAATTTTTTTTTTTCTTCTTCTCCCTTTTCACCCTCCTCAGCTCTTCAAATCTGCAGAAATTTAAACTTACAGGCTTATGTGTGCCTCTGTAGCATCTGTGTGGTACTTGCAGATTTCAGAAAGGGAGCAGGAGAGAAGCTTATGGCTCCTCTTCATGAAAAATTCACCCTTGAATGACCTCTGAGGTGTGTTTCTGGGTGCTTTTAAGAAAGTACCCCAGGGGAAAAGACGTGCAGCACTGTCCTAAAATGCACTTAGTGTTTGGCTGTGGTCTATTTCGGGGGTTATTTTCCCATTAACCGTTGATTCAAGGGGTGAAACTGACTTCAACATAGAGTGAAATAATTTAGAAGCCAGCTTAATGGTGCAGAACACATTCTTAATTTTCCTGAAAAACGCTGTTGTTGAAGTCTCTTTTGAAAATGTCTCGCACTTTCAGCTCACAGAGCACCTTTTCCTTCATCTGGAACTTTATTGTTTACAGTGTGGGCGCTTGCACACTCACACGGTAGAGTGCAGTACCTCTCCAAACACATAAAAAAAGGAGACAAAGGAGATGGCAAATAGAAGCGGTGTCTGATAAAATGAATCTCTGAGGAATAAAAGTGCTCATCTGTGTCGTTCTCATCCCACCGTTTGTCTATTTTTGTGTCTCTGCCTGCCTTTCTTTGAAAAACTCCCCCGCCTTCTCTCATTGTGCCGTCCCTGAGCTGTTTAGTAGTAGTGGGCTACTCTTATCCTTCGATGTGACAGTGTTTGGGTGGTGTGACTGAAAATTAAAACAAAGATGTTCCTCTCGGAATGAAATCAGGGAGGGTTTTCTACTTTTTCTTTGTGTTTTTTCTTCTTCTGTGTCTCTGGTTCTCCTGTCAGCGGCCCCTCAGAGGAGCTGCTACATGGCTGTGAAGCATGCAGAGCAGCCCGTATATTCAGTGTAAACATGTCAGAGCCAAATCTCAGGGTGATAACCCCTGCAAGGTCAGTGAAGGACACGCACACCTGACCACGCAGTAATGCTGCTGCTTTATCCTGCTCACCTCGTGATGAATGTATTGAATATTAAGACACAATGAAATTGAAATGCATCTGACTGTTGTTTTTATTCATTAGCAGCTCCAGGTTTAGAAGTGGGCCATTTGAGGTCAATGAATTCTAATAGAGTAGAACCTTATTTTCCACTGCTTTAATCCTGTCTGTGGGTGTTTGAATCCAAATGACTCCCAACACTAAGTCATGAACCGAATGCAGAATAATCCACTAATTTCTCTGAAATGAAGTGCAGTTCATCTGCAGGGAGAGTTTCTTTAATCTCAACCCTGTGTCCTTGAAAGGTTTGGATTTTAATGTGGTGTATTTATTTGAGACGCAACAATGTGTTCAAGGGCATCCCTATAAGATCTTCAAAGACGAATTGCAACAATTCTCCAAGAAAGAATGGAAATAATAACGAGCTGCTACGATGAGGAGAAGAAAAGTGTCATGCGAGTGCTTGACAGCAACATGTCGGGTTTGCTTCAAACGTCATCGTGGCTAAAATAGAAATGTCAGCTCGCTCTGTGTCAGATTGTTGCCTCAGATGCGGGGTGAGCGCCAAACGCTGCAGCTTTCTATAATTCATGGCACAGTTGTGGAATTGTTTTTACTTATAGTGACATGCACTGAGCTGAGGCGAGCTCATTGCTGCTCTGAAAATGTCCCGCACTCCACTTGTTAAACTGTGCCGCTTCTCCCACTCAAAAACTCCTCAGACTTGGCTCACTAACTCAGGATCCAGCGCCGAGGCACTGAGCAGAGCTGGATGATTAAAACGCCATCATTAGTTTGGCATTGTGATCATTTTTAGATCATTTGATATGGGGAGCTTTCATACTTTATGGGTTAGAAATGATATTCTTCAGAGTTAATTTATCCCTCTGGCATTTGCAGTCTATAGAACATTAAGATCCCAGAGATTGCAGTAAAAGTTTTTAAAAGAAATGCCTCTATTTATAATTATGTTAACGTCTGTAGCTTTAACAGTATGTTACCAATCCTTTGTGTGTTCTTTGACATAATGTCTTCATTGTTTTTCCACTTTGAATAGGTGTGGCTCTTTTCCAATAGAATGAACACACTTCTTTTATTTCTCATTTCTATCACATTTCATTTACTTCTAAAAACGGCTCGAGCTGTGATTGGCTCTTCACATCAACATAAAGTCATAATCAAGAGAACTATTGTATTTTGCAGCCATATGCGAGTCACAGCAGTAACCATTTACGAGTTAAGCCTGCATGTAGAGAGTGTGTCATATAATCTTAATTTTGAATAAAATAATATTATAGTTGATACAAGAGCATTGCTAACATACATTTATTACAAACAGCTTTTAAAACACATGGACTCTGGTGTAGTTTGGGATTGTATACAGATGGACAGTATGTCCCAGCCTCCTCCTGTTGATGAAGCCAAAATATCCCAAAATGGGGGGTGACATATACCAAACTGGCAACCAGAGCCTGCACAGTTAGGATCTTCTGGAAGAACCGCGATAGTGACGTCCCACTGCTTCCACTTCCGAAAACACATGTTTAACTTGCTAATAAAAAGGCAAAAATTCCCCGCTGTGAGCAGATCCTTGTCTTGGTTTGAAGAAGACACTCAGGAGTTTTGAAGTTCAACGACTCTTGTGTTGGTGTTTGTTTCGTTTTCTCTGTTGAGATTGTTCAACAGAGCTGTCAGTCGAGGCATTTAAAACCTTTTTGTAGCATCAAATAACAAATTAAAAAGAAACTCCTCCAGGAAAAGATGACTTGGACACAAATCGGCGTGCCAATATTATCTGACCTGCAGTCTGATCATATAGTTTGACCCATGTCCTATCTGTAAATATAGAGGAGGCAGGGTTTATGACCTTTAGGAGCCCTAAATATTTGCCTTACTTTGCAGAAAGGTATTTCACTGTCCATTCTGTATACAGTAACCCTAACACTCAGTGTTTAAGTGAAACTATATTAACTTTTGCTGAATGAAAGCTTTTGTTGCCCGTTATGGAATACCTGTAAAAGGTAAGATATAGTGTAACAGTACAGAACAGTAGACTGAGGAATCATAATTGCACAACAATGTTTGCTGTACTCCTGCTTGACCAAGCATAAAAACAGATTTCTAAAATGTGCTGAAAATATGGTGGAATTTGTTTTGTATCTTAACGGTCAGTCAAAAGGAAATGTATTTATTCCAACACCTTTGCAGACTTATTTGCCTTTCTTATCAGACATGTGCATTATCATACAAACACATAGCCTTGTACATTGAACACAGATATCGGCGGCCCTGCTGTTATCCGATCCAATTAAGCTGCCACCCACCCTGAGGCTAATCAAACTTTTAATTCTCTCATGGTGCCTCATTCTGTAATTGGTTTATGTAGTGAAACCAACAAACAGTTCACATCTCGTCGAGTAATCCCCTGACAGCCGCTCATGCTGAGTCTGCTAAATGAGATCGCCGCAAACAAACAAGAAAAGAGAAACTTCAGAAAACTTTGAGGAAACCCGACCCTTGTTAGGTGGATGTGGAAGGCCAGCAGGGACCTGTCGCTGAGTGTTTGTAGAGGATTCACAGGGATGATAGACTGAGCTGGAAGAATAATTATACAGTCAAACTGAAGATTGCTACATAATTGCCTTGCTGTGTGATTTTCTTACTGTTTGCCTGGTTTGATTGTAACAACCTACCATCGAGAAGAAATTAGTATTTTCTTCCCTTTGAAGTGAAGAGACGATAATGTTAGCTATTCACCTTCCATTCACTCTGCCACTGTGTTTTTCCGTCTCGTGTGATCACTCGGATTTACTAGAGCTGTGTGCTGAACGTGGATTTTTGAATCCAAACAACTTCCCTCCAGCAAGATCTTTATGGACATGAGCAGCTGTAAGAGTAAAAAAAAAAAAAGAAAAAAAAAAAGATGCTGCAGTGCCAGTGGTTGGTTTTGCACAGTTTACCTGTGATGATGGATTGTATTAATAATACAGCAGGAGTGAAAAGGCTCCCGGCTGTTAAGAATAGGCGTGTTATCTCTATTGAAAGTGAGAAGCAATAACAACAGAACTAGTTTGCATAAATTTTCCTTTTCCAAGACGTGACTCACAAAAAAAAAAAAAAAATGTTTCAACATCCCCAGAAATGTGTTCTTCGTTTTGTAACATGAACAAGAATCCATCTCGTGGGAATCCATCATACCACTTAAAGAGCCTTCTCTGTGTAATAAGCATGCAGAGCTTTGGCAGCTATAGGATTTGTCGAGCTTTCTGGGGGGAAAAAAAAAAAAGAATAAACAGTGGCCTCACTGATTGCTTCTGTGTAACGGGGCTTCATGACCCCAGCAGGATGTTGGATTCTATTTCAGCGAATGTGAAGGAGATGCTGAAGTGTAATGGTATGAGGTATTTTATATGTTTCTAACCTGCAGAGGTAAAAAAAGAGCAGCGCAAAATAACAACCTTTCATGCACAAGGGGCCTTTAGTATCACCTCTCAGCTGTGAGGAGAGATTAATCACACAACGACCCGCAGAAAGAGCTACAGTGCGCTTTGAGACCCATAAACGGTGATGATAGGCTCTCTAACTGAGGTAGAAATGGCATGTAGAGTAGAGTGATCTGAATAATCATTTTCAAAGAATAGAAATCTTTCTCGCACACATACATGCTCCCCACTCAGAAACTTTTGTTAGGAGAGAGTTTCAGGACTCCGGTATCTGCTACCACGGGACTGACTCATTTGAGGTGGTGCAATGTAAATCATGTCCGTGCAGGTTTGTGACGTTGCTCTTCTTGTAAGGAAACACAAGCAGCTGGCTGAACGGGCTGCTTCTCTTACATCCTGACAGTGGGGATCCTTCAGGTGCTCGCTGAAGTGTGTCACGGGTGCAGCCGAGCCAGCTGATATGAAGGTTGAGAGCCATCAGCAGAGTTCTACAGTGTTTCACACTCTTTCCCCGCAGAAAAAAAAAAAAAAAAGGCAACGCAAACAACCTTGGAGTTGTGTCCCGTCACAGTTCATCAGCCAAGCAAAGTCAAGCCGGCTGAGCTGTGGGAAAGAGGGGCAGGTCGCCTCAGCCTGTCCGGGCCTGCTCACCCTGCAGGGGAGTGGCAGCACATTAACAAAAGAGCGGCCGCCTTGGCTCTCCTGCGAGCAGCCAGGGTTTGTCCTTCAGCCTCCTAATCAGCCAGAGAGGACGACACAGACCTGGCTGCCCCCTCGCCCCGCTAACAAACTGTCAATAAGGAGCCCCCGTGCAAAGTATCATGCTCCATGTAGCCGTTTCTGCTTGGCTAGTCTGTCAGATAGAGGGCGAGCTTCGTCGTGTGGCATTCTCCTAACTAGGTCACAACAAGTTTCATTTTAGTGCAGCCGAGCGAGATCAGCTTGTAGCTAGAAAATGGCTGTATAAATATTAAACAGTTTTTTTTTTTTTTTTTTAATTCATGTGGTATTCTCTCTTCCCACAACAACAGGATTTAAAAAAAAAAAGGGGACGAGACATTTGTATTCATGAAGTAAATTGCATTTGAAAACTATAAAAAATGATGGCGAGCATGATAATTGCTAAATAACTAACTGTTTGGGGAATAGGAAAACAATACACTGTTAATTGCTGCACACCATCACTTGTTCCCACCTCCCAGGAAATGAATGTCTTTGATCATTACTGGAATAAAAGGAAAACTGCAGATACATCTAAATGCATCTGCTATTAATACGAGTTTGTTGTTTAAATCTTCTTTCATTAGAAACAAAAAGCCGACATGTTAATAAGCTGCTGTTGTTTCGGAAGAGTCGCAGTGGATCAAGTGTGAAGCCATAGTTTAAATACATGCATTTTTTTATTTTTTCATTTCCCCTTTAATTCTGCCATTCCTCAGAAACAAAAGCCTAAACATTAACCTTAACATCGCTTATTAGCAGCTGGTGTGGAAACAATATTCACCCCTCAGATAAAACATGAACTAGTTAGAGATCATTTTCCAATCATAAGAGAACACATCAGCAATCAGTCCAGGACTACAGTTACCATCGTTAGCTACAACCCTTTCATTAGACATGTACATATGGTCACTGGAGAGGCTGCTAATTAGCATGAACCATTCAAGCCTGATACAACACAGGGAAGAAATGTGTCTTATTGTCTCTGCCCTGCAACAACCCTTAGCCTCGGGCAGCTGCAGCTTCACGGACACCAACACATCTATTATGTATGAAGGGTCGGCAGTGTCACTGTACAGCATGTGAGCATACATTTCAGCCAGGCTGGAGCAGATGAAAGCAGCTTCAAGAGCCCCCGTCCTTCAGCTCACCACTGGCCTCCATCATTCACAAAATCTCTAGGTTTTTATTCCAATGAAGTGGAAGCGTGTGCAGGGTTCGCATGTATCCTTGTGCTGTGAGTAGAATGTACAGTCGTATATGTAGATGTAGCAGCACTTACAGTATATTCTATACTCTGCTTGGCTATACAAGGCTAACAGTCCTGTCAGTTTTGTATTCCCTATAAGAAGCTGTTTTTCTGTCTCAAATAGCACAATGTTTTTTTTTTGTTTGTTTTTTTTAAAGATAAAATGATTAATGCTTTTATTTTTTCCTGTTTTCTTTCCCTATGCAAAACATATCCATCATTTTGAAATGAATACAAGCTCTAATTACCCCGTCGATGCGCATGGCAGATTAATGCGCCGCACAAAGTAACATTTTGAATAACTTTTCAACGAGATTAAACACATGATCGTACCCACAAGGGATCCACCTGCCACAGCTCACTGCCCTTTATTTTACCCTGGCCTGTATGAGGGCCATATGTCGAGCAGAGACCCACCTTTAGTTGACAGCACTTTCTGTATTTACCTCATTGCAGAAATGTGCTTTTGTCTATTTTCAAGACCTTTTTTTCACTCTGCTCATTGCTGCTCAAACATTTTCCTGCATCTCTGTCAGTTTGGGATGATGAGGTGGGGGAGTAAGTGTGAACACTTATAGCACTTATAGTCCGGGGGGGCGCAGAGACGATGAGAAATGTTCACCCATGCTACTATTATTCCAGGCAACAGGTATGAGCTTTGCTCTCCAGCAGAAAAACAGTGGCGTTTCTAATCCTGCCGACAGTAAGTGCTCCCTGAGCGTCTATAAAAATACCCAGACTGCACTGCAAAGGTGTGATCCTTAACTCACGAGAAACTATCTGTGTCTCATTGTTCTAATTGTCACTGATATAATTACATTAACTGCTACAAGTGATTGTGGAGATAATAGCACTTCTCTTTGGTGTTACAACTGCTGTGCTGTCTTCTTGTATTTTTCAAAATTAGAAATTCTCAGAAGAGAACGTCTGTTTCTTTCCAGAACTGAATGGTAATAAATCGTAGCTTTAATCTTATGGTTTGTGCAGATTTGGCGCCCCCTGTGGACAGAGTGGTATGTCTTATCTCTGTGCTGTTTTTGTCGTCTGTGTTTGTAGTTCGTGTTTTGTTTTTTTTTCAGCGGAAATCGTTGAACAGTCAAACGTGTCAGTTATGAAAAATAATTTTGGAGGAAAAATGTAAGAAAAAAAAAATAGGCTGTTTTGGCAGCAGGCAGGAAACATTTGACATCTGACATCTACCCTGAACAGCCGTTTCAGGCATTAAAAAAAAATATGTCCTTTAGCTGATGGTCTTGTTTACTTTTATTGGTCATAAAGAGACATCATTCATTTCAGTCTGTTGCATAACCAGCTAAAAACTCCTCATACCCTCTGAAATGGTTTTGATCATTTTACCTTGAGTATCAAGTCAACATGTGTCACAGTTCTCTATTTAATTTTGAGCTTTGTACACGTGCTTTTCTCCAACACTTTCTCATTTGGTGTAGGAGTCGAAATTTTAGGAAACTATCATTTAAACAGTAGATAAAGAATAAGTAAACAAGACTCAAATTGTTTTGCTTCTTCAGCTCAGGGACATCACACCACACTCTCGTCCTTCTGACCCCTCTTGAGAAGCCAGCTCTTCGCAATAAAAGAAAATGGCATACATGAGAAAAGGGCCAAAGAGCAGCTGCAAAATGGAGATGTGACCTCGCACTTCACTAACACCCTCACCCTTTTCCTCCAATGAACCCGGCTTCACACCTACGTGCAAGCACCGCTGCACAAGTGTGAACTCGCTCTTTTCACCTTACATCTGTGCTACATCTTCATCAAATATCTAAATGTGGAAACACACAGTAATGGAGCGCTAACGTTGTTCTTCGGATTTGTAGTACATGGTAGCTGGTTATTTGGTGTGAGAAGTCATTAAGCAGTTCATGAGCGACCTTAAAAAGCGAGCTCTCACTGTCAGTCTACCTTTGTTGTCAATCACTGGCGCTTTAACAGTGAATTGATTTTAATCAAGTGAATTAAAGCTGTCTTGATGCGTACTAGTGCAACAAAAAAAAAAAAAAAACGATTCTGACACAAAATTGTCAGAGCACAGGCTGTCAGTGAGAAGAGTTAAAATGAGCAGGTCAGAAACGGTGATAGTGCTTGTTTGGCAGCGTTTTACAAACTGTCTTTGTTAGCTAAGCCGGTTTATTCAGCTGCTTTATTTTCCCACAGAAAACACAAACAAGATTACAAAACATATTAATGTGATAAAAAAAAAAAAAAAAAAGTGCAGCACAAAGCGTCTTCTGTGCCCAGCCGCTGAATCATATCAAGACAGACCAGCTCGGTGAGTGTGCGGGGGAGGGATCCGGGAAACCTGCGGAAATGGAAGTACTCGGGAGATGAAAGTGGTGATGAGTGGTGTGTGGGACGCGGTTCGAGATGTCTTTTTGGTGAAAGTCACCCATCCCTTGAAGTCTTATCCCGTGGCTAAAGCTGTGGTATTAGGGTTTCATTTCACAGATAATTTTGAGATACAATGTCTAAAGAAGAGCATTTTTCTCTTCTGTGAAGCTGTAAGTGGAAGGGATGAAATCTGTAAGGTATCCACAGGAGCCGATATCTTAATTCACCATCATCCAAACTCTGGCTCAAGTAAATTGAAATGTCCATTTCTGGATCAGGGCTCCAGAGAGCATGACCAGCAGCTTCAGCTTGTGATACCCTCTTTTTTTCTTAAAAAGCAAACCAAGTACAGTGTGAGAGAGCACATGTGGAACAAGACACCATAAAGTCTGTGATTCGGGTAACTTATTTGGAGAGGCTTCAAGTGAACTTCAAACAATCTCTTTAATGATCTGTAATCCCTTGGCAAATCTTCACTGGGCATCCGGGCTTTCAGGGTTATTTTTACCCGGATGTGGACAGCCGTAATGAAATTAGGTCTGAAGCTGGGAAAAAAAAAAACATTGCCGTGTGTGTACTTGTCCTTTTGCATTTTATTGTGGATGTTTTTTTATTAAAGCAAAGGCTAGCTGCTGCCCTTAGTTGGAAGAAAATGTGATCATCTCCCACTGAGAAAAACACTTCCCTTTTTTGATGGAATAAAAGGGGGAAGAACAAGAAGAGGAAGACTCAGGTGAAAGGTTGTTTGCAAGCCAAAGCAGCGCTGTCAGGAGAGGGAAAAAAAAAAAAAAAAAAGAAGTCCAGGTTGAGTCTTAATGGAGCCATTGATCCTGCGCCAGCCGAGGACACACCCAGTAGGGGACTGGCTCACAGCGAGGAGACAGGTGTTCGCTCGATATCTGTCCCACTTCTCTGACCTTAAAGCTTTTAATCAGCTCTGCCAGGGAGCTTGTCAATCCTGTCAAACAATGAGCGGCCCACAGTATGGACACAGTAAAGGGAGGGCAACACGAGGCTAAGAGCTCCAAATAATGCTCCTGCAGCCCTGAGGAGAAAGTCTGCACTTGCTGTGTGCAGCTTTTTCACCCCCCGGCTCCCACTGGACAGGGCCCTGGTGTCTCTGAGAGCGGTATAGTCTTAACTCTGTCAGCAGATTTCAAAGGCTATTAATGTCAAAACTGTAGGTGTCCACGTGAGCCGTTTTCACCTGGGAGAACATTCATTTGTGGCTCCAAAAAGCTCCCAGGTTGACTTGAGCTGTTTTCACACCTGCACTCCGAAAATGTTCTAGAAACTTTCAGGAACAGCCCCGCGCCTGAGCGTTTTCAGAGTGGCTTTGTTCACACGTCCCTCACAGCGTGGAGTTTCAGATGAAGGTCGGGAGGCAGGAGGTAAGATGTGATTAAAAAAAAAAAAAACACTGAGGAAATACAAGGTGGCAGACGAAAGCTGCAAAGCCCAACGCAGTAATGATCATTTTTAACGCCTTTATATCCATGCATCGTCAAATTGGATTTATCCTCAGTATCCACTGGCGAGCAGAAGAGATTATAACGCAGTTCCATTACGTGCATGAAGATTGCAGCGGTAATGCACTGGTTGCATGCTATGACTGCCCCGCCACCCCCTCCTTATCCTGCTGCGTTCACACACCACTCACTCCGACTCCACACAGGAATCTTGTGAGGGGACTAGCAGAAAAATTCAGGGTAAACCTCAGGAGTTTTTTGAGTAAAGACATTGGCTTCATGCGAGCTTGTTCTTCTTGTCTTTCACTAGCCTTGCATGCTAATCAGACGTTCCCCCCCCCAAAAAAAACAAGTATGCCTCTCCATTGGTTAAGAGACGGGCAGAGATTTCGATATGGCCAAATTGAGTTGTGGAATCTGTCTGTGACTGTCTGCTTCACTGTCCCTGCCTGTGATCAATAGTAATACACTATCAGGATTTGTCGGCCTATCTTTCTCTCTCCCTTTGTTTCATCAAAGCCCTCATGAGCCACGACCCGTTCCATCCCCTGCAGGCTCACTTCACAAAGCATCCTCCTGCATATTTTCTGAGTCCGAGCTGGCGCGCTGTGAAGTTTAACTACAGAATGTCTCTTAACACGTGGGGTAATTATGGTGCTGGTTTGATTGCAGTTAATAGCACAAGCTGTCAGCGGAGCAGTCACACAGCAGTCACAGTTACAATTTGGCCACACTGAAATTGCATTGAACCGCACAATTATCTCCTGTCGCTGGCGGCTCTCTTTATCATTGTTCATTTTATCTGGATGCTACTTAGCATTCATTTTGAACTGAATTGTTCGGATTGGTAGCAAGTGATTGTTGATCCCTTCCGCTTGTAATTTGGGTTTCAGTTCTATTCAACACTCTCTACTTAACGTGTAGAATCCCACTCCTTCAGTTTTTAGCTGCTACACGTAATAAAAGACGCTATGAGTTCATTTCCTGCCCAAAGCCCACAACCCACCCACTGTGGAAAGAGTCATTTCATGATTTTTGATTCCTTTGATTGATTGCACCTCTCATTCTCTCTCTTTTCAGTCACATTTCAGAAGCACCGGTGCTGTTTTTCTTTCTTCCCCGTGAACATCTTTGAGATTTCACCAAATGGTTTCTGTGTCCTGGGTTTTTTTTTGTGTCAATACACATTGTTAGACTTCTAACAACCAGTGGAGACTGGAGTAACTCATACCAACCCAGACTCGGCTTTCAGGCTGTTCTTTCCCCTTGCTGTGGCTTTGTGGTTCCTAGACATGTCTCCATGCCAGTTGCTTTTCTTTTTAAAGGCCAGTTGCAGACCCTGCAGACATTTAAGTGTTGTTATTTCATGTGTTCTTTAAAATCTCTCCAGCAAAAACACTGCCACAGTATGAAGAATGAAAGGTGCAGATGACAGGCAAATAACTCCAGGAAATTACTTTTTGGGGTATTGATTAAGTCTTACAAAGGAGCTCATTTGACCTGTGTTCTGTCTTTAGTGATGCAAAACCATTAAAGATGAATGGGTGTGGTATTAGAAGATCCAATAAGGGATACTGTAGATCTAATACTATCCCTTATAGTGTAGAGTTTGATGTACTGAGAAAACAATCTGAGCTGTGTGAACTGTACATGATGAAGGTCAGGGGCTGGTGGGAAAGACAACACTGGATCCCAGCTGGAAAGCACATGCAGCAGAATATGAACACTGTCCTGAGATGTGGTGAGCATTCCAACGGTTATATGTATGTGGAACATGAAGCCCTTACCCGCCTTGGAAAGATAGGCTGCGGTCGTGGTTTAGGAAACGGTTCAGGCCTGGTCTCGGAGTTCTGCCTAGAACCGCTGGATTTCGTAGAAGGTTTCTGATCAAAACACACATGAAAAAGGAGAATTTGGCACAGGCCAGCCTCCCAACATTAATGCTGAAAATGCTGCGTGTTCCCATGTAGCCACCTCTGCCACATGTTAGCATCAATCTTGTCATTTTGTTTACATGTCAGACTTGATGTTGATGCGTGTACTGCAACTTTGTGTGTCAGAGGAAATCAGTCCAGAGGCATTGTTGTAGAGAAATCAGAGCAAAATAACCTGCAACAAAACGACGCCGGACACCTCGTGATGATTGTGCAGCCGAACGCTCAAATACCACAGGAATAAAAATGTATGTGGATTACATGTATGAAAAAATATTTAAAAAAAGGTTAGATAACATGTCCAGGGCTGAATAAGTATAGCATATCTAAGTGTATCAGCTTAAGTAACTGTGCACATCCATTTCTCCAGTGAGAACATGATGCTAATCCATGCCAAAATGATGTGACTGCAGGGCGAAATTCATAATCGTGTTTATTTCTACTTAATTCCTTGTACACGTGCACAGGCATGACTGCTTGGTTATAGTATTAGGTTGATGCTACTGGGAAGATGATTTTATTGCCGCTGCTGGTTGCATGCAATGTTGCAGTCCAAGACCATCACATGCTGCGAGCAGGTTGGTAATCGGCTGAAGAGGGGCGAGGGTGACAACACTTGTTTTGTGCAAATGTGCAGCATTTGTCAGAGTCCCACGGTGATCATGACGCAGACACATACTAAGTGTGCTTGTTAATTGATAGCAGACTGGGGCTTCAGCCCACTGCCCACTCCAGCTGGAGTGTGAATTCCCTCTCCTATATGTTAATGGAGCCGCTGTATAAATGGCCTGCACCAGCAATGCTGGAGAAAAATAGCAACAACAAGCAGAGCTGCTGCTCGCTGCCCCTGCTGTCCTGTTTATGTCCCAACCACAATTAGAGATGCACTTTGATGACAGCCACTTCTTCTG
The DNA here is from genome assembly GCF_963930695.1 of Labrus bergylta. NCBI lineage: Eukaryota > Metazoa > Chordata > Actinopteri > Labriformes > Labridae > Labrus > Labrus bergylta. The sequence goes on from NC_089205.1 coordinate 25,177,486, forward strand.
TTTTTTTTTCCACACCTCTTTAAAAATGTATGATGTGCACAGCATTAATTTCTTTCAAGAAATCTTTGGGGGCTGTTTGGAGATAATGTGGAGGGAAAGTGTCTGAAAGAAAATCACAAGTGACTCTAATCAAATATTGATTGTGCACTCTTTTTTCTTGGTTTAATAAGCCACTGGTCATGCAACAGTGCTTCTTGCTATGCTTTTACTGGACCTGTTTACCCACCCGGGGGGGCTTCCTACCTCCTGCATGCCCGTGAGATATCAACTGGCCTTTGTCAAAAAGAGGCAGAAAAAAAACTCACAGCTAAAGGTCAACACAGGTCAGACGCCAAAAATTATACTCTATGTCCTCACTGAGTATTTCTAAAGGTCACCTTGATGGAGGTGTGTGGATTTACACCTGTCTGATGTCATTTCACTCACCAGGCTGTCCATCCCTTCCTCATGCGCTGCCAATAACTGATCATCCAGTTTCATCCAGAATAATTGTTGTGATTTTTGAAAAATCTTCAAGTGTCCAACTCAAACACATCAAAGTCTTCTGTGTTTGTACTTTGTGCAAGACTTATCTTTACTTTTGGACAATGGAACAGATGGTGTGAGAGAAGGATTTGTCATGCATGGTTGTCCCGGGCCAGACTCTTCCTCAGCACTTTTTTTGGCAGGACTTTATATATGCATTTCCTGCTGTATTTACAGAGTGCATAACAGAGGTATAGGTTACTGCTGCTGCTGCTGCTGCTGCTGTACGGGCTCTCACTGACTCACTGCCCCCTGTTCTATATGTCCCACTCTGAAAGCATCCTTATAGATAGTCCCACGTGTGTCATTGTTTGAAGCCTACTCAGTGAAGATGTTTGTGTGTACAGTTTGAAAAACAGCATTAAATACTGACTCATTTGAGGATGTAGGCAACTGTCCAAACCAAAGGCTGCAGCAAATGATTCATTCTCTTATTCTGTCAATTATTTTCAGATGTTTTTTTTTTTTAAATTAATTAATGAATAGAATTCCCTTGGCTAAGTAGGCTTAATCACAGTCCAAAAACCCAAACATATGGAAACAAATATAACAGACAAACGCAACAAATCCTCACTTCTGGGAGGTTGGCCAGAAGATGACATTTGTGACTTTTAAGTGGCTTGAATATTAAATTTAGCAGATATCAACTACTCAAGACCAAGGTTACCTGTACATCTAACATAAGAGTGTAACTTAACTTTAGTTCACTTTTACATGAATGAATGATCTAGATGAAAAGAGAATTTCCTTGAACATGCATCCCAGCAGCTCCTGCAGCAGCTGTGTTGTGTACTGAGTCACAAGGCGGTGTGGACGAAGCTTCTGTGTCACCGTGTGCTAATGCTGAGATTTCCACGGGAGGTGTGTTGCCTGCAGCACGGTCTCCGCCTCCGCTTTAATATCCTGAGTGCTCTAATCTGCTCATCACGTCTGACCCACAGCGTGTCACTCCCCCCCCCCCCCACAAATCCTCTACATCACATTAGTGTAACCCCTGATCTCCCCTGTGCCCTGAGCCTATACCTGCAGCTGACGGGGCGCGGCCTGTCTGGGAAACCATAATGCATCACTCTACAGGAGCCCTTGTTATTTATTGATCATCTCCCTCTTATTAAGGCGTCCAACAGCTGCTGCCCCCCCACTTTGAAAAGCCGAGGGGAAACTTTTAAATTATTAAATAATAACTAGCACACATGCCACACTCTGTGGCTTTGTAGTGACTAATTGTCTGGTTGGCTTGAGTCCAATAAAACATGTAATTATGTAGCTGCTCAACATCTTATTTGTGAAACCAGACTTTGTCTCTTTCAACACCTGGATCTCTTCCCTGTTTTCAGCCCTCAGTTTCAGTCAAACAAGCACGAACTGAAACGCTTGCAGTCATTCATTTACCAGGTTGATGTCTGGGAGGGGGAGGGGGAGGGGGGAGGGGGGGAGGGGGGGGTTCTCCCTCCACTCCACTCCGCTCCACTTGTATGCTGCCTTTTGTTTACTGACAGTTGCTCTCTATCTGGTATCAGTTGGTGATGTCATCTCACCATTTGGCCAGGTAACATCAGGGCTGTTTATTTTGTGTCGTAGAACCGAAACCGCGATGGCCTTGTTTAGTTAAGCTGCGGGGAGAGGGAGGAGGGTCAGAGCTCCCTGATACTGTGTTTACACTCAATGCATGTGCTCCTCTCTCTCCCTCTCTCTCTCTTTCACCCTCTCCCTCTCTGCCGCTCTCTCTAGGGCAAAAGCTTTATTTTTGGCCCAGCTTTATTTGTCATTGCCGCGGTCAAAGACAACTAAAATCCCAGATTACTTCAAACATATTTCCTTTTAGACCAGAATATAACAGCAATAATTACAGGAAAAACTGCAGGCACTGTTTCTCACTGTATATATTAAATACGAAGATGAGAGTAAAAAGCTCCCAAAGAGGGCACAAGCTCCTCCACCGTGTCATCAGTGTTTGTTTCTTTGAAACCGTACGCTAACAAAATGGAGTAGCAGTGTTTTCCAGTGTTTCGTTCGAGGATGAATCATTATCCCGCTGAATCCGGATGAGAAGCTCCGTTGCAGGCGGACTGATGCATCCCCCCTGACATTTGAAATGCCTTAAAGCTGCTTGAGGGGCGTGTGTGTGTGTGTGAGTGTGTGTGTGTGTGTGTGTTTGTGTGTGTGTGTGTGGGCTTGTGCTCTGAACCTCTCGTTGCCTCAGAGACGACGCAGCTACATTAGGCGAGAATCGTTGCGTATGGTTGAGCGGCTAATGCTACGCGCTGCCAACCTGAAAGTTGTAATTTTATAACCCCTCTGGAAAACACACCCACGACTGTGCTGCCTCGCTCGGTCATTACTCTCTTCTCCCCCCTCCAAACAAACCGCCTCTGGGAATAGTAAAAAAAAAAAAATGAAATTCACAGCGCCTTTCATGGAGCATTCCCAGATTGGGAAGTTGCCTAACATAATAAATATTCTCCGATAATCATTAAAATTTACAGCGCAGCAGATGTTACATTGTCATCAATGAACGAGTGTGTTGTACAAAAGCCTATTTCAAATTTGAACCAGAGAGTGGAAAATGAGGAACAGGTCTACTAACCATCTGTTACCTCGAGCTTTTCGCCTGCCTCTGCAGTTGGATGTTTGCTCGGGGAGATGGAGGGTAAAGAGAGCTGCTTTGGCAGGTACACCAGTGTTTACCCAAGAGACCCGGCTGAAGCACCATCAAATAGTGCCGAGTGCAGATTAAAACAAATTCTGCGACACTCAAAATCAAAGAGCTGTGCGGTAACAGTCAACAAATAGCAACATTAAACAGAGAAGATGGCTGCTGGAGCTAAATGAAGGGCCCTGTATCTGGATTTGATGAAGCCTTAAACACAGGGAGACCGTTATCCCATAGTGTAATACCATCACTTGTGTTAGAAAGCACTTCTATCTGTTGATAACACATGCAAAATGCCGCTGGTTGAGCCCCCTGAAAACCAGAATGAAAAATGTTCCAGCAGGGGAATAAACAAGCTGCTAATGGGAGGGGTTTTGTGTGAAGATTTGGACTCCCCCTAAACACCCCATGTGTGGCCTTGAATAGGGGAGCACAGAGGCCTGTGCCATTGCCGTGGGAACTGGGGCTTCATTAAACAGTCATTATCCCGAGTGGCTCAAGCCATGTTTTATCTCCCAGCATCCCACTTAAGAAACAAAAGAGCAACCAAAAGCATATCGAGCACGAGGAGATGACGTGTCTTCCCGATGGTGAGCTTTGGAGCGGCACTTGGAAACATGTTTTGACCAAAATATGGCTGATGCATCTGCGGAAAAAAAAAAAACACACAGTTATCTCTTCAAACTCTGTTGTTAAAGCTTTGGCACATTCAAACTAATTTACATTTTGCCGTTGGACAAAAAGCATCAGATCTTCACAGTCAGAGAAAAAGAAAAGTGATATGTTTTCACGCTTCACTTTCTCCGCCCCTGAAAAGCTGCTGAGAAGACAACAGTTAAGTCCAAAAAAAAAGGATGCGGATAAATGACATCACATTACACATTTTTCTGGGTTTTGAAGTCTTCAAAACTTCAAACGGCGACGTCTCGCTGCCATTTGGGAGCGACTCTTTGCCAAGTTGCCTGGTGCAGCTTTAAATAGAAGACATTAATGAGTGCCTCTTCTAAAATATGCATCGAGTCCTATTTAATCTTTGCCTCCCCTCGCGTTGCCGCAGCGAGAGGTGAATTATTCTGAACTTCATGTGACTCGGGACACAAATGGATTTCTGTTGGAGGAGCCCGGGCCAAAGTAATGGTTAAACGAGCCAATAATTGTCTTCTGAAATGTTATTGGTTGCTGGCCAGTTCAGCTAAGAGGGGAAAAAAAAAAGGCAATATTGTTACATATCCGTTTGTGAGATGAGCTGCCAAAATAGCAGTTGTTTTATGGAGAAGGAGCTTTAGAGGATGGAGCGGGGCTTTTCAGTGTAGAGTTGTATAGTGTTGTTTTGTTTCATATGTAGAACAAGGCCTGCTTTTACATTATACTGAAGAATATGTGGGAACAAACAAGATGCATGAATGGAGTATATTTAGCATGAAACTTTCATTAGATTCTCTTTTCTCTGCGACACAGACAAAAAGGCAAATATGAAAAGTTAATGTCATGTTTCTCATTCATTTTTGATTTGTTACAGAAAGGAATGGAGCTTGTTTTTCATGTCTGTATTTGTTTTCCCATGTGGGTAATAAAATCTTTGATTGATTTAAACACATGCACCCTCAGCATTTGTCAGAAGAAGTATTTGCGGTGGAGATTAACCCTGCAGTGTTGTTTTCCTTTTTTTGTTTTTTTTCCTGGATATTTTCCACAAACATTATGGAGGTTATTTGAATGAAAGCTGTTTTTTTTTCTCGCACACTGTCCAATGCAGCCATATGCAAACACAACACAAAGCACATGCTTCTCCTTGCTGCCTGACGGGCCGGATCGTATTACAGTTGAATGTGTGTGCACAGCGCTGTGCCGAGGCCTTGTGACTCTCTTGCTATCAGCACAGGGCCAGACGGCACAGCAGCTGTTTTAATAGTTCCCCTTATGTCCCCCTTGATCCACACAGCTCACCTGGAGTGAATCGAGCCACTCTTCTTTTTTTTTCTTTTTTTCTTATATCCTGCCAGCCTGGGCATACTTTTTCTGCAGTGTTTGTTTGTCCTATTGCTGATTTTCTTCCCAGAAATGGGTCTCCTCTCTTTACTGGCATCAGTCAGAGCAGTGTGTAGCCTCAGGTGTATTGGAGCATGACTGTCCCCCCAGTCACCTTCTTGTCAGTGTGAGAACAAAGCAACAGCAGCTCAAACGCCAACGCCGGGCCAGACTCAAACCAACAGCACACCTACAAATCTCCCTGAAGCCCCACCTTCCTCTTTTGTCTCTCTCACTCTCTGTCTCCCTCTCACAGTTTTGCATCTCCACTTCTTCGCCCATTTCTTCTTCTTCATTTTCTCTTCTTCTTCTGCTGCTGTGCTCCTCTGTGCACCGCTGCCTCTCATAAGCCTCACTAAATCTACCGTCTTAATGCCTCTTGCATGTATGTGGCTCTGCTCTCACATGGCTTTGCCACTCTGTGGTGTAGTCTGTAATTACAGCTCGACTCCGAGCTCAGCCAAGGACTCCTCCAGTCCTTGAGTGAAAGGGGTCTCCGTGGGCGCCCCAGGTCCTTCAATGAGGGGGGGCGGGGGTTTAGACTCTGTGGCTTTGTAATTACGCCTATTCCTCTGGTTTCCATTTGCGAGAGCTGCTGTTTATTTGGTTCTATTTGAGCTGGGAGCATCAGCCTCAGAGAATGAAGGGCAGAGCGAGGGAGGGGCTGCAGCTCCTCACACAGCCAGCCCCCTTCCACTATTGTTTTAACAAAGGGGATGAGATCCGACCAGGTGCATATTTATGACTTTTTTTTTTTTTTTACAGCACCCTCCCCCTCACTTCCCTCCAACTTAAGATTAAACTTTAACCAGTGTTGTCAGACAGTGAATTGTGTTTGCTATTTCAAGAAATATCACACTACAGCTGCCAGGACGGCTAATCCAAAGCTGTGATAAAAATGGAGTCAAGCCCCGCCCTGAGGTGCACAAGGACACAGGTGTTCCTCAAGGTGCGGATGACAAGGTTGCCAGTCCTCCCTGTCAAACTGTATTAGGGAATCAATCTGTCATCGTCAAATCCCCCCAAGTTTAAATCTCTATAGACAGAGTCTTGCTGATGTGGTCAGGACGGGAATGAAAGATGATGTGCACTCAGTAACTTCAAAAGGTTGTCACTTTGTTATTTCATATGATTAGAGGTAGGCAGGAGCGGCTGCACTTGAGTGAAAGCACGTAACAATAGATGGAAATTGCCTTTCTGTGGTAATGCACTGCTTCCCGGGCCTGAGAGTTGTGTGCCCGCCGTGATGGATGGAAAGAAGTACAATGTTCACCTTAATGGTCGTCTAGCCACACTCTCCGCCAACTCGCTCCTCTCTCCATGCATATGTTTTGCTGTGGTGTCCTTCGGGCTGCCTACCTATATTTCTAATAAGAAATCCCTTCACAACATTCTCTGCTGCTGCTTCAACAGTGTGACAGCCAGCATGCACACACGCCTCCCCCTCCTCCTCCCGGCTACAGATCCATGTGAAGATAGACTCCATCAGATACAGTATTCTGTGGGTGTATGCATAAATGGATCTCTCTCGCGTATTCTTACACACTTTTAGAGCCCCCTGTGGGAACTTTATCTCCGAACGCATGCGATTATCCATCATCGCCATGCAGTAACTCAGCGTTAAAGAGCCGCTGTGTTTGTGGCGCACGTATTTGAGCCCCACACCTTCGCCTGAGGCCACGGCGTATTTTTCTCCCCGTTTATGACCTGATTCACTGGTGGTGGCTTTACGAGTCCGACGTGATTAACGGATGGATTTCAGTCCTTCTTCCTGTGGGTCCATGGCCCATCCATAGGACATAATTATAGCCGAGGCTGGTTGTAAATACGAACACCCAGCCATGGGGTTGTCCGACCAGGAAATGGGACATCATCAGACTTCACCTGGGAAGGAGCATAAATCAGAGGCTGAGATAACAAAGATGTGTCGGAGACAAACAGGAGGCAGGAGCCCTGCAGCACTTCAGTAACACATCTGTTCAGACTGCAGTCCTTTCAGACCCCAGGTCACCTGGAAATCAAATCTGTTTTTCTGCATTTACAGCCAACAATTGAGTAAATTAGAAGTATACCAAGGCTGCAATATTTTCTTTCAATTTCGATCAGCCAGTTTTCATGAATGAGTTAAATGGTAAAAGCATTTTTTTCTTTTGTCTACGAGCACTCAAAGCCCTCTGACTCCACATGTCACCCTTTCAAATATCTTTTTACACTCGAATGGTAAATGTTTATTCCTTTAGCGTGTTTAATGGCAGCATTAGCACTTACTAATGCCGCCATTAAACACAAAGACGCAGAAAATCTGTGGCTGAAACAAGCACATGTTTGACTGATTGTGTAATCAAGGACTTTAGGGAATGATTCATCATAAACTTCTTCTTTTGTTTATTTTCTCCTCAGCTAATTGCTCTTGCTCTAAAAGAAAAGCAGAGGCTAAGAAAGGAACGGCTAAGTTGACAATCGAGTTTAGCGAGAGGCCAACATGTTTATAAAAGTCCAAACCACAGGCGACTTTACAGCAGGCCTGTCTTTAATAATTGAGCTCTGCTTCTTTGAAACTCCTCACAGCTTCAGACAGTAAATAATTACTGTTTTTTTTTAAATATAGCCTATGTGTGTGTTCTCAGTGTATTGAGTGCTTACACTGGACTCCGCATTGTTTCTCTTAATGGGAGCTTCAGGCAGTCATTGAAGTATTATTGAGTAAAAAAAAAGTAATTAAAATTACAACGGTCCGGCCGTGTGTTGCCGGGTGGGTGGAGGGCAGAGCGGCAGACGATGACTTGGCTCCGACTCACTGCCCTTGTACTCATTCATTAGTGATGCATTGGTTCTCGCTCGGCCCCTTCTATCTCATCAGAAACAGGACCATCGTGCTCAGAGACGGGGCCGTATGGATGTGCCCATTATGTTAATAACTCCCGCTGCTTTTCCACAAAAAAAACCTCCACCATGTAGCAACTCTTTACACTGATGTATGTGGGACAGGCTGTGTAGCAAAATAGGAGTGTGTGGCTGAATCCATGAGGTAGACTGCGAGAGCATTGTGCGTGCATGTACTACCTACCAGGCTGAATTGACTCCTTGGCTTTCCGGGCATGTACTTGCTATTGACTGGAGTGCTTTGCTCGGCTTTGGACACTTGTTAATCGTAATTAAATGTTTTTTGTCTTTCTTCTCTCTGTTTCTTCTAGCTGGCCATGGACAGATGGTACAGATGGACTCCAGTAAGTCGGGCTTCGTGGGATCACAAGTGGAGCTGCGCTGCATTTTCATCAACAGTAACCCACCGGTCAAGATCTCTCAAGTCACCTGGCAGAAGCAGCTCAACGGCACCAAGCAGAACGTGGCCATCGCCAACCCGGCGCTCGGCGTGTCCGTCCTGCCGCCCTTCAAGGAGCGAGTTAGCTTCAAGCAGGCGGCGGTCCGCCACCGCACGCCCTCACTGGAGGACACCACCATCGTGTTCTCCAACCTGCAGCTGTCCGACGAGGCCGCCTACATCTGCGAGTACACGACGTTCCCCGCAGGCAACCGGGAGAACACGGTCAACCTCACCGTGTTTGGTAAGAACTTGGACAGAAGTATAGAAACATTTGAATGGTAAAATTGACAAAACGATTTTTTTTAAATGATACTGATCAACAGTTAATCTTGAGAACATAATCTTGGTTCTCGGTTGATGTCATTCAACTTGTTTACTTCTTCTACTTACATCTTTTTTGAAACCGTTGCAGCACATAAGTTTGAAGTTAATGAACTCAAACACATATTTCAGCTCTGTGAAAAAGCAAAGTTACAAACTTGAAAGGCCTTTAACCGCTGCATCAATATTCTCAGCAAAATGTTTCCCACCCCGTGCAAAAAGCCTTTATCTTCTAGGAAAAACATTTAAACTTCCTGCTGGCAGCTCTGCGGTGGTACATTTTGTTCGTCATCACCTGGGGTTTTAAATTGTTTCTCCGGCTTCCTCTGGAAAACAGAAAAATCAATCGGCACACAGTAACACAATCAGAATCTCTTTGGTTGCGTAGCTTTCCGCGTGCCTCGGTTCGCATTTGGGTCGTTTTCAAGCTTCTACATGAAACTGTTGAGATCAGTCGAGGAGTAATTTCCTCGGACATGTTACTGCTGGCCTGACGAGTTGTCAGAGGAATGTACAATGTGTCTCTTAAATATGGTTTCTCTCTGACTTCAGGCAGAGAAAGTTGAGTAAATCAGATAACAAAGGGCCATTGTCCACTTTAGTGAAAGGCCAAAAGAAACACCCACAGCCCCTCTCTTCCACACTACCTTGCCACAGGCTCTGTTGTAAACTAGTTTGAAATTCCTGTGAAACACCTCAAACCAGATGTCCCGTCTCTGTTTGCGAAAGCTGCAGCTCTAACCAGGTTGTTTACAGTTCAAGAGCCCAGTCTGTGATTGATGAGCAGCACCGCTAAGCATCTAAAAAGGCTCTTCTCTATTCCACAGAGGACATTTCTTTGAGTGTACATGATCAGCAATGAAGTGAAAATCATTCTGATGAATTCATGAGGTGAAGACCCGGGGTTGACGTGTCCTTTAACACCGCTTCCCATTTGGCTTTCATAAAACAGGGAAGTGCTGCAGAGAGTGGTCAATAAAAATGGCAGGTGAGACGGAAATCAATAAGGCCACTTCAGAGAATGTAATTCGTTTGAGTAATCTCATCTTGTGGGGGGAAAAAAAAGGAGGAGCGCCTGGAGATGTAGTTTATCTTGGAAAAGAGGCAGCCTTGAAAAGGTCTTGCGCTGACTCTGATTAGAGGCCTAATTAGAAATTAAGTGTTGGTGTGTTTTCCATTAAGTCCCAGTAAAGGGAAGAAGCACTCGGCTTAAGTAGTCCCTGTTGCCAGGGCTGCTTGTCAGCTCTGAGTCCCCATTTTGTGTCACTGAGCCTCTCAGGTCTTTTTAAGGCTTGTGTGGCTCAGTGAGCGGCACAAACCTGTGTGCAGATAACCAAGCAGCAGCGCTCAAAGAGGCCTCTTCACAGCCTATCTCTCTCTCTCTGTTGTGCATTCGCTCCAGCTCAAGCCTTCCCTTTTGATGTAACAAGAGTAGATTGCTAATTGGCAACTCACAAAGGATTCAAATTGGATGACTGTGCATTTGGGTAGGCAAGAGGGTTCTACATCTGTAAGAGCTTTGACAACTGCTTTCAGCTTTGAGGAAGAGACGGGAGCAAAAACTTCCCCCTGATTTGTGTTACGCCGCTGTTTCTCATCTCTCATCCCCTCCGTTTAATTCACTTTAAAGCTGATGTAGGTGATGAAGACCAAATTTGACACCAGCATGAGAAAGGAAAGTGAAAGAGAAAAACACAAGATTTCTGTGATTAACCGTCCACTTGGTTTTTTTCTTCTTCTCCGCAGCTCGGCCCTTGACTCGCATGAACCTGACGACACCCACCATCGTGGCGAGGGCTCAGAAACGCAAGATGACCGTCGCCACTTGCTCGTCGTCCAACGGGAAGCCCCCGAGCGTGATCAAATGGGACACCAGGTTGAAGGGCGAGGCCACGTTCCAGGAGACGCGCAACCAAAACGGGACGGTGACCGTGCGGAGCAACTACGTGGTGGTGCCGAGCCGCGAGACCCACAGGCAGAGGCTGACGTGCATCGTGTCGTACAGGAACGAGAGGATCACCGACAGCGTGGTGCTCAACGTGCAGTGTAAGAACACATCCTCTTTCTCGAACCTCAGCAGGTTGTTTTAGACTTTATTTTTTCAGACACCCGATAGTTATTTCCTGGCTGAAAGTGTAACCTGATCGCCACAGTTTACAGTCAACAAAGTTCTCTTGTAAACACAGCTCCCAAACATTTCCATTTGTACAGAGTAAAAAATAAAATAAAAAAAAGCAAATGAGCTGCTGGAAACGCACCAAACTTCTACTTGTCATTTCAAAGATCACATTTTTGCAAAGGTTTTTCTCTGAAAATAACTTTTATATGTTTTTTTCTTTTTGTGCAATAACAGTATTCAGCTCTTAACTACATCAATTGTAAAAGTAGTGTAAGTCTGAGAAACAGACCATGTTGTGGAGGAAATGACTGACTGTATCGTGCCTCCTTCCTTTGCAGATGAACCTGAGGTGAAGATCGAGGGCTTTGATGGAAACTGGTACCTGAACCGTCAGAACGTTCAGCTGACCTGCAGAGCCGACGCCAACCCCCCTGTCACCATCTACCAGTGGAAACTGTGAGTCTGACTGAACCCTAAAAAATGCCCTTAAGGCTCTCAAGACAAGACAGCATTGCTACGTGTTATTTTCTTACTAGAAAAAAAAAAACTTCTGTGTGTGTGTGTGTGTGTGTGTGTGTGTGTGTGTGTGTGTGTGTGTGTGTGTGTGTGTGTGTGTGTGTGTGTGTGTGTGTGTGTGTGTGTGTGTGTGTGTGTGTGTGTGTGTGTGTGTGTGTGTGTGTGTGTGTGTGTGTGTGTGTGTGTGTGTGTGTGTGTGTGTGTGGAGGGCTTACTAAAGCACAGGAAGGCCATTTATAGAATGGCTTAGTCAAATGAATCCAGCTCCTTTCCAACATTTGTTTCCAAACATATATATACAAAAAAAGGTAATCTTCAGAGATAACACAGCGGCTTCCTCCATCGTCTCCAGAAATGTGTCTCTGCATGTTTGTTTGTTTATAAAACATGTAATGAAGATAAGACTAGGACCTGAGGCAGAGCACAATGGGCCAATTACAGAGCAACACACGCCCCTATCTGCCTGATGCTCGCAGATACCGTGAGATAAATGCAAACAGACCACAGCTCGCTTTGCTGTGGGAATGTTTTCGCTTTGAAGTGTAAGGACCTGCATGCAGGTAAGAGGGTCAAAAAAAAGCGTCATTGTTAGGGCTGCTGTGTTCTCAGGAGAGAGCACAGAGAGCAGCGGTTTGTCCCCGGCTGAAACTGAACGCTGGTGTAAAGAGTCCTGGATTAGGGCGGCATACCGCAGGGCTGACATCAGTGTTTCTGCCTCTGAGACTATCACTGCTAATACATGAGCGGGAGGAGATGCAAACATGTATCCAAGGCCCCGGGGAGTCACTAAATAACCGCTGGGTTTGATCTGCTTTGAGTAGCGGCATGAAAGTTGCTCATGCTGAAATGATGTTGTTTGAATATAAAAGCACGGAGACATGGAAGGGAAAACAACGGCTAGATAGCAAGAAATGTTTTTGAACAATTTGTCTTGATCAAACTTTTTCGCTGCATTACAGAGGGGGAAAAAGAAAAGTCTGTGCAGCCTTTTTGAATATTAAACAACTTTTCTGAGCGTATCACAGTTTTAAATGAAAGTATTATACGGTAAAATTGAGAGATAAATGTAGCAATTTGTCCTGTAATTGCTCAGTGAAGGATGGATTGAGAAATATGTCATTGGACATGAGTGGATGTGGATTAATAGACCATTGTGGCCTCGTTGTATCTACTCTACAGACCGCTGTTGGATTTTAATGAGGCATGGGGAGGTTTTTTTTTTTTTTCCTTCCCTTTTTCTGTTTTGCATACATTTCCCTCTCAAGGCAGGAACACAGTGACACACACAGCAGCGACAGAAAGATGACAGAGATAGAGAAGATTTGGACCCCCGTTTGGGGTTTTCTTTTTACGAGAGGCAAAGGGAGATTTGGGCAGATAAGGGAAGAAAGAGAGAGAGAGAGAGAAGGAGTCGAAGAGGAGGAGGGTGAGGAGATGTGATCTGGAAAGACGAGGGCACTGTGCTGACAGATAGGAGGGGACGGCCATTGCTGCAGTGAAAATGAGATGCCAAATCTGTTGTGAAGGTTCCCCTGGGCTCCACCGTGGAGGTCAGCACAAGGCTGTGACGGAACGATCCAGAACAGGCCGGCAGGATTGCGTCACACTGAATGATACACACACACACACACACACACACACACACACACACACACACACACACACACACACACACACACATAAGCATACAGTACATACACACATATATGTCCAGTGTTGCCAAATTCACTGTAAAATTAGTGCTGTTGATACAGATGGACATTTTTTTTCCAGGGACAATCAGTTGTTTAAAGAATTAATCTTGTTCAATTTTTTTTCTTGTTCATTTGGCTCACTGTGGAAGCCAAAAAGTAAACAAAACTTTATTTAAACCATCTGCCGTCACTTTGAGCACTTTGTATCTGCTATTTGCAGAGTGTGCATGAATATAGAAAATCCCTCCAAACTCTCTTTTTCTGTTTGAGTACAATGCTTCCGATTTTCAAAATGGGTTAATGATCAACTTAGATGTTTATTGCCATTTGCACGGGTACAGGACAATACAGGTATATTGGAATTTGTGTGCATTTCTCCCAGAGTCAACTCTACAGAAAACAAGTATATAAAACAAAGTGTATAAAAAAAAGAAAAGGTGGCATTGGAGTGATGAAATAAAGACTGGACATTGAAAGGACAGCTTGCTATTTAAACTTACAAGCAAAGACTCATTTGTATGGCATTGTGGAAGTGACTATATCTAGAGTGTGAGAAGAGAAGTAACGGGGGGGGGGGTCTGTTTTTGTTTTTTCCAAAAGCAATCAGCCTGAAAACAAACATTCCCTCCACAGCACTGTTACTCACAGATGTGAAATTCTCCAACTTAAACAGCAGTGTCATTGTTATTAGTGAATTTAAACTGTGATTACCTTCAGGTCCCCTTTAATTACTTCACTTACTTATCCGTGTTGTGTACATGTTATTCCATTATTAATGCCATTGAGAGGCTCCTCTTAAGTGAACAGATCACTTCATTCCCCTTTTAAGTGATCTTTAAATCAGGTTAATCTGAGGCAGAATTAAAGAAGGGCGATACCGGCTGATGCCTTCTTGATTTCACATGCTCTCACTGAGTATTGCTAATGTCGTCAGCAGCTCCTCACAGAAAACTTCCCCCCACATTAAAACATTCGACATGAGCGTGAGACACTTTGAGGCCAATGAAACAGATGGACGTTTGATTGAAGACATCGTCCCTTCATTGCTTCTTAATACGTGCTTTGAAGTCCAGAGAGCCGTCTGTGTTTCCCTCTTTTAATGAATTAACACTTCTTCTGTTTCATGTCGATTCTTTTTATTTTTATTTTTAGACTTGATTAAAAAGAAAAGAGAACATATATGAAATCACAATTTGGCCTTTGAGCGCACACAGTGTGTGTGTTTTTTTTTTCTTTCTTTCTGCCTCCTCCACACCATCACGCAGTTTAAAGTGAATCAGGAAGCTGCTTTGATGTGTTTGTGTTCTTGAGTCCCCTCAACCCAACCCTCCACACACCCACATCTGTGTGCACACACACACACGCAACGCATATACACGAGCGGGCCAGCCAGGCACCAAAGAATCTGCATCACTCTCAAGCTGTTTGTTAGTCTTTTATTTCGCTGGCCCTCGGGCTCCTCACACACACACACACACACACACACACGCATGCACACGCTCTCTGATGTCTCATACAAATGCAGACATGGCGGGGGGATCTGTGGTGAATCGCGGTTCGCCAGCCTTTCATTCCTGTAGCAAATCAATTGGGGCTTTGCAGAACTCAGCACTTGATGGCGGCTCACAAGGTAACTGATTATTGAATCGTGACACACTGTACGGAGGGTTGTTTGCAGCTCCGTCGCCAGAGAGGCGTGCGAGAAGCAACTCAACCCCGAGCTGTCTTTCGAATACTTTTTGTTCTGAATACTTTTTGTTCTGAATACTTTTTGACGCTCAGAAATAATCTTCCACTTAAAAACTCTGACTCGTCCTAAAAAAACAAAAACTGCTGGGTAAGGCGCATCCAGTCGCGTCTGAATCCGCTGCTGCTAAGTGACATTTTATGATCGATTAATTAACAAATTGCTCGTCGCTGAGTCTTTGAAAAGCCTGTTTATTGCAGCTCAAGTGTGCTTGATATGTGGCCTTTTGTTAGCACGAGACCTAATTTTGTCGCCTCTCCATAATGCCATTTAGTTCCTCTCTCTCTCTCTCTCTGTGATAAATGGAGCATCACATTGTTTTTAATGTTCTCGCACAAGAGCCGATCTTAAAGTGTCTCTGAGCGAGCGAGGGAGGGAGGGAGGAGAGTCTGTGTGGCATCTCTATTGTTTAAAGAAACCAAAACAACCACCACAGTCTACAGCAGAGAGCTTTCTCTCATGACTATCAGTCATGTTTTGTGGCTCCACTTAGATCCCATTCATGAAGCCGATCCAAGGGAACAGGAAACGGCTAATTGTCACGTAATGTGATACCTGTCTCACCGTCCGGGCTCCATCAAAAGGGGTCCAGATAATAGAACGGAGAGAGGGTTGGGTGTGTGTTCATGATCCGTGACCCTCAAAGAGTGCTGACCTGATCAAAGGACACGAGCAGGTCTCGACGAGGCAGAGATCGCCAAGCATGAAGACAAACACCTCGGGCAGAAGAATCGGGCTTCTGGTTCTCATTGACAGCCCGGCATTTGGTGGATTCTGTATTTATCGCTTGATCAGCTGCCTCTCTCGACAGCTCCCCTGAGTTCTGAGTTCAGCCATGTGAGCTGTGCTGTAGTTGAGGAGAGAGAGAGAGAGAGAGCGAGAGAGAGAAAGCCCCTCTCTCGCTGCCCCCTCCCCTTCCTCCCAGCACTGTCTGTTTTGTATTCCACATGCCAAGAAGGTCTGTGTCCTGAGGCATCAGCTATGTCTTACCTGTTTAGGCCTGCTGGGATTCCCTGTCCTCATAATTTTGTTTGGACTTGATGGATGATGGCTGAAATACAGTGCTGTCAAATATTCCTACTATTTATCTCAGCCTGACACACACACACACACACACACACACACACACACACACACACACACACACACACACACACACACACACACACACACACACACACACACGCAGGTTTGTTTGGCACTAGAGACTGTATTTTTCATGCACTTTGAGTTGCTCTGCCACTCCTGGGAGAAGAATTATTATTTTTTTTTTTTCCTGCTGTGGTCTGGTGTAATTCAGCTTCTTTATGGTGTCTATATTATTGCCTTTTCTCTCTCTCTCTCCCTCTCTCTCTCTCTCTCTCTCTCTCTCTCTCTCTCTCTCTCTCTCTCCCTGTAGCTTGAACGGCTCCCTGCCCAGCAATGTGGAGATCAGGAACAACACTCTGTTCTTCAAGGGGCTCGTGACCTACGACCTGGCCGGGACATACGTGTGCGACGCCACCAACGGCATCGGGACTCGCACCGGCATCGTGGACGTCAACATTACAGGTAAGGCGGACGAAGGGCGCCGTTTTTTTTTCTCTTTCTCTGGCTCTTCAATAACTCTAGCATGGCTCGAATCAATACAGCACCCCTGCTGAGGATTTAGTCAGGCACTGTCAGACCCCCCCCCCAATCGCCCCAAAACAAAGACACATCTCTATGCACGTGCACACACACTGGCTGATTGTAGCAGATTGTCAGTGTGAATTCAATGCAGCTCCCTCCTGCCCTCGCTGTGCGGCCCCCCCCCCCCTGCTGCACCGTGTGGCAGGTGAGATGGAGGAAAAAAAAAACCTCTGTGTTTGTGTATCAGAGCTCAACGCACACGGTGTGGCAACAGCCGCCCTCCCTCCCAACCTGCCCTTTCTCTCGCATCCAGGCGCATGTGTGGGAGCGATATAAAGCAAGGCCTATTATTGGCGCTTAAAATAACATCAAGGTAAAAGAAAATGGGGGTTTGAGGTGAGGGTGCTGTATTGATCATGGTTTGCTCGCATCACGCTCACATTTCTCCAAACAGCCTCCTCTGTAGTCGAGCTCTGCGTTCGCTCTTTTGTCTCTTCCGTCTTCTGGGGAAAACAAAACGCTGAACAAAACTGATTCAGTTCCCCTTTCCACATAATTGTTGGCACACACGCACTGTGGTTCCGCTGGGTTCTCATCCATAGGAGATGATGTTTTGCCACAGTATACACCAGATTTCACTTTGCTGTACGTGCGACAGAAGTGGGGAATCTTCTTTCTATTGCTCCCAGCTGTGTGTGCGGTATTGGGAGACTGTGGCAGTTTTTGCTCTGGTCAGAATGGAAAGACTTTTTTTTTTTCCCCCCCTTTGTGCTGCTGGGTTTCTGGGAAGCGGGGGTGTTCTAACTTGCATTGCTTTGCATGTTGACTCACGTCGTGTCTTTGGGAACGCTGCGCTTGGTGTGAAGTGAACAGCTGTGCCTTACAGTATCGTTGCATACCTTCCTGTTTCCTCTCTTTCAGCGTGGTTTTTTTTCTCTACTGTTCGAGTAAGACTGGGAAGAAGCCGCTTAGCAGGATGTGATGTCATTACCTACTTTGTGCAAAGTTGTTCATCCAGAGTAGGCGGGATGGAAGAGGGATAATAAAAATCTCCTATGAGCATTGTTAGTTATCAGACAGGAAAGCGAAGAAGTAATCTACAGTCAGGAAATCACCCAGCACCGACTCGTGTTGAATAATTCTGATGCAAAGCGTTTGTACCGTTTGGCAAAAAGTGCTGTTTCCATCTGAAAAGGCAAAACAAAGGCACCAGAGTCATTTTCTATTTCTGCTTTTTCATTGATTGCTTAAATTAACAAACCACATTGCTATCGTCCCTACAGTCTTTCTGTTTATTCTCATCATTTGTTCGTATAATTTTATTCAGTGAGTGAGGTGAACAATGTGTGGGTTCATAATGTGAGTGCATTCAGCTACAATTTGTCTGCATAGCTTATTTAAATAGCAGTATTTTTAGCTGTTGTTTACTCTTTTTTTTTTTTTCATTCATAGAAAGGTTTGCAGGAAACGATCGATCCAGAAAGTATGAAAGCAATCTGTCTGCTCCCAGCAGGAGGTACTTACAACGCTTAATTGTTAGGTAGCATTTAGAGGCCTGTAATTACCCATTAAAGCTACATTTTTACACTCGATAGCGCGTCAATTTTCCTTTCGGTTAATGGACTTGATATTTGGAGTTAGGCTGCATACCATCATGGCGACTAAATCTGTCACAATACCTGATTTTTAAACTTTGATCTAGTCAATCAAACGATATTGATTTTTAGATACCTAGTCAACTTATATCCGGTCTTTTCTTTTGCCAAACAATGGAGGCAAACTAATGCATACCGTCAAAATTCCACAATTACATCGGCCCACTTTTGGGGCAAAAAACGTTGCCAACGTATTTGTGCAATTTTCAACAGTGTGCTCTTTCTTTCCCTCACAGCAGCTATTGTTTACGTTTATTAATGAAGATGTGAAGTTTTTTTTTAAAGCTTTGGTACTTTTTGTTTAAGCTTGGCCATTAAAATAACTGCGATTGTATCGTTTGAAAACACATGGTGTCCAAACCGATCAAAATATCAGAAAGTTTTGACAACTTTAATGCCAACACACATCCTGATGATTAAAAGCGACATGGCTCTCGGGGGTCTGTTTGTATCCTCCGATGCCTAAAATCTAATCTGCAAGTATTAGTTTATACGTTTGGATGGTAAAAGTCTTGATTTTCTGTTGAGGATACACTCCCAAAAGGGGTCCCGTACACGTTGAAGAGCAAAGTTGCCTGTTCCCATAGTAACAGTGACAAGTTAAAGGGAGGAGAGCCAGCCTCCCCTCTCCTGAAGCTCAGAGCTCAGCATCAGCTCCAACATGGCGCCTCCAAGTCAAGATGCACAAGCTCACAAACAGCTTTCAACAGTTTTTCTCAAACATTAGTGATCCAGGTTGCAGAAAGAGGGAGTGTGTACAAACGAGGCAGAGGGGGGGGGGGCAGAGCTGTCGTGCCCTTGTGTGTCTTGCAGTTGTAACATGGATTCCCTTACACGGGGTCATATGATGCACCCGCCTCTGTGCTCTTTGCTGATGTTGTGAAATGTTAGCATGTACCTCTCCTAATGTGGCGGCGTCAGCAGTATCTCCTGCACCTCAGCAGAACGTCATTAAGCTTTGAAGATACATGCAAAAGAAATGTTCGTTAAGAAGACACTCTGACTGTAGATCAGTGTGTTGGAAGACTTTCTAACCGTTCTGGTGACGCCATGAAAGGAGCGTTGGAGGTGAACTCGACACAGCATTTCCTGTTAATTCTTTGATGTGCTCTGTGCAGCCCTGACATTGGCTGTGCATAATGACCCCCGCGGTGGAGAGGTATAAGAAGTATGCTGATGCTTCATTAACTTCAAAAGAGCATCTTTGTGCCTCCTAGCCGCCTCAGACGGGGGGGGCCCCGGCTGAGACAAGGCAGGAGAGACAGAGCCAAACTGCTGGCTGCTGTTCAAGGCTGCAGCACAGGGGCCTCGGTTATGCTAGCTAAGTGTTCTCTGCAGAGAAGAAAAGGTGACCAGAGCGGATAGATGCAGCACATTTGTTCAACAACTCACAGAGAGACCAGAACAGTGATCAAAACGATGGGAATTCTGTAGCTCAAGAATCATAACTGGCCTTTGTTTTTTGTTTTTTTAAGCCTGCAGGAAACTGTATCAATCTATGAAGCATTTCACACCACCGTGGTGCATGTTTATGTCACTATGAAGACTTAGATCCATCCTAATGCACGACTTCTACTAGCTACGTTATGCATGGATAAGGCAGTCATGCTCTTTGTTTCTATTTGGAAGCTGATGTTCGGAGTGACACAGCAATATACACCTGCCGCGTGGACAGCCCTGCTTCCTGCTGTCAGGAAGATAAAATGTCCGTGACAACTGGTTTGTAGCGCAGAAAAAGCTATTTTCTCACTCTGGGAAACAACACTGATGGAGCACTTAAGGAGAGCGCATTTTAATCAAGCCGCTCAGTTTTCATGGACGGATTTGTGGAAGCTGGAAAAGCTGTCACCTCGGCAGATAGAAGGGGGCACGGAGCACCTTGTTTCAATTAGTCCGGGGATGGTGTTTGCCGGGGCGAGATGGCATCGACTCCGGTAAGTCACGTGGGCTGAGATGGGCTTTCTCTGAGGACGTGTGTTCAGCAGATATGGTGTCTCTTGTCAGAATCTAATGAACCACTCTCCTGTTTTAATCAATCCTGGCTTGGTCGGGGGGGGGGAGGAGGTGAAAGAGGAAGTCTGAGGGAAGAAGAAAGTCAGAGGAGATGATTCTACAAGAACAGAGATGAGCTTCATGTTCATGCTTCTCTTCTTTGCAAACACTCCTCTCTTTCACATCCACAGTTCCAGAAACCCTCCGGAGGGAAAGTCGACGCGTTGTCACATCAGATTAGCAAATTATCCGCCACTTTCAGAGGTGGTGTAAGAAAAAAAAATAGACCATAAAGTTTTCAAAAACGAAAACTAAGTTGCTTTGGATGATTTATTCGCCCAGTCACTGTGACTCCATTTAAAATATTGCAGCAGAGAAAGCCACAGGAAGAGAGCTGAATAATGTGGTTTAACCTCAAAAGATCCTCCCCAACTTAAGAGAGCACAATCAGTCTTTCATTAAGATAATCAGCTTTTCCAGCTCCGCGATCCGTTTGTCTGCGCCAAACAAATCGATGGTGCCATTTTTAAGTTCTCTCCAACCCCATGATGAATGGCCTTTATATCAGGAAGGCCTTACAATTATGTCATTATCACCCCTGTGAAAGGAGTTACTTGTGCTGGGTTTCTTGTTTTTTTAAGCATGTGGGAAAGTTCCTCCGAGTGAATCAGCACATTTGCCATGGAAATAATTTGTTTGCTCACTCCAGTAATCACTGAAAACTTGATTAGATAGTTTTTAACCTTGACTGCAGGCCGCACAGCAGGGCTAATCTTTGTGAGACGGGGGGGGGGGGGGGCGGAGTCACACACAATGCATAATTCCTGCCACATTAGCCGGATCAGCTGTGAAGGATAATATCAGATCAGCTCGGGTCAACCAGTGTGTGAACCTTTCGGTGATTCCACTTTCACCCTCCTTTGTCAGAGCTGCGGCGCGCACAGAGCAGAGGTGCAGTCAGCTCTGCTACGGGGGGGGTCTGCTTAAACTGAGTGTGTGAGAGCGAGAAGTGAGGGCGCTCTCTTCAATTTAGCAAGAAAAAAACGTGAGGATGACTCCTTCTATAAGCACAGGCACCCGGCGCCAACATCTGTTCACGCTCGCCTGAACAAGCAATAGTTCGCTCCCGTGTGGGGAAAATGAAGTTCAGAAAGAAGGCGGGGGGGGGGGAATCTTTACCACATCGTGAAAATGAGCTGAATTAAACATAGACAGTCCAATTGCAGTATAAATAAATAAGCAGTATCCATGTGGCTGAAGAAGACGCTTCAGTGCGTCTGATTTGGGGGAGTTTAGACGAGGAGGTAAAGTGGATTTGAGAGGGGGGGGGGGCTTGACAGGCAAACTGAAAGGGGAGAGCGGTGCAGACACAGAGGTGGAAGAGAGGGCAGGATGCTGTTTACATGACTTTGTGTAACACCCTGTACCAAGTCAAGAGCCTTCACTGCTCGTCACCTTCTCCATTCCTCCACATGCAGCGGTACACTGATGAGCAAAGACAGGTCAGTCACAGAGGTGGTGAGGTGGGCTAACAGTCTTTAGAAAAAAGGAACCGTGTTGACTTTTCGCTGTTTATTTACCGTCTAACTTTATCTTTTTTGCTCCACACAATGCGAGCAAATGAGGCCACAGCCGACAACATTAGCTGTGTCTATATAATGATTCCAAATACTCGCCACCAGGTTGGCAGGCAGGCAGGCAGCGGCGGCGGCGGCGGGCTGTTGGCAGATGCATCGGGAGCTTTCTCAGCATAAATTTGAATTACTGAGCAGGAGATGTTACTCTGGGCTGATAGATGTTTTAATTTTCCCTTAAAAAACTTATTACAACTTTGAACTGGACACAGAACACACATTTTGTGGTTTTATTGCACTTCTTGAATTAATGCGGTCATAACCGGACCTTTTATAAAACATTTATCCTCTCTGAGGTGGAGAGTGACCTCTTCAGTCCAAGATATCTTTTGAAAGATCACTCTGTAGTTCAATATCTTTCCAAAAAACATAAAAGACTGATGCTTGTTGGAAGATGGTTTATTGAAGGACCCAATGAAAAGGACACTTAATCATCCTGGAAAACATAAATAACTTTTTATTCGTCACATCTTATTCCCCGCCCTGTCAAATGAAACTTCCTCTCTCTCTCTCTCTCTCTCTTGACTCATATCCTTTTTGGTTGGCCCTCATGACTGATTGATTTCTCACTTTCTTGTACCAACAAGATCGTGAACACTAATTACAAATTAGGATGTGATGACATCGTGGCATCACAGTCATCATGGGGTGGCTGTGGCTCAGTGGTAGCTGGTGCAGTCACATGTTGAAGTGTCAATGGGGAAGACTGTCAACCCCCAAATTGCTGTTGTGTCAGCAGCCTAGACATGTGAATTCCCATGAAAGGGAGTAGTTAATACTGATGACTAGAAAAGCCCTTTACAAGCTCTAGTCAATTTACCAAGTCCATTTCGTGGCACTTTTCGGTCGACTCTCATGCCACATTGTTCTGCTGTTCTCCACAGAGACTGCCAAACCCCAACCCAATCTAAGACCCTTTGTGAAATGATTTTAAGATCTTCACTTATTATCCTATCCACTGTTCTAATATAAGTAAATGTATTGGGTGTCAGAAAATTGGCTGACTCAAATGAACGCACTTGATTCCATTATTGATTATTCCCACAATGAATTAGCCTACACAGTCACAGTTAATATCATTGCTGCCACCAGCAACAACTACTTTCCGAGCAGATAAGATGAAATGGTTTCCGGTCAATATAATGTGACATTAGAAAAACAACAACAGTGCTGAGCTAGCAGAGGGTTTTCATATTATTCAAACCCAACAAAAGGCGTCAAGGTTTCCATCAGTCAGTTTAAGGCCATTTTATCATAAAATTGTTTAGTGTTAAGGTTATTAAAGCCAGTGAAGCAGTTTCCTGTTAAAGATCAGTGCTCGGCTTGTCAAGCTAAAGTTGTTTCTGAGTGAGGATTCCTCCAGTGAACACAGCTCGGTCATACAACGATGATAGCAATCGTGAAATCCGTCCAGGGCGAGAAGTATACACTTGTTAAAGATGATAATAAACTCTGTTTCTCATCTGTGACTGCTCTGTCTGGCCCCTGTGCTGTCTCCCCTCTTAGGTTTTCTATTAAAAAAATACTTTCTCTCCTCTCGTCAAACACCTGCAGACTGTAAATAACAGTAGGTGTTGATGGCTTGGTTCAGTTTTTATCAGCAGAGGAACAGGCATGTTGCTCTCCCTCCATCACCACCGGGTCTGTCGCTTTCCCAAGAACATGATAGCGCTCAGATCGCTCTGCGTGATAAAAAAAAAAAAAAAAAGTTGGGACACGGTGGCGAGAGCGTCCCTGAATAAAAACAAGTATAGCAGCGTATATAACTGACATCGAACAGCAGAGCGGCTCCACGCAAGCCGTTTGTCTCGTTCTTTTCACTGACAGAGACAAGAGACATTATGATGTCGGCTTTGCTAAGGCTCCCCCAGCAATGTGAAATTTGTTTGTCTTCGCTTGTCATGGTGGAGTGTGTCTCAATCTGTGCACTATATAGCATATTGCTCTGGCGCCTTCTCATATCAGCGCCTGCATTATTCATGGATCCAAAGGCCTCACATGTGTACCGTGTATGTCATTACTCCCTCACTTCTGGCTGTCAGGCAGGATGAGGAGCGTTTCCAGTGTCTGGGTCTCTTGTTCCTCCTGCTTGCTCCTCATCACCCTTGAACTTCTTCATACCCTTAGCGTTTCGGGTCTTCAGGCTGTTAAAGCGACTTTCTAGCCCCCCACGTCCTAGCTGCAGGAGGGGGCTGCTCGCTGCTCAGATCCTGCCAAGAATACTCCTCATTATCCAAATGAGACATTAGCATGAGCCGCTCCCGTGCACGCACACTAGGCCGCCCCATAAAGCCACTGCTGTGCGGTGCTGTGCCAGGGAAAGCAGTGAGGGAGAAGACATTGTGGCTGCAGCTCTTTTTTTTGCATAAAATTGCGGAGGAGGAGGAGGGGGGGGGGGGATGCTCAGTGTGTAAAGAGGTCTATTTTATTTGGAGAGGAAGAGATGGCTCGGCTGTGGGAGTGAAATGGGAATGTCACCAGGGGGAGAGCATGTGAGAGCAGAGCAGCTGAGATCGTAGTGATTTATCTTAACATTTGTTTCTGCATGGCTTGCTGTTTCTGCTCTCCGGAGGATGTGCAGGGGAGAGAGGGATGTGGCAGACAGATGGAGCAGGGGGATTGGCTGAGCCCCTTCAGCCTGGCTCTGCCTCTGCCTCTGCCTCTGCTCCTCCTCCTCCTCCGCCTCCGCCCTGCTCGTCCTCACTGTCCACCCGTGTGGTGTTGGATATGTCACGCCTCCCTGAGAGCCTGATGAAGTAGGTCAGACGCTGTCCCAGGGTCTGACCACTGGCTCCAGAGCTGCTGCTGATGCTGATGCTGAGCTGTGATTCACTCATTACACACACACACACACACACACACACACAGCTCCAAAATAACAACAAGAATTCTAAAAACAAGTGGAAAAGCTGATGTCGTAAACAAACATGATCCGTCCTCTCCTAGCTTAATGCGTACCAACATGCAGATTTGTTTTGTGCGTTTCTGTTGACCTAATAACTCATCCTTACAGCACTTCCACTTAGCGGCAGGGCCACATGCAGGCTAACAGGGAAATGCAGAGATGCATTAATAATGGTTTCCTTATGAGCAAACATGATTTAGAAAAGAGCACTGGTGTTTGGATTCCGGTGTAAATATTCATTGCTCATTAAAGGTGCATTAAGAATGATTACTACAAATGGCATTCCACTAAATGACCATTTGATATCTACAAAGGTGCAGAAGGAGCTTTTTTGTGAGCACAATTTGTTCCCCCAAACTTTCAGCCACAGATAGATGTGGAATCTGCAGCCTTGCTTATGGCTGCTTTGACTTTATTTTGACTATAAAGCACCACAAATATTATTCAGAGACTGTTGATGTTTTGAATCCTTGGTCACCAGTTGAGGCCCCAAAAAAAAAAAAAAAAACCCCTGTCAAAGATTACGTGCTGTTTCTGCTCCTGAGAGATGAAAACAAGAATCAGTCTCTGTTTCTCTTGACAGGACAACCCTGCGAGTCGCTGCATGTTCAAAACATGCCACGGATGATGTCACCGGCGTTTTGATGCCAGTTTTTTTTTTTTTTTTTTTTTCACAGCGTTATCTCCTGCGGCACATCCCGTGCCTCTTATCTGTTTGGCTTTTTTTTTTCTTTTTTTTTTTTTAAACAGGGGGATTGAAGTTGAATTACTAGGGTGCAGGTTTTAATGGCAAACGAGGCGTTAACCTACATTTGAAGCGAGTTTGTGCTTCTGTAAAATCACTGATAGCGAAAAAAGGAAATGTGTTGACAAACGGGGAAGAAATGGTAGATATTGGAAGAGAGAGAGAGAGAGAGAGAGAGAGAGAGAGAGGCAGGGTGAAAAGGAGCTTTGCCTCGGCTGCGGCTCCCCGGGCAGCATGCTAAAATCCTGTCAGTGATGAGCTTTTATTCATTGTGGCAGCATTACATTTCCATGACTTCACAACCACTGGCAAATTCAGACAGGGGAGTAATGAGGATCGTTGGAATTCACCGAATTAATGCATCTTCTGCGATTGTCCCCGCTCTCTCTCCCCTCATTATGCCACCTTTTATTTGCCGTTGTCACTCTCCACCCTCTCAAAGGCTCTCGCTCCATCTTCTCTTTTTTCCCCTCTCCGTGTTGCCACTCCTCCACCTCTCAGAGTAACCTCTCATTTTTTTTCTTTTCATCCCTCTTTTGTCTGCTGCTTGTTCCTCATTTAGTCAGATTAAAACACCACTCCCTGCACCACTCTCTGAAATCTTCTCTCATGTTCCCCAGCCTTTGTCATAACACCTCATCTAAAGGTGATTGCGCCAAGTCTCAGGAATGTCTGTACCTGTCTCTCTCCCTCCTTCTTTTTTTCATGTGCAGACATGACTGAGCACACCCACATACACTACCTGCAGGACACCTTCTGATACAGTTTCTTTTCCCTTTAAAGCCCTCTGGTGCCTCACACATTCCTCCCCCTTCCATATCGTTTGAATCGTTTCCACTGCAGGCTGTTTTCTACCGCAGCGTGTACACATCAAAATCAAATCTAAACACTCTTGAATGTATTTGTCTTTTCTTTAACCATAAATCTGGACCCTTGATGTGTCATTTTCCTCAACCACTTTTCTGCCCTTTTTCTTTTTTCTTCGACTGTGCTGCATTTGCTTCCCATTTGTTTTCCTTAAATGACTCGGAGGGGAAAACACTCATCGGGTTGTGAGAGAAGCAGATTTTGTCACTTAAATGTTTGGAGGTTGTAAATCATCCACTCCATCGAGTCAGATGTGAGTGGAAAAAAAAAAAAAAAAGTATGATTAATACAACATGAAACGTGTCGGTAGCAGCGTTTAAACAGCTGCACTATTTCACATCACATGTTACCTGTATGAATCTATCATGCCTCCACATTGAATTATGGCCTTTCAGAGAACATCTTGGCACCTATTAATCTCAATGGAAGATTGTTGTTGTTGCAGCTCAAGGTTAGCAACCTATCTGCATATTCCACAGCTTCCCTTTTGTTGCCTGAAACAGTACCTCGTTGCTGCTTTGAGGTCTTTTTTATCTTTTCGTTGGCAGGTGTTGTCGGTAACGATAGCGTGCCGGTGCGACGCCTCCTCCCTCCTCCGCGCTGTCAAACATCACTACAAACCCCAACCATTCCATTTTGTATCATGAGTCTTCCTCTAATGTGATTAGTTTGCACCATAGCCTCTGTGTTTTCATACCCTCACATTCACAGAGTACTCCAGACAAAGACGCCACGCTGCAGAAATAGAGAAATATTTAGCCATTTTTCGTTATCTCCTCGTGCGCACAAGGCCAGTGGGCAGAATAGGAGGTGGGGGTTGTGATGTGACCTTGCTGTGGGATAAACACAGAGCAGGGTAAGACGGTGAGAACAGGCAGACCTCTTTGGCTAAAACACTTCTTTTGCTAAATAATTGCAGTTTGTTCCTCAGCTGCACCAAAGTCATCTGGTCTTGGTGTTTTCAAAGCTTCTTCCCCCTGCCTTATAAACACCTCTATTACAGAGCTGGAGCCATCCGAAACAGCACCACTCCTCCCTTCTATCCCCTCTGTAGTAAAACACCTTAACAACTCTGTTAGAAACCTCGGCTTTCTCGTCTCCAGTGCCGCCGTTTTCTGCCACAAAAATGCCTGAAATTTACAACAGCTTTCATGTCTGCAGTTTGCACGGACTATAACCGCGTTCTTCACTCTTTTAGAGTTGACATTTAGATTCTTTTAAATATGGGTGTCAGAGGTGGTGTCACTTGATCCTTTATAGACCCCGAGGTGATGGAGAGCACCTTTTTGAAGGCTTTTGCGCTGCATCATCTTTTACTGCTGCTATTGTGCAGTTTTAATGGTTTTGCCCTGTGTTTTTCACCTCTTCAAGTGGGGAATATTGAGCCCCAGGAACCTTTTAGAAGTGTGAGGTAAAAGCTGCCTAATTAAGACTGAACTGAAGGGCACCCAGAGAGAGCAGATAAAGACCAAGGCCAACAGTCCAGTCTTCTAAGATATGCAAATCTGCAAGGACAACGACTACATACGTCCAGATTTATTATCCATAAGTTCTATATCAATATATATCTGCTTATTGTAGAGCGGGCTTCTCTTAGAACTTCAATTAACTGTTCTTCAGCCTTTGAAAAAAGTAGTCCTTCTTTAATCTTGCTACCAAACACAGATACTAAGGGCAGTGTAAACATCCCGTCTCTGGATGAGATAATAAGGAAAGGGATGAGAGCGAGTTCAGGTCGCTGCAGAGCGAGGCGGTGGAAAAGGTAGAGGAGAGGATTACAGGAGAACCTTCTCCCCTTTTCTCTTCTCTTCTCCTTCAATCCTGTGGATTTTCTCCGTCTTTGGACTTGGTGGGGAGGATTCGTTCCTGAGCAAAAGGTGACCTGGCTCTGCTCTCTCATTCATGTGTGTAATGAAGGCCTGTGTCTGAATAATCCCATTAGGTGGTCAGATTAAAACCTGAGCTGATATTTGAGACTGTGCCCGGCGCCGCTTTAGAAATTGGAGAGCTTTTCTGTCGGCTCGGGGGAGAGAAAAGGGTGCGGCGGCGGAGGAGCGGCGGCTGAGGAGGGTGATGTGTTTGGGAGCTCTGTCCCTTTGGACTGATAGGGTGCCATTGTAATTAAAGGAGGGAGGAAAGCCTCAGAAGCTTCTTTACTTTGACCACAGTCTTCTTCTTTTTTTTTTCTTTTTTTTTACTGGCGCTCTGCAGAAATGGATCATTTCCACTAAAAAAAAAAAAACAGTTCTATTAGAGCGTAATGGATTTGATTGAACGGTTTATGACAGTTATTTCAAACAAAGATATCTGGCTTTTTGGGATAATTGCCTTTAAATTGGATGATGAGGATGGCAGGAGTCATCGGTTTTTGTGTGCTATGTGGCTCTGTTTGACAGAACTGAAGGTTTGTTATCTCCAAGGAACTTTTAGCATTGCTTCACAGAAATTGCTCGACTATGCAGCCAATCAGTACTGACACATCTCTATTGGTTATTTTTGCATATTTAAGCTATAATTTAAACCTTATTGCAAAAAAAAAGGGGGATATTTGTTGATGTAAATTGAAGTAAATTTGCATCAAATAGGACGTTTTACTCTATGGAATAAGTCTAACTCAATTATACTTCTGCTTTGTTTGACTCAGAGTCTGGAATGGACTTTAGATGACAGCTGATAAACTTCAGTAAGCTCTGTGCTCACCAATACGATTGAAATAAATCTGAGCAGAAATAGTAAAAAGAGAGTGAACCCTGTGCAGCTGCCTTGCCTTATTGCCTATAGAACATTCTGTAATGTAGGCGTCTGTGTGGTTTTGACCTGCGTGAACAGGAAGCTCCTTCCTTTTCTTCCTCACCGTCTCTTCTCTGCAGTACT
Source organism: Labrus bergylta (assembly GCF_963930695.1). NCBI lineage: Eukaryota > Metazoa > Chordata > Actinopteri > Labriformes > Labridae > Labrus > Labrus bergylta. Next base: position 25,206,697 of record NC_089205.1, read on the forward strand.
CTCCCACACCATTTGTTTAGTAGATGCTGTAACTCTTTGTTGCCCCCCCAAACCCTCCCTCCTCTTATCTGTGGAGGATTCAGCACTTTGCTATTGAAGTTAAATGTGCCTCTGCTGTGCAGGTTTAGACAAGCACTATACGTGAGCGCCTCCAGGCTTTGATCACGTTTCAGATAAAAAGTCTCCTCTGCTTCCCGGCTGGAAGGAGCTCGGCACGTTTTTTTTTTTTTTTTTTGGGCTTCTTAGTCGGATGTTTACATAAGGGACATGGGCTCGCAATACTTAGTTTCAGTGTAGAGCGTTGTGTATCTTCCTGTGAGGAGGCTGCGTGCTCTCTCTGAAATGGTGGAATGAATGTGATGATGGCTCAGTTTTGCTTCAGATACACTCGTGGCTGTTTTGTATTTGAAAAAGCGACATATCTTTTTTTTTGGTATTTGCAAGGTCAAATTCAAGACTTGAGACTGTAGCATCTTACTTTATTGTTTGTCTCTTGCAGGCTATTAGTCATTGTCACTCTGTAGATTAAAGCCATCACATTTGATAACGCTCTCTCTCTCTCTCTCTCTTTGCTATCTTTTCTGAATAATACACTTTTCGCTGGATGCATATTCTATTTTGTTGCTGTCTGCTCTGCCGCCTGACTAGAAAAGTTCTTCTGATGCATCGTGGCTGTGAATGCTTGGCTGCTGATAATCACCTCTGGCAGTGTGCTTTCATTTCATTACCACCACACCGATGATGACGGTGGTTATATTTCATGGTGTACTATTTCATGCAGGACTCGACTGCACTGTATCATTCAGTGTGTTTGCTGTGACTGGTGTGAAACCTGAGGACTTGATTGTATTAACTAAAAGGCCACATGAATTAATTCTCCTGCTGATGGTTTATTAAATTGTTTAATTTTTCCTTCCAACAGAGAGAGCTGCTGGTTAATGCATGTCGACAAAGCTTCACTCTCTTTAATCTCTTCGGTCTTTTCGCCTCTTTGATGCTGTTGTGTGTTGTACTGGCTGTTTATTTCATGTGTGAAACTGCATGTGACTCGACCTTGCCATACTGTTGGTAAGGACTCTTTGGGGGTTGGGGGGGTTCTGTCGTGGGGCGGGGGTCCTTCCTTTTCCCTTTGCTTTTCCTTCCTTGTCTCCCTTACTTCATCTTTCCTAAAAAAAAAAAAAAAAAAAAAAAAAAAAAATCTGCACCTGCACAAACGCACCTCCTCCCACCAGAGCACTGACACACTCCCTTCCATCTGTCTTTTCCTACCCAGAAATCCCTATCAACCCGCCAACTGGGGGCGATGAGATCCGCCAGGAGCAGCACAATACAGGTGCCGCCATCGGGGGAGCAGTGGGGGGCGTCGCCCTATTGGGCGCGGCCGCCATACTGCTCTTCGTATTCCTGCGCCGCCGCCAGCGCACCTTCAAAGGAGACTACAGCACCAAGAAGCACGTGTTCGGGAACGGGTACAGTAAGGCCGGAGGGCTGCCTGCACACCCTCCCATCCCCAAAAACCTGCAGTACCCCGACGACTCAGACGACGAGAAGAAACCCGCCCAGATCGGCGGCACCGGAGGGTTCGAGGCGGGCGAGCGTGATTTCGACGGCGAGCAAGAGGACCTGAAGAGGCCCTATTTCACTGTGGACGAAGGCGAGAGCCGAGATTATGACGAGCGGACTCTGGCCTTCCAGTATGCCCCTGAACCGGAGATAGCCGATGATATGATCTCTCAAACCGACGGCTCTGTCATTTCTAAGAAAGAGTGGTATGTTTAGGGGCATGCACCAAGCAAACCAAACAACCCTTTTGTCCCCCACCTGCATTCCACTGCACCCCTCACCTCCATCACGTCCCCCGCCCTGCCATTCATCACACTGCACCCTTCACAGACCCACTCCTCCTTCAGTCAACCCAGTACTCCCCCTCCCTCCTGACTCCCCCCCCCCCCCCATATCAGACCCCATCCAACTAATCTCAATGGAAAAATCAAGTGTCTATTTAAAGTGCTAGCAACATCACCGTGTCAACAGGACAGCTTTGGTTTCAGTTCATCAGGTGAACGGGCAGAAAAACAAACTGAGGTATGTAAACGGTCTCGCTGGCACCCGACCAGCGAGGCCAGGGAGGTGATCGGTTGATTAATACTGGTGTAATATTCCTTTTTGTGTGTTTTTTCATGTTCTAAATGTATTAAATGTGTAAAAAAGAGACTGCAGGTTGGGGTGTTGCTGGGCACATTTGTGAAAGTCCTACACTGGATTTGGTTTGATTTCATTAGCATTGCCGTTTTGTTGTTTTTTTTGATAATGTCTTTTTGTATGATTTTTAAGTGACCTGAGAATCCAGAGTTTAATGTCTGACATGATTACAGATGGAGTTTTAAGTGTTTGTAATTTTGTGGTCAAATGTTTCAGAGAAAGAAAGAGAAAAAAAAAAAAAAAAGAAGCTCCATACAGAACCTGTGTTCTTTTGACCGGGGTTATCGTCCATCAAATTAACCATTTTTATATATTGACAGCATTAAAAAAAACAGATATTTTAATGCTGTTTTCCAAAGAAATGCTTACATTTTCTTAACCCCCCTTGTGTTTATATGCTTGGAGTGAGTCAACGGCGCCATCTGGACATGGCTGTAACAGAGAAAAAGAGTGTTTTTTTTATTTTTTATTTTGTATTTCAATCACATAACATTACTTTACACATCAGAACAACCGGAATAGTAGAGGGAGAGAAGGGCTGCAATCCTATCACAAACAACAGTTTCACCTTTTTTTTTTTTTTAAGTGGTGCATCACAATCATGTCCTAAGTGGTTAGGTGATTCTCGTTTTCCACAGAAACCTTCAATAACGCTCTGAAATGTCATGATTGTCACTTGACTTGAACAGGTCGACCTGTGTGCACGAGCTCTCAACCTGACCACTATAATGAAATGTCTGTTTCTTGTGTTCAGTTGTCATAATGATGTTTTGTTCTCACCCCTCTGTCAGAGAAAAGTGTCAGGGGGATTCTCTCCAATAATGACTCTGTCTGTCCTCATAATTGTGTGACTCTGTGCTGAAGATTGGCTTAAGCCTCCCTGCTTACTCCGACAGCATTTTCTATGAGGAGTCGTCCATTGACGTAAAAGGACTCGGATAGGAGGAAACTGTCAATTCATGCTCTGATTTACGTCTGCAGAGAACACATTGAAACATGTAAAGGGAATTATGATGGTGGCCATGCTGAGTATAATATGTCACCTGCTGCTTTCACCATGTTTTTGTTACATCTTTTTTTTTTTTTTTTCTAAAATGAATTTCAGTGTCTGTTCGAGGGGATTTTAAAGGAATGAATGGTCGTCCTTCGCTCTATGTGGGCATAGACAGCAGCCAATGGGGAAACAATGACCCTGTCTGAAGGCATTATATATTTCTGGCTTTAGAAAATCACTGCTAACACGTGCCAGTGGATGCTAGCGTCGCAAAATTACTTGTTTCTGTCCTCATCTTCGAGGTCCGTTACACAATAAGCAAAAATGCATTTGCTTGGAACAAAAAAAAAAAAAACTTGAGTGTGACTTATCGGATAAAAACGGAAGAAAAGGTGCAAATCTGGTGGATATAAACAGCAGGCTCTGAACAATATAAATACTATACCAAGCCTTATTTTATGCATGTTTTTTTTGTGTTGGAGTGGATGTGCGTGTGTTGCTATTTTTTCTGTATCAATTCAAAGTGCTTTTGTCCTCATTTGCAGCTCAAAAGACAACACTCTGTTGTCTTTCAGTATTGAAAGAGGTATGAGTTATGGGCACTTGGTACCCAGCGACAATATTGCAGTTAACACACAAAAAAGTATATAAATATATAAATATATATAAATAAAGATGAAAAAAAAAATAGCATCTCTCTGAGAGCAGATCTCTCTGCCAGTCGGAGATGTGAATGTTTTACACTTCATGCTTGTCTACTGTATGTTTTTAGATGAGCATGTTGATCACGAGCCTCAATTTATACCACACGTTCAACACAGATGGACATTAAAACGTGAGAAATGTCATGTTTCTTTCTCAAAGTCTGTTGTTTCAGTTGAGTTGAGTTACATTTTTGGACAGCCTTCTTTCTCTTTTATATCCACAACAGTTTGAGAGAGATGGTGCTTGTTTGCACCAGAACGTGTCAGAGGGAGAATCAGTAATGGATGGTAGAGGGGTTGCTACTTTTCAAAGAGCAAAAAAAGGTAAATTACACTTTTTATAGCTGTTAGTTTATTTTTTTTTCACCTGCCGATGAACTGCTTTGATGTAGCTCTTCAGTTTTGCGTCTCAGCACGATGGAGAAAAACATGTGAACCGCATGTTTTGATGTTTGTTGTTTTGTCCTTCTTGCATTCAGTGCCTATCAAAGTCAGGAGACATGAGGTAGTCTGAACTGTTGCTGCTCCATCATTTAAGTTACTCATGCCACAGAGTAAAATAGTACTGATGTCTGACCTGGACTGCAAACCTCTTCAATACACACACACACCACGTTCACTTCCTGATTATGTTACTAAGTCTAGTGAGGATGTTCCTCCATCCAAGCTCGTCCATCCAGCACAAAAGCAACAAAGAGTCTGCATTTGATCTCTAAACCAATTGATCTCCAAAACGCTGCATTCATTACCATATTAAAGTTTCATGCCGGCTAAATGGTGAAACAGCACTTTTTTTTTCCCAGCCGATACTGGATAGTTTAAGTCCTAAAGAGATCGAAGTCTTGCAACTTAGTTGCGCATCACTGACTTTTCTAAGCACAACAATTGAAATCTATTAAAAAGAGATTTAACTTGTAAACTGGAAAAAAAATGGCCCAACTTTTGGCCCCAAGCAAAGATCAACTCTGCCCCCCTTTTAAAGCACAAGATCGAGGTTTCATTTCACTTGGTTCTGCATCCATTATGAAACCACTGCCACATTGGCTTCTCAGACAAGTCGGGGGAGAGAGAGAGAAAAGCATTTCAGATGTAAGTGGACATGCTGTAAACTGGTAGATGTTAACATTGTCTTCATGTCGTCGGGGTGTTATGAGTTTCTATTTTGTAATACTGACTGTAACTTCATTCCATCCTAATCTACTTTTTGTATTCAGTATGTTCGACATTCCACTGTAAATACTGTACATAGGGTTGAGATTATAGTCGGGATTTATTTAGGGACAACTGCGTAGGGACCCTGTTCGTGTAAAATATTCCTATTTTGACTGCAAAACCTAGAGACCCCCCATGATGATAGATGAAGTGGATGCATAGCTTACTTCCAAAGTCCCACCTCTAAAAATGATGTTTTTATTCTACCACTAGCGGCTTCGCTGTCATACAAAAGGGGTGATGCATACAGTTTGTGGATTTAATGTTATTGAGAGAAAAATCAAAAGAGAGAAATTGTCTGTATGCAGCCATGTGAATGTATATTTCTGAGGGTGTTACAAATATGAAAAAAAAATCTCTTGTTCAATTGTGATGACCCAGTGAAGTAACTTGTATTTGTTTTAAGCATTAAATGAGTTCAATAGTCAACAATGTTCTGTCCCAGTTCACTGATTGGATAGATGTGTGTTATCTGATTGAATATGCTCCTCGACTGCTGCATATTTGTTATCGCTGTGTATTGATTTTGGTAATTGCACTCTCCCAATCGTTTTAATCAGTAATGTATCCCTGTCGCCTCATGCAGGTGCTTATTTGGATTTATCCTCCAGCGTTATCCCTTCCTGTGAGCCTGCAGGAAATAAAAAGGTTTAATCTGCACGTGGACATTTTAGTTTAGTTCTAACAATTACAGACCTTGTTAGCACTATGTTTTAAATCCAGATGTTTTTTGCTTCCCAGAACACATTTCTTTTTCGGTTAAATCTTCCTGAGCGGGCTGAGGCATCCAGCCGTTAGACAGAGCTCCCTGTTCTGCAATGCAGCATCCAATATTCAGCTCTGCATTCGTTCCAGGTTTAAGAATTAAAAGGCTACAGAGGCGGCTGCGGTGCTAATGCAGGATGATTCTCTTTGGAGTCAGCCGTGGCTTCCTCCATTGTTCTCGCCTGTTGTCATGCCTGAGCCCGAGACCAATCCCGTCACAATGAAATCAACACAATCAAACACGGTTTAGAAATGTGGTGTAACTCAGACACAGTTTATTTTAAAAGTCTGGAACATATTTTCCACCTTTACAATGGAAAGGTTCATTACCTTTTCTGATAATAAACAGCTTCCTTCACTTAGAGAAGACCATTTTCAAAACGCGGGAAGTGAAATGTGCTCGTATACTGATCATTATTTTCTGACAGGCTAACAAAAGACACTTAAAGGGATACATATCGATAACAAGTGTCGGTACTGGTTAGAACTGTAGCTTTTTTGAGGGTTTTATTCTCTTTAATTGGGAGCAACTGCCAGGCGGATTTTGGTACTGAGTTTGGGTGCTTAATGAAGCGACAGTGATATGATGAGAGAGGCCCAGTGTAGAGCAGACAGATCTGTCTCAGACTGTGGGACTCGAGTGCAGACATCTGCAGCGTGCACATTAAGAACAGCCCAGAGTTTGCAGCTGTTGCCATCCATTTGCTAAAAGAGCCCTTTGTAGCCCAGGGGCCTTTGATGGCACATAGGCTTTTAAAATGCATGGCCATCTCAGAGGCGCCGGTGGAAATCTACAAAATTTCTTCTTCCAGAGAACTCTGGAAGGATGAACTATGGCTGGATTTGCGTTTCAAAATATGCTCCTCATGGGGCTGTAAAATCAAAAGGGAGTCTTCTAAAGCAACTTCATGTTTTGTCAGCTCATTCAGCCTAATGTAATATCAAAGAATACACAGTATAAAGCTATGACACAAAGACTCAAATCTCTATAGAGACAAATGACCTTGTCTGCAATGAGGTTTTGCTGTTTGTTGTTCTTAAAAGGTTCAGACAACCTTTCTATTCAAGGTTCAGCAGGTCTCCAATAACAACAGTGCAGCCCCTTGAGGTGCTGGTTTTCATTACGCTTCAATTCTGAGTTTCTTCAAACGAGCGTTTTGATTTTAATCCGCCACAGAAGCAAACTCTGAAAGATTGCGTCGAAAAGAAACTTTTTTGCGCTGCTGTGAAATGTTGAGTTGAATTTATCAATCTTCAAGGCTTCAGGAAAGCAAACAGGCAGCCAATTCCATGAGTCGTTAAACAATAGTGATTAAACTGTTAATGGACTTACTGTACATGCATGAGCGATCCATTGGGCTGGATGCTGGAGGGGAGGGAGGCTCGGAGCTGGAAGGCCAGTTTTGTATACAGATGCACTTACTGAGAGAAAAGAGGGGAAATGTGTGATTTCTTCAAATGATGGTGTTTCAATTTAGGATCTATATTCAGTGGAATACTTCAGTGGAGTATTGATGTTGTGAGAAAAAAAGCGACCTAACCTGTGTCACCGCTCTTATAAAAAACACTTTGTTTTTGTCATCATGTTTCTGCATAGTTCTTTTATTTTGGATGAACAGATTGTTCACGGCTTTTTCTGCCCTTTGTTTTCTACCTGTTTCAGTGTGTACACTTTGAGGTCACAAGGGATTGTCCTGTCCATAATAAAAAAAAACGTGTGACTGTAAACGATGGTGTTGCTTTCATGTGCTACGACTTTAAAGGGTTCAATAGTAAAGATGTTTACACTCCACCACTGCGGCGATGAAAGACCGATCACTCCCACGGACTTCGGCCTTGTAAAGCATAAAGGATGCATTTACATCAGTTCGGCTTAATCAACTTCCCCATTCTGAAAGGTTTATTCTAACATTTTTTATAAGTGGTCTCAAAAGTAAGTGTGCTGTATAAAACGATGAAAGATAAAACAGGATTAAGGTAAAAGATAATGTGTCCCCAGGTGTCTTATTATATAACAAGATAAAGAGTCTAAAGGCATGCTAGCAGTGCTGTGAGGCTACATTTCTACTGTGCACTTTCATTGTAAGAGAGTGCTAAGAGTTATTTCTGCAGCTGAATGGAAGGACAATGGACGTTTGAAATGTAGTTTGAGACGGTGGAAGCTTGATTTTATTGTCTAGAGAATAACGCATTCTTGTCCTTTAATTTGAGCCTGTACATTTCAAAAAGTTCAGCATCACTTAGCTCTAAGCTGCAGGAGAGTAAGTTAGATTAACGTGTTCACCTAAAGGGAAACAGACATTTAACATGTAACCAGTGGGCGCAGGGTTTGAGGTGGGGGTATTGCGGAGGAGATAACTCCTTTAAAAGGATCCTTAATGAAACAAACTCTGAGGATTTTAAGCTGGAGAAACCACATTCCTACACAGTGTTGCTTTAAACGTTTAACATTACTCGGATGTGTCTAGAATTTTGTGACTGACAGACTGGCATCACAAAGCTATCCTACAAGTGCAGAAATGAGAAACTGAGAAGTCTGATATTCCACTGACTCAGAGAGCATTCATGACGCTCCCTCAGTGACCACGGTGTTAGCACATTCTGATCATCTATTTTTATATATACCTATATATAACACGACAGACGTGGTTTGTTAGATAATATTTGTCACCTTGTAAAAAAAAAAAAAAAAAAAAAGCTAACTTTTCCATACAGCAACCATGTTGTTGTCATGGTTACAGACGGACTAATATAACCTGTGCCCTGATTTACACACCTGAAGTGTAAACAGATCAGTCTGAGATTTTAATTAGCATCTGCAAGCTTTTACAGACAACTCATCTTTTTGCACCGCCTGTATGTGATGATATATATTATAGATCGTTCAGTGTTCATTAAGCTGCTGCACCAGTTTGTCCAGTCATAAGTCGAACAAGTAAATAATGGTGATACATCACCATGCTCTAAAGAGGCTTTAGTTCAAATCTGGCAAAAGACTTGAAAGAAGTCGGTGAAGGATTTTCTCCAATGTATCGTATCCCATGCTAACCTGAAATTAAAGAGCGGTCTACAGCTGGAACTAAAAGAATAAAAACACATTAGATGAAGAACTTTAAAGTCTCAGTAAGATGCCAACAAACACAACGTTATGCATATTCATTTTCTTTCCAATGTTATTTAAGTTTGGACGTGTTTCAGGTTTGACCACAGAGCAAACATTTACGAGCCAAACTGTCCGATTCTCAGCCAACGCTGGAACACAAACTGTGCTTTTTGGTCAAACTGTCACCCAGGTCACTGCTCAGGAGAGGGCAACTGAGAGTCTTGGACATAAATAGTGTAATTATTTGATACATTATGCAAAGTAAATAATTGTCAGTTTTCCGTAGTGCTACTGTGTGAGTCTTGATTTTCGTCCGGATAAGAGTGCAGGCCCTGGATCCTGATGATGAGAGAGCTCGCTTCAGCCGCTGATATTTCCCCCTCTCACTTGTGGTATTTTCGCCGGTCATGTAGATCAAGGATGTCCTCTAATGACTTGTGTCACCTCCGACTTGACGTTCTGCGTTTTTTCACTCTCAGTTCGTTCTTTATGTCTCCTCACATTTTGCTCTCGCGATTCGAGTTGACGCCTGTTTCACTCTGAGCTCCTTCCAAAGCTCAGAGCTCATAATTGGGAGAAAAATGCTCCTGCTATGACCAAAGAAGTGGAAAAGAGAAAGTAAGAAAAAGGCAAATTCACTCAAATCTCAGACTGAGATAACTCTGTTCATTTTTTCATCTACATTAAACTGCAAACGATGAGCTGTTTTTGTTCCAGCCGACTGTGCTCTCACTGAAACAAACAGGGTTGTAAATGAACAGATCACAAATGTCATTGTGAAGCGCCAACGCCGACGCCTACCTGTCAGTGTTTCTGCTTTGTTTAGAACTGATTAGATGTTTTTGTCCTGCAAACCCTCTTTTATTTTAATCATATAAATTTGATGCTCTTAACAGCCTCACAGCCTCACACAAAGTTACCACCGAAGAATAAGAGGCAGGAGGAAGTTTAAGCTGTGTGAACTGACCCACCAGCAGCAGGGACATGACCCCGCTCCTCCTCCTCCTCCTGAACTAAAGACGCTGCTGCTGCTGGGACTTCACCCAGCTCCCAGGTGTGCTCCTCCTCTGTGGTCTCCTCTGTGCTGCACCAGCCGTGTCCGGAGCTTAAAATAAGTGTGAAAGCAGCTTTTAAACCACTCCAGACTTGGTAGAGAAATCGAATGACAGGCTTTTCGAAACAAAACAAAACAAAAACAAAAAAACGTCACAGTTTAGTTTTTTACTTTATTTCTCAAAGATGGTTTACAGCCTGTAACAGACACCATAATTATCATGACCAGCAGGGTTCAAACTGTAAAACCAAACACAGCTCGAGAAGTCAACAAAAAACACACTTAATACTGTAATTACTGTAAACTAAACAATCTCTGTTTTGAATGAAAGCTTTGTAAGATCATAAAAAACATATTGTTATTTTTCCTGCTGAGGTTTCCAATGAATTCTTGAATACAGACTGACTTTCATCAGAAACCCTGAGAGCTTCTTAGACTCTATGTATCAAAACAACCAGTGGTGTAGTGCAGGGTGTACGCAGGTACCCACTCATAATTCTGTCTGCATAGGGTATTCCCACTTCTAAATCCCCTCCGACTCACAATATTCAGTAGTATGCTTCTTTTATACTCCTAGGATCATGAAGGGATGAGCTTCCCTACTCCGTCTCTGATTGGCGAGTCATTGTTGCTTTTTTTGGGGTTGGTTGGGTAAGAATATCATGGTAAGCCAATCAGAGGCAGAGTAGGTGGGTCATACAATTTTTCATCCTCTAGCATGTAGTGCTGACAGAGAGAAGCTTGTCTCCCTCATTGTGAGAACTATAAAATGCAGTTTAGAGAGTAAACCTTTGTTTGGAAATAAACCAAAAAAGTTCAGCACAACAAGTGACTCCAGCCGCAGTGGGCAGCATGCCTCCAGTTGCTTTCAGCACCCACAGCTAGGACATCAAATGTTGCCTGCAATCTACCTGCCTGCCCTGTTGGAAAGTAAATAGGAACAGCGGGTAATCCATCTGAGTATCCTGGAAACAGGTGAGAGGCATATAAGGCACAACTGCTCCTATAGTAACACAGGCTCGTATAGCTTCCATTACAGCTCAGTTGGATTGTGTTGTTCAGCCTGAGTTACACATGAGCGATGACAATACCATGGGATTCAAACAGTGCGAATGCATCAGTGATTTCCTCTCTTTTTATGGGGCTACATCAGGAACAGGAAATACATTTAAGAGAAAGATTGCTCATTTTACATGATTTCTTCAGCTATTATATTATAAAGCAATGTTCAGCACATGAGTCAATGAAATAATTTATTTTCAGGTAATGTATGAGACCTGAGCACATCCCAATTCTGTTCATATTTGGTCCAAATTGCAAGAAACAGAGTCACAAAGCAAAAATCTAAAACTCACTGAGCTCCATCGATCACTGACAAACTAAAGGAAGGTTGTTTACTGCAAAGTGACAACCCCAAAAGTGACTCATAGATAAAGTTTTAATGTTGTGTTTACCAAATCAAAACTGAAACGCTGTTTTGTTTATGTCATTGTCATTCCTTAGAGGCATCCGTCTGCCTTTATAAGAGCAACAATCCAACTCTTAAGTAAGGACCAATTAGTTTTCTTTTATGCAGAATACTTTCTGTCATTGTTCGGTCACTTTTGCCGAACTTTGATAAGAAATGTTTTTGCATATGACCTGATGGAAACCTGATGGATTCTGCATGATGTTTGCACCCCGGTGATAGACAAGAACAAGTCCATTCTATTTCCAGAAAATGTGAAATAATAATGAATTGGCAATTATTTGGATTAACCCCGGATCAATCTGCTGAAATTATTATTGCCTATTATTTTGTAAATGAGAGGCTCATAAACAAACCGCTCGGATCCCATGAATAAATTTGTTGGCATCTTAAGGGATGCCTGCAGTAGCTGATTTAGACACACATATCCTCGCGCGCACACACACACACACACACACACACATCATGGTTTCACGCCCTCCCGTTTTCAGAGGCAGTCATGGCGTGAGCGGCTCTGCTATCCAGCTGCGCATTAGCGTTCTCCAATTAAACTCTGCCATCCCAGAGCAGAACGAAAGGCCTAAACCCTCTGGTGAGAAAAGTGCTGACAACCCTCATCTCAAAGTCCTGCTGGGAATTCTCCGTCCCTGTGACCATTTACCAAGTCTCAAAAAAGCTGTGCGTGAGTGTGCGCGATAGCGTGAGTGTGTGTGTGTGGGTTTAAGAGGGCCTGAGAGGGAGTTAGTGTGCATACCCTTCATCTCTTTGTTGACCGACGCTTTTTTCTGCTCTGAGCCTGAGTGACCTTACACACACAATAACTCTTAAATTACAGTCTGAGCACACACTTTAGATTTCAGCAAGAAAATGTCTGCAGGAATCTGTGCTATTTGCCGTCAAGTCCTGTGCTAAGAGGCTGCAGAAAATCGTCTTTCAAGTCTTATAATAAGAATTCCTTTCGGAGGCGGATGACAAAACAAATTGTGACTGACAGTGTCCCCAAACTCCTGGATTACAGTACAGAGAGTGGGCGTGGCCGCAGGAACACAAAGATGGATTTCAAGGACACGATGTCGCCCTCTAAATTTAGCGTCCATGATGTTAATGCATTTAGGCACAACATACATCCTCCTCCCAGTTATTTAAATCAGGAAAGTATTTTTGTCTTTATATGGAAATTAGTTTAGATTTAGTTTGCATATTCAGAATTTAGGGTTAGGGTTAGGGTTATACAGATCAGATAGATGATACTTAAGAACAACATTTCAACTTGCATTATAACTTAATGGTACCATTTTGCAGAGAGAGCAGCCCTTTTTTTTTTTGACAATCAGGGTGCAAGATCGAAACTGACCCAAGGGTACAACAGATGAAGTCATGCACCGCGTCCTGGGAAAAGCTGGCTGAAATTTTGAAAGCCTGCAGCTAAGTCTCACACAACACCTTTCCTGTCACTGATAAAGACCTTATCGAGCTCATCAAACCTGCAGAAAGTGCCACAGACACCCTAAGTCTTATCGGCACGTCTTTCTGCAGGCAAGGATTGGAACATGATGGTCAACCTCGGTGCTCTGCCACAGTTCCCCTTACAGAGATCAACACAAAATCACTCAGGGTAAAAGCATGATGCTCTGGACCTTGCTGCTGCCAAGTTTACTTAACAAGTTCACCGCCTGCTGAGAGTGCAGGCGGCCCCGTGAACAATATGGGGGTGATGAAATATTCTGAGTTGGCAGCTGGGTGCAGGAACCACCATCCTGTATCCTCTAAAACCAGGCTGTAGGGCTTCTTTGGCTTATCAACATCCAACTAAAGCCGGGTACACACGTTAAGATGTTTAGGCTGAATCTGGGCCCTATTCATTTCTTCCAAAAACAGTAAGTCATGATTTCTGGATGGTTCTAGATTATCTTGACAGATTCCCCTGTGGTGTGAGTTGTGTTAAGATTGATTTTATGTCATGGCTGAACCAATTTCAAATCGTTAATATTAAACATGTTTGATGCATTTATGATCCAATATCTTGTTGTGTGGGGAAGCCCCCCCAAAACAGACGATCACACACTCTGTGGATTGTCACGCGGAATGAAATGATAACCAATTAGTAAGCAAGCTGACTGAAGAACTAAGCACTACAATCAGAGTAAATCCATTTTTATTCACCCCCGGCACGTGCTTTATGTACAGCTCATTTCAACAGCGTCTCTATGGCTTTGTCCATAGTTATGACTTTTGTCTCTGTGATTTATTCTTGGGCTTTTCAACGTCTTCTTCGAAGAGGACAGTGGATAGAGCAAGAAATCAGGAGCCTCAAGTCAGACTGAAAAGGGGGCCACCTGCTTGGAGGTCTATATCTGCTGTACATGGGTGCCACCTAACTGCGAGCCCATCAGAGCCCCTGTCTTCTTAAATTTCAATAAAAAGCATCCCTAAGGACTATCCCTGATTCATCCTGCTCACCATTCATCATATTATGATATGTTATGGAGAATACTAAAGTCCACTGAGGGCGATGGAGCTCGGGGTCTAACAAACCTGCGACTACTGAAAGCAAGGTGAATCGTCTACTTTTAGGAAGTTGACCACTTTTTCAGTACCGCAATGTAAAAAAACGAGTAACATCATATATGCTGTATTAGTATAGTCACATGGCCAGGGTAAATATGTTAGCACTTATTATCAAACAGCAACAAAACTGCAACCGTCGTGCACACGTTAACCGCATGATAATAAATCAATCTTTAGTTGTATAGAGGCAATTCATAACAAATGTTATCTCGAGACACTTTACAAAAGAGCAGGTTAAAGACCTTATTCTTTGTTATATTTTCTACAGAGACCCAACATCAATCCATCATGAACACCAAGCAACATTTAGCAAAGTTATAGTCGATAAGGATTGTTGCATGTTAATATTAATCATAGCTAATTTCACCTTCAACCTTAATATAACTAAAGGGTTCTGAGAGCATTATATTTGAAGCTATGCACTGACTGAGGAACCTTTTGTAACGATATGACTACTGACTCGGAGCTAGAGCAACAACAGACCTGAGGGGCAGGTTTTGACCCTGGCTGGAGAGGAAAGACATGTATAGGTGTCCATCAAACATAAAAGAGCATCTGCAGAGAGAATGCAGGATACACCTTCTTGCTATATTTTCAGCCACGGTTCACATTTTTCTAGAATTTAAAGAAGAAGAAAATGTTACCCAGATGAAGGAGCTGCAGCACCTACCTGTACAGTGCCTCTCATTTAAACTTCGACAGCAGGTCCAATTAGGTTTCTGCACTCTCTGTATTGACGTGTGTTTATAAATGAGCTCCTCAGGCTAAACCACTTTGTATAGCCAGTGTCCTTGGTGAGCCTCATGCATGATTCTGCTACCCTCACTGGGAGAGGAAACGCAGCACAGGATGAGTTAAATCTCACTCAGCATCATTATGTCAGTCTGGATTAAAATCCCCCTGCCCGAGAGACATTGAGCATGCCATGAGATGAACCTTCACCTGGTTAGAGTCAGTGAAGCAGCTGACTGCAGGGAGAGCACACTCACAATGATTCATCAACCTAGTTCCCAGAGACTTCCAGTGTCTGACAAATGGGACAAATGGGGTAAATTAAGAACCCAGTGTCTCCCACCCCCACCCTCTCCTCCCTGACTATTGACTCTCACAGCTTTATCAGTGTACATTAGTGTCAGTGCCAGTCTACATTTAGCCTAACTGTGCCAGAGGAGGCAGCACATCAGCACATACAGGCATGTCTTTCATCATGCAGAGCCAACGACCCTTTGTCACAAACAATCTTCATCATCAGGGCTGCCCGGCCGACGCTTCACTGTCCAGTCCTTACAGCAGGGAGACTGTGCGCAGCTTCAGACAAAGAACACTGGAAAGGGCAGAGGATGCATTCAAATAAGAAAACAAAGTCTAAGAAAAAAAAACAAAGTGCAAGTGCTTTGTGGCTGCACTGAGCTTTTAAACATATATTTGACTTCTGTATTACTTCTTTTCTAACCTTGCTTTGCTTGATCGCCCTGACGTAAACGCATCTGTTTTTAAATCCTTTGATTTTCAAAACAGGACTCATTACTTTAGTTATAAGGTGAATCATCAATCATTTTTAGTTTGTTTCTTGTTTTTTAGCTGCATTCCAACCGTAGAGATCAATTCAAGCTCAATAGATGGAACAATAGCACGCACTAAAGACAACATCTTGTAGTATCTATCAGTCAACGTGACTCATAACAGATTAAACATGATGGAAATGATGTACAGAGATGTATCAGAAGGAAACAGGCACATAAGGGAGAAGAGGACATAAATGTGATGACGTGTTGACAGGAGAACATGCAGCGACAAAGATGAATATTCACTGCAGACGATGTGGGAGCAGATTAAGAGCAGAAAGGAAATCCACATTGAACTGATTTAAATGTTTGAGCAAAGGAGATGTCCTTTTTTAAAGTAATGGTGTATTTTATTTTATTAAAAGCTATAATAGTTCAAATTTATAAATCCCCAACCTATGACCTTAGGTTCTGTAAGCTTTGCATTTCAACGGCCTGAAGAAATGTCCTTCACTGTATTATTGGAATACACTTCAGAGCCTTTTCTCTTCTAATGGTACAGTTTACCCTTTCTACTCTTACAGGGTTATTTTAGAGCTTTTTATGCCTTCATTTAAGAGGTAGGACAGTGGATAGAGTCCGAAACCGAGGTTAGAGAGAGAGTGGGGAATGAAATGCAGAGGCCACAGGTCGGATTCGAAACTGGGCCGCCCACTTAGACAACTTGAGCTTCTGTACATGGGACACACGCGCGTGTTTGTGCTTCTACATGAGTGAATAATATGTATCCTTTAGAATTTCCAGGTTAATGCACACAGGGCAGGATATTTAAGTGTAAACCTTTTGAAAAAAGCCTTCACCCCGGCATTGATGTCCTGCAGAATTGACCTGAATGTCCACATTGAATCAGAGGTTAAATAAGAATATTTACAGAGAAGAGCGAGAGTTTAATCACTAAATAATAAAATGTAAGGTATTTTCTTAGCAGCAGAGGTCGGAAACCTGGACACATCAGTCTTAAATGTACCGTTCTTTGTAGTAAAGCACCCACAGTGCTGTGTGCACTTCACTCAGGTTCTCACTTTTGATGTTAGCTACGTTTTCACTCACCTCTGGCTGACATGGTTTCACACTGCAGGCTGAAACCTCCCCAAAATGTGAAGTGCCAATTAAATTTGAAATGTGATGAACCGTTTAAAGAGTGCTAGATTTAAAAAAAAAAAGAAAAAAAAAAAAAGTTATATAGCCCCCTCAGTTAGAAATGAGACAGGCAGGTGGAGATGTGGAGGAAAAGAAGCAGTGGGATGTGATTACATGCTGGAGGGACACACAGGTAGCTGCAGCAGGGCCGATTTAACCACTCAATTATCTATGGGCACCAGAGGTCATCAGAGAATATTTAATTGAGTCCAAAGTTGGGTGTTATACACTGAGTCATGTCTGAGGGAATGTGTAGCTGTGGACTTGTGAGCGTTGACCCCCCCTGACTGTGATCTTTGAAAAGGTTCAGAATGACTGCTAACTAAAATAAATCTTCTAATCTGCTACAAATGCAAACGCAGGGCCAGCCATTGATTAGATCACAGCGCCATCTTTGAAACGCTGATCCATGCAAGAATGCAAAATAAACTAACTGATCCTCACAACACAGCCAGTCGGGACTAATTCTCCTGAAGTCTCATGGCCGGTTGCCATGACGAGTCACAACCAATTAGTTCCCTCCGGAGGATTTGTTTCCCCCCAGCAGCAGGTTTCAATACTCAAACCTGAGGTCAGTCACACAGCGCACATCAGCAGAGCAGATATTGCTTTGTTCTGTGAACATGTCGGAGGTATTTAATCCTCCATGAGAGAAACACGGCTTAATGACTGGATCTATTTCAGAGAGGAGTCATAATGAAAAGGGAGAAATCATTTCTACATAAATCATCAAAATAATTAAACAAATCATTACTCCACCAGGATTAGTCGCTAACGGCTTTGCTTAGATTTCCATGGAGACAGGAAGTGCTTGAATTTTAGTATTGAAACCTAACCAACAAAATAGTTAACTAGTCCACATTATCCAAAACAATCTGCATGAGCTTATCTGCTCATAACCTGTCCGAAGGTGAATATTGTGAATAAAATACTGGTCATCTGCGTGCCAACTAAAGGGAGAACTCCAGGGTTGAAAAATGAAGCCGATGCAAAAGTGCAAAATGCTGCAGTCTGCTGAGGGTCCGCTTGAGGCTGGCTGCAGAAGAACAGCCAGTCACAAACACAACCATTCAAAACAGCCTGTTATCAACTTGTTTACAGCCTGGTTCAAAAAATGAAATAGGTCTGATTAGCTCATATCTTGATAAGCACACGTTTTGATTTTATGATGGTTAAGCGTTATTCACAAAAAGGTCTTTAGCTGACCTGATTGACAGGCGGGCGCCATGTAACAGTTTGTCAACAGGCTTCAAACCCGCCTCAGTAACTGATGAGTGATGTCACTCAAGCTTTGTCCTTTAATATTACAGTCTAAGGTGCTAAACAACAGGAGAAATCCATGTTTTAGCCTCGTTTTTCTCGGCTGGATTAGACTGTGTTTTTGGAGCACGCCTGATACATCACAACTATGTAGATAGAAAAAAAACAAAAACGGATTATAATTATAATTCCTCCAGTTGTGTTTCAGATGTGAACAAACAACCAAGCTAAGGCAACAACCGTTTATCATTTTTAGCACTTTGAGCAGAAAACCACATTTTTGTTTCCTCTGCACTGTCTGTTTGAGAAGTGTTTCGTTTGTTTGTTTGTTTGTTTATTTTTTTTATACTTTACCAGCAGCTCGTGGGTTCTGCTGCCGTCACAAACCAGTTTGGTTTCAGGAGGAAGCAACATTTAGAAGACATGAATAATTACAAACATACTTCACTCCAGTACATTTATGGTTTCTGCTTGATGTGCTGCACGGTTTCAACACATTTTCTTTTAAGCTTTGATTAGCTAATCAACATTAGAAATGAAATTAATTAGCATGATTTAATGCTTGCTTTAACTGATGACATGTTTGTTTATGTCTGTCTGAAGATGATGAAGGCAGAGAAAGCTGATAATCACTCAGACCTTCTCGTGGAAAGCTTTGCGTTCTTGCTCTGCTCATAAGTTGGCGGGAGCTGCAGCCTCCTGATTATCTTTTACTACACGTTGATCATGTGCATATTGTGATATTTGCTTTGCATTAGCTTCCCTCTGTGTACTCAATCATTTCGCTGCTGCTATGAATTAAACACCGTCAGAAAAATCCCAAATGTGTTGCCATGACGTCAGCTTTGTTTTAAAGCCTTAGAAGTTCATGAATCACATTCTGCAACATTTGTTCTGCTCCAGTTTTTGGAGTTTACATCAGTGGCATGAAGTACAGCACATAATCCTCCGCTGTTTGTTTAACAGTGGCATGTACAGACATTACAGAGGACATGTTTCATGCTTTCACTCACACACACCCTTCTCGGGGCCCTGATGGCTTCCTCTCAAGGCGAGACAATAAGAGAGGAATGACTCTACGCAGGTATCAACAGAAGGACTTCCTGCCGTGGAGTGTCTTGTCAAAGGGACACACGATACACCAGTGTTGATTTAACAGGTTTCCCTTCTTTCTGATGAATGGCCTTGCGAAGTAAGAAGCTTCCTGTTTGAAAAGAAGGTTTTGTTGCCAACAGAGAGCGGATGCCTGGCTGATTGCTTCATGAGCAACGTGGCATTGTGATGCTCTTGACAAGACAAAGCACACAAAGACAAAGCTCCACTTGAAATTAAACAGCAGCTCAACACACATTCAGGAGATCTGGTTTGCTTTGCATCCCCGACATCTGCGGCAGGAGTCATTTACTCCTCCTGTCGTTCTCATGCAGCTCTAATAATGAAGTTGGACAATGACATACTCATGCTCATATCCTGCCTGTTGATATGTGTTTGTTTATTTGTCCAAATCTGTGGCCTTGAGTTCTTCACAAAGAGGTTTACTCGCACACAATGCCGAGCCGTTGTGCTGTTTCTACCATTTCACTGACAGGCGTGAAGGATGTTTTCTTGAGAGTGACCCCGGGGGCTTCAAACTGCGGCACTACATGTGCTCATGCCACTGAAAAATAGAAATCTAACAAAACACATCTATCAGCGACCTGCAGCGTAGGAGAAGTATGTTGAAACGCAATTCATGTGGCCCTTTTTTTTTTTCCCCAGTCAGAATAAAAGCTGAGTGATGAATATGTCGACCGCACACCGAGCTGCGTCGTCAGAGGACATTTCTCTAAACACAGAGATTCATCAGGAGGGAGCGGCTGCTTTTACACACATAGTGGAGGCTGAGTTGTTGGAAAATATTTTCTGTTGCATGGTTAGGAAAAAAATCTGAGTTAAAACAGATGAAAATAAACATTCAATTAGTGTCAAATGTTCCCCCCCATCTATGACAGCTCACTGATAATTAAGTAAATGTTTAAAATCAAAGGATTTATCATTTTGTTGTTCTGTTTCTTTAAAAAGAAAACAGATTTGGGGTTAGTGGTTAGTGTGCGCTTCCCATGTACGGAGGCTGTAGTCCTCCAAGTGGGCAGCTTAGGTTCAAATCCCACCTATGGCTCCTTTTCCCGCATGCCATTCATTCCCCACTCTCTCTCTCTCTCTCTCTCTCTGATTTCTGACTCTAACCACGTCCCTCCAATAAAGGCAGAAAATGCCCAAAAAGAAATCTTAAAAAAACCCAGCTTTGACTACAGAAACAAAAAGAAGGACTATTATCTCACACATTCAATCTTTATTGTTTGTCATGTATGCTACTACAGTGTAAACTTATTTAATGGGAGGGGTTGTGCCGCTGTTTGTCCTGGGAGGTCACATGGGAGTAAGGTTGGGAATTTTCTTTTATTAGATTAGTATACAGCCCCAGCCCCCATGCTAAGCTAGGCTAACAGGCTGCTGTATATAAGCTTATTATTCACAATCCAAAAGAGAAATAGTCCATCCATCATCTATACCGCTTTTTCCCATTTGGAATAGCAGGGGGGCTGGAGCTGATCCGAAAGCCGTCATAGGGTGAGAGGCGAGGAACACCCTGGACTGCTCACCGGTCAATCACAGCGCTGACAGACAAGCAGCCACTCTCACATTCATACTTACAGCAATTTAGAGTCACCAATTAACCTAATGAGCACGTTGTGGGAGGAAGCCGGAGTACCCGCAGAGAACCCATGCATGCACGTGGAGAACATGCAAACTCCACGCAGAGACAGAGAGGCCCCTGTCTGACGTGGATTCAGACCAAGAATCTCCTCGCTGTGATGTGACAGCGAGGAGGAATAATAGAAATAATAACTATTTATAAAGCACCTTTTAAAACAGATGTTTACAAAGAGCTTTGGCAGGAAGTCAGGCCAATCAGAGAGAAGTCTACCAAAGTCATATAAATGCAAATACAAAAGGCTGTTAAGGCTATAATTATACAATTAAAGAGAAATAAGACCAGAAGTTGATGGCAATAATACACAAAATAAAGAAGACACAGACGAAGAGGATATGTATAGAATCTATATCCTCATCGTCCTCTCTGCAAAACCACATGAAGTGTATTTCTCAGAGTGTCATCAATGATTTATTGATTCTGAAACATCCAGGTATGCTAAAGGTGAGCTCCACTCACAGACAGTATGAACAGATGGACAGGTATAGTTTTCTTTTTCCACAGATAAACAGGAAAGAAAAAACAGGATTCAGTGTCTATATGCGTCTGCCAGCAATGAGAGAGGGAAAACTGCTGAGTTCAATAAACTTTATTCGTCCCCACAGGCGGAACAAACAACAAGCGCATGCTACAGTATACAGCGCCGCAGCAGCAGCTGTACACACTCTCACAGATCCAGCTACATAAAGACTGTACCCTCCAGTGCAGCAGTAAACATGGTGTTGTGTTGCTAAGAAATGAAGCTCAGTCATATTTATTGTGGAGTTTCGGCACTCGGGAATGATGTTATATCTCGATACAGGGGGCCGAGTTGTCTTCTTTACTGTTGGTTTAAATGGTTAAATTGGATTAAATGCTGCTGTGCTTTACAGGATGTTGTAGTTCAGTAAGACAGTGGATGTAGTATTGGTTTGTACCTTTTATAATCAAGGTTGTATTTCAGCTGCAGTACTGTAGATGTAACAGTGTAAGAGCTTATTATTGTTGTGTTGGTTAAATCTTTACACTCCTTTATAGCCACAGATGTTTTCAGACATGCCTGCCTGTGGTCTTTGTCCACAACTCCTTCTGTTTCTACCGTGTCAGCAGCATCTCTTATGTCATGACTGACACAAGTCAAACCATACTTACACCTGCATATTTCGACTTGTTTTGGCCTAATACGCCACAAGCCTTTAACTAGCTCAAAGGTCAAGGTACTCAACCGGATAGTTTCACTTTACAGCATCTTGGCCTTGAGCCACTTAAAGGTCGACAAAGCAAGTCAAAAGCTGTCAAATCAATCAATCAATCA
The DNA here is from genome assembly GCF_963930695.1 of Labrus bergylta. NCBI lineage: Eukaryota > Metazoa > Chordata > Actinopteri > Labriformes > Labridae > Labrus > Labrus bergylta. The sequence goes on from NC_089205.1 coordinate 25,228,781, forward strand.
ATCAATCAATCAATCAATATTTGTACAGCGCCAAGTCATAACAAGTGTTATCTGGAGACGCTTTACAAAAGAGCGTATTGGATAATATGCAGGCAGGATTTCTCCTTTGTATTCCTCGCGTTCCTGTTGTCCACACTTCCTGCCCGCTGAGGTGGAGGTCGGAGCATGAATGTAAAATATCACCTTTAGAGGGTCATGCCAAGACCTTTTGACTGGGTTGTTTCTATATTTTTTAACTTTAAAATTGACAAAGCCTGGATGACTTGCTTTAATCCAAATCAAACTGCTTTAATTCTGTTTGTAAAATAAGGACAACATGAACTACGGTGACAGCGTCTGACCTGAGCTGCAGGGCCGTCTGCAGAAACAAAAGAGAAACTTCACAGAAATAACAACATGATGAAAGGAAATGGAAGTCACAGAGAGAGAAAGAAAGAAGGGAAGCGCATTCAAACATTTTTTGATTTGAGAGGAAAACGTCCACTCCAATCTTATAGACTATTTCCTTTTTCAACAGACTATTCCTTTTTTGGGGGGTTGTGAAATTAGTTTTGGTCATGGCTCCTCTCAGGGAGGTAACAGAGGTTTCAGAAGAGGCTATTTTGTTTCATATTATTTAACAATTGAGATGGAAATATGACATTTGAATCAGAAAGATGGAGTTAATACGAAAACACTGTCTCTTTGTGTCGATACATTTAAAGGTCCCATATTCTGCTTTTTCTGGTTTTATATGCTCTTTAGTGTGTTGTCCAAGTGTCCTGTGCATGTTTAGGCACATCTATGTGCAAAAATTCAAAGTCTGCGGAAACGTGGCTTCTCCTACGTCCTCCTGTTAGCTGTAGCATTAGCTGCATGTAACGCTCGGTTCTAGCCCCCCTCGATAAAAATTTGTCAGTGCGGCGTCATTGTCAGTGTGAGATCACTGATCTAAGCCCATTGGCTCGTTGTGGCAAGCCCTGCAGCTCATGTTGAAATTTCCGAGACGCGTGCTGAGCAACTGACCAATAACAACAAAACGGATCGGCAGACCAATCAGAGCAGACTTGGTCCACGTGGGGTCTAACAGTGTGGGCTCAACAGAGTGTAGCTGACGGACTCAGAGCGTAGAGGGAGCAAGGAGGAGCAGTACATGAAAACAGACACTTTTTTTGGTCTTTATCTATTGTGAACGGACAAAAGTAAGTACATAGATTAAATATACAAACCCCAAAAATCTCATCTGACAGGATATCGTGTCAGCTGAGTATTTCATAGGGTTCAAAATGCATCAACAACATATCGAAGCTCTGTAAAGAACAAAGACGAAAAAACATTTGATGACTCAGAAGAACCCCCATGAACTCCCTTGATTGTATATGTTACAGTGTTATTATATTAGATTGAGGTACATTTGCTCATGTCCTGTCCACCCTCTAATCATGCTGTTATTTATCTTAAAGACAGATATCTGGGCACACGAGCCCATTTAACAGAATGACAGCTCTCTGAATGGGTTCGAGCAGCTTCATTGTGGAAGATGCTCCGTTTGATTTTGGGAACCTAATAATTAAGTGCTTGTTCATCCGTCAGGTGATGTCTTCTTTTTTTTCAAAGCTGTGCTGTGTTTCCATTTGTGTGGTAGCGGCCCTCTCCTGTCATCTATTTTCAGGCCAGAATGAATCAGCTTCTTGTGTCTTTTTTTGTTCATTTTGACACCCGACAAAACTCATCGCCTCTGAGGGAATTGGAGTAGAGGGTCTTGTTTTGTTCTGGCAGTTCTTTCAGGAGCGGCTATCAATCAGCTGATGGATTGCGTACGAGGCGGACCTTTCTCTATTGAATTCATGACTCTCTGCAAAAAAAAAAGCAGATGCCACAAAGGCATTGAAAGTTTTTCGAGGGACATTATAATCTAACGTCAAAGGGACGTGGAGTGAGACTGGGGGGGTCCGGTGCTTCGTAATGATTTCACTGCAGGTGTGTATGTCTACATAAGGTGACCCTGTTGGATGGAATCCAGACTTTGACAGGATTTGTATTATATCGATAAAGTGTTGTGATTATTTCCATGCAGGTCATCTGATACTGTTATTCCTTCAAATAAAGCATTTGACATTTCCAGAAACTGAAAACTAAGCTAGGCATGTGATGAAACCACACAAAAATAACTGGTTTATAGTCTTCTATATCTGCCTTTTAATTAAAAAACAACATCAACTGTTTTGATTTCAGGCGGTCTAATCAGCCATACTTTGAGGTTTTTTGAATGTGATGTGTTTCAGCACAGACCAGTTGAGAAAGAAGGAATCGTTTTTTCCATTCAGCAACCCGAATGTTGATAGATCTGGGAGAAGAGAGAAAACATAGGGGCAGGAGGTGGTTTGGATTTGTTCACTTCATTTGACGCTCCAGCTGATCGATGAGAAGGTTTCGGTCTGCGCTATCGTGAAAACATTTACTCTCGTTTCAAAGAGTGCTGAGTAGTTTGTACGTCTTAATTTGCGGCCGTTGTCAGTCAATGCTTGTGTTCTTCAGGCTGGCGCTGCCCAGACGCTGGGTAAACAAAGTGTAGGCTCTGTTTAAAGAGTCGTGATGGAGGGAAACCAGAAACCAAACAAGCGAACCTGGGGAGAAAATCTGGCTCTTTGCATCATCTCTGCAGATGAGAACTTCTCGAACAATGTGTGTTTGTTTTAAGGAGGAACAGGACAGTGATTCCCAAAACCATCGCTCTGGAAACCTCAGTGATGTCAGAGTCGGTTTCTCAGCATTTCTCAGCATTTGCAACAGTGTTCTGGGGCCCAGCAGACCTCATGGTGAATATTCAGACTCTCGTATAGTACACAAAGTTTCAAATGCCCCCAGCAACAACAAAAACACAACCTTTTACAAGGCTCCAAACTCTAAGGTTTGTGCATGACATTCCTCTTACAGTATGAGAACAATCAACCCTCGATTGTGTTTGAACAGACATTTTAATGCAACTTCTCAGATGTCTTCTTGACAGTTGTCCATTGTCATTTTCCTAGGTCTGATAGAGTAATAGTTCTTACACAGTATCATTGTTTGCAGGTTTGCCTTAAAAGAAGATGTTTCAGCATCATGTGGCATTTTGGGAAGCCAGCAACAAACACTGTCAAGCAGCAGTTTGCAGATAATATAAATAACTCTTTTATACTCCCTGAAATAATCATCTTTCAACTTATTGATTCCTCACTCTGCTCTTCTCCCAGGCATTTGTTTGATCAGGCACACGCTTATCTCTCTGCAGGTTTTCTTTTTATTAAAATTCTGTTCACGTTCCCCCCTCCACACCGCACCGTAATTATCAGGAGCCTCAGTAATGACGGCGGCCTGCGTCTCTGGTGCCACGCTGCTCGTTAGGCTGACATTCAAATACGGTTCAGGCTCAGTCTCTCTCTCTCTCTCTGATACTCTGCTGTGCCTGAGAGAAAGTAAAAAAATAAAAAATAAGAAAAGATGGTGTTCCCGCCCCCTGCCAGCTCGGGCCAACATGGCTCCCACACAGTGTGAGTGTCTGCTCCGAGGTCTCCTGTGGAACAGTTTTGTCAGCTGTGCGGTGGAGGAGTGGGTAATGACATGCTTACTACAGATGTCTCTAATGAGTCATGAAAGGCAAACAAGAGAACCCAGCCGTGCTGTTTCTTTTCACTGGACAACGCTTCAAATAGTTGGTTGAACTATGTTTAATAACGATAATTATCAGAATAAAAGCAGAAAAGAATCTGCAGAGTAGTTATATGATCCATAAAATAATCCAAAAACCACTTCTGTAGGACAATTTTACAATCAGACAACAGCTCTGCAGAAATTCACAATCATGTTTGTAACTGTTTTTGTTTTTTTGTTTCTACAGAATCTAACAAAAGTACACAGCATTTTGGAATACAAAAATACTCACTTCTTCAAACGTTTCCCCTTCCAAGCTAGATCTTAAAAGAAAGTATCCAAATGGTCCTTTAGAAAATAACTTTTGGGTAGCAGTATAACTTTTTTAACCCAAATATTTGCAAATACATTCCTAAACAGTACAGCAACATATTGCAAAACACTGACTCCATTTTCAGTGATAATGTTCGCATGAGTTGTAAAGTAATAAATCGACATTTTGGGAATCAGATGTTCACTGATAGATAGGTAGCATGTCCCTGTTCCCCTACAACAATCTGTTACATAACCCCCCCCTTAAAAACAAGAAAGAAAAATACAACAACTTTGAAATTAGACCGGGAGTTATGTGCCAGACTATTAATTGCCTCTGTGCTGTTGCCAGGCAACCAGTGGAGAGGTAACTGGTCCCAACCAAAAAAATAAAAAACTGGACAGAAACTTGAGCTCGGGCCAAAAAGTCAAGTGGATGTGCTTCTGTACTCTGTACTGCTTCCAAAAAGCTCTGATCCCATGTTTTTATTTATTTATTTTTGGAGACAACTTCATGCTTCACATTCAAGGTGAATCTTTTTTTTTACACAATAAGTCATGGTATGAGTCGATGATGTCGCTTAGAGCTCCTGTGAGGAGGTTTTAGTTGGTTATGAAACAGACTGAAATGAACACTGATGGGTCTGTATGACCTACAGAAGGAAACAAGACCTTCAGTGACAGGATGGATAAATTGCTGTACAGTCATTTATGTTTGTAAAACCTGCCGCGGGGTAGATGTCGGACAGAGTGAGTTAGAGCAAGCTGCGGTAACAGCCTTTGTGTTCAATGTTCACAACAAAGAGTCACAGTGAGTACGACAGTTGACAGTTACAAGACAGCAGGAGGAGATTGGTTCACCAGAAAACAATACCTGGCAATGGTCCGCTAAGAGAAACAAAGATGTACTGCTTGGTCCATAGGGGGCGCCAAAAGCAATGCAAACCAAAAGTTCCCTACATAAGCTTTAATGACAATTTATTTATGCAGGAATTTATGGGATATTAAGGCTTGAAGGGAAATATATTTGAGTCTGCTTGATTGACAGGTCTCTCAGTCAATCACAATCAGCTTGCTTGTCTCAGCTCAGCTTCCTCTCCACTCACTAAATTTGGGTTCTTCAGTTGCGTCACCCTTTTGCCAAGATATCCTTTAAAGAGGAAATTGAACCTTCAAAACATGTCACCATCAATCAGTGGTTAAAGTAAGAGACACTTCTATGCGTTTTCTAAAGTCAGGGAGGAAAACTTGACGGACTAAAAAGAGGGAGATTGGTGGCCATAGTTGTTATGCCCTTCTCTTTGAGTCCAGAGTGAGATTAAGGGAAAGGTTCTCCTTTGAGACTTGTGTGATAAAGGGTTTTTCACTCCCGATGCCCCCGAGAGACTCTGCAGTGATGATTAGGTTCATGTGCCACTCAATTATCTGCTCCCTTAAAGCCTTCTCTTTGAGGATGCAATTATCCAGGATGGATGTGAATGGAGATGTTGGACACTGTGATGTGGGCCTGGCCACTGGTGGAGCTTTAAAATGGTCGGATTAACAGATCACACATGTGTTGGCAGTGTTTATGTTTTCATTCACAAGGCTGGAGTCGTACACTTTATGGAAATAGGAATTGGTTAAAAATGAGTGGGCAACACGCAGAGAGAATGACGTTTCACTTTCCATCTGTGCAATTAGTTTGTCATAAAAAGGGCTCCTGATCCTTTTTATAAACGTCTCAATTTTCTTTTTCTTTTTGCCATTTCCCTCAAAATCGATGTCACTGACCAAAAACAAGTCTGACCCTGTTGTTTTTCTGGTAAAAACGATCATGATGGTGTAGTTAAGGCCCGGGCTCCTGGGTCTTTATGGAGAGGTTTAAACTGTACGCCGCTTGCTTCTCCAGATCAGGTTTCCACTGTTCCCCCCACTGACTCTCCCCCAGGCCCCGCTGCCTGGCAAAGCATTCATGATTAAATGTGAGACACGAGCCGTCCTGCCAAGAGAAAGCTGGAGGAGGGGCTGCTGGCTTAGGACGACCACAGTTTGGAATTTCTTTTGCTGTTTGTCATACACACAGAGCAAAATGAAAGCAGATGTAGGAGCAGAGGGGGAGAGGGGGGAGGAAGGGGGGGAGAACAATCATCAAAGACACGACGTCTCTCAGGCAATAGATACTGTAGGACTAAATCTAAAGCAATATTTGTAAAGCAGTATAGGGAGTATGTGGAACAGCCAGCCAAATGGGGTTTTAATTATACAGACATTTCTCAAGAGGCTCAAACAACCTGATTGGCTAAGTTAGACCACAGCGGGCGGAGCCATGGAACCACACTTTTTTCTTGCTAACATGCTAAGTTACATTAAAGCTGCACTAATGGTATAATTACATGGAAGAAGAGGAAGCTATATATTTTAATTAGCAATGAATGAAATATTTTAATGGGGAAAGGATTGCTTCCATTATAATACCACAGAGATTATTAATTCTCAATGGTACAGCTCTGGGGAACATTTTAGCAGCATTTGGCTCTTGTTGTTTTACAGCCTGCCAACACACTGAGTGGATCAGTCGAAATGCTCTGACTGACCCTGACTCCAGCTCAGGTACACCAACCAAATGGCAGCATGAACAGTAAACAGACTCATTGTTTACAGGATAAGGAAGCTGGTGAAGACAGTCAAACATTTCTACTAAGTGTATATCTCATTACACTCAATATAAACCACATCCGCTTGACGAGTGCAGATAAACATGTTCAAGATAAAAACAAAAATGTGATCTGTATTACATGTGATGACAATGTGATTACATTGTTTGTTATCTAAATAACAAACAAGAGTCTTTAACAGTAAAAAGACAAATACTTGGTAAGAATTGAGATTTCTCAGTGTAGCAGCAAAAGACAAATATTTGTAAAGCGGACATATTCATCAAGTGAAACACAATTCTAAAATGTACTTCCTCTGAAACCTTGCAATTAAAAGAAAAAGTGATTAAATACAAACTTAACTGGTCAGAATGTCAGGAGGTAGTTTAACCGAGTTTACGACTTTTGATTGATTCATCCTACAGCTGCTTCTTCAACTGGCATGCTAAACTCTAGTAGCCTTCAACTTTAGCTTATCCCATCCAAAATAATCTCACCTTGTCAGATTTCCCACTATTCTATTAAAGCCAATGGTTGTGTACAAAAAGCGGCCACACTGCTTTCATAATATTCACTAAATTTGACATTACATTGAATTTGAAGTACTCTCCCAAATTATAGTGCAGGCTATACAACTTTGAAAATGTAAGTAATGCCTGGATGTAAACTAGATTTTCTAAGTGTGAGATGTGAACAAACTGGTCTTACTACAACATCCCAAAATGTATCGCTGCTCTCATATGACCTGTAGTCTAATATGTTGCTAGCGGGCTTGTAGGCAGTATGCAGTATATACTGTTTGGGTATGTAGTAGGAGTAGAATGTGGTGTGGACATGGCCGATGTCAAAGAACTTTCTCCTCTCGCTCAGTTTCTTCGGTTAAATTAAGTTTACAAAAACAAGCACCAATGCAGTGAGGCAGAAATCCAAACTGAAACTCCATCACAAAATTGTCTCTACAGTTTGCTTCACACTATTGTATTTACTTTTGTGACAAAAAATCACATGAGCACATGGATGGGAAATGTTTAGTTCGCTCAGGCTTCATCCCAATTAACTGGAATCAGTTGCAGCTGTGTTGGCTCATTCTGTGTGTGTGTGTGTGTGTGTGTGTGTCAACATGCAGAGACAGAAAACATTTCATCTGATGCGCTGTATGAGATCAAATGTTACAAGAGATACAAGACTGGTCCCCTTTTTTTGGGGAAAAAGACATGTGGTGGAAGACGAATATGAATGCTAAGATGTGAAAAGTTCATTTATTTTGAATTAAATGAAGGGAATATAAAATCCTTCAGAGGTCTAAAAGGAGTATCAGTGGTGTACCTCCGACTCTGCTCTCTTGATTTGTGTACATCATTTTTTTTAACCTCTGGATTGGCCACGCATCATTAAAACAAGATTTCAAGTGAGGAAGAATGATTCGTTCAATGTGTTTGAGGACCAATGGCCTGACATTACGACAGTAATTATAAACTGCAGACTTACAAGAACACTTTCAGTTTGTTACGGCGCTGCATTAATGCACGTTTGAACACAATTCTTTGTTTTTTCTTTTCTCTGCAGACAGTTTTTGAAAACATAATGCAATGTATTGTGTCGTATGCAGTCCTGTTTTTTTTTAATCATCTGTGCAAAGTATTTGGAAATGTGTTTAGGTAAACTTGACATGGCGATTACAGTTATTTCACTGATGAACACTGTGATGCATTAAGTGACCTTGTGTTAACAATGGACGTCACTATAGAGAGTGAGAGGAGAGCGAGTTGTTAGATAGACAAAGAAAGCGACAGATCAGACCTCTGTGTCTGGTTGAGGTGTTTGATCCGGGGTCATGCTGCGGTCCAATCATGTGTCGCTGTGGCTTGTCACTGTTGGTGGCTTGTTTTATAAAGGAGAGATGGTTGTGCGGGCCTTCTCTCCGGGACCTAATTCAATTGAAGAATAAATGAGTTCTGTTGGTAATTTGGAGATAACACGTGCAGTGGCCGAGCTTAAAGGAAGATAAGAAACAACGCAGCAATGAAGACAAGAAAACGAGACAATTTTTCACCCTGCCTCTTGCTAAATTAAACTTTTTTTTCCCAGACCTCTGCAGACTTTAATTAAAGCACACACTTGCATGCACATTGCACACACAGGTTCACACACAGTCCTGCTCATGCGGCCGCACGCCCACCAGATAATCCACGAGGAGCAATCAAGTAGTTTGAAAGAGATCAGTAGACAGTGAGCAGTGAGCCTAACTGGAACACACTGACGCTTCTCTATCTGTCCCTCTGTTGTTCAGATTAATCAGAGAGGTACACTCTGAAAGTCAATGGTGCTTTGAGTTGTGAAACACTCAGGTGTTGTTGGGGATTTAAAAGGGGTCAGTTCATCCAAAGCACAAACATATGATTCTTCCACTGGTAACTCGCAAGTGAATAGTGTTGGTTTTAATCATGCAGGCATGGAGGTATTCTTTAAAGAGTACAGTGTTGTTAACCGAACACAACGGAAGTGAATGGAAAGCTTTGAATGCTTTTCTATCAAAGCAAACCGTACACAGGTATGCCAGTAGAGTGAACAGATCCTTGTTTCTGGGAAGTTGCTTTTGAGATTTTGAATGCAATTTTAAGACCATTCCAGCATGAAAAGTGTAATTTACTTGTTACTTATTGGAAAGGCAGCTTATCTTTAGTGTATCTACCTCCTCCTGGAAATAAAGCGCAGCGCAGCGCCCAGCGTCTTTCTTCCGACACTCCGCCTTTTTTTGCAGCGGCTCCAAGTGCTGAAAGATTTCCAACTTTTCAGAAAGGTGCCGTTGACGTAACAGGCGTACTTCTCAAAGTATACGATCTCAAATTTAAAACATGTAGTAATAAGCAACAGACGTGCATTGATTTTGTTCTTAGAGTTGATGGGGCCTAAAAAAGTTAATAAAGTTAATCTTCATAAAATTGTTACTGGAGCTTTTTGACCCCTTCAAGTCTTTCACTCTCCATGCACCTTGTTAGTTGTGCCAGAAAACCCTACTCTGCTTCTTCAGGGATAAATGAGTAGGTGATAGGTGAGAACTAGGCAATGGAAGTGAATTTCAGATATTGGAATAGTCCCAAGACATGAGCCTGTTACATGTCCTTAAGTAATTTATCCAGATGCTGACAAACTGAAACCAGCGTAATCACACAGAACCAAACGAATATAATGCTTTGAGATGGATGTGCAAAATGTGAGTTAAATACAACTCATGCTCAACTAGTACAATGGCTTTTTGTTCAGGGAAACCCACAGACTGCAATATGCAATGTCATGATTTGTTTGAGGGAAACCTCCAAAGAGAAGGAGCTTATTTCAAACGTCTTTAACATGGATATTGTTGAGCTAGAACACCAAAACGCTCTCAGATGTGGCTGTTTGGCAGAATAGATCAACTATCCAACAACAATGAGCACATAACAATCCAAACAAACTATTTCAATAGAAGTTAATGTGTCCATAAAAGCATTGAGTAATGCTTCTCTCTTCACAATTGTGAGCCACAGATTGTTTTTCAAATTGTCTCTAGTTCATGTGACAACTCAGATGCAGTTTGGCTCTCTTTGTTACCAGGTCAATATGAAATCCAGACTTGTTAAACTTGGTGAAAGGCAAGGATAGAGACGATCAGAAATGCAGAGTAATACTGTTCCATCAGGTCTGCCAGTACTATTTATAGAGCTGTTACTATTTCCAAAAACAAACCTAAAGCCTCTACATCACAAAACCAAATATTCATGTAGAGTGAGCGGATCATCTGTGCATCTGGTGTTTGAAACACGCTTCCCTCTGGGGTCCTCGCTGCCAGTCCTCCTTGAAATTATGCTGTTGCAGCTCCACTGAAACTGAACAAAGAAACATTTGGTTGTAAATGGCGCTGCGAGCCTCCACATGTTTGCACTTTGTGGATAGGAGCATTTAGCGACTCGTCTCTGAAGCAGCTCCCCTGATTCCTGCACGATTACCAGTCAAAGAGCCACTTTGCAGTTTGTGTTGATCATCTCCTCTCAGTGTTGATGGCAACACTCTGATCTGTAATTAATGCGGTGACGAGTCAGAACAAGACATGTACAGGCTCAGACTTACAGAGTGCAGCATCTCGGTTGTTTGTGTCAGCTTTGAGTTCAGCTGCTTTTCTGCAGTCTGTCAGGCGTTTCATCGCATGGAGTACAATCATGTATTTCTTATTCCAAGAACATTAGCCATTGTTTTCATTTCTCTCAAACACGCCATGCTGTGATTTGAAACTCAGCATGGATTTGGAATCCAGTCACATTACATACAGCCAATACATAATCCGAATTTATGGTATATTCTTCCATCTGCAGAAGCATTATGTGACAAAAAAATTGCTATTTTTCCTTGAGATGAAATACGGAGCAGTGATTTGAGGAATCATCAAACGTCTGAGTCTTTGTTCAGTCTTGATGGACCGTACTGAACTGTGTCCCTGCTGTCAAGGTAGGGGTAAGGTTAGTGTTTGCTTTGGACTCTGGTGGGAACACTGTGTGTGTGTGTGTGTGCGTGTGTGTTCACTGGGCTCTTGAGGAATAATAAAGTATGTTCTTACTGAGTTTTGTTGACATCTTTTCATCCTTTTTCTTCTCTTCCATTCCCTCATGCTACAACCGAGTGGTTTCCAAAAGTAACAAACTGAGCCCAAAGAAGAAGAAAAGTGTGAATGTTTAAACCTGTTAGCTTTTCGCTCTCCTTTAAAATGGGTGAGATTATTTTCCCAAACCCTGTGTGTGCACGCTTATGCACATTTAACTGTATTTATATGAAAACAAGGACGGAGCCATCCTTAATGTTGCACATCAAGTCCTCCTCGGCTAGAGGGAATAACAACAGTAATGCACAAGAAAAGCGTCTTACTTCAAGCAGACAGAATTTGTTTTCAAGGACTTGCACAACTTTTGTTTCTTTAGAGGGTCTTTTTATTTTTTTCTCTCTTCTCCTCCTCCCCATGCTCCCTTCCCCTCGCAGATTTCCCACCACAGATAATTTTCAGTGACCGCAGCAGAGTCTTGAGATTCCCCGGCAGTATTTAGCGGTGGAAGTAAGTAGCCTCAGCAGCTCGATGAAATGCCTTTGAAAGCTCTGCTGTGTGTCTAAGCAGTGTGTGTTCGGAGCCGAGCTGCACTGGGCTGGGGTGAGGAGAGGGGAGAGAGGGGAGGTGATGGTATGCGTGCAGAATCACAATAGTCACCCCTGTTACGTGGCCTGAAGCAGATCCGAGTTCAGGCGGCTTCTGTGAGTGCAAGGAGAGATTTTCTTTGTGTCTGTCATGAAGACAAAACACCTCCTTCTTTTTAAGTTAGGTCGGGTTTAAATTAGCCATATGTGCTGGAAAAATCTGCCTGTCAGTGGAAAATATGCATGCAAACTAAAAGCATACCAGCACAGAGGTGTCATCAGAGTTGAATTTGGGGTGAAATTATTCTGAAATCTTTCGTTTTTTTTATTCTTTCTTTCATTTCATTTCAACATAAATGCAAAGAGAATGTAATCCTCTGTTGAGAGATTGCTCAATGATTTTGTTGGCTGACCTTCATGGCAGAAGTCTGAAAAAGCTCTCCTCCTCATTGACCGTAATAGCCATAAATTGCGGTCTGTGGTGATGGGTCATATATGTCCCCATGGTCACTCTTTGCATAGTCAGCACAGTTTCCTAAATGACTGTGACCATCTCTGTTCGAGGATAATAACCTGTCAGATTCACCTACGTTCCTTTTCTCGGAGCAGAGCACAGACTTCAGCTTCATGTGGGGGATTTGAAGTTGGAAATAATAGCAGATTGGCGTCATAAATATATTTTCTCCGCAGTGGAGGTGCGAGCTAGAGAATCCCTCGTGTGAATTTTAAGGGGTTTATTTCCTCTTGGAAAATTCTGATTGCTACCATACTGTGTTATTCTCTTTAGCTTCCAACTCTATGGGAGCAAGGAATCCTGGATGAAAGCGTTTCATACATCCATCGATTGCTGCCTGCCATCATGTTTTCACTCTCAGGTACTCGCCTTGAATCTTGAGCACTATGGAAACAGCCAATTGTGAACTTCTTATTGCAACCTGGCTTTCCATAAACCCCAATGAACTGCACATTAGTGCCAGTCTGTGAGATCTGCATTCCAGTGGAGCAACAGGGAGGATGTGCCTACCACTGTAATTGTTCAGGCTCACTTACAGCCGCCAGGTTCTCTGCATGTTGATTGTGTTTGCACGTGGAGAGCAGGTTTCAAGGCTTTTTTCTTCTTTCAAAACCCAACATTTACTGTATATCGACAAAGGTACACTATGTTAGCATGAATCCCCCCCCATGGTTGAAACAGGAAACATGCCATCTGACAGCTTGTCATGACTCAGGAGAGTAAAGATAGTAAAGAGTAAAGACTTTGGGAGTGACAAACATAATGATTCTGTTTTTTGGAGTTTAACTCTATGCTGCCTTTATCAGGGATCCAGGAAATGTTTCTTTAATTACCAAAATGTCCTGAATAGTCTTCTGGTTGATTCTTTTCTCCTCCTGCTTTTTATGTATGCTCTGAAAACACAACAGGACTAATACCAGGACTGCAAAATCTCTGTCCTCTCTCAGGCAAACTCAGACATAAAACACCATGAAGAATCCTTGATTCAGTTATCAATTGTGAACTAACACTAGATGTGAGTTAGTTAATATTGAAGTAGAGCTACAGTTGATCAATGAATGAAATGAATGAATGAAAAAAAGACATAAACTTTAGTGGTTTTTGTCCTACTCTGATTATATTCTTATCTTTCCTATTGTCACTAAGAAGTCCACGGATGTTTCCAGATGTATGCAAAGACAACAACTGTCTTGTGTTGAGCTCTTCTGACTCCAAAACGACTGTAAATCATCTTTACGCATCCAGTTACATATGCTTAGGCAGGAAAGTCACTTATCTGTGCCATTACACATGTTTGCATCTGTATGGAAGCAGAGCAAATTAAATATATTTAACAAGACTGTAATGTTTTTGTTGTTGTTTTAGCTGATAAATGTGGGCCTATCTGGACTCCACTTAATTTCTTCTAGAGAGTTTGATGTCCTCCTGAAGACTTTCTGCACTATTTTAAAATGTGCATTGAAATAAGCTTCTGAACAGATAACATATTAAGTAAAATTCTAAAAATATAAATGGGGTGAAGTCTGGGTTCTTCTAGTACAGCATCATTAATATATTTGATTGCAGTTTCAAGGAAATGTGCTGCTGCTGCTCACAGAGCCTTTATGAGTTTCCATGAAGACGCTGCTCTTGCTGCTATTTGGACGATGAGACATCGGTTTGGATTGAGAAAGATTCAGATAATTTGAAAATCATCACAGTTACATTTATGTTCTGTGTTTTTCTTCCTTCCAAACCAAGCTTTGAAAAGGTTCAGTCGGCAGGTCTTGCCATGTTGAAGGACGTGTTTGTTTTCTTGTGTCTCTGCTCTGAAGTGGTGAGGACAGACGAGATGGTTATCTCTGAGATGGTCATCTCTGAGACGGTCATCATCAGCCTTTTTTTCCAAGGAGCTTTGTCTGTTTTGTCAAATTTTCCTGAAAAGTAGGAAAAGTCATGACCTCGGGACATGTGTTGTTGGCTTGCTGGTTGCTCTGCATTAGTCAGTCAAAGAGCCACTTAACATTTTATTATTAAAAGCATTTTGTATGATCTCTTCACCGACCTTAAAAAAAGACTTCTTTGTTTCTTTCTCTTGCAGTTCACTTCACAAGACATTAACAGTTCTGCTGATGAAACAGAAAAAAAGCAGTTGTAATTATCAGGTTTTAAGTGAGATACTAAAAGACGTGTGACGTATTAAATACATTTTATCACACTGTTATTCGAAATTCCTTAAAACTTTGGCAACATTAATTTTCTCTCTCTGTGTGTAAGATGAACCAGGTGAGATGAATTCACACAGCCTCTGTTATACATAATGTGATGTCAGCACCAGAGTAACCTGCAAACAGGGCGATTCATTGACTTCTAGCTTTTGAACACATCATATGACATGTTTGTCCTTGATCAATCACAACAATAACTTGATTTCTCATTAAGACTTTGTCAATAGCGCTGAGAGATGAACCCGGGGAGGCTGTACGTGTCGCTGTAGATGACAAAGACTGTGTCAATGATTCATCTTAAAGTGTTGCAGTGTCAGACTAATGTAGCTGTATGACAAAGTGTTCTTAATCACCGACTATAATTAGAATATAATCTTCATTATTTGACAGCCAGGTCAAATATACTGAACATCATCACCTTCAAGTATAAAACCTTTACTCTAAGATGAAGTATTCTTTTTAGCGTACAAAAATACTAGGGGTCTTGCAGGAGAAACTCCAGGTGAAGCCAGAACAAAAAATGTGGCTGTTTGCGTTCACACATACTGTGGCTCTGGCAAATCTCAGGAGTTTTTCAGGAGTTTTCTGCAAGTGTGAAAGCCCTAATACACACCCATGTTAAAATGCCAATTTTTACAGCAGAAACAAACATGTTCAAGAAACAGGTTTGATCTGAATATCTCTCATCTTTATTGGTACACACTGTACTGGGATGTTTTTTTTTTTTATATTTAGGAAAAGAGATATGAATAATTACGGGCGTGGTTGATCTGATTGACAGGTGGGCAGGTTAAAGCTGTTTGGCTTATGGCCCGCCTCGGCTCCACCTAGTGGCCTATAGCTAGGTTGACCAAAAGTCAGGTGGAGTTTGCATTTCCACTATTATGCAACACCTTGTTGAGCTTTAATACTCTGCTTCATAAAGCAATCGTTGGCTTCACTGAGACTACATCCATGTTTTATACAATCTACGATGGATGAAATAATCTACTTACTGTCTGTAAGTAATGTTACATAAGTCAACTTCTTGAAAAATATGAAATGAATACAATTGAAGAGCCTACAGAGGAGCCACAGCACCATGTTTTTTAAAAAGTCAGGAGATAAATCCGGCCTCTTTATTTGTGTGAACATACATAAAGCCCTTAATATGCACAACATGAAATAAAAACGGTTTCAAAGCTTAACAGTGCAGCTGATGACTTCTAGCCTGAGACAAAGAGTCAGTGGAGGAGAAACACTAAATCAAAATGTCAGATGTGCTCTCAATGAATATTGAAGAGTGAATTAATATTCCTGTGTTAAATCCAGAAGCCTGCTATCATGTGAAGGAGTCAACGGTCATTTTCCAGAGAGAGCTCTAACAGTCCAGTCGAAGAGTATACATGTATTTTATTTCACATCAATAGTAAACCCCTCACAGTTTCCTTAAATACATAGGAGTGTGTATAGAGCTCCAGATGTCACACTTGTTTAGCTGCGGGGCAGTAAAAGACGCCGGCCTTTGAGATGGGTACCTTGGACTCACCAGCCTGAGTGTTGCTAAATTGAAAACCTGCTTTCGAACATATCCGGACTGACTGGGTCTGTTACTCTTGTCAGCTTTTTAACCAGGCTAAGGAAATTACAGCCGTGACCCCGCGCCACTCGGCACAGAGAAACACTGAGAAGTAATTTTGCTTACGCTGAGAGGGAGGCAGCAGAGGGAGGACGAGGCGGAGATGAGGGTACAGATCTGTATAAGCACTGAGATTCCACCCAGTTTAAAGCTATGGAGCAGCCATTAAATTGACATTCAACACATAGAGGAGTTCAGCTGGTGCATGAAAGGGCTCGGGAGCGAGAGAGAGAGAGAGAGGCTGCTAAAAAGAGACTGGGAGCCCTATCAGTAACGCTGCACGCCCGACTCTTTTTATGGAGCCAAAGCTAGTTTTCAGATTAGTGAGAGGAAACTGCAGGAGAGTTTCCCCCATCATGAAACAGAAAAAAGCAGCCTGTTTGATAAGCCACTGTATATATCAATGCTATATGTCTATTATTTTCTTTCTTTTTTTTACTAATTAAAAAGCTGGAATATGGGCCAGTGGGCAGAATGGATGAAAAGTTATGTAGCTTTTAAAGTAAGCTATTACATCTTGACATCAGCTACCGGCTTCCTGAAGTTAATAAATGAGTGCAATTCACTTCCTGGAGCGATGTTGCGGTTTATTCCCCCATTAGGAGGCAGCGGTCCACCCATTCCAATCATTCTTTAATTAGAACTGTTGTTATTTAGCCTGTCACGGGAGGTAATACCTCATGACAGCATCGGCATCAGTTTGGCAGCCTGCAATCTCGCATTCATTGACGGGGGCATCGGTGCTGCTTGTCGCCACTTCATCTCCCCCATCGGACTCAGCCATGCACCACACACACACATACACACACACACACACACAGCACACAGAGAGCCGGTGTGTGTGGTTACATGGAGATCTCGGGCTCGCCATGAGTGTCATCTGTTAAAGCGTGGAAACATGTTAAGTGTTTTTTTCATTATTGAAGGCTGGTGATTAATTCCCCAGATTGCCTTTACGTACCACTGAGTCACAAAATGTTTACCCAGGAATGGGAGAGGGAAAAGTGAAACAGGATGGCTCAGCAGGCATTTATTCAGCCATGCAGTGACATCCATCCATTACTTTAGATTTTGGTCCTTAACTGCCTGGGAGAATAAAAATGCAAAAAAATAATAAATAAAAGAAAAACTCTAAAAATATGAGAAAAACTGAGCAAATTTAATGTGATGTTACATTTCATGTTCACTCAGCAGGACCCAGACAGTAAAGTTCATAATTGGTCTGGTTTCATCCTAATAAAAACGTCCCATGTGTTAACAATTTGTGATTTAATGAAGTGCTGCCCTCTGTGGACTGATGTGGAAAAGCATTCACACACCATCACATCTCTTCTGCCCTCCATCGCCCGCGGCCCCGCTCTCCGTTGTGACACACGGGGTCTGAGAGGTGGTGCAGAAACAGACCATCAGTGTGGATATAGGTGAAACAGGAAGCAGACCTGTCCACAGGGTAAACTACTGTGCAAAAAAAAGAGGATGACATCAGGAACCCTTAGCTCCCAGAGGAGACAGCTCTGGAAACATTGAACTTTAACAAGATTACCCACTCAGGGGGGAGAAGAAGGAGGAGGAGGGGGGGGACGGAGACGAAACAGCATGTGCTGCTAAGAGTTGGCATCATGAAATACAGATTTATGAACTCCATTAAACCACATTTCTTTCTCTTTATTGGAGCCTGCAGCATTTACCCATTGTGAAGAAAAAAATCTCCTCCAGATAAATTAGTAACAGGCTGGGCATTTACTCCCACATAAGGTAGCTGTACCGCTCATGAATAAAGAGAGAAAAGAAACGCGACACCTCGACTGTTTCACTCTGATTGGCTTCTTGTGCGAGCCGAGGTAGAAAGCGGTCACCGTGGTTTGGAACAGGTGGCCGTCTCAGACTGGCATTGGTGGTGTGGATCTGGCGTGGGTTAGTAGCCAGACTCTCAATCTGTCCACTTGAAAACTCCCCAGCATTGCTGGAAAGTATTACAGCCCCTGTGGAGGAGATAGCAATTACAATTTGTGATGGGAGAGAGGGAGAGCGCCAGGAGCCACATCCATTGCTGGAATATGATCAGACTTACAACTGGAACATTTTTACAAAGCTCCACTACACAAATGTCCTCTCAATGCCATCAGTTTGATGCCTTATAGTTCCAGGCTTTCTATACTCTTGCTTTTTTACTGTCTTTTTGTCAGAATGCCATGGGGTGACTGAGCATTTAAAGACATCATTAAGCCGTGAATTGTCTCTGTTTGATAAACCGCACCGGGCCTCAGCAGGTACATGGCAACAATCTGCTGAGAGAAACCTGCTTCCATTTAAATCCTGCGTCGCTGCATTGTGTGACAGATTGGATTTGGAGTGGGCAAAGCCTTGCTCCAGCTGGAGACAGCTCACCCTTTGGCCTCTCACCTGAACTCTTCCAGCTCTGGTATGTGTGACTAACATGTTCTATGGGAGGCTGGTAACACTAGAGCCCACATGTTTTGGCTGTCGGGTACAGCTGGTGCTGGAGATTACACTGTTTTCACGCATTTGGGACGGTCCAGATGCTGAATTGCTGTGTCACTCTGCATCTAGTTCCATTTATTCACAAAGGGCCACAAGCAGCAGCGAGGAAGTAATCAATTTTCAGGCCACAGCTTCAGCCGATCAGTTGCTTTTGCTCCATCAGAATGTGGTCAGATCTTCTCTGTGTAGTATCCACCACCTGTGGGTTGCGTGCATATAAATCTGTAGGCTCGGGCTTGAGGAATGAATATGTAATGAGCACATGCGAAGCACTTATTCACTCTGTAGCCTGATTCCCATGGGACCTCTGGCTGGCTGCACGTTTGAACTCTGCAGCAAGCAGAACAACCTGCTGAGTAGAAGTTGCACTCAGCCAATGAAGCCTTCTTGATGGATCTTCAGGGAAATGAGATTCTCCATGGGCTACCAACTGACATCAGCGTAATGCCACTGAGTCGTGTGCAGGTCTGAGACTATACGCTCTATGTTTGGGGGTTCATTGCTGAAGGAAAAATATAACAATAGCTTGCGCATCTGCTGGAGCTCAATAAACACCGTGGACGAGATGTGATGAGAATGAAGATTGCAGCCACCTCAGTGGGAACTGCAGCCACACAGAGCCAAGGTCAGGTCTGTCAGCTATGGTGTACCACAGAGGTGGGCTGACAGCACAGGGCGAGCCGCTGCATGGATGGCTGCCTTACATTTATTGAAAATCAATAGCAATCTTTCAATGGCAGCTACAAGACATATTTGAACAACAGCCTTTACTCAGTAGAGTTCAGTTGGATTTTGAAAAAAATCAAACGAGGTCAAAGGGTTGCACAGTTTTATACTTTACGAGTATCCTATAGAGATCATAGAGATAAACCTTACGCACTATTCTCTGTGTTATTTTACAGTGGCGACTGGAGAAGCAGATCTTGTATCCTTCATTTCATTCGTATTGATGTTAATACTCTGAATTGACCTTTTGTGATCTAGAGACCACGGTTGAGGGGAGAGAGGTTAAGCAGAACTTGACGTTTTAATCAACTATTTTTGCTGTGCTGCAACAGGCTGCTGCTATTCTTTGCATTTCAATGTGGCAGATTTCCTTCTGTTGGCAATTTGGTTTTCAATTTATGACACATTCCATTTTTTGGGGGTCTTTCAAAAATTAAGCGAAGACAATTTATACGTTGCCACGCTGCTGTGTTTTAGTCAAAATAATATACACAGTGAATAAATGCTTTTCTTGTGTGTGTGTGTGTGTGTGTGTGTGTTTGTATTTACACAATCTTAATGCCACCCCATCAGACATCAGTGCCTCAGTCGGGCCACCACAGTCAAAAGCGTCCGGGCACGCCCCTGAATGAGTTGTTGGTTGAGGCCAATCACTGATGATAACAAGATGTTTTTAGTTACTAGCTCTTTCCCTGCAGTGTAGCTTCACAGTTTAGTTGAGTTTACATTTCTGTTACATTTCTTAACGTTGTCTGTCAAGCCGGATTTGCCCTGCACCCAACCACACAAAGTATCTACTAGCAAGGCCAAATACGAAACAGCTATGTTCTTCTCTTTAGAGTGAATATAGCACCTATCGTTATCATAATGCTTTTGTATTTGCTAGAGGTGACTGAGGAAGCAGCAGCAGTAGCCATGGAAAGTTTCCAAAGGACATAACAATTCAAGGATGTTCATGTGCTGTTTTGGTTTTTATCTTGACTCAAAACGACTCAGCACTGAGACAGATAAAAAAAACTGCTTCATTTCCTTTTGCAGTCCTCTCTTGTTTTTGGGATAATAAGAACTAAGTACAGTTAGGGTGAGATAAAGCGTGTACACTGCAATAATTACAAACATATCAGAGAGGGACTCGAGAAAAGAAAAGAGTAAAACTTTTGAAGTTTCCCTGCTAAAAGCTTTGTAAATGTATAATTGCTGCTTCCAGAAGAAATACCTCAAAGTGATAAAAGTACTCCATTCAAGGTAGAAGTGCTGCATTTATACAGTAAGGTAAAACACTTAAGTAGGCTTTTATTAGCAAAATGCTTCAAAATGAAAGATAAAGTTTAGCATTTTTCTCTCTGTGATGTAGGGCATGAAAGGTAATTATTACAGCAAAGTACAGGGGCCGGAATTTGTTCTCAACTTTAAGAACACCTCTTATAATAGAATACACAATAGAGGTATTCAGAGCCCGTCGTGCAGTGGCTGCGTTAATGAACAGTAGAACACAAATCAGCTGAAAAGAGGAGCTATCATAGAAAAAGCAAATGAGCATTACTGCATGTTCAGTTTCTACACAATGTATACGTGAGGTTTATCATGAATGATCGCTGGAGCTTATAGACAGACATTAAGACAGATTTCCAGCACTTTCCAGCCTTTAATTTTTCTTCTATGGCATTTTATCGGCAACGTTGGAGGTGGAATTAATGATGGGGCTGCTGTTGGTAACTGTTGGTGGCTGTGAAAGCAGAAAGCAGATAGTTGCAGCATACTGTTACACAGGCCCCATGCCTATTACTGTTGGCAATCCACTGTTTATTCAAACACAAGGACAAAGCCCCTCTACATGCAGTTCTGCCTGTTGTGTGCAGCACGGGGGGAATCTCCAAACGATTACTTTCACAAGTCCAGAGAATACTAACACAACAGAAAACTCCAGTCAGTGCTTCGGATTAGAGCGGCAGCACAAAGTGTGTGAGCACAAGTACAAGGTTAGGCATAAATATTTGTCGGCGACTCATTTGACTGTCACGCTCGTCAGATCGCTGAATATTTTTACTCCACTCTTTGACATCAGGGGACTTGAAGTCTGAAGTCCCCGCTTGTCTTCAACAGCTTCTGTCCTTGAGTGGTTTCAGCAGGAACTCAGGTTCACTACATCCATGAGCTGCTTTTTAAAATGATTTGTGCCATAAACAATCTGTTGTAGGCTCTGGTGTGCTTCGGGAACCTGAGCTTTTTATTTAATAGAGTTGACCTTTGCGGGCCTCCCAATGTGTTTCTGAATTCTCTGCATTTCATGCCCTAGAAAATAGCTCCTCTGCGGTAATTGAACCATCAGGCACCAGTTATCAGGTTCAGTTATACTATCTTACTCAAACTAATTGAATTTGAAGGTGTGTTGTTGGCTACACATACTGTAGAAGAGGTGAGCTCTCCCTTATGAGATAAAATGATCCCAGCTCAGCATTATTGTACACAGTGTTGCACTTATCTTTCTGCAGCACCGTCCACAACATTCACTGCTTTCCACATTAACAACGGCAACATTTTTGCAGAAATAATTTCCCTGAAACAGTGCATCCATGACAAGCTTTTGATGCTTTAATGTAAGACTCGTGTCCTAACGATAAATTTTTGATGATGCTCCAGCTCTATAAGAGGCGGACAAAGCGCTCTGACCGCTTGCCAGATGGCTCGGCCTACCTTTATGTGTGAGGAGGTGACAGTCTAAATCCTGTGTGCAGAGTGCCTAAGGCTGCACAACAGGGAAATTGCATTCTGATCCAGTCCACTCCTCTGTGTGTTAGTGTTATACAACAGACTATTGTGTCTGGCATTTGCATTAGGGCCATGCAATTCAGCCCACTGGCTTTCTCTATGCAGTGCAGTGAGACAACAGTGGGAGTTCTGGCTTATCTGTTGCCATGCTACGGGAAGATCACAGCCTTCAAAGCTGCTTTTTTATTGAAATGCATCACAAGAAAGAAGTGTATGTGTTCACAAGAAAACATCTTTACTTTCTTTTGGTGTGTACAAATGACATGATGTGACTTTAAAGTAGCAGGAGACAGACAATTAAAGCAGAACAAGCAACAGCAACAAGATGATGGACATGATATGTGCACACTGACTTTGAGGCCGGCGAGCAGCGGGTACAATGTGGGGTAACGTGGCTGCTATTGTGCGAGGAAGTCCTCTGTGTATCCATCATTATGGGCAGTGAATCAAGCTAGTGGGCTGGGGCTGTTGAGAAGAGGCCCCTAGGGAGTAAGGCCTTGTCCTGTCGCCACCAGGAGGGACGGCCAGATAATAATGGAGCCATCATGAGGGCAGGAGATAGGCTTTCCTTTTCAAAGTGGGAGATGGTGAGAATTTGCAGGATCCCGTCACAACAGGCGCACAGCCATTGATTGGTCCCTGGCCTGTCTTAAAAAGGACAGCTTTAACTGCTGTTGTCGAAGAAGACAGATGCTGCTGGTGTTTGCCCTCAGAATGAAAGCTCCTTTATGCTTCTGAAAGGGGACGACGATTCTTTTTCAGTGGACCTATCATCAGTTGGGACACAGCAGAAGAGTTTCACGTGGGACCTGCTGCAATTTTAAAGCTTTTTTTCTCTGCTTGACATCAGATGAAATACATCCTGATTTCTTCTGACCTCACACAGGATGACTCAGTGTTGATGTCAGATGAAAAAGCAGAGGCACTCATTTGAAAGCATGTCCCTTTTCTTTCAATGTATGGAGCTGAAGCGATTACAGGCAGGCATCTAAAAGGACTTATTTTCCAATATTTCTCTCTGCTGAAAAACTCCTCTGGTCACAGATTGCTTTTGACAGTCGCATTCAAAACTCTCAAAGACACTTCCAGCGATTGGCTCTCAAAGACACTTCCTAAAATTAAGTAAAGGAGGCAATCAAAGCCCTCTGCAGCGCTTTAAAAATAGGTTACATCAACGTCTTGAATTTAAGTTTCCCTCTGAAATCACTTAGCCATTTAAAAGTGAATATTCTTTGCTTTTATCAGCACAGTGAAGTCGCTGAAGCCTTGAACACAGAGCAGAGACTAACAATCTTCAGTGTTTACTGGCTCAGACTGTCGATTCTCCCTCACAAACAGTTGTCAGTTTTGGACGAACTTTCTCTTAGCTCAACAGTTAGCTTAATTGTTTTACTTTCTTAACTGCACTCAATTCTTTTGCAAAGCTAGAAATAATTTTTTCTTTACCCCCTGCTGGCACAGACTTTGAAATATAATAGCTCTCTCGTGCTCTTAAGAGTGCATTTGGGTTCGCTGTCAAAACGAAGCCAATTTATGCTCCTTTTGAGCATTTGACGGCGTACACATTAGAAATGCAGAAGCAGCCGCTGAGTGACCACAGCAGTGTGGATTCATGTAGTGCCAGAGCCAGCAGGACAATGGGCTCATCCTGAAATATGTCTCTGAAAATACTGTTTGGATGTGTTTAATGACAGAAAGCCTCAAAGGCCATGCCAAATGTTTATTTTTTTTATTTTTTTTAACAATGGTGCATTGAGGTTCTCTTATTCTTGGATTCATTACTGCTTTCATTTTGAAATATTTTTAACCAGTCCAGAATTTGGGTGATTTATTGCAAAAAGGTTTGCCTTCCCTGCCAGTAGAAACCCTCAATAGGACCTCATTGAAATGTAGCGTTTGTGTGTTTCTTTGTCCTCACTGCTCTTCGATTTTTTTCCCCTCCCAAGTTCAACCCAGCAGCATCAATTACTCAAAGAGCAGCTGTCCTGACACTGTTATTTCTCCTCTCGTCTGCAGAGAAGCCGATGCCGCAGGGTCCCCCAGGTGGTGTTATCGGGATCCTTGGAGGTGTCGTCGCCATTGGACTCATCATCGGCGTGGCTGTTACTGTTGTCATGGTCCATCGGCGGCAGCAGAAGACCCGCACTGAGACAGATAATGACCTGTGAGTACCGAGCCTCAGCCTGAGAATATTGCACAGGGCTGGACAGGCGGTAAGATTAGGTGTGCACTCTTGTCAGCCCACGAGAGAGAAACACTTTGAAAAAGACAAAACACTTTTTTGGGGGGAGTTAATGTGTTCAGAGACAGAAGAAGACTCTGGGAACATGGCGCTGCCTACCTGTCTTTATTTCTGACAGGGCATACGCTCCTTTGCGATATGAAAGAAATCTATTTGTTCCCAGACTTTGAAAAAAAACAAGTTTATCTTACTTTACATTTGCAGCGATCAGTAATTATCATTAAAGCAGCAGCTACTAAGTGCTTACTTGATTTTAATGTGGATTTAAGTGAACTCGTTCCCCATTAAAAAACTATTCTTTTAATCTGGGCTGATTACATGAGCAGCAGTCTCCTCTTTGGAAAGCTTCTCCTCCATATATGATTCAAAAATTGATCTGCCTCTATCAAATCTGCCTCGGACACTGAGATTCAAGCCTAAAACCTTCAGACGAAGGGTTTCTAGGTTGTTTAAATGGACAAATGAAGCCAGGCAGATGGCTAGAGCCCATATCTCGCCAACTTTATTCACTCTTGCCTCCCCTCCTCTGGCCAACGAGGCTGTTCTGCCTGCAAACCGGAGGCCATGACAAAGTTGAACATTGCCAGCTGCTGCCTGTTCACAGAGGGGAACACAGAAGTTGCACAGGATGCAGCTGAGGGATCCACAAGCAACTGAGCTGTGGCAATCCAAAATATATATTTTGTGTTATCGGTAAGGTGATAAAAGTCTCTTCCATCTGCTCTGGCCGAGTTGTAAAAAAAAAAAATCAGTTTTCAGGAAAGACAGAAACCAGCATTCAAGTTGTATCCTGCTAATTGCTTTTGTCTGAAACACCTGGCCACGACAGCTAGCTCAACGGTTGCCAGGGTTTCAATGCAGCTCTTGGCGATGCTGGATATACAAGATGCTAACCACATCCCCATGGGAATGATGCTGCTGTTTGCAGGGTTGGCTACCTTCCTCCCTGGGAATATTACCAAAACAACAAAGGTTGGGGGTGTGCAGAATCTGGCTGAGGGTCCACATGAGCCTTTAATCAACTCACATGATGAGATTACGAAGCTTATATTAGAGGTCCCCCTCCAGAATCTGCTAATTGATTTGATATTCAAAGCAGAAATGCTAACATCAAGCATCGACAAGACGCTCTGCCGAGTTTTTGGCCTCTGTGACCCCGCCTGCTGCTTGTTTCAGAGCTCTGCAAGGTCTACAGCTGGGTCTTCCGGGCCCCACAAACATACTGCTGCTACCTCTCAGGAATGCTTTATAAGACAAATGAAGCACACAGACTCTTACCTCTCCCATTGCTTTCTGTCTCTTTCTCCCTCCCTGCTAATCTATCTTTCTCTTCTCACTCTGATGCCAATGTAACTGCTCTCTGTCTCCCACTCCCCTCCCTCAGCATTGCTGTTGCTGCTGTTGCTGATAGTTGTGTGACACAGGCTCCAGAGAAGCCAGAGTCCCCCACAAGGAAAGTAGAGGCACCTGACCCCAGTCTATCCCCCACTGACCCCTGTCCCCCTGGATCCTCTATCCTGTTGCCTGCATGTAATGGTGGCCTACAAGTGACATACTTGAGCACACCATTGTGAGCGCTGAAAGCAGCAAACGTCCTCCAACAATCATATATCAGACATTTAAACTGGACTCAACGTCAGAAAACCTTTGAATTTCAGGTTTTCTTTCTCTTCACGATACTGTAAAAATAAAATGGGCGTTTGACGTGTTATTCAAACATCTCTATTTGGTGCATGACAGAATAAGAATTAACCCATCCGGCTCTGAAATAATAGCGATGCAGTTTGATAAACAACTGAATGAAAACAGTGCCAAGATAAATCAAAGTTAATTAAAAGTCTTAAGATAAAATCCAGCTCCACTCAGAGATGATCAGATTCGGGGAGCTAGGAACAAAACAGAGCACTTCTTTTTTTTTTTTGGTCGAGATTGAACATACATATCCAATTGTTAATCAGAGGGAAATCTGTAAGCTTATCGAGGCTTTGTTTGACATAAGCTAAAACTCACTGATGATGTCTTTTGTTAACAAACCACATTGTGCAACCTCCCTCCTCCGCCTCTCGCTCTTTTCCCTTTTGTGTGCATGATTGTCGTCTAATCTGCATGGCAAGAGTTCTGTTGGTGTCAGTGCCGTGTAACTGTTGTGGTTGTCTTCACTTGCAGCTTAGCATGCAATGCTTAATGTAGTGAAATGTAGCTCAAAAGCTTTAATTGTGCAGATGAATATTTATAGATGTCCATTTTGTCACCCAACATGTTAAGTGTCTTATGTAGAAACTGTCCAGTTTTTCCAAGAAATGTCTGATGATGTGAATGCAGATAAGTTTTAGAGAATGTGTCAGGCGTGTTCTCATGCAGAGAGATTCATAGTTTTATATGAGTGTCTGATGTCAGGGGTAAAGGGGAAGCATTTAGCCACACTGTTTAATTCTGCATGTTGATGAGCCGTTAATCAAGCCTGGGCATTTGATAACATGGCTGACTGCACCGCCAGTCACGCCTCTGTTTGCCCTCACAAAGCAGCACATGATGTGACTCCAAATTGGTCAATCCTAATAAATCACTGGCCCTTTAGAGGCTGCACTGGCACAATAGTCAACTGATTATCAAAATAGATGGGCACTGTCAAAAGCGATGTTCTCTGAAATAATGTGTTCATCGCTCTGTCTTGTGCCACGGCGTGATGTATGACCTCCAAAATGTCGAAAAAGCGCTGCCAATCACGATACCGCTCCCCTGGAAAAAAAAAAATGAATCTGGTGGCTAGTGTTCCTGATGTGCCGCTTCTTCTGACACAGTTACAAATACTCGCTGGTATAAATCACTCCAACACCAACATATCTGAAAGAATCACATGCAGAATGTAAAAGGATGATGAATTACGAGCTGGATGTCAACAAACATATCAAGACGTCTCTCCTCGAACAATGAACAATTCTTTCATTTTTTCCGACCGGAGGTAGTTTTGTCGCATCATCGAGATGTTAGAGGACACTTCAAAGTATTAATGAACTGACATTGAAGTAAAAGAGAAAAGATGGGATATCGCAGCTGTAAAAATTGATGTCTTCTTGTAGGAGCATAATTTACAAGACCGCACTCGGAGACTTGATTTGTCGAGCTATGATTTGTTCTTGTGTACCTTTTTGATTTATGAACTGGTCGTCAGTGCTTTAACCTTTGCTGTGTGGAGACCTTTCAAATGTGATCAATGGAAATTCAGTGTTGGACACCTTCTAGCTTTAAGCTGTAACCAAAGTAGGACTTGTCTGTCTTGTCTTTCTGAGTCATGAAACATGGACTATTATGGTGTGAATCTGAACCATTCACTGTTGTTGTTTATGAGTTAAACTTGGTGCTTGGTCTCTGTACAGAATGTTCTTTATGCAGTACATCTGTCTAAAAAAAATATCATTTATTTCATGTTCTTTTCTATGGCAGTGTCTGTAATCTAGCATCAATGCCTAAAGGTTGGAAACTGGACGTGTGTGTATAATTGTAAAGTTAAATGTCCTCAGAATCAAAACCTTCATCTAATGACAGAAATAGTTTTTGATAAACTTGTCAAAGAAAAAAAAAAAAACCTGAAGTGATTTTTGTTTTATTCTTTCTTCTCTTGTGAGGAATGAGGGGAAAAGCTGAGCTCTGCAGAGTAATTGTTGTCCGCCTTTTGAAAAGATCGGAGCGAGACAAAGCATGAAAGTAATTGCCTCCTAAAGATCAAATCACATTTATCCCGTCTTGCAATTAAAAGTATCATTAGCATTTAAATTGCCAAATAAGATTGTGATCAACAGAAATCAATGAGAGCACCGAGGATCAGCTCAAACACTTCACATTGTTGTGCACAAGAGAGGCTGTGGTCATACTTTAATCCAAACCCTTCAGGGGATGCGACACTTCACTTTCCCTCACATGCAGCAGACAGACAAAGTGTTTTCTAACACACTCTCAGAAATGTCTTAACTCTGACAATCTGCAGCTCCAAAAAAAAAAAAAGACACGCCTCATTGTTGGGAAAACGTCTAATATAAGGTGACTTTTCTGTGAGTGCATTGTAAAAGTCATTTTCTTTGCTGTAAATCTTCCCTCACAGATTACTCTCCTCAGTTTAAGGATTAGTTATGTTTTCTCGTCGCTATCCCCCTTAAATCTCCCCTTAAGCTGCCCTGAGCCTTTTGTAGCCAACAGAGCGAGGCGGAGCGAGGTCTTCAAGGTGGATGTCTGAGTAGGAAACAGTGCAAACTTGAATGTAGCTCTCCTGCCCAGTGCTTTCTGCTCCCTGCAGGCTTGTGCTGCTTGTCAGCTTTCATTAGTGTCTGCGGCTCACAAAGCCGACGCCCACACGCTGCCTGCATCACAGCCAGCGCGGAGGGAGTGTGTGTGTGTGTGTGTGATCACACGAAAGAGATGCACATGAGGTGGTCAGGCTAAGATGGACGTCACTGTATTGTAAAAGCTTGATGATGACGGAGCAAACTTTAAGTGCACAGATTGGCACGGATTCTTTCACAGAATATATGTACAGTATGGAGGGAGAAAATGCAGAGCATGATACACAGATTGAGCTATGAACATTTTTCCAGCATTATTGAAATGTATGCGTCAAAGCATAGCAACAGCCTTGATCAATGTTTAATGTTGCACAGCCTATCAGCTCTTACTTAACCTCTTTGTTGCTCTTTGAGATGATACTGTCTTTACTTCACATGGCTTTATTTCCAGTGACAAGCCAGTGAAAAGGTTGAATCTCCACAGCCGCTCGCTCAGAAATGTTAAAACAAGAAAGTCTGGATACATTAATCAACAACGTTCACACGAGGCCGGAAGAAGGGCAAAATAAATATATATATAATTTAGATCAAAGGCTAATCTTATTTAGCTTGAAAGCAAGCGTTGAATGGGGAAGAAGTCATTTAATTATTTAGCTGCAGCTCGCTGTGGTTCAGTATTATTATGAGGAAAAATGCATTCTGTATTCAAATGACTCCACAGCTGCTGCTGCTGCTATGAAGCTTTTCTACAATAAAATGAGACAATAAAAAACTTACATTTACATTTCAATCCTGCTTCAATTAGTCTGTCATGTCACATGCATGTGAATTTATTATGTACAACTATACTGTATATTCTGGGTTTGCATATGTAAATCTTTCTGTGACCCACATGCTACATGCTAACTCTAAGCTAGTTCATGGAAATGTGTGCACACTGAAGTTGAAGCTAAAGTAAAAGATGCACATGCACATTTTAGAGTGCTGGACAGGAAATGTAAGAGCTGCTTGCAACTTTAAAAAAAAAATGGAAGCATCTTGACCAACATAATAAATTAAAAGTGTTTGGGAAAAATGTTTTTCTCTCTCTATTTGTGAAAGGAATCATTTCAGGCTGTTACATTTTGGCTCCGTTGTTCTTGGTGTTAGCCATAATCCTTATCTGTAATATTCCTCCCAATGTTTTCTGCTGAGATCAGAGTACATGGTGACGTCACCGACAGACTATCAGATGGGACAAGAAACACAATCACACAGTCCAGCTATATTTAGTCAAATAAAAAAACGAAGGAGAATGGTGATTTTTTTTTACCAGATTGTCTGTAGTAAAACTAAATAACAGATTACAGACTTCCTGGTTTATGTCACTGCACTTCAGTACTTAGTGCTCCAAAATATTTCAGTTGTGTTCACTTTTGGGTTTAGCTCTTTTAAAATGGGTTAATCCGTCTAAACTGTCGGTTTATTCAAAATCTGTCGGAACATCTGACTGCTTATTTTCTTGGCACATCAGACATGAAGTGATGTTACCGTGCTGGTCGATCTCACATATTACTTAAGTAAGTTCAGCATCATCATAACTGAAACCAACAACCATATCAATCAGACCAAATTTGGGAAAAATTGAATTATCATTGGATGGATGCAAACAGAGACATAATCATGCATACAAAAGCTTTTAATGTTTTGAATGTGATGCTGCTGGAAACTTCAGTCCTGCAGTTTCACGCTCAAAGCAAAGATAGGAGCTTTTCACAAATAAGTGAATCAGTATTGCACCTTTTTGAAAATATTCAGCTCTCAATATTCTAACTAATATAAACCTTAAAGGTCACATATTATACAAAATACACGTTAACATGTTTTTTCAAACATTGACATGTGTCCCTAGTCTGTCTACAAACTAGGTTACAAACTGATTATGAGAAAAGTCCAATCCTCTTCATCTTTTGCCTGCTCCACTTTCAGAAAATGTGTGCTCAAAAAGGCTGTTTAGAGTTTTCCCTTCATGACATCACAAAGGGCAGTAGCCCCTCCCCCAGGTGGGTGACACTCCTATAGCTAGGTGTTTGTTCTGCCCTCTGAGTCTGCCTTCTCACCGTAAACAATAGGACATGGTGCAAGAAAGCCCAAACCACATCCCCTTCCAGAAGGGCATGGTCCAACACATTTCACCTGCATTTAAAGCTACAGACACAGAAACAGCCTTTTCTGATAGAAAATACTTTATAGGGGGGCTTTATAGGCATGATCAAATATAGGATTGGAGTTGATTTTTGGCAAGAAACTTCAAATATATATTTTTTGAGGGAGCTCTGAGACTTATTTAAACTGGTTGAAAAGTAGGATATATTACCTTTAATATTCAAAAAGACTAGTTGAACTTTGGTAGGTGGCCTTTTTTATCACTTTCTCTCACATTTAAATCTCATCGATAACACTCAGCTACAGAATGATATACAGTAGCGACGTGTTTTGAGTTACTGAGCGCACACATCCTGTATGTTTGTCTCATGCGCTCTGAGCTCACAGCAACACGGTATGTTTGTCACTCTGCACATACATGCCGCTTCATCACACAGCGATGACACCCTTCACCCCGTTTTTTCTGCTATTGTGTCACCCATTCGAGCACACTGACAGTCTCCTGAGGCGGCTGCTCGTGAATAACACGGCTGCAAACATAGCTGATTTTTAACCACTAAAGGAAGAGAAGGTGGTTGCTATGCAGAGGAAGGCATGAGATGAGGGGTTCCTTCATGTTGGGTCAGATTTAATAAAATCATTCTGCACATGAGGCTCTACCACACTTCCTGTTTGAACTGCCTCCAAGACATGATGTGCAATGAAATGCAATCATCAGGGGTCCTGTGGGATCAAATGTTAGTTACAAAAGGCTGCAGGGTCTGAATGCAAATAGAGCATCCTACATAAACACATCCTGTTTGTACACAGCAGGTCCAACATGAAGAGAAAAAAGCTGATTTGTGTTCAAAGTATTGTCTCATATGTTGGATGTTTCTGCAGTTTCTTCTAATAAAATTCCAATTATATGAAAACATGAAGTATTCATTGGCTTTTTGTTTCAGTGAATCAAACAAATGTCGTGATTTGGTGTCTCAGTGTGTTCAGACGACAGAAAAAAAGGTGAAAATTACATTTTCTGTCGAGCATTTCTTGAACGAAAATGATCATGTCTGCTGTCTGAGCTTCTTTTTAAAAGTTCTCACCCGTATCTGAATCCAGTCAATCATCAGCAAAGGATTACAATACTTTATAATGAGCACGCTGCTGTACCTGCAGAAACTACATTTCCATAAGACTCATAATTATCTGCCGCTGACAAAATGGATGCCTCTCCTCTCAAGGCTCTGCGATGGAAGAGGTTATTGCAGGCGAGGGGAGCTTGCCGCACGCCGCCTCTCTCTGTGCTGCTGCTCGCTGAGTCTCTGTGCTGCAGGCGGGCTGAAGAGGGTGCCACATGAATCTGGCAGTGGCACGGCAGCCCTGTCTGGAGACAAGGTGATACGGACTGGAAATAATGAGCGTGAAAGAAAGAGTTAAGAGGTGCACTCATGCACAAATTTTCTGCACATTAAAACGCCGGCTTGGCCTTGCGGAAAGGTCATGTTATTCAATCAGGACGTGAACCAGTGCGAATGGGAGGGCGAGGAGGAGCTGCAGATAATGCATGTAGGTACACAGCTCAGTGTCTGTGCTCCACTTCATTATCTTTGATCACTCCTGATATCATGTCAGAAGGCAGCAGATGACATCTGACTGCCAGCGTGTTTGTGGGAAGGGGGTTTTCTTTGTAGCGTTTTTCGCAGCAACAAGCCTTCTGCTTCCTTGTCTGAAATAATTATCCAGATGCACTTCAAACAACTTCGACATCAAGCCTTCAATTACGGCTGTCTCTCCTGCTCTCTTTTTAATAACCCCTTTTTATAATCGTATCAACATCGACTGTGTGCCGGGGTGGCCTTTATCGCCAGTGAAATTTTCCTCTGTCGATTTGAAGAAAATGGTTGTTTACAGTCTGCTAATGGCGGCATGTAAATGAGCACAGGTGTTCAGCTGCTGAGGCTTTGTTCTTTCCCAGGTGTGTCAACAGAGGGGGTTGGTTGCTGAGCGTCTTGGGAGTAGGGGATGTATGTAGGAGGGATGCAGGTGGAAGTGA
This sequence comes from Labrus bergylta, assembly GCF_963930695.1. Classification (NCBI taxonomy): domain Eukaryota; kingdom Metazoa; phylum Chordata; class Actinopteri; order Labriformes; family Labridae; genus Labrus; species Labrus bergylta. The sequence continues at coordinate 25,261,533 of NC_089205.1, forward strand.
AGCCCGCCCGCTGAGCCCTCAGTCGCAGCTCGTGTCGCGCAAACAGAGGGCCGCACAGTGGGCAGGGTGTTTGTCCCGCTCGGCCCACTTTATGAGGCTCCATCCACCCTGAGGACTTGACTCACACATGCCCTTCTCCCTGCCCTCTATACCCCCTCCATTCCCCAACCCCCTCACCTCAGTGTCCAATTACAGCCCACTCTCATTAGCACAGTGTCTCTCCAGCGAGAGCCTTTGAAAGGGCAGGGGGAATGGCTGCCGCCGCAACAAAGCCACCGACACCAGGTCTTTCAAAATCCGAGGAAAGAGTGAAAAAGGCAAGTGCAGGCAGGACTTCTCATTATAGAGTGCTGTAGAAGGTGAGGGAAGGAAGGAAGAGACCATTGCTGCTGCAGTGCCGAGTGTCATGTTATCTTCTCGCTTTCTTAACAGGACCGACCTCCCACCCGCCCACAAGCCTGCCCCGCCCCCGCCCAAGAAGAAGAACAGTGACATGAAGGGACACTTGACATCCGATGACATCCAGGTAAGATCCGCCTCCTCCCATTCTTCCTCCTCTTTTCTAGTTTTTCTCGTCCTCTCGAGCTTACCCGTCTTAAACTCTAAGAACTTTACAGGCTTTGGTGTCAAATTTCTGACACTATTCTGTGTGAAAGTTTACAGATTGAGGCCAAAAACAATATTCATATCCATTTTTTCTGACTTTCACCTGTTGCCTTAAAGGGCCCATATTATGCTTTTTCTGGTTTTATCTGCCCTTTAGTGTGTTTTCCAAGTGTCCTGTGCATGTTTAGGCACATCTATGTGCAAAAATTCAAAGTCTGAGTAAATGCGGCTTCTCCTACGTCCTCCTGTTAGCCGTAGCATTAGCTGCATGTAACGCTCGGTTCTAGCCCCTCTCGAAATAAATGTGCCAGTGTGACGTCATTGTCAGTGTGAGATCACTGATCTAAGCCCATTGGCTCGTTGTGGTAAGCCCAGCAGCTCATGTTGCATTAACTTCTGTAGCACGCCCACGATATGCCGAAGCCTGCGGTAGCACAGTAGTGCTAAGGTGCTAATGTTTATGCTCCCCTCGGGCGGAGCCAGTGGCTGCATTCCCAATATGGTAAAAGGGGCGGGACATTTCCGAGAACCGTGACCAATAGCGGCAGAGCCGACAGGCCGACCAATCAGATCAGACTTGGCACACGTGGGGACTCTGAACGTGGGCACTTCAGAGCCTTAGAGAGAGAGTCAGAAGCGAGCCGGTGCATGGAGCGGCAGTTCATGAAAACAGACACTTTTTTATAACTTTAGCTATTGTGAACATATTTTAGTAGGTACATAGATTAAATATATGAACCCCAAAAAGGGCATAACATGGGCTCTTTAACTCATCAGTCCACTCTGACATCACCCTGGAATTTGACCATGGCTCTGGCTGGAAAGAGTCGAGAAGAAAGATTTGGTGATTTTTTTGGTCTCAGGAGTTTTGTTTGTGTATAAAAAATAATGAAACTCTCAGAACATTACAGATTTCAGTTTCTACATTTTGCCACTTGTTAGTGTGACATTTTGCAGATTGAAGCTTAAAATCTTTGAAAAAAAAGGTATAATATACCAGTCAGAACATGCACAAAAATGTACAAAACACTGAACTATTCAACACTTGTGAGTTCTCTCTTTATCAGTTGGACTTTTTAGCAATAATCATAGATAAACATGGGAAAGACAGTTGAGTGACTATTCTCCCACATGTTGTAACAGATTTTCCGTCTTGTGAAGCAGTCTGGGTGTTTCTCCTCGTCTTCTCTGGACCGGCTCTTGTCACAGACTTCCTTCCACAATCCAGTTAGAGCACAATTAGCTTAGAGTGCTTGGATGTCTAAATATAGAAACGTCTCTTTCTCCAAGGAAAGCCACTAACATGTACTGTCATTACAATGTAATCACTGCTGCTCCTTAACGTCCCTTTTAATAAGTAAAGTAATGGCAAGTGGTAAGTTTTGAAACATAAATAGTGAGCTCACAGTGCAGCAGAGATATTAAACAGACCCTGTTTGAGGTGGGAACACGTTTGTTTGTCTGGACTTCACACTGTGAAGTAAGTGGATTTACAGTCGCAGTGTATGCAGCTTGTCTGACTTGAGACTTATCCTTTGTTTACCTTTATTGTGTTGATTCATTCTACTGTATTTGGACCTTGCCTTAAGAATGTCGATTAAGGAGCACCACTGGAGTGTTATAGACAGCTTCATTTAACAGCATTGTTTGTTTTTAAACCCAGAGGAGACTGAGACACACTGACATATCAACATGGAGGGGATTAGTGAGTTCACTCTCATCACCGATCTGTAGGGAAAAGAACAAACACTCACAGTCACCGTAAAGATTCATGTTGACTCTTTGGCAGTGTTACTGCTTCGATGTACAAACATGCAGAGGTCCATGACGGCTGCATGAACACAGTGGACATCATATTGTACCGTGCCGGTGAAGTTACTTGCTCGCAGGTTAAAGACGATGGAAACTTTTTTTTATCCAAACTGAACGCACTTAATCGCTGAATCTGCTAGAATCACGCAGGACGAGTGCAAATACTGAACATGGTCCATTTCTCACTGAGTGCTCACAGCTGGGAAAATAAACAAATTGTAGATGGTGGTGAAACAGAATTTTTTTTTTTTTTAATCTGAGAAGCAAAGACAATGACTGCATGATTAGAACAACATGTTTTGATCTGTGTCTTGGCTATATTTGATTGGTTGTGTCATCTTGATGTCATAATGTGTTATTTACTGTTAGTTTGAAAAAGTCAGGTATGTTGTTGTCTTCTATACCAGGGCTTAATAAAGTTATGACCAAACCTGGCCATGACAATGGGCCCTATATTAGCATTAGCCTCAGGCGGGGACCCCCTTCTTCAAAAAAGGTCTTTATTTTGTTGGGACACAGCTGATGAGTTTTGAAGGAGACACAGTGGAGGCCGCATTGCTTTTGCTCCCGTCTGTGTGTGTACTCAAACCACGATTACAAAACTGCACCACAAACTTGCAAAATGCCTTTTGATTTATGTCCCAACACATTCCAAAGCCCTTCTCTCAAAATGTAAAAGTGTAGCTTTCAAAGTTGCATCAACTCTGCACAGCTCCTTTTGTGCCTCAGTGTGTGACCAGCATTTCAATTCAAGAACAATATTCTCTTGTCTAGCCTGCATGAGAACACAATCTTTATATTGCAATGAACTTCATCACGTCAGTATACTGTTTAAAGGAAATCCTCGGATTTTCCTGGTTTTGCATCAACCCTCCCAGTGGCTTCCACTTCATGCTGTTTGCTGTAGATTTGTCTGTAACACAAACAAACAAAAAGTGCAGCGTAGTATGTGATGTGTGCACATTAAACGGTCGGTTCAGTGCACACGAGTCCTCAGAGGTCACCGTGAGCTCGCAGAGACCTTTACTATTGTCAAGGACTGTGTTGCAGAATAATTGGCCATTCCAAATTGGGGAGATAACGTGTAAAAAAGAGTTATTAGAATGTGGATAATTGAAGATTCACCTAACCTCAGAGTCGGCCACCGCGTATCAGCACTACTGAGATTTTAAATCCAACTTTATGGTACTCTTTATAGCTCCAAGGTCAAACTCCCGGACAGCTGGGCAGAGGAAGTAATGGAGGAGAGGAAGGTAATGTCCTCTCCTCCCCGCACAACAACTGCAAAGGAGTGCATGAGCAAGGCATCTAATGCCAGCCTCACTGGCGATTAGTAGAAAGATGAGCCTGTAAAAGACACTTAACTGGATTTATTGTGTTCCCTTTCATGGCCGTAGTTGCTTTAAAAAAAAAAAAAATCTGCACACTCAGCAAGCTCACATCCGGAAAAATAAAAGTAAGCAAAAGGAAAAAATATCACAGAAGGTTCATGACATGATGAGTAAAGTCTGCATGAATGAACAATAATCACGGATGCATAAACAAGAAGCATCAGCGTTATACGAGGGGGCATGTGCAGAACAGAATATATGTGATTACCCACAGGAAAACACTTTGAAGGGCCAAGGTTTTTTTTTCTTCTATTTTGGGCTGTAAGACATACTGCACAGACGTTCATGATGTAACACCGACTGGCCCTTGAACATCGAGTCATTTATTTTCATCCAAAAAACATTGTTGAAGGATAGTCTGAGAAACAACTTTAAAACATAAACATGATGAAAAAAAGGACCAGAACGTAGCTGTCAATCATCCTGATGAGCTGATACTTTAAATGACTGAGATAATCAGCATTGGAGCGCCTGTGCACAATCTCCAATAAAAACATTGTTCACTGTGACCGTTTACAGCTGCATGGTACGTTTTGGTTGACTTTAGTTTAAAAAATAAATCATTTCCATACCAGTTTTTTCTAGACTTTAAGTAATATCTATATAAATTAGCATCTAAATTAATAAAAAATGTAGTTTTAACGCCCTGTGTCTTTAGTGGCGGCCATCATGGCAGAGCTGCCATGTCAGACATGACATGTTAATTGTTGCTGTGGAAAGACCGCTGTATAAGGACGCAATGGTTTTATTTGAGCCTGGTTTTAGGAACAGCTGCTGCCCCCTCAGCACCCCTACTTCCTGTGCCCATGTTATCTAGTAAAAAAGAAATAGTGACAAAGATGGTTAATTAACTCTTATCTCAACAAGTTAAACTGTATTTTTTTTTTTTTTTGCTGATGAGTTTGTTTTTGCTCAATCCAGCACGACCTGAACATCAATGAAAAACCTGATTTAAGGTTTTAATGACATTTTAAAGACGCACTCAGGCGTCAGGTAAAGCATTTTATCACATTTGGAACCTGATAGAGTTGAATATTACAGCTTTATTTCACGATGGGTTGCTAGATGACTCGACTGTCCTGAAGAATATTGGCAGAATTGTGGGTTTATCATCGCCCAATGCACAGAGCGACATCGGCAACGCAGCCAAAGTATCAACTTCGGCGCTCGCTGCATCGCCAACACTCGCTGTGTGTTACTGAGCGAGCCAAAAACGCGACAACCGTGCAGGAGGCCGATGTCTTCATGCTCCAAACTAATGAACACATACGAGGTGTGCTGCTGCAGCTCAACACAATCGAGCACTCTGCACTTAAATCCTTCACCTTTCGATGTGATTTGAACAGAAACGTTCACACTTACAAAGTGCATTTTCTCTGTCATTCAAACGCCTTTTTTTCCAGAGTTATAAAAATGGGGATCAAGCAGCATTTGGCAGCCTTTTGATCCCTCAAAGTGAGCCGTACAGAGGTGTGGAGAGGAGACACTCTGTTCAACATCTTTTGTATAAAATCTCACATGTATTACCTCCATGACTTCATTGTTCTCTGTGACTTTCATTTATTTCCTTTTCTTTCTTCAGTGCGATGCGCATGTCTGATGAAAGTTTAATGAATGTTTTGTGAGTGTTCATTTGTCATTAGAGAATTCATTAATTCCGCCCTGTCATTGAAAGTGTATAGAGCCTGTTTTGAATATACTGTAAGAAACCCTTAAAAGGTACTCGGCTGTCAGTGGCATCAAACTTCTTATTGTGGTTATTACAGAGTTTGACAGATCAATTAGGAGCACGCTGTGCTGAAACTTTTAGATCGGCCACCTGCAGAAGGAAAACTATAGAGGACAACTTTGACCACCTGCAGTTCTCTTAAATGCTGCAGAAAACCTGAGAACTGCACCTTGAATTTAAACACAACTTCAGATACATGCCTCAGCCCCCCCAAAGTCTGCTGAATCTTTAAAAAAAAAAAGCAGCTGTCACGATGTGCCATCTCTTGTTTTTTTATGTCTCTTTGGGAAAAAAAAGGAGCCTTGGGTTACAAAAAAATATGTACGTGCAGTTTCATGGTGTGACTCATGTTGTTTTGATGTATATATTTAAAGTGAAACAGGATTAGTTCCATCATCTTCACCCTTCATTTCATGTGCCTGCTCTCTTTCAACATGAATAACTCGTATTTACTTTAATTAAATATATTAGTATTTGATTTCTGAAAGTTCTTCTGTCTACACCAGAGAACAAACTTCCTTTAGCTGTTCAGAGAATTATGCAGTGATAAGTAAAACACTGCACAAAAGTGACCATTAAATGATCTGCATAATACTCTATCTCATCATCTGTTATACATTCCCAAATGATTCCTTGCAGATATCTTGTTGTGTTGCGTTGACTTGTGGCGTCTCCTGTTTGGTTAAATGATCAAACTGGTTACACAGAAGTGAAAGCCTTTGCATGTTTCATACATATCACTTCACAGAAAATAACAAAAATAACAAGCATCAGACACTTTGAAGAGTCTTTTTTTTTTTTTTTTGCTTTTCAATTTTAAATGTTCCCCTCTAGAGGTATCTGCACTCAGCATGTCGGAGAAGATATTCCTCTTGAATAGGACAAAGCCAATTCCCCAAAATAACTATTCAGACAAGTTTCTGCAGGTGGAAGAGGCTACATTTTGAATATCAGGTGATTCAGTAAAGAATCATTAAACCTTCACAGTACATCCAAAACTATATTAACGTTACCTCTCGATATCACTCGATGTTTGACGAGCTGTATTTAATCTGCACCATATCTGTTTTTTGGAATCCTCTTCATTTGTATTCAGCTTCCTGCAGTTCTTTCCCTGCCCAGCTGAGTAACACTAGCTAGCCCATGCATCTTTACTGAAGCGTCAGAACTTGTTCAACTCTGTTACAGAAGTTTGCATCAGACCTTTTGTGTGATATGGAAGTGATTAATTTGACACAATATCTGTGATGCGCACATGGAGTTCAGCAGAGTGGATAAAAGTTCAAACTGCTGTCAGGCTGCATTTTTTTTCTGCTCATTACCACTGAAAAAAAAACAAATGTGAGAACACAGAGTCAAAAAAAAGCCTTTCAAAATAAGATTCAACTGCTGTAGTGTTGTAGCTCTAAACCGATATATATGCGACAAATGCAGTGGCTTCTGTAAAGTGCAAATTGGAAAGTAACCTTGCCTGTTTAAACTGCTTGACCTGGCTGGATTGTGGATATTGTATGATCTCATTACGAGTCTCTCTGAGCTCTCTGTGTTTTCCCACAGGTGGTTCACCTGGACAAGGACGAGGAAATGCAGAAGCTCCCTCTTCAGCCTCCTTACTACGACATGGCGCCCTCTGAGTCGACCCCCTTCACTGATAAGCCGGTGAGTTGTGACGCCATGAGCGGGTTCAGAGCCTCTGCCGTCGGCCCGCAGTAATTTCCGGTGAAAGGCTTGAACTTTATGTGTGACGTTGTGCTCGGAGGTATTTTAGAATTGATTTACAAATGAAATGCATGCACTGTGACGCGTCCTGAATGTCACCGAGGATCTTTCAGCGAGCTGATGTCCCTGCTGCTTGTCGGGTGTTAAAAAATGCACGAGAGCTTTTCTAACAAGCTGACCAGTAAATCCACTGGGTGCTCTGACTAAGCTCCTTATCTCATCATTTCCATCTGAACCGCTCACCTTTATCTCCTACTCTGGGCCAGCTGACTTCCTCTGTGTGTGTGTGTGTGTGTGAGTGCAGCGTTAGTTTTACATTCTGACCCCACACTCATCACCTGCTTCTGCCCTCTGCCTCACCCTCCCTCCTCTTCCTCTAATCCATCATAATTACGCGTGTGTTTGCATGGCAACCGTGTGCAGATAAATTGCAGTGTGATGCTCGACAGTACATCATCGCCCCTGAGTGCTAACTGTTGACTGTGAAGTGTTTGCCTTGTTGTATCAGAGGCCTCTGCTAACTGTGCGGAGCCTCCCTCAGTGCCACAGATGCCGGAGACTTTCTGAGGCTTTATTTGCTTTGGCTGGAGTCTTGGCTTTGAGTTAAAAAAAACGCTGGGACTTTAAGACAGCTTGTGTGCATGCGAAGGCTCAAGAGTGTGCAATGTGTGTGCCGGCAGAGAGAAATCCTTTCAAATGAGTCTCAGAGCGGTAAATGCAGCAGCCACACAGTAGCAGACAGGAACAGTCTGTTTTAAATTAGTATCAGCAGCGCTTACTGTATTGCTAATGAAGGTGAGAGTGTCATGTTGCGTGTAACAAGGAAACATCTGCTGTTAAGAGTGGAGAGGAAGGTGCACCAGAGAGCAGAAAGTAACGACATTAACATGTGGGTGTTAAAATTCACTCCTGCATTTTTACCTCCATGCACCGTCTCCTGTTAAACAGTTTAACAAAATAATCAACCCAAAAAATATTTTCTGTATTAACTTTGAGTACATTGAGTTCAGGTCTTGAACTCTGGAAGATAAGAAAAGGGGATATTTTGTGATTTTTTTCATTGGAGACCAATCCACTGAGGAGAACAAAACCTGCAAAGAATGAATCCTTCTAATGTATCTTTTGTATCATTGGCTGAATATGAGAGGTGGATGTAGCTACCATGCTGTCTCCAAATGGTTGGTAAGTTAGGCAGTCCGATCACATTCTATTTTTTTTCATTCATTTTAGTCATAGTGACCATGGAGTACTTGGAGGACGTGGGACTTGTCAATCAGTCTGCCCCAAAGCATTCCCAACCCTATTATCAATTTAAGTCTAAATAGGACCATCATGTACAGAATTAGCTTCAGGGGGAAGACATTAAAAGTAATTGAGAACATCAATTCATCAGAAAATTGAATATTTGTCCATGGTGGCCAAAAGGCAGGTAGTTTTTGCAACCCATATAGTTTCCCCCTGCTGGCCATTAGAAAGAAAGCAGGTTAAGGCACTTAACCATTGGCTCTGTGCTTTTACAGCCTTTTTTAATCCAGTTTATGTTTTATTCCACAGTCAGTTATGTGTTACAGATAAAGTCAAGAACTCTTTCTCTCAAAGTCCCTATAGCTCTACAGAAGCAGTTAGCTCTTCTCCACAGGGCTTGAATGTTCATGCAGAAGCCCAGAATGGACAAACTAAACTCTGACAAGTTTCTGCTCTGTTTATGCTGCACAGCTAACAACACTTCTTCTACAACGCTTTGAGAGTGGTTATCAGTCGGCTGCAATTTTCAATCTCACCACTAGATGTCTTTCAAAGTTACACACTTGTCCATAAAGTACATTTTAATATGTAAACAAGCGGTCAGAAGAAATAATTGGCTGTAAAAAACCAGGCCGGCCACTCTGGTTTATAAACTGAACATGTCTTTAATCTGCTTTCTGTCTGCTGTGTTTGGTAAAAAAAATGATTTCTCCTTGATTTGAAAGAGATGAACACTATTCTGGCTTAACCCCCTTCTTAAACTTCACCTCAGATTATGTGTAAGTGTGATGTTTTTCTGATGCTCTGCATTAATGTGTTTATTAAATGACTCATCTTTTCTCAAGGATAACTGAATTACGATCCGCCTTTTCCCCCCCGAACAGACTGATTTGGATTTTCTGTTGACTCGTTCAAGGATATTAAGCTATCATCCTCGGTTCTACGCTCAAAGGAACCAGATGTTAAATTCTGATAATCTTTGGGCACAGAGGGTAGATTTTCCTCAGATTCATTTCTTATCTCCGATAACATGGCACTTAAAGTGAAGTTCAGGGCTGCTCTTAAGATGAATGGGGCATCAGTGAGCTTCTTAAAACACTATTTGTGAGAGGCATGCATTGACTGCTGAGCGCCGACTGTTACTAATGATGATTCTCTCGAGGCAAAACACTATCTGCCAATTTTGGAGTGCGATGTGGCTGTAATTTTCCCCCTGATTGCTCCCTGGTCATGACAAATATGACAGATATTTAAATATCCAGCGAGTGCAGGGGGGTGAGTGCTGCGTAAATATGCAACGCTGGAGAGATTGCACAGACCTGAATTATTAATGTGAAAATGTGTAAAAGATTCAATCATTTCTGTGTAATCCTTTCTCGGGTGGAAATAAGGTACACAGATGCACAGATGCATGGGGGGGGGAGGTATCATCTCATTGCAGTTCAGCCCTCACACCCCCTCATCGTATATACAGCTGACGATGACAGCTGACATCTCTGCTGTGCATTTACTGTCATACCGCCCTCACATCGACACCATTTTCATTACCAGGAACAAGCCAACAGACGAACAGGAAAGATACAACGATATGATCCAATCACCGACTTTCTCATGCAGTCGATTTTGACTCTCAGAAAACATAAAAAACCCCCGAAGCAGCAGCAGCAGCAGCAGCAAAGGAGATTCTGAGGATTTGAGCTGCTGCTTAACAAACATCGCCGCAGAATAAACTTGTGCATTATCTTCTGATTCCTGTCACCCTTCAGCTCAGTTTTACAAACCTCAGCGCAGTCTGAGAAGTTTCTTACTCCGTCTCCACACAAACATCCTCCTTTTGTCAGTTTCTTCACCATAAACGTGATCAGATTTAAACGTCCGTCATAATCACCTTTAAAAGCTCCTGTGGGGAGTTTTCAGCTGGTTATGAAACAGATGGAAATGAATATCCATGACTTTATAAGACTTTATAAAGAATGCAAAACCATCAGCAACAAGACGGATTATTTCTATATTGTAAGTATAATTGCTTAAACTGCTGCTGCAGGGTGGGTGTCAGATGAAGTCAAGACAAAGATTTCTGCAGAGTGATACATCTGGCTTTAAATAGAACGCAGGATGTGATTTTTCATCAAAAAAATATACGTACAAATGTACAGGACAAGAAAAGGCAAGGAAATGAGAGGTACTGCTTTGTCCACAGGGGGCGCCAAATCAACACAAACCAAAAGTTCCGCCCAGGAGCTGTAAGGTAAAAAAGGGTTTAAGGAAATCAAAAAACGTGTTTGCCTGAATGTTGCCCTGTTACCTTTGTGTCTTTGTCTCTCCAGCCTCTGTCAACACTTCCGTTTTGTTGTTGTTGTTGTTTTTTTTTACAGAAACCTTTCACACTGTACTCTCCACAGTGTGTGCATACACTTGTGTTGTCAGTGAGTGTCATCATTTTGTAAGATGATTATTGACTCACTGCCCCCTGGGTCTCCCATGTGAAGCAGAAGATGACATTCGGAGGAGAATTTTTGAAATAGGATAAACAACGCTGAAAGACCTCATTGTCGTTTATTGATTAACCCATTAAAGGTCATTTACCCAATCATCCACTCGGCCAAATGCTCATCCAGTCAATGTGTCACTTAATTATCCGACTTGTGTTTGTGCACGGTGGTCAAAAGCTGGTTAAATGAAGGCCTTTTGTTTGCGTTTACATGCACTACTGATGTTCTCCATAAGAAAAAACTCTTCCAGCACATTACCTGCAGTTGCAGCCATGAGTGATTCTTAAATCCAATCAGGACACATACGTCCTTCGAGTTTGGAAAGATTGCACGGACACAGGTCTAGAGTTGCAACATTGCCCAGTGTGTGTTTTGATTTGTTTATTTACAGCAATTGTTTTTGTTTAGATCCGGTTTTCATCCCCATCAACTCTGAGCTCTGCATCATTCCTGAGAAATGTACACGAGCAACAGAATCGTGCAAACAGATCTGACATAAACACAATGCAACTGGACAAAAATAAACAATCTATTATCCTGAATCACGACGATGGAAAATGTCTTCATGTGCATGTAAACAAAGTCTGAAGTCATTCTCCACCTCCGACCTTTTATTTGTGGTCTCATACTAATTTCTGTCCGACTCTTATGATTTTTGTTTGTCATCTTTATGTGTTTGTCTGATTTTTTGTTTTGTTTACCTGTTCCGTGCTTTCACATATTTCTCTTTGCTCTTCTCTCTAACACGGCTGACCACAAACTCAAAATGTCCCCATGACCATCAGATCATCTGCCGACATTTCCCACCCCCCATCTCTCCTCTCTCTTCCACTCAAAGTCTGTCTCTCTCACTCTCTCATATTTTGGCTGCCTCACTCCTCACACACCTCTCGCCTCTCTTGTCTCCAGAATTCTGGCCACAAGGATTGTGATGTCCAGTATGCGGAGCTGGATACCGCAGCTTTGGCCTCCTCTCCCAGCCCACGAAGCTCTGCTCTCACTGGCCCTGGGGATCTTGTCGAGTATGCAACCATCCAGCCTAGCTCACACTAGCGCATGCCATTATAGGCCTTTCCCCTCAGACTCTGGCCTCAAGGTACACAGACTGATGCACTCCTCCCCCCCTCCCTCCACATGCACAGACCTCCCTTTTATGTTCTTCACATGGTTCCTTTTGTCTTCCTACCTCTTTGGTACTGGCCATCTTTTGATTTCCCCCCCTCGCTGCTCTGCAGTAAGTTGGATCGAGGCGGAGATATTTCAGGCTCTTATTTCCACACAATATAGCACTCGTGGCAGAGACGTGAAGAGATGCAATCAAACCAGAACCTAGTCTGCACATAATTGTGCGCCCATCACAAGATTGGACATAAAAGCGCTCTGTTATTATCTTCAAATATAAAGTGTGACTCACTTCATCCTCTTCTTGTTTTTCAGTATTTTAATGCATGAATCCTGATCGTAGAGAAATCTGTCGAGATAGTATCTGCCATGTTTAACATTTCATATTAATGCCAAATATATACGGGCGATTTAGCTGCATGTGTACGTTGCATGAACGTAAACGAGAAATGTTGAATCACCGTCCGTGAAATTGAATTTAGCGGTAGAAAGTTTCACTGTGCTTTAGGCTGTTTTTAAGATGTTTCCTAACCAAAATGACAGTGTCAAATATTGCAGATGCATCAGGTGAAAATTATTTTTTTTTCTAAACAGACAAACAAAATGTGTTCCTCAGCTGATTATGCCACACTCCACAGCCCTGATTGGCTAGCAGGGAAAAAAAACAAGCTCTCGTCTCCCAAGATGCTGCTCTGATATCTCATCTGGAGCCCAGAGGAGAGAGACGGAGAAATCCTTCCATCTCACACAAACACACACACAAACACAGCCCTCTGCGAAACACTCAACACCGTCATTACACACATACAGCAAAGTGGGATATAAAGGGGCACAAATGGCCATGTTGTTCGGCTGGTTAAACTGGTTTCTATGACAATTCTACAGGCAGGTAATTCTCCAGGCAATTCAGGAGCTTTCTTCAGGCAATTGTTGAGACCTGCTGAGGCGCTCGGCAAAGTGTGTGTTATTGAAATAGTGCAGCAGCAATTCCCCTCACATTTAAAGGCAATTGCATTCTAGGGACATAAATGTGTAGAAGTAAAAATTCATCATCGTGCATAAAGCTTTAAAAAAAACAGAATGAAATCTACAGCTGGAATAAATTGTTTGTCTTTTTCTTAAATTGTATGATACACAAGCGGAATGATAACTAACAGGCAGAAGACACATTGTTTCTGTTTTTTCATCTTGCATTGCAGCTTTTGGTTCATTATGGAGGTGACTCTCAGGTCTGACCGCCCCGGGCAGAGACAATTTAAAGCCACACCAGGAGCACTGTTTGGCAGCAGGAGATACAGTTTGAGTTCCAACCATTCAAAGTCATAAACTCAAAACGCCTGAGATCCTTTAAAGAAAACAATGAGAATGAAAAAGCACATCATTTCGAAAATATGTTCAGCATCAAGCATTTGCAACTAAGTAGGCAAGAGGTCATTTACAATTCATCATCATTATCTTTTATTCTAAACAGATTCACTCGTGTATTTGCGGGTAGCTTCCTCCTTAAAGCACACGATAGAAGACGGTTGGGGAGCAGCAGCGATAAACCTTGCAATAAAAGGCAGAGCTTTTGGAAAGCTGCATGGGAGGCAGCCATCACAGCCACTCTTCTAAATGTTTATTGCAGTTTTAACACATGAGCAGGCGGCTAGTGTAGCAGCAGCAGACTTTTTTGCAGCGTGCACACAACATCGTGAGCAGCAAGGACGAAATCCAATGACAGTGTCGGTTTGTCAGTGTGCTCGAGCAAGTCCTCTTTACGTCTCAATTTGACAAGTCCAACCATACACCCAGCTTCGATTATTCAGAGACAAATATGAAAGTTTCAACAGGGCGAACAGATCCTTGTTTCTTCTGCCTCTCTCCTCATGACTTCGACTGAATCAAATGACCGGATTTGAATATTTTTGCATAGAGTAACCTCATTTTTAATATGTTGCTATATGTGCTGCAGTCTGCATTAACATCCCAGCTTTATCTTTGCTATTAAATCTTTGGCAGCTGCATGTGGGAAGAAGCTCCTCAAAGTCTTCCCAAAATATTCAGTAAAACTTAATTTATTCTGGATGTGGGTTTTAAAAAAATCTTCATTACACTATCATCATTTCTCATGAAATAAGGCTCAAAGTGAACGTTATCTGGGAGGCGCACGTGACAGCCTGCTTTCAAATATGTGGGTGTTTTAAGGACACCACTGGAACAGGTTCAATTGAATTAAAATAATCTTTATCTGTCGGCCATTTTTAACCTATTTAAAACATCTTTTAAGATTGATTTCTACAATTAAAATCTTCTTGAAAATGAATCTCTATGAGAATGTTTTTCCCCCTCAATGTTTAATCATTAGAATCTGATCTGGAAGCATCAGATAACACTGCTGTGACACAAGGAAAGCAAATGAATGAACATGGGTTTGAGTCGTTATGTCAGCATTAACAATGTGTTCAGTCAGCAGCAGCGTAGCAGAGGAGGATGTTAAACATGAAGGTCCTCCTGGGAATGGCCTGTTAACGTTACTTGTTTGTAATAAGCATTAAGCTCCGTCCTGACCGGCTCCAGTCACGAGGTCGCAGCGTTCAATCAAATCTTGGTTTGCTGAGCCACGGACCGGACCTCGAGTTCAAATCCAGGTTTTCAAATTCCTTTTTTTATTCTCCGAGCAGATTAAGGGACTTTTAGTTCACCTCTGGTCAGAGGCTTGAAAGTAATCAGTTAAATAAATCAGCCGTCTGTTAATCACAGCCTGATTGTATTACCTATTATACATATTCATTATAACAGATTCATAATGATCAGATATCAAAATGTATTCAGGCCATATTCCTCCAAGGTTATGCTATCTGTCCAACATACGGGCGCTTCAGAAGGACTTCAAGGTGAGCCAGATTTCATTTAGATAAACCTCAGTTTGAAATGTAGGCATTAGAGAACATTTTCATCAACTTCTTCGTTTTACATATTTGGACAAAGTTGAAAAGAAAGTTTCCATCTCAGTTAGAAAAGAGTTTGTTTGACCTGAGACAAAGTGAAACGACACAAATGACCTCTGCTCAGCTTTGTGAAGAGTTTCTGAACTTCAGCGTCAGGTTTTTTTTTTTTTCTCTGCAGCGTGGACCTGAATGCACCATGTCGCTTTCCAACAACTCCTCCCAACAAATACAACAGCTTGGTCAGTGACCCTAAACTTCAAAATATGAAGTTTGAAGTTGCCCTCCAGCGTCAGTTTTTGCACTTGCAGGGAACCTCAGCCGAGTTAGCCAAGTTTTCAAACCTAATGCTTCTTCAGAAATTGTCCAAAAAAATGAGAACCCGATCACTCTGCTACAAAGCAGTACATGTTCGAGCTAATGAGCTAAATGTGTGCAGCATTCATGCCCGAGAAAAATGTCTCAATGTGCACAACAAAAGTGTATCGTACTGTAATTTACTTATCTTATCCTATTGTTTGCGTTTCTGTTTATTTGGATGCCCTTAAGCTTCATGATAAGAAAGGAGCTTTTCTTCCTGGGGTCAAAACATTACAGAACAGACAGCACATTAACATTAACTAAAAATAATAGAAACAAAAATATAGAGAATATAGAGCGATAACGTTTAGTATCATATCATATCGTATACATTGTATGGTATCGTATATATTGTATTTTTTAGAATCCTTTTGCATTGTTCTGATTTGAACTGTCAGCTGCCAACATTGAGACAAAGACAATACTGAGGAGTGATGAGTGTTGTTTACTGCTTAGATGTGCTAATAGGAGGCGAGGGGGGTGTATTTATCATTAATGATATAGTAGATTATTAATACTGTATGCTGTAGGTTTACTAATGATCTTCCATAAAAAAAATTGGGCAAAACGGATTTATGATTTTGACAAACAAACAAAAAGAAAAACAGGAGAAAAACAGGATAAGGATAGAGACTGTCTGCTGGGGAATGAAATCTAACACCAGGCAGCACTCTCAGTTCATGAAAGCATCCTGTAAATAGAAAGATATTTATCTGGTCTAGATGTTCCTGCCCCCCTCCATCACCAGATTATTGTTTACTTTTCAGTGTTCCCTCACTTTCCGTGTTTCATCCTTGCAGCAGCCACAAATAATTGCTACTGAGACGCTGGTTGAGATTTCTGTAATATTCGATCGTTACTTTCAAAGACGTTTTTACCCTCTTATGGTCACAGAATATTTCACACAGGCTCTAGTCTTAACATTGATTCAAACACAAGTGTCAAACCAGAGGAATGGAAAACTCATCTCTCTGCTTCTCTTTTTTAACTTTCAGATCATTTGACTTTAATTTTACCAAATAAAAAACCCCTGACTTGTGCCTCTTTAATTCTTAAAGTCTAAGATAATCTTTTCCATTAATGGCCTACTAAACATTAAGTTCCCTTTAAAAGTAAGTTAGTGTCTTCCATTCAGCCATTATCCTAAATCATCCAAATCCCTGGCCCGCTGCCCAGAGTTTAATGTTGAAAGTCTTAGAAACAGAAAAAAGACTCGTTCAGTTTGACTTCTGCTGAAGATCAGCCAAAGGTGAAATAGATTTCAGTCGTCAAGAAATGTATTGATTAACAAAAAGTTAGAGGTTAAACTAGTTTTTGGAAAGTGTATGGAGGCTCAAGGCTCAGTGAAATTTATGAAAAAGAAAAGATTTGAAAATTCTCTTTGTGCCAAATACCAAACAGCAACAACAAAAACCCACACACACATAAAAAAGCTCAAACTTTTCTTTGACTGACGGACACTGAAGGAGGAATCTAAAATATAAATGAATGAATAAACTGTCTAACAGCAATGCAGACATGTTTTATTCTCTGACAGCAGGTTCATATTAGTGATCGTTTTTTGTAAAATACTTTATAATAAAAGTAAAGCATGTAGGTGTGCTGTCAGTGGAGCAGGTATTTGGCTCTCAGCAGGTTTAGAGATCTGTGATTCAGCCCCGGCTGCGCTGACGAGCCTCCTGGAGATCGATTTGACCGTATCAACATCCATAATGGAAGGAACCCAACGTAAATACCTCCCACTCCCAGTTATAGATATGTAACTCTGACACGTACTTTCTAGAAGGTACTTGGCCTTCATAAATGATAAATAAGACGCTTACATCAGATACAGTGTAACCTAATAAATGAATCATAAAACAGTGCAAATAACAAAACAAGTAGAACCTGGAAAGTATGTTTTGGTGCCGGCGGACTGTGTCTAACAGAAGCCCGAAGCAGAACATCCACACATTTGATTTTGCTCTGTTTCTCTGTGGTAACAAACACATTTCTTTATTACAGTTTTTTTCCAGCGATCCAGATTTATTGATCTCGTTATGTTGGGATATCAACGCTGCATAGCCTGTGATTGACTGTGACTGTGAACGACTTAGGTTACTTGAGATCTCAAGGAAACAGCTTAAATTAAGTTGTGAACAGGAGAAACCTGCATTATCCAAATATAAATAAGTTGAGATATCGAGAAAAACAATAAGTTTTACTTCTTAACACAAGAAAACAGGGTTAAAAGGAAATGTATTGATGCATGTCCTCTTAGGGCCTCCGTAGTATTTGTCTGGTTTGCTAATGAAAATGTTTGTTTTGGTGGAATCAAGACTAATCATCCATGTAAAACTTAATTTCACCATGCCATTTTTGAAAGGGAAAGCTTGGTATTTTGGGAAAAATGCTAATTAGCTCTCTTGCTAATTAGTTTCCCCTATTTTAATAGTCCAGTGAAACTATGGATACTAAACTGTTTAGCTTAGTAGATGGTCGGCTTGATTAGCAAAGGACTGGAATAAACAAAAGAGCTAGCTTCAATTGTTACTAATAAACAAAATGTTCTTACAAGCACCTTTAAGGATCACCTAGAAATAACCATGCACACCAACACACTGAAAACCCACACTTTATCTTATTTAAAATATTTGAATTTGTTAGATATAAAAAATGTGATCAGAAGATTTTGACCATAAAATAAAACTATGCTAGCCGTCTCCCTCTGTTTCCAGTCTGTGTGCTAAGCTAACTGTCTCCAGACTTAATTTATGTTGAAGACAGATTCATTGTGCAAGAAAGAAAATTAAACTATTTCTCAAACTATTACTTTGGGAAAATGACAAGAGTTGACACGCTGTTTTCTCTGGTCTGACAAATTCTTAGTGAAAGCATTTCTCAGCTGATTGTGTTTGTCATCGGGGTGACACTCGATCATTTGTCAGACTTGTACTGTCAGCACTTTGCTTAAGTTTCAGGTCTGAATCTGCGAGGAGTCAAACTATTTCTCAGACTGTTGGTTTAAATTGAGCCTGAAATAACCGAAGTTATGTCAGAAAGCAAAGAAATTTCTAACCAAGCAGAACTTTTTTCTTCAGCTGTCTGAGTGGTCCTTGAAACCGCTCTGAAACAAATAAGGACTTCAGACGTTCCTGTCAATGTCTCCGGCGTGTGTGTCAGGAAAGGTTTACCCTCACGCCGTCTTCTGTGAAAACACTGATTCACCTTCACACACAATCACCGCTCAGCGCTTCGTCTCTGTGAGATCCGCTGTTCTCGTCTCCCCATTCATCCCAGAATCATTTTAAATCCGTCTTTTCTTTGAGACATTGATGATTTGCTTTCTAGTGTACATGTTGTTTGTATCCTTATTTATATAATAAATTAAATCTGATTAACATGAGGATAACATTTCAGTTGAGAAAATTCACACAAAATTTAGTTTAAAGTTTAAACACATGTTAGGCTTTTATGGGACCTCAGACTGTTAACGGCCTGCTTATTACAACCTTATATTTGTTTTAATCACTTACATTATATACACTTTATAATATATGCACAAGATATATTATGAAAGGATACAGTAGAATAATGAATGATTTGATTTGATACAATTTGATACAATTTGATACAATGCAATACTTTACCTGAGAATGCAATACCTGACAATACGATGAGATATGGGATACAATACGATGAAATACGAAACGATATAAGAGGATACAGTACTTATGCATAATATATATTCATCAACTTAAACAGTCAGCTTTGACGTCCTTATTTTTTACAAAGACTATTGACTATTGTATATTTTTCTTTTCTGTTTGGCACAAGCATCACATTTTATGCAGATTAAAGAGTGTAAGAGAGTTCGTATCATCCTTTTTTGTAAGTTTAAATTCCTTTCGTCCTCTTATTCATTTATTTATTTTGTTTTTAATAACCAGAACTCTTGTTTCATTATCATGGCTCAATCATCTAAATCACTCTTTACCTGTAAACAAATCAAACAGACGATGGAAACTCCCTCAGGAGAAAATGCTGAGTTAGGTTCAACGTGGCCACTAGAGGGCACTAAAACAAGATGAATAGAAAATGACCCGTGTTCATTGATTTTTTAAATGACATTCTGCTGGTAGTTGTAGTAGTGTAGTCACAGGTGTAGTAGTTGTAATATTAGTAGTTGTAGTTTTTCTAATATCCTGTTTCCCCACTGATCTGTTCATTTCATTCGAGGGACTCTCAGTATGAGAAGTATTAAGTTAACAAAATGAGTTTTGTTTTAGTCTTTTAATTTGGGTGGTTGGTACATTTAATTCTGGTCTGTAAAACAACCTTGTGTTTGTTTCTCTAAGAGTGCAGTGTGTTTAAAACTAGAATCTTAATTTTCCTACATAACTATTGTGATTCCACTTTAAAGGCTGAAGGAGCCTCATTCATGTTTATGCAGAAATAAAACCTCTGACCTTATAGTTATTTAGCTCCTTTCCTTTCCGTTGTGGTTTCATGGCCTGCAGTGGTTGTGCTGGGACAATGATATCGGAGCATACTGGTTACCGTGTTAGTACATTTTTAATAGCACATAACATCTGTGGTGTTTGGAAGTTGACTCACCACCCATGCACCCAAACACACGTTGGCACATCTCACAAAGCACACCAGAATACTGAACTCCTCTCCCAGTGCAAGCACCGTGATTAAAAACTAACACACCAACCGAATGATGCAAAGTAAATCCAACAAACCTACGCGTTTCTCTGCAGACTTGTTGACTCTAAACTCTGTATTCAAAGTTTCAGCTTTACAGCCAGTTAGCAGAGAGACATCAGCACGGTGGCTGACATCCTGAGGACATAGTGTTCACAGCTCCATTAAAGATCTTTAAGCCATTATAAAGTTTGAAGTGGAGCGAGCAGCGCTGTGTTTTGAATTCTAATAGAAAAACTGTCAGACAATGGACGCTTTAAACGTTATGATGTAACACAAACACAGCAGAGTAGCCGCTGCAGTTGTTTTGGTTCAATTAGGAGAGAAAAAGGGAGAACATTTTACAAAGTCTGCAGTGAAAGAGTTCACAATATTCTGTTTGCATCCTCAGAATAACATACATGTTAATAACAGGTAACCTTGTGAATTCAGCCAAAAGCACTCTGTATATTAACTCATAGAGAGCAGCAGTGGTCAGCCTGCCAAATTGTAGTATGTTTGTTGCCCTTCAATTTATTTTCCATAGTCTTAGAAAATGGCCTCCATGATGTCATCAGAGTTTTCTTCCAGGTGGGAATTGCCATTTATTATAAGAAGGATTTCTTTACGACTTAGGGTTTGTAAGAAATAGGAAAGAAAGCTTTTAAACTATATGTTGGGAAATGTAGTTCCTTTTTTTCTTTAGTTGGATCAAAACTATGGACAAAAAAGACCGGATCTCATCATCTGCTTTACCGATTTTCACAAGACTTTCTTTAGTTTGTCTCCCATGCTTCCACAAAACGTTATTTAATGACATCCAAAACATAATGTACACTCTTTAACTCCAAGTACTGACAGTTATCATCGTTTGCAATTATGTAAGAGAAACCAAGGCAAATGCAATTCACTGACTCACTTCACTTAGTTCAATGTCTGATTTCAAACCACACAGCTATTTTCTGTATCTGTATCCAAACCCTCGAATAACTTCTCTGCAGCTGGCCTAAAGCAGTTCTCACCACCATCTGTACCTCTCTGATTCATCAAAACAGGGCCCTGAGTGTCTAACGTTAGTGGCCAGTTATGCACTTATTGCATATTAAATGCTACATCTGGTGCTGTAATATTTAAGTGCTTATACATTTCCCGTAACTGTTAATGTAAAAGTAAAAAACCTGTTATTAAATCAAAACACATTCTGTACAATCTGATAAGTAAATGCAGATGTTGAGACAAGTACAGACAAAATATATTTTTTTGAAGAACTAAAAGCATAAATATGCATCAAAACAGAAGTATTAGTTTTGACCCTGTTGGTTGCTCAGTGTAGAGAAACATGCATGAATATTTATTATCATTGTGCTAAAATCTGAGTTTGTTGCTGAACTCTGACATTGAAAAATACAGTTCATAATGTTTGTTTTATAAACCACTTAGTGTTCTGCTGTGTACAGTAAAAGTCAGGTTTAGTCAACCATCCTAAGTTAAAGGAAACCCTGTGACCCGGCAGAATTATCTCCTCTCTTCTTCTTCTTCTGTCCTTCTCCCTGCAGGACTCTGGGAGGCGTCCAGAAGAGGTGTTGAACCCGGCTGAATACATGAGCTACCAGCGCGTCTGCAACATGGACCAGTTCCCTGAGTCTCAGCCCGCTCCGGCCTATCCCCCTGTTACCTTCTTGCCTCAGCACCCCTACACGCAGCAGCCACCCAGCGAGCCTATGTACTCCAACACCAGCTTCCCCGCCCCCGTCCCCGCCCCTGGCCCCCGCGCTCCATTCACGTTCCCCAAGGAGCAATCCGTGTGACATGCCACATAACTTTTAGCTCCGCAGGAGGCGACATGATAGTGCCCCCTAAAAACGCCTCGTGGAAAATTACGCTCTGCTGAAGGGGAAGTGCATCCATTCCCACCTCGCTTCTGTTTATTCTGTACGCTTAGACCACGTGTGGGCTTCTCCCTGACATGATGAAAGTGTCTGTAATCTGTGGCCCTGAACCCCCCTGTGTATTGTGCACTACACTGAGGCTGTCTGTAGGACCCCTGCTCACGTTGTGATGTTAGCGTAGCCAACACAAACTACCCTCTTCCCCCACTCCCCCCCCCCCTCCCTCCACCACCTTCACGTGCCCACACTTCCTATTTGTTTTCTGATTGCCTCCTCACTGTTGAATATTTTGCTTTCTTGCCAGCTGTCTGAGACCGTGTACAGAATATGCCATGTATCACTCAAGATGTTATTTTTCTTCTTTTTTTTTTTTTTTTTTTACATTTCCTACAGTGATAGTGACCTTTTATAGCATCGTGCTATTTTTTTTTTTTGTTTATTTCCGTTTGTCTGTCAATCATATGCTTGCTTCTTTGAAAGTAATATACTGTACTGTACGTGTGATCGGGTGTGTTTTCATGGGAAAAAAAAAAGAAAAGCAAATGCCATATAATTTGTAAACTTAATTATCAATCTATAATGACGTGGACTACCCCTTTAATGACAGTAAATGACAGGGTTGTTATGTGAAGATATAAATTGGCAGTCTCTCATCTGAATCCTTCATTACTTTTCTTAATAGCTTTGCTGTTACAGAGTTTGACTGGATATTTCGGACTATTAGAAGCGAATGTTATCCTCATTAGCACTAAGAAAAACAAAGGGCTTGAGATCCAACAGTATTACTTTCGTCTACCCCTCCATGTATTATTATCCATCTATCCACACTATTATTATGAGTTTTAATGCTACTATTATTATAATTATCTGCAAGTAGTTGCCAAAGACATCGTTTCATTCCTTTTTGTCCACATGCGTTCATGCCAACGTTTACATTTTCAACATCTTTGTTTGACGGGAAATAGAACGTAGTTGATTGGCAATGTGCTATATATTCTCCTGGTTTACATTTCTCCTGCTATATGCCATATTTTCCATATCTGTATGTGAAAAGTAGAGCTCCTCATGGACGGTTGCTTTGAGGCTCATTGCATTGTGGGTCCTTGCACTGTGTTTGTGCGGGGGTATCAACCAGCAGGAGTTGTTCTTTATGCGGGTGCAATAGGTGAAGACAATCACATACCTGGGTTGTCCTGGGAAAAACTCAAACTTAAGTTGGTACCCACATTAAAAAGGGAAAGACTTTTTCAAGGACAGCCCACACTTCTAACATATTTAAATATTTTTTTTGAATATGATTTGTACTAATATAGCCTAAGGCGTTTCAAATCAGTTGAAGAAACGCTGAAGAGAAAAGCTTGCTACTGTATTTTTTTAGAGACTGCGTAGTTATATATATGATAGCACTTCACTTATTTTCAGAGTCCCTTTTACACTGAGACTGTTCAGTTCAGACCATACATAAGCTAATGTGCTTGACGAGCCTATTTCAGGAGACTTCTGCTTCCTACACACACAAGCCCTCTAGACACAGCAAATTTGCATAAACTGAAAGTTCACATTTTTTTGCCATGTCAGCTGTATGAAAAAAAAAAACTAAGAAAAGAAAATACTTGTGTTTGTGATAATTGTGAAAAAAATACCTTAAGGTGTTGAAGGTAATTTAGTGTTTACTCTTAATGGTGGTTATTGGGATAGAGTAAAACTTGTGAGACTTTCTCCTGTGCTCACCTTGTTGTCTTGCAATGGCTCGATTTGTGTGCTAGCATTTAGTTTAAGAAGCGGCGACGAACCGCTGAAGGAGTTTGATATTGCTGTACCTGATGTGCGATATAAAAAAAAAACACTGAAACACTACTTTTGTCTTTTTGTGACACATTTACTCTACATGAGATCCTTCCTGTCATTATAAGAATAATCATTATTATTATTATTATTATTATTATCATAACTGTTAAAGTAGGTGCCACAACTCGCTGCGTATGTGCTTGAAATGGCATTTACATGTATCTATTTTCACAATGATTCCTTACATTTTCAGTCACATTGAATTATTTTTGAATGTCCTGAAGATTATTGCCATGTTTTGTTTTCACCCTCAACTTTGTTGTTTTGTGTTTTTGTAAGACTGTAACAATTTAGGTTTTATTTTTTTAAACATATACATATATATAGGTCTACAGCACATTTCTTTTGACATTTATTGTACATTTTTTTGTGGAAGGATATTGCCTGAATACATATTAATTAGGGTTGTGAGATCTTTTTTTTTTTGTTGCTCGGGCTGGAATTATGTGAATCAATTTAACCTGTTGTTTTTTTTTAATTTGGATTATGTTTGATGTAAATATTAACAATGTATCTGATGTGTGAAAAAAAGTCATGCAGTTTAACATTAAACTTCACAAACTACCCATTTTCTTGTTGATTTGTTGTCAATATTGTCAACACATACTGTATATGCACGACTTAAATTTCAGGCAAGCTGATTGTCAAGTTAATGAGGGTTCGGGTTAACTTACTCAACCTGTTTACTGGGTTGTTGTCAGTCCATGGACATTTGCTCAAATGTGTATATTCATATATTCCCCTATGAAAACAGAACCTAAGCTTTCTAGCAGTAATTTGTTTCACAAAAGATAACCGTCTAGCTCAATAATGATAGATTTAAAGCTTCAGTAATTGATTGATTTCTTGTCCACTTTGGGCAGCAGAATATACCTTTATGTGTCCCTCTAAAGTTACCATAAATTCAGTACACATAGCACTACATTAGCTCTCATTTGGAGCTGTGTTTGTGTCTGACTGGCAAACAAAAGTTCAATATTGGTTTCACTTTTTGCTTTGTTTTTGGTCACCACCAATCTAATCGCTGACCCTTTAGCTGCAAACTGCACCACTGTGCTAACAAGCTAGTTTACTAGCTTTGTCCAGATATCACTTGAAAGTCATTATGTATGCTACATATTTCACTTGACAGCATCAAATACTCATCTGTTAGAAAGTTGATGAGTCATCGTTGGCTAAAGTTGATATTGCCTTTTTTTTGTTTTCCAAACTTCTGCTTTTTCACAAATCCACCTCGCACAGGGCAGCATTAGCAGACATTTGCATCAAACAATAGATTTTGTTCACTATTGCTCAACGACAATCACACGCTAATTGCTACCTTTGTCTTTCCAATGTTTGGTGCCGGACAGGTAAAGTTCAATACAAATGTCCTATAGAGTACATTTTAACTATGAAAGGTATGCACCATTAAAGGTCCTATATTCTGCTTTTTCTGGTTTTATATGCTCTTTAGTGTGTTGTCCAAGTGTCCTGTGCATGTTTAGGCACATCTATGTGCAAAAATTCAAAGTCCGAGTAAATGCGGCTTCTCCTACCTCCTCCTGTTAGCCGTAGCATTAGCTGCATGTAACGCTCGGTTCTAGCCCCCCTCGAAAAAAAATTGCCAGTGTGACGTCATTGTCAGTGTGAGATCACTGATCTAAGCCCATTGGCTCGTTGTGGTAAGCCCAGCAGCTCATGTTGCACGCCCATTAACTTCTGTAGCACGCCCACGATATGCCGTAGCCTGTGGTAGCACAGCAGTGCTAAGGTGCTAATGTTTATGCTCCCCTCGGGCGGAGCCAGTGGCTGCATTCCCAATATGGTAAAAGGGGCGGGATATTTCCGAGAACCGTGCTGAGTGACTGACCAATTACGGCAGAGCCGACAGGCCGACCAATCAGATCAGACTTGGCACACGTGGGGACTCTGAACGTGGTCACTTCAGAGCCTTAGAGAGAAAGTCAGAAGAGAGCCGGTGCATGGAGCGGCAGTTCATGAAAACAGACACTTTTTTATAACATTAACTATTTTGAACATACTTTAGTAGGTACATAGATTAAATATACGAACCCCAAAAAGGGCATAACATGGGCTCTTTAAGGGATGGATTTCAGACTAATTCAGTGTGATTACAAATGAGACGCATCAACAATCTACTCCTAGCTTGCAGTGATAATCACACATCAGCCCTGAGGATACGTTCTTGGGCAAAATCCACACAAACCTTGTCACATATAATCCAAACTATTACAATTCATGACTTGGAAAGTTTAATCAGCTGGAACAAGCTGTTGTTGGCAAAAGCCAGTGGAGTTTGCCTGCCAGAGAGTGTGTAGCCTACAGCAAGCCCCCAGGATCACAACTGGACACTGTCGGACTTGCATGTGAAAGACTTCATGCCTGGAAAGATGTGTTGTTATAAACATCCATAAACAAAGTAAACCCTGAAAATTCTCTATTTGAAACATTGAAAGCTTCAAGCAAAATCCCTTTAAGATTAAACCTATTTCAGACAATGTTTGCAGGATGTTGCATCTTTCACTCAATAGAGTATTGAGACATTTTGGTCTTTTCATTTCACTGAAAACGGATTTCTAAAGAGAGAAAAAAAAGTTTTCGAAACTCCCTGCTTGGTTTTGCTGTAGGCGTCCTCCATATAAAATGTTTTCTCTCTGAGCAAATCGTTTTTACAGGACTTGATTATGCTTTTGGTGGCATAGTGTGTAAAGCACAAAGACTCAGAGAGTGTCAGAAGACCTCTGCTGCCACTGTAACCACGTTACACGATCAAAGGTGAGCTGTAGGAGATCCAGTTTGTCTTCAAAATAAGACTTATTATTTAATCATGGATTGATTCTTTGCCAAAGAAGGTCACAAGGTCACTTTATATGCATTTAATAATGAAGTTCTGTGTTTGTAGAAATCATTTAGAAATAGTCTCAACTATTTATCAGGCAATTCTTTGGCTCCTGTTTGTTTTCCTGAAGAGCTTGTGTAGTGCGCTCAGTGATAATAATGTCCTTCATACTCAAACCACTCAATCGTCATTAATGTAATGAAATTACTCAAAACTTGGGCCTATTTTCCTTTTTCAGTCATAAAAATATGAAGATCTGCTGTTACAGTGCATCATCATAAAACAGTGAGTGCCCTGCTGGAAGGAGAAATTTAAAAAATGATGCAGATAAACTGGTCATGCATATTTCCAAACCGTGTCTAAATACATCAGGTATTTTTTTTTAATCTGAGCATTATTCCATTATTTACTGCTGTTATTGAATTATTTAGTCAAAAGTTAAACAAACAATGTGTAAGATGTCTCTCCAGAGCACCAACACATCTTTAAATGACGAATGTGAGACTTTGATCCAGTAGATGTCGCCCTTGAGCACCAGCATGTAACCAAAACAAACTGCTGTTTGGCGACACCGCCGCTATTCTGAAGCCTCTGCTCTAGCGACACACCTCCAACCCATCTGCCCTCGCATCGGCACAAAGGAGTTATCAATTAGAGCGCACCATAATTAAGCACCATTAACGACAGATTTTGTCCTTGGCTGGAGCTGCAATTGCATGTGGCCTCTATTTTGATGCCAGCAGGCTAATGTTTGTTAGCTCGTAGCTTCACTACTTCACATGTATGTAACATGATGTAGACACAGCTCTGACAACAACACAGCCAGGGAGGAATGAGATGTGTCCAAAGACCAAAGAGAGCAAATTGTTTTGCTCTGATAGTTGCGTAGTCAGGATCCCACAGTGTTGAAAACCATCCTAAATAACTCACCGTAGTGTCCTTGTCTCCCTGCAACGAGGCTCAGAGATACTTCAGGCTCAGAGGAGGCACTTTCATTTTCATTTACCATTCTTTGCAAGTTGCAAGGCTGTTGAAACATTGAGTTCTCCACACTAAATCTGGACACCATTTTTTTTTTTTTGTAGAAGGAGATAGTGGTTCTAAAGGATTTAGCCTTCAAGCTGAAGGGAAATATATTCAAACAATGAACCTCTGGGGAACACGTATAGTTACTGATACAGTGGAATATAATGTATAGCCATGAGCTGTGAGTGCTGAGGCAGTTTTATCAGACGTGAATTCATTGAGTAAGAATTCAGAGAGTCACAAGTGCACCTTCAGTAACACCCCCACAGTGTTTGAGGCAGCTCATCAAAATAAAACAGTACCAAAGCAACCGAGCGCTGACTCCGCTGCTACCTTCAACAAAAGCAGAAGCACTTCAGTGTCAGTTCCTCCTTTCCCCAACATGTTGGATTTTAACACAGCAGTGTTTTAAAATTATTTTTGAGGATGGTATAATAACTTGGAAAAAAAGCTATAGGTGGTATATTTTGTGTGCCTTACTCGGGTCACGGCGAGGAACAAAATGTGCATGACTGCCCCACAACAACAGGAGGTCTGACTCCTGTCTTCTCTCCAGGTAAACATGATGTGAACTTTACCTGCTGATGTAGATGTCACAAATAACAAGAACTAACATACACAAATCGTGGTAAACAACATACATTATTAAACAATTGCTCAAGAAAGACATGTATACGCTTTCACTGATCGGATATTCTGCCTGTACATGTTACTCTACTCTCATCCTGATAGGCTGATGCTGAGTCATGCACAGAGCAGCGTGGTTAAAGAAATGTATATGTAGGGGTGGCAGTTGGCCTAGCGGTTATGTCACAGCTCCCATGTGCTGAGGCTGTAGTTCTTGTTGCAGCAGCTGAGGGTTGGGGTCCGACCTCGGCCCTTTGCTGCGTGTCACCCCCCACTCACTCCTCCCAACATTTCCTGTCTCTCTTTAGCAGTCCTATCGTTGCAACATTTGTGAATGTTTAAGCTCTCAAGTTTGTTGTTGCCATGTTTGTGTATTTTAAGTGACTACATTTGGACAGGAAGTTAAAAACGCTCCAGAGGTTCTGTGTATAGGTTCTGTGATTTGAATGAGCGGAGGACTTGGCTAGCAGACATCTAGCTGTGTACAACCATCACTTAATGTGACTACGTCCTAATTAATGCATTGCCTTCAACATTTTTTTTTTTATAAATTTATTTTAGGGTCATAAAGGAGTGGAGCAAGCACCCTACATTTTTGAAAATCTGCACAAATTTTTATTCTTGTGAGGTAAATAAATCAATCCTGAAAAAAACAAAACAATTGTGTGTGAATTTATCTTGATGATGCTTGTTTTGGTCTCCTTTCTCATTGTCGTGACTTCTTACTGAACAAATAAGACCATTTCCGAGTATGTGGGCCTGTGTGTGTGAGTGTGTGTGTGTGTGTGTGTGTGTGTGTGTGTGTGTGTGTGTGTGTGTGTGTGTGTGTGTGTGTGTGTTCATATGGTAGTATGCTTTTTGTGGGTGTTGAGGGAGGCTTGGGAGGGTAGTAGGTTTTGTGTGTCAGGTAGAAATAAAGAAATAAAGATGAGAGAAGGGTTTGAGTCTTCTAGATTTGCATCTGCAAATAACGAAAAAGGCGAAATTGGAATTTGAGTTCTGGTTAACCAACACTGCTCACAGACTTTTTATAATAACAATAAGTTTGATAAATATCTCAAATTCTTGTAGCTTCCTTTGCTGACAGAAAAAACACAACTGTAGCAAACGGCAGATACAGTGATGACTCATGAGTCAACTATTGAAAGGTATTTGTATTTTTAGGAGAAAATAAGCATGACAATTGTCAGAGAATAAAAAAGTCCACGACAACCTCTCACAACATGTTCATCTCTCTCCTCCACTCTATTCAAACACACAGAGATGTTGTCTCTGTGTGCTGCGCCGTGTTCAATCTGCAGGAATCTGCAGAATTTCACATTTGTACCAAAAAAAAAGTCTCATCTCCTCATTACTGAAGGACAGGTTAACTTGAGTGCTTTCTCCTTAGAGATGCAAGAATCGCTTGAGAAGCCATCCAGAAAAGCCCACTTGATTGGATTGGGTGAAGTCTCCTGGAACAAATCCTCAGTGTCACTTTTATGTAACCGTCGCTCCGCTCCTCTTTTGCTCTTCCTTAATTTGCTTTGTCTTTCTAATATCGTTGCAAAAGACAGCTCAGTAACACAGGCTTCTGTAATCGTAATTCCAATATGACATGAGAACATGAGCAAGGTTTGCACATTATCTGCTGTATGTGTCTGCATACATTTACGAGGCTTTGCTTGTCTTCACACAAAGGTCTACCGTAGATTTCATTTTTAAGTTTCCACTTGGTTCTGGTTGTAACTAATGCAGGTTGCCTCATTTGTTCCCAGAGTAATAACTGTTCACATATAAGGAATACATGTTCTACATTGTGAATTCTGATACTACAACACTACAAACTGAAGCCTCAGAAAGCAGCATTAGTGCTATCAATTAGAGCGAGTCGTGTTGTTTCAGTCACATTACAAAGTCAGCTTATTTAAATGGAAATTCATGTTTTTTTATTATGTTGCAGCATCACGGTTATGAAGATTTCAGTTTCCTCAGTGTCATCCCCGTGATTCCAATAAAACTGAGTAGCTATCTGCTCATTTGTAAAATTGTCTGAGGACATTTTTAAATAAAGCATCAAAAAGTGAAGCAGCAGAGGAAGATGTTGCCTTCTTTCTCCTTACTTGTTTAAATATGACAACTATATTCAACAACTGACAACTAACTCTACTGCGACTTAACTTCTGCAAAAAGTGCCGTGCAGGATGCGATAAAGTATATAGATACTTAATTTGCCCAAACATCTGCCGACCTCCACTCGATATTGCAAAAAGACATATATTTGTACTTAAACAACCACCACAATAAGAAGTACAGACAGAAAAATCAAAGAAGATTAGCCACGATGTTCTTATCCACAGATGCACGTTGATTAAATGATAGTTATGAATTTAAACGGTATCCCTTATCTTAATCTAAAATGACACAAATCGAGATACTCCCAGTGTGGTGGAGGTTATACAAAGAGGGGTGCAGATAATTGGCAGATGTAGGACACACACACACACACACACACACACACACACACACACACACACACACACACACACACACACACACACACACACACACACTCACTTTACGTTTTAGAATCCAAGTAGTTATTTATTACTGTCAATTTAATTCATAAGAACATTTTTTTAATGAAAAGCTTAAATATGATGCAACTTGCGAAACTCACCACAGGAGTCTCTGAACTGAAAACCTGATTCAACCCCTCTGTGAAAAGACTGAAATTGCAGCCAATTTGATTGAATATTAAATACAGTTGAGATATTTGATCCTCCTCCTGCACCTTGGTAAATAAATATGAACGCTAACAAGCTTCCTACACAAGGTGGCATAGCAACTGGCAAAGCCACAATCCTGCATGCTGTAAGGGAATCAGCAGCACACCTGCAGCATTTCTGTGACCAATTACAGCCGGGCTGCAGAGTGTGTGTGTGTGTGTGTGTGTGTGTGTGTGTGTGTGTGTGTGTGTGTGTGTGGAGGCTTTAGAGAAATCTCGGTCACACGCCGAATCAAAGACAGGAGTGAACAGGAGCATATTAAAGGAACCTGAAGTGATTCCTCATTTTCTGCTCTATATTAGAACGACCGGGGGAAAAAAAGCATCAATTGTGACAAGTGTTTAGCCAATGCATAAACAATTCCATCTCATTACATTCTCCAATAAGCTGGACAAAGCAATTTCCTTTGAACACTTGACCTTTTCAGACGAGCATATTAAATGCATCTGTTTTGCTCTGTGTGCCTGCGTGTTTGTGTGTGTGTGTGTGTGTGTGTGTGTGTGTGTGTGTGTGTGTGTGTGTGTGTGTGTGTGTGTGTGTGTGTGTGTGTCTGTGGGTGTGTGTGTGTGTGTGAGCTCATCTCCTGGTAGATGTATTTCTGCCTTTACTTAAACGTCATGCAGGAAACAGGGACTGACAGTGGAAGCAGCAGCTCGGATTAGACATTATACTAAATTTTTTTTGCTGCAATATTGTGATATAGTGTTCAGCTCATTGGGATGCATAGAAGAGAAAAAGAGAAAAATAAGATGAAGTCGACTGATTCGCTGCCTGGCACAAATGGAAACAAATTCCATGTGACACTCCTCAGCAGAGGGAGACGGGCCTTTTCCTCACGGTGGCCCCAAACTAATAAACATTATTCCACCTGCTATACATCATGCACAGCACCTTTATATTTCCTAATCACATATTGTTGGGAGAGCAGCTCTAGTGAGCCGACTTTGGCTGAAGTTTATTGATACTGAGTCTTAAGTTTTGCAAACTGATTCCCATTATATGGAAGTGTTTCTTTTGGTGTGTCGTAATTCATATATACGATGACAGAAGAAATAATGAATAACATTTCTGGCCTGAAGGGAGGGAGCTCAGAAGCGGAACAGTTAAATATCCAGTCTCCTTTTTCACATCAGTGCATCAACCAGGAATTAGATTTACTCGAAGGTCTCAACATTTTTTCCGTCCTGTAATAAAACTCTCTGACACAGAAAGCTTTTTCCTTATCGCAGACTCAGACGGTAGTGGATTGGATTATTTTCTCCATCATGCAGGTCAGTGACAATTACCAGATACTTTATGGTTATCAAGTCATTTTGTCAATTTGATTTTTTCAACTCCAACATAAAAGTCAACTTCCTGTGAAACTAACTGTGCCGGTTGCCTTTTGCTGATGATGTTTTTGATTGAAAAATGTGTCTAAATTAACAAACTGAATGTGAAAAATGTGTTTTTTTTAAATCAAGCCTAAATAACACCAATTCTCATACTGGTAACAATACGCTTAATTATAAGTGACTCACTTGCAGGAAGGAGCAATGTGTCATAAAGTAATTGCATCAGTTCTTATACTACATGCATCACCTTTGAGTAGTTTAATATACAGATACATGCTGTACTCCAAATGTATTTAAACAGACAGACAGACAGACAGACAGACAGACAGACATACGAACAGACAGACAGATAATAAATAGATATATATATATATATATATATATATATATATATATATATATATATATATATATATATATATATATCATCTTCTTGTTTGCACGTGTGCTTGTTCTAAGAGTTCCTTTCACCCCCCAAAGATTACAATCAGGGATCATTTTGCCCGATGTTGGAAGATTCAACAATAAAGGTCTTTGTCACCCCAGTAGCATAAAAAGAAATGTTTTTTTTTCCTGACAGGTCAGATGCCTGTCAAGATGTGCTTTATGAAATGGTGGGCCTTTTCAGATCAAGTTCATGGAAAAAATTACCGCTAAGGCTTTTGTAACAAAGTATAGTTTTGTGTGGCTTTTTATGTCACGTTTCTCCTTCTCTCCTATTTTTTCACTCAGTTGTCTAATTGATGTTTTTGTAACATAACGTCTGGATGCTGCTGTTTTTGTCTGCGTGATGTCAGCTTGTAATATGTGTAACAATTCTTTGATGTTTTCCAGTCTCTTCTATTAATGTATGGAGATTGTTTTAATAGAATTGTTCCTTCAAGAAAGTTCAAGTAATTCATTTAGGACCTCTTGACGATTGTGTATTGAACTCAGCATATCGCTGTATTTTCTGCACTCCTTTTTCTTATGCATGGTTGTGATGATGCATTTTCTTATTAACTCCCCTCCCAAAGATTGTCAATCAAGGTCACATTCTCAGACACGGGAGCGGCAGAAGTGACACTCCCATAAGTTTCTGATCATACCCATCACCACTGGGATTCCCGGTGACAGGGGCGGGGAGGAAAAATTGCTTTAACAGAAAAGCCAGAGAAACTAATTTACACGAGATCAAAAGCATGAAAGAGCACTTCTGTGCAGAGATGATAAGCCTTCGAGGCCACTGCCAGAGCCCCGGGACAGCGCTCTGGTCTCTCCGCCATGTGGACACTCGCTCTGACCACCTGTGTCCATCATTGTCCGAGAGACGAGCAGCGGGGGAGCTTTAGCAGAAATGCCAGAGCAGCTGATAAATGGAGAGCAGATAAACACAGAACAGAGAGAGATAAGGGGTGCTGCAGAAAGTCATTTTCATACATTATACTTCAAAAGGTTCAAGCTACGTGTGTTTAAGTGTGTGAGAGTGAGACAACAAACAAGGTGATTATTCATGATCACTCTTGAGGCAGGGTAATATCGTATTCCCTCTATTATCAGGCCACCGTGACACTGACCTTTGCACTTACTTCTTCTTCACTGCCTGTGATGTTGGAGATGAGGACTTTTAAACTAATTAAGCTTCTTTACTCATTGTGCTGGAAGTCACTCTGGGTAATAGACTCAGCTAAAAGCATATGATGGTAATGTGGATTCAAACAAGCATGTCATTATCAACAACACAAGGCCTTTTAAATTAGATAGATAGCAACGGATTTGTTGCTAATAATCTTTGACCCAACAAAAGTGAAGCTATTACTACAGAAGACTGATATGCCATTATGGTGTGTATATTATTGTAATGCATGTTATGTTATTAAGTGTTTACTGCAAGCAATCTATCAATTCCATGTACTTTGCCTACTCTGAACAAACGGATACAGAGGCCTACAACATTTATACACCAGAAAATTGCAAAGATAAAAATCTTATGCATAGTCACAACAAAAAAGGGATTCTTGAATTTGCAAAATGCTTCCACTGTTAGTAAAAACAACTGGTTTGTGTTGGCTACTTTACAGCAGATTAATGTAAAGTTACAACATAAAGAGCAACACTTTTGTCGGACTACACTTTTGTCAATAGCTGATCTATTTTTTATTTTTAAAATCTATTTTCTTGTATCTATTTTTTTTGTACATTCTTAATTTTTATTTTTTTATTCAAATTGTACTGTGTTCACTTTTTGTCTGCAATCTTTGCTCTTTGCTGCTGTAACACTGTAAATGTCCCCATTGTGGGATAAATAAAGGATTATCTTATCTTAACACAGAACTCCTATACATCCTATCCTTACAGCTATAGTTTCCATTAGCCCGGGACACACAGCACTTTCATCTGAGGTGCTAACTTGCATTATGAATGCAGCTTGATCAGACAGCCTTCTTCTTCCCACATTCTTACTGTCTTCATTCTGCTCCGCTTTTTTTGTTTTTGCATTATGATGCTAATACACCATGTTAGCAGTTAGCATCCTAACTGCTTGAAGCAGTCTATGATCTCAGCCACCACTCTCACTCTTTATAAGCTATAACAAAGTCAGAAAGTTGCATATTAGTTTTCATCTTATCTTTCAGGCACAACCATTTGGTATATTACCAAATTAATTCAGAAAGTCAAGTCAACTTTATCTTTATAGCACATTTGGTGCCTTAAAAACTGCTAGATGCTAACTCCTACTGCTGCTGCCCTGGATTCTTTAGTTCAGCAGCAGTCACAGCTACAGTCATTCACCAGCTAGGGTTCCTGTTTTTGAGTTTTTTTTCTGTTGTAGCTACTTTTTTCTTTTGAATAAACTGTTGCTTTAAAAAATATATTTTTCTGCATTCACATTTCCAAGTTTCCGTCTTCGGCTTCCTCAAAGTGAATGATTTGTGAGTTTTCTATTATCAAAATGTCATGCTGAATCATGACGAGTGTTTTCCAAGAAGTATTTATCATATTTTTTGGCTCTGGCATTTATTCTGATGTGTTGATTGATTGACAGGCTTTCATACTCTGCAGCGGTTTATAACAGTGTCTGCAGGGAGACGATGTAAGAATACACAAGTCACAATGGAAGAAAAAGGTGTCATATTTCATTCTGAATTTCTTTGGTTGTGTCCATTTCTTTTTTCACTGACTGGTGAAAAACTGGTGGGGGGGGAATTAAAAGCAACCAGGGATGAGGTGAATCTGTAACCTTAGCTCTTCCTGTGTCGCTCATCTTTTTTTCCTCGGCACTCTGAAGTCCAATCTCAGCCCCCCTGAGTAAACCCTGCAGGAGCTCTGGCTCCAGCTGACAACTCCACAAAAGGCTTTCATCAAAGTTAAATTCTGACGGCTCTATTTGAAGGTGACATTAAACAAAAAAAAAAGAATCATCCGAATATGCAAAAATATGAAAATCAGGTACAGCAGAAAAAAGGCTCAAAACTCGAGATTATTCTCAGATTCATAGACTGCGCTAGGTGCTATTTATATTTCTGGAACAGTTTACTATAAATCTTAATCAGGATATTTTAGGTGATTAAATCTATTTAATCTATCTTTTTATTATCTTGAACACAATCTGCAGGTTTAATAATAGTTGATCTGTACAGACCCACAGAAAGGAAGCATGGCATGTATTAATGCATTTGTCACCAGTCATTCACGGTGACCTTACATTTCCTTTCTGAGGACTTAACATAACCGCTGATAAATGTAAAAACACACTGCAGTTCATCACCCTTCACACGACCTGGTTGTAAACCTGTCATAATTGACAAATGCTTGAGAATGGTTATTTTTCAATTCCGAGTGCTGCTATCTCCACAGCACTATATTTCAATTAACTTATCTAAGAGCCAGTGAAAAGGCGCTCATAAAAGGGAGGACTGTATCATTAAAATGAATAAAAGTACTATTATCCAGCTGCAGATGATTACCGTGACCAAAAACCCCTGTCACGGTGCAATTCTCTTTTACACCTTATTTAGTTATGTAATATTATCTAATTTAATTTAATAGTCATCAGACTTTGAATTGTCATTTTTTATCCAGCTTCTCTTAAAATGTGCCCATTATCCATTTGAGCTTTACACCCCCGAGGAGAGGATGGTGGAGGTGGCTGCGGTTTGCCCTGACTTCTGACTGAAGGTTTGACCTCTAACACTCGGAATGGAAAACCCATGAGTGGGATGAGTAACTGTGATCTCCCTCAGAGCAGCTCTTAAAATAGTTCTCATCAAGGTGCCCTGAAGAAAAGCAGCAGAATTTAAGTTCAAGTGGAGCTAAAAAGAAGAATGTTGCATAAAGACAAGTTGCCAGTGATTGGAGAATAAAGGTAATGTTTGACATTTGGAGCTAAACCATTTTTGGAGAATTAGATGAGAAGATTGATACTACATTCTTTCTGTCGCTGTGAAGCAAGGTCAATAAATTCAGCTTCAAGGTCATCTTCATTGAAAACATGAATTGAAGAGGCGGTTCGAGAACATGGTGAAGAAGCGTGGGGATTGTGCTACTTTTTTTCTTCCTTACGGGTCAAGCCACCTTTGTCAATTTACATCTAGCTGACATGACTCACCCAGAAATTATGTCCATGGACAAAGTAATATGTGAAAGCTTAATTAATTTGATTTGTATTCAAGTTAATACCCTTCATTTCCTTTCCATCTAATGAAACAGTCACCTGTAAAGGAGCTATTAAAATAGTTCATCAACATCCTCACCCTGAACAAAATACAGTGACATAAGAAAACCTTGTTACCTTTCATAAAACAGCCAATGTCTCTGGTTGGGTATGTAGCATATAAAAATTAAATAGGCGTTGCACAATAAACATATTTAAAGGCTGAAATGATCAATGTTAAACCTGTAAATACAGTGTAAGGTCACAGCCAGACGAAAAAAAGCTTAGCATCAAGACCAGCGCCTGCATGTCTGGAGGAAAACTAGACAATTTGCCTAGAGCGGTAATGTGCCAATCGGGCAAAATGTGGATCGGCTATTTATGCATGAGAAGAACTGTGAAGCTACCAATTGCAGGTCTGTCTGGTATGAAGGCTTTTATATAAGCAAAACAAATTGCAGAGAATTATGTTAATCAGTCTGCACCTGCCCCCGGCTCTCACAAGCCAACGACAGCCTGGTCTACTGACACATATATATGTTGTCTAAGAAAGTAAACTAATGACATGTGATGATACGTTAAGAACTCTATATGTTTTAACACCCAAAGCCATTAGTATGTGTATCTGTATAGTTCTGGGGGAAGAGTATAATAAAATGCACTTTTTGTTATTTTCTCCTGTACCACACTCTAAGATTTAAAGGTCATATATTATTCTTCTTTCCTATGAGTTTAAACAAGTCTCAGAGCTCACCAAGACATGTCTGCTTTATATGCAAGTCAACTGTGTTCAGCCACACCCCTCTAGAAGGGCTGGGGTGGCTTGGCCTTTCTTGCACCAATGCCCAACTGTTTGAGAAGGCAGACACCTAGCTGTGTGGGTGTCGCCCACCTGGGAGGAGTGTTTACTCCCCTCTGTGATGTCATGATGGGAAAGTCTCCAAACGGCCAGATTAGGGACACATATTTGTGTTAGGAAACCATGGGAAAGTGTATTTTTGCATAATATGTGACCTTTAAGGCTTTTCTGTAAAATGTCAGATAATCTTGTTCAATTCCTTCCAACAGCGTCGGAGGACACTTCATGTTTGATTTTATGAAATAGTTTTAATGTCTAAGGAGCAACATTGTTGTGATATTTTGTTTGACATATTCTGCCAAGTATTTGGGTTTTTTTCTCTCAGTATGTCATAGCTAATGTCTGTTTTCAATGTCTCATAAGTCCATGTGGGCTGGGCATCTCTTTGGGTGCATGACACTTTGAAGTAATCTTGTGCTGATTGGCTTTTCTTTTTTTAAATCAACAATTAATTTTCTTCAGTCT
Source organism: Labrus bergylta (assembly GCF_963930695.1). Taxonomy (NCBI): domain Eukaryota; kingdom Metazoa; phylum Chordata; class Actinopteri; order Labriformes; family Labridae; genus Labrus; species Labrus bergylta. The sequence goes on from NC_089205.1 coordinate 25,299,895, forward strand.
CTTTAAAATAACCACTGTGGAGCAAACACTGGTATCTAGTATCCCTCCCTCCTCTCTCGTCACATGAAAGATGAGAGAGAGCAGAGCAGCTATATGTTGCAGTACAAGAAGAAAGGCTGTGTTGATAGAATTAATGGAGGAGAGGGGCAGGCGGCTCAATGGAGGCGGTTAGCTGATCAGCAGAGTTGGCGGGAGGTGGTGACACCGTGGCTCCGCTGTGTGAAGAGCTCAGGAGGGTCATGGGATTTAATCGACGAGCTGACCCAGCTGCTTTATCTGATAAATAAACAATGTCAGCCGATGTGAAGGGTGAACGCGACACTGCGAGCAACATGGCGTGAAACAGTCTGCGTGCAGAAATCCTGTGTTTAAAAGTAAACGGCATCAATCATCATCAGTGTCTCCATAATGAGAGTTTTTTTTCTGTTTGATTAAGCGTGTACATATTCTTAAGTGCATTATAAAACTGGGGTCGGAGCCATCTTAATCTCTGTGTAGGAGCCATAACAGGCGTCACAATACTCTGTTTATTGGATATTAAAAAAGTTGTTGAGCTTTTTCATTTCATATGTCTTTTCTTTTACTTTTTTTTTTGCAGTTTTTGTAGGTTCAAGATTTCCCTCTTCTCACTTGTTATGTACTTTAAGTCCATCATGTTAAATTAGCGGTCCTTGGCTGCAGAACCAAACCATTAGGAGACCCTTTCAGCAGCCGAAGCATTGAGACAAACAGCCTGCACTTTCACATCTCTTATGTTCCTTGTCAGAATGTTTTTCTTGTGCATAATAACGAGCCTCCATCCTAACCCCTATACATCACCAGCAAACTGTCTAAAAGTCTAAAACTAGTCCATTACTGTTCAGAACAGCTCCCTGATAGAGCCTTTGCCCTGAGGTCTACCATTACTAGTGTATACTTCTGTGAATATGACTGTTACATTTGATTTCAAAGAACGACACAAGATTACAAAAAAATCAAAGGAGAGACACAAATCTCCAACATGCAGGTAACTTCAATGTGAACAACTCTTTTCAAGCTCTCCTCACTCTTTCAGGACAGATGCTTCCACCGTGTGTATTTGATGATTAATGCAAATGAGAGGACGCAATGATGTCTCATCTTTAAAGGGATATTTAATACTTTTGAAGTTGGGATGTGCACTTGACAATAATAAGTTTATTACCCACATGAGATGCTGGTCAACTCAGCCTCTTTATTCAGAAACTGGCATTCAGAGATTTGTATAATTATCCGATCATTGGAGGTGATCTCTTGTATACACATTAAACATCATTTTAGATGTTATGCTTCATTTGTAGTTTGGTTGTATTTGTTCTCTCTTTCAAATCCGGTAAACGGCTGATCAGTGCGCTGCTGACCGATGAACGCGTATGTGGTGTAATGCGAAAACAAATTGGCTTTCCCATTGGTACAGTAAAGCGAAGAATGATAGAAAGCGTGTACTTACATCATCATTGATTTTTCGGCCGTCCGTGGTGCAAAGGGCCCCCGTCTACAGCGACATAGAGCTTAGCTTCTGTGCTGGCTAGTTTCTAGTTTCTCAATGAAGGGGCCATGCTGACAGGCATCTTCTGTGGATAATACACTTACTGTACTATTGACAAGTACTGTTCCTCATACAACCTCACGTCGGAGAATACAGAACTGTCCCTTTAAGAGAAATTGAGTCCACCAGTCTGGGGTCATTTTGGAAGACGTTTTTTTTCCCCGCTGTATTTTACATGATGTTGATTTAAAAGAATGTTTAAGCAGTAATAAAACACAGCTCCCTACATCTGGAGCGAGCAGTCAAGCTTACAACAAACGTGTTCAGGGCTGTTAGAGAGAGGAGTCTTATGTAGGCTACTCACTGTGAGGAAATCAGCTTTTTATAGGCAGTAAAATTTTATCGATTCAACATAAGGTGATAGATAATGTCAATAGCAGCCGGCGCTACACAAAGGCTGCAGCTGTTAAGTGGAATTGCCCGGGAAAATCTGAACGGCTCCGTTCAAATATGGAAGCTATTGTGCAGACAATAAAATGAGAGACTCAGACTTTTTTATAGAAAAACCTGTGTGTGTGTGTGTGTGTGTGTGTGTGTGTGTGTGTGTGTGTTTCTTTTCTTTTCTTTCTTTCTAATAAAGCTTTCTCAGAGAGGGTTGAAAATCTTGGTTAGCGATGTTATTTTTCATAGTTTCATTGCTGTTCTTGCAGGTTGTGTCAAACAACACGTGAGTCAATGTGAAGTGAACACACCTGTGTGGATGAGTGATAGGCTGACAGGTAAATTGTCATAAGTGCAGCATGTGGAACATGTGGACTTATGGGGTCCTTGTGGGTGACACTTTGACAAAAGAGTCCCCTTCAGCAGCCTCTGCTCAGAGTTGGATCATGCGTCACTGATCTTTTGGAAACTTAATTCAGCATGAGCCTGATTAATCAAGTTAATAAATTGAGCCAATTATCCCAGTGCCGGCCCATTACTGACTTATGTTAGCTGACAGCTACCTTCAGTGTGATGGACAAGGAGCTACACGGAGCTGTGTCATGAATGTCAAAACACACGGTACATAATAAGTGTAAGGTGAGTGGCAGCATCACTTATACATCTCCAAGAAAGAACAAGAAAGAACAACAAAGAACAACAAAGAATGATCAGTGTCACTGTCAGACTATTAATAACTGATACATGTGTCCATATCTGTGAAATTCTAAAACCTACAGAATACCTGTTGGATCTGAATATTTCTCCTCCTTAGTATTATGCCTCTGAAAATGAATATAATCAACATTTTCCTTGTCAATATTGCCTCCCTGTGAAAGCCTTGAAAAGCTGTGAAAACCCGGTTCAACTTCAATCAATCAATCAATCAAACTGTATTTATACAGCACCTTTCAGACAAATTAAATTGCAGTTCAAAGTGCTTTACAAGAGTGCAGAAAAGTTATTGACGAAAAAGTAGTTTATAAAATCACTGATAAAATCATTGAGAGACTAATTCACACCAATACGAATTAAAAAATATGTATAAAAATTAAAGAATAAAATATGACACATAAAAGCAATAAGATATTACAATTAATACATAGGAAGAATATTTAAAATTGTAGTAGGATAAAAAAGACAATACAACAATGTTAAGATTTTAGTTTATATAAAGCACTATATAAAAGCCAGACTGAATAAATAAGTTTTAAGACTGCGTTTAAAACGTCTGTCAGTTAGCACACTTCCTGGGCAGTTGGCTCTCTGATTATTGCTTACTACCTCTGACACTGTCTCCTGGTGGCCAAACACTAAATTACCATCAACAGCGTTTTTCTCTGGGTCACCTGTGCCCTCAAAAAAAAATGGACCAAAACCATTTTACAGCAGAATGGTGTGACTATTTTTACCTCAAGGTAAATAAATATTGCAGCTTTAAAAGACACCAGCATCCCTCAAACCATGCTGCCTATAATCCCCTACAAGGGATGGCCACGCTGAACCCGGGATTTATTTTTTCTGTTTTGTATTTCCAGCACACAAGTTGTTTAAGATTCAAATAAACCATGTTGGTAAAATCCTCCATATTTACCTCGTGAAGATATAAATGGAGGATAGCAGATGTTATTCTAACAGTTCACAGCTTGAGTAGTAAAATTCCCCTCAGCTGCTTGTTGACCTCCGCCTGACCTTAACTCATCACCTCTGTCCACTCTGATGTTTGAACTCAGTGGAAAAAATCATCATATATATATTCTGTCAGTGTGTGTTTGAAGTGAGAGCTTCTCTATATGTGGAGGGAAACATTTCACCTCTCTCCTGTGACCAGTATACTAAACAAGTTATATCAGATTATTTTCAGAAAAAAAAATAAACACCCACCAGAAAGGTTTCATCTTGTGCCCCCTGATGTTTCTATTCATGTTTGTTTCTACTGGCAACCAGAGGAGCTGAAAAACACACCTGCAAGTCGTAGCTCATGACTGATTGATGATGATTTCATTCATATTTCAAGAAGAGATGAGTAGGAAAGAAAACATCCTTTATTAACATAATCTCAAGATTGGAATATTTTACTATTCTTAGACAAACAATTAATGACTACTGCCGTCTGAAAAAATGTGTGTGGGTGTGTGTTTGTGTAAGGGGGGGGTGGGGTTGCAGGGTGATAAACATCAGCCGCAAACAAAGAATATAAACCCTCAGACTTTCTCAAATCCTATGAATCACATTGTTTTGACTCACTGGTCTTCTTTAGATGATAGTGTTTTTTTTTGGGGGGGGGGGGGGGAATGGCAGCAACACCCATATATTTAGATGATGAAAGATGAAAACTAAAAAATCCATCACAGATCCAATACAACTGCTCCCTTCTCCCTTAACATGAACTATCATGTTTTCTGTTGGCGCTAACATATTGCCATTTGAAGGCGGTACATGTACACCGCTGGTAGGCGTTGTCTTTAATGTGTAATGCACAGAGGCTGAATGGTGAGGCGAAGCTGTCTGCCATTGCAGGAAGTAACAGAAGCATAATGGGGGTAAAGACGTTTGCAATGAATGATGTCATAGCCAGCAGGGCCTAACAGCGCTTTGGGACACCACTGTGGCAAATGCAATGTGTTAGCACAAAGGTGTAATAACAGCAGAACTTTATTATGGTGCTGTTACAGGCAACAACGCACCATGACTCTTAAATATGTATCTCCTAACAGAACACAAGTTAAAATAATATACAACATAAAAGGTTACTCCTTTAAGAGCTCCTTTGTCATTTGCTTTTTGGCATGAGAACATAGAGTTCTGCAGCTCTCTCTTCTTGCACCTTTCTTCATCTTCAAGTAGCTGTAAATGGACGGGGACGAAGGGGAAATTCTGAGAGGCAGAAATGTCAGCACTTGGCAACGTCGTTGATTTGAGTCATTGGCTTTGATCAGCATCCCCTCCCAAACACTGCAGACCTTTTCCTGATATATGACGGCCATTTCTGTGCATCAGTCATATTAAATCTCACTGAGCACTTTTAATAAACACTCTTACACAAACAGATGAGATATTTTGACAGATGTCACTGTTAGTCCAAACTAAAAACGCTGCTGAGCTCCACAGAGAGAGGCAGCGGCACTGAATCATCTCCAGTGTCCGACTGGATGAATGCATTTTTAAAGCCTTTTCAGGGAGCTGGACGCACAATAGCTCATTTTGACACATCGTCTGTGGGCACATCGTCTTGTGTCGGTCTGACAAATGTGGTCCAGATAAAGTTCTGTTTTTCCTCCGTCCTCTTCTTTTGTCAGAGGTATCAGGGATGTCGGACAAATGTCTCATCTTTTCTATCTTTAAAAAAAGAGGCTGTAAAGTACCAGTGTGTTCCAGCCACAGAGTCAGTGCAGACTCTTTTCCTCAATATTACGCTTTTCAAGTGTATCTCCTCTCATTTTCATTCCACCCCCCACTCTCTGTTTTCCCCATGGAGGCTTGTGAGCAAACAACAGACTGCAGTGAATGGATGCTCAGTCCTCCAGGTTAATGTACTTCATTAGAGGTTCAGTTTTGCACGTCTGGCTTAATTTAACCGTCCGGAAAGCCTTGGGACAATTCTTCTGACATTTCAAGAATGCCGGTCCCGGCACAGGAGGCTTATGTTTATGTGAAAGAGTGGAGAGAGAAGGGCTACTCTCCCTGTTAATGATGGTTTAGAGCCTTAGGAGACAGAATGCAGACAGACTCAGGGAGCACACAGCTGGAGCGAGGGGGGTGGCGGGGTCTGCATTGGAAGGTAACACACTGCCAGGAGGGGGGTCACATCTCCCCCATTCATGACAGCAGAAGTCATTCATACACAACTCTCCTCTGGCTTTCTAGTTTCCACAAACAACACTCCCCCCCTCCCTTCCTTTTCCACAAATGCCTCGCATTAAAGAGTGACACATATGGAAAAGCAAGAAATATGGAAAAACAAACGCTTTGATTTATCACACTGTATGTACTGCATATGCACACACAGGCAAAATAAAGGTGATATGAATACAAGATGACTTGACTGTATTTTTATGACACAGATTTCTTTATGGGGCACATTTGGCTCAACGATTTATGCAGCGTAAAAATATGCACTAATGTTTTCATTCCTTATTGAAAGCATGCAGGAAGTAAAAATAAAGAGCAAGGATGCCAAGATGCTTGAGATGTGTTGGAAGCTTTGCAGATTATTTCTGAATCAAAAGGAAACAACTTACTCAGCGAGGTATTTGGATTAATTAACTGACTAACAGTAAAGTGTGGATCTTGAAAAATGTTCTTTAAATGGACATAACAGCAGTCGACACCATCAGTTCAGCTGAGTAATTACACAGTCCGTGCCTCTGGGAATTTGTCATTATTAACACAAAATGAGCAGACTCATTGTAGCTGTGAAAAACGTTGCAATGCACAGAGCTGTCATTGCTTTTGCTGCTAATCATTTCAGTGACCAAGAGGCAGAATGTACTGGAAACAGCAAAAATAATGGGTACAGTCAATGGAGAAAGAAGGTCATCTTAACAAATTGACAAACCTGTCTGGGTAAAGACACCAGAAGGCGCACTTAATGGCTTTCACACGGTGCTGTCCTACAAAGGAGAACCTGCTCATTATTTCCAGTGAAGGCGAAGGTTATTATATTGCAATGTCCTCCAGACTGACAAACCACTCTGTCAATAAAGGCCAGTCTCTTGTGATTATTGAAGAATCGGAATGAGTTTTCTGCACTCTTCAAAAACACAAACTGAGCAGTGAGAACAGCTCAGTAAACTCTGATAAACATTGTTTCTTTCAAATTAATGACTCCAGAGATTGTATTAAATTTAATGCAGTGTTTTTTATTCTGTACAAGGTTTAATAAACGTGTTCATTCAGCCATTATAACCTGGAAGAACACATTTTATGACAAAATTAAATTACGAGTTATGTTATGCCCTATTTTCTCACTAGATGTAAAATATCACTTCCCTTCTCTTATTCTATGACGGGCTATGACTTGTTATGTTTTTGTCTGAATGTATTCGTACAGATACATTTTTTTATACAAGTTTTTAACCCAGGGACGACTTTCCATTTGATTTAAAGAAGTAACAGAAGTGCCTGGGTCTGAAGATAAAGCACAGTGCCAAAGTGGCTTATCCCTTAGATTTTTCTGATGGCCAGCAGGGGGCAACTCCATGGGGTTATTTTCTTAAGTCTCAATGACTTTGTGGTCTTAATTTCATAGTTTAAAAGAGAAAAGTAGTGTGTGACTCCAGAGAAAAGTTCCAGTGGGAGCTGAAGAGTGTGCAGAACTTTTCCCTTTTTTTCCTAAATGCATAGTTTCCACTTCTTTTCAGTGCATTAAGATGCTATTTTCTAAAAAAAGACCCCAAATACGAGAAAAGAGAGTATGCTTTAGTGCTACCTGGTGACAGACATCAGCTCTCAGCAAAATATGAAAGCTACAAGTAGGCTATACTCACCGTCTTGTCCAAATATGGCCACGTCTGGCTCCAAATAACAGTGATTTCTGAAATGCCAATCTTGAACTTTTGAAGGGAACTTCCTGTCTATTTCTTGCAAACTGTCTCTGCTTCATCATCTAAAGAGACATGAATATTGTATCAGTATATTATAACCCTAACCCATTTGTCCAACACATGAAAACAACCTCTCTGAACTGGTGATTGACCAAGGGTTTTTTCTAAATCTTAGATAAAGATAAAAGAGAAAGGTGAAAAGTAGGCCTCCTAGACAGTTTGAATTGCAATATGTTGAAAGGTTATCATTGTTTGTTATTTTGGCCCGATCATGGTAAAATAATGCCTGAGATTAATATGATTTATAATTCGTTATCTTGAAAATAAATAAGAAACAAACTATTTGTCTATTTGTTTAACTTAATTTGCCTTAACCAAAACGTATTTAAAAACACTTTTAGTACACTTTGATGATAAACACACATCCACACATGCATACTCACACAGAAACACACACCTGATGACATGAGATCATACAACACAAAGGTCCAACCACAGTCTGTATTGGGTCCAACGCACCTTCTCCAATCGCGCAATATGTTTGAACTGTGGTCCTCATAAATCTCAGTCCGACTAGAAACCTGAGGATGCAGCTGGTGTTGACAAACTAACTTGTAGGAGGTGATTGAAAGCTCAATTTATACTCATTTTCTTTTCTGCAGAATCTGTTAATAGTATCCTCGCTCGTAGTGCACGTTTGCTATCTTTGCATTTGCTGAAGCCCACATAAACAGGCTGGGTGTCCGCTCATGAACTATGGGTGACCCGGGTTTGTGGAGGAAATCATAACGCTTTCATCACCTCAGAGGCCTTCCACCCCCTCCACCTCCTCCACCTCCTCCACCTGTCGGCTGCAAGTGGACTTCCTCGTTTCCGAACTCAACGTCAGCAAGGTGTTTGCTGCTTGTGTTAATTTACATACTATGAGCTCACTTGTTGTATTTTGTGTTGTTTAGAGCATGTCAAACCATGTTTCCAATCTACTTTCTGTTTTGTTTTTGTTTTTTTGGTGTTAGCAGGTTTCTCCCTCTTGCTAGCAACCTGTTAGCAGTGTTTACATTGCATAATGACTTTACTGCAGTGCTGAGCTTTTTGGTTATTATTAGGCATTGTGCAGCACAATATCTCCATGCTGTTTGCTTGTTTGTGTAGTGCTGAAATATGGGTGTGCATGTTTGTGTTTGATGTTATTGGCTGAATTGGTTTTTGCAGCATATTTCCCTTCTGGCTGCTGCTGCTGCCTTTGTTTTCGAGATGTTTTATGGCTGACTGTAAACAGTTGTGTTGTGTGCTAGTCGTGGAGATGTAAACATCGCTGTGCCTCTCACATTCCCCCTGTTAGATTTGAGAAAAAGTCAGGCTGCCTCTGTCACAGAAACAGGACCGGGAGTCACATCCTTCACACTTATTTACCTGCACATTAGAGAAACGTTTCAAGTCAAAACATTTGGTGTATATGTGACAGCTTCGCTTCCTTTTTCTTCACATTATAATTGCATCACACTGCTCAGCTGCTGCTCTGTGGTTAAATAGTACAAATGCTGAAGGTATAGGGACTTAATGATACCTTGCAAAGCAAGGTGAAGCCTATCTGCTTTTGGCTTTTCTCGTTTGATGTCAGTAACTGAAAAAGAGAGGCGTACAGACATGGTGGAGGTGAGTGAAGCTTTTTTTTTAATTGTTGATAGCACCGTCTTGTTTCAAAGCAGGGTGTAGAAGTAAAGTGAGCACATACTGGAGAAGACAAAAACAGTGTCCAAAAAAATTACAAATATGGTGATCAATGCATCATTACATCCCAGCTGTCAGGGAACTTATACAAGAAAATCATTTAAAATAGCCTATTAGAAAGGTGAGCTTACAAATACTCTTAATAACATAGCAAAAAGTCAGTCAAGAAACCAGACCATGAGCAGAAGCAGCCATGTTGTTTTTTATGAAAGATTTATTGGTTGTTAAAATACTTCACATCCCCTTGTTTCACTATAGTTGTGACAGAAGAGAGGTTTTAACAACACTGTTCAGGGCTGTTTCTGAGTTTTTACTGCGATGCCGTGAGACCAGCAGATGAAATAAAAACTGAGGAGAATCTCAATAAAAGGTTGAAACAGACGACAGAGGATGACGGCCCCGAGAGGGAACAACACATTCACTTTAAGAGGCTCTGAATGTTCTGCTGCTGCTGCTGCTGCTTCATAGTCGTCGTCTCGAACAAACATACTTGTGTGATGTAACCACGCTCATGCTTTACATGATGCTCTACACATTTAGGTGCATGTTACCTCTTAAATCCATTAGCAGATCCTTAGTCGTCTGCTTTTTAAAGAAGACACTCTCAGCTCCATTCATTGAAATCGGCTCATATATACATACTGTATGTGCGGACATGTCTTTATCTTCTTCCTCAATGCAGCTGCATCTCTATTCACTTGACAGTGAATGTTCTGAAGGTCAGTGCTGCTTCACTGAGAAGTGAATAATATATAATAACAATAATATTACATTGGACTTATTTAGCACGTTTCAACAACAAACAACATAGAAAACATTACACAGAAGAAAAGAGAGGGAGGATGAAAAAAAAACATGGTTGTAGGCCATGTTGAAGAAGTTTTTAGGTTTTTTTTTCTTAAAGGTGGGAATTGAAGGGGAGTCTCTAAGGTTTTGGAGGGAAATCTGGAGGCTGTGAATTGCAATGAAGAAGACCCTGCAGGACTAACCATTGCTCCTAAGGGGGGACAGGAGGTTTACTTCAGCAGATGAGAGTGTGTCTGAGAGCGTGCAGGTTGGAGTTATGTTTATGAAGGGCTTTGTAGGTGATGATAAGGGGTTTGAAGTGGATAATGCTGGGGGGATGGGGAGCCAGGGGAGGTTATGAAGGACGGGGGTGAAGTGGTCGTGGGTGAGGGAGCGTGTGAGAAGGTTGAGCAGCCGAACTCTGGAGATATTGTAGTTGTCTTGAGTGTCCAATGTGGTTACAGGTTCCAGGTTAAGTTTCTGATCCTCTCTTCTCCTCAGTCTCTGCTCTGCTGAGCTCTGTGTGTGTTTTTTTCTTACTGAAAATGTCAGAACCTAAATGTCAAACATCGACTGAATTTCTCTGCATTCACATAATACATCTGATCCATGTGAGTCAGCTCACTGATGAGAGATTATTAGGAACAAAAAGCTGTCACATTTAGATTCCTTATTGCGACCTCTGGGACTTTACGTTGGCTTCATGTGGCCGATTGTCTATGATGAAAAAATGAGTGCTATCATTGTGAGCTGAGGATTTACAGCTCCTGTTTTAATATTTCTTTCTGTTTCGTTTGTATTTGATAGCATTTGTAATCACATGAAGACAAACAGGACAAAACCAGAAAAATGTATTTCACACAATTCTCTCTGGAGGCTTCAAACCAGTTCTGGCAAAGATAAACTTCTCTTGTGATCAAACTCAAAGCAGATCAGATTTTTCAAAAAGCTGAGATTCAAAAGTGCAAGCTGCTTGAAGGACAGTAAATGTGTTAAGCTGTTGTCCAAATCAACAGCAGCCATTGCTTTTGACACTGAGGTCAGGCCTCTCTTCTTGAAAGCTGCAAGGCACTGCTGCTTATTTTTAAAGATCATTTTTTTAAAAAGGAATCCCACATTCACGCAGACATGTCCACTCCAAAACCAAAAAAAGAAAGGAAGAAAGACACAGCTTGCACATTTCTGCACACGTACTAATGACTAAGATCGGTCTTGTTTTGCTGCAGCTCCCATGAACCTCTTGTTACATCTCCCCCTGCAACCTGAAAAATGAGAGTGTTTACTCTGTATTCCGGCTGCACAGTCCTATTTGAACAACAAGGTCAACGCTGATTTGCATTTCGCCTCACACAATGTACTTCATTAATATTGTTATTATTAAGTTGCCCACACTGAGTCTAGAGGTGGCGGTGTTCTGCATTTCTTATCTTACTGTACGTCTCATACATATCTAATTATCTGGGACAATTCTTCCCTAAATTGTCAAACTCTTGTGTTTATCATGAGCTTCACAAGTGATTTACTGTGAACCTGTTTGGACATTCAGCTTCATTTTATTGACTTGCAGTTTTATGTTGAAACAACCTTAACAAATCATTTTCATGGTGGTGAAATGGGAAGAGATTTTATCTTTGGATGTTACAGCCCTCTCTGGTTTTTTCACCTGTGTCATATTTTAGCAATGGGGCCACAGACACATCCCAAATAAATATTTTACACCTATAAATAATTCCATTTGTTTCTCCTGCCTGTGAGGAGCTGGTTGCTCGCTGCTTTGCAGGCTCTGCAGGCCTCTGTCACACATTCTGAATAGTACGTGTGCAACACCTCAGACTGCCTGCATCTCCAGTTTAGAGAGTAAAGTCAACAACGGGAAAACACACGGCTCATTCTGCCCGAAAAACGATGGAATATATATTACCCTGAGGCTTTCTCTGTTGTTTATTTGGCTTCAGTTTCCATAATGCGCCCATTATAGTAGTTCATCACTGCGAATACTAACTTAAATGTTAAGAAAGTCACCTCCATAATGCTATATCAACATGGAAACCATATTTTCCTGGCTGTTCCTCAATTAATTAAAAAAGGTAATGCATTATTGAGGGATGCAGGAAAGGGTTCATCGGGGGTTTGTTTGATATTCTGTTCACCAGTCGCCTCTTGTTTTCTCCTGCGCTCTATTTAAGCTTTTCATGTGGGCACTGTGGGCAATGTTTTTGGCGTGCCTCAGGGAGCCGCTTTGGTCCCGCTCTCCCTCTGTGGTTGATGATACTAATGAGGCAGTTTGTAAAGATTAATGCTATTATTCACTCATGTTTTGGAGCACAGGCTTTGTTCCAGTTGTATCTTACCTCTAGCTGGAACAGAGTAAATGCCGTACTTACTTTTCTCTAAGGAGTGGGAAGAGGACAAAAGAGTCCCATTTGTTTATTTGAAGTCTAGAGTAAAAAATGCGACCAATCAGAGGTTGAAATTCTTTACTAATGATGTGACTCAGTTTGATAACAACAATATTCATTGATGAATCAATACCAATAGTATTTTAAGAACAAGCAGTGAAAACAGTTATTATGCAGACCACAAGTGATGACAACAACAAAGGCAATTTAAGGGGAAAAACAGTGAATCACAGTGGAAAGTTCTGGCAGCTATTTTTCTCAGTGAGCCATAAACAGCTGACTAGCTAAAGGACATGAGCCTGAAGGTGACACCATGAACTTGCGACTCGTGCTTTGTCAGGCTGGACTAACTCAGAGCAAAAATAGTTGGCAGCCACCTGAGTAGCACACTCTGTAGCCTGTAGGTATCGCCCTCCTGCGTGATGCACTGGTTGATGTTTGTTGCTCAGTCTGGCAGAGAGGCCAGGTCATCTGGCAGGTAGCTGTCGGTGTGCAACTCGTCCTCGGAGGTTGACTGAGTCCTTGCCCAAAACGCCGGTCGCCCTCCTCACTCTCAGAGGTTGGAGCGTCATTTGCATTGCCGGATTGGACAGACTCTGTTAAACTCCTGCCCTCAGTTTTGCTCCCTCTTCAGGAGCATGATGCAGACTGAGCAGGAGGTTGGTCACAGTGTGGTGCTTTGCTGACAAAGCCTTTACCTCACCTTGAAAGAGTAGTCCAGTGCTTTTAGGAAGCCTATAGTGAAGAAGTCAGATGAATACTTGGTGCCCTCATGCTTTGGTTACCGTCTGATCAGGTGCAAAGATGTGTCTCAGTGTGCTGCATGGAGCCTTGTTTGGTAAACCAGCACATGTGAACTAGGACAATAACTATGACAACAGAAAGCACGGTCAATTAAAAAAGGTCAGTTATTTTGAAATAACACCAGAAAGGAATAAAAAAACAACTTTAAAGTGAGGTCAGCTGAAGCAGGTCTGTAAAGGCGATTTGAAAAAAGTGAATAAATAATGAGCTTTATTCAGCAGCAGGCAGGTTTTTTTCTGAGGTCTAGAAGCCTTGATGGAAAAGGCACCATGACACCTCATTTAGAATCTCTATTTCTGATTGACTCTGGCAACCTTCAAAGTCTCTGGGATGTACATTAAGTAGCTTAAAACCGAATGTACCCCGCCTTTCAAAGTTATCCCAAAAACCAGCTCTGAATGTTATTTATTCTGCTTTCTTTTTAAATCCTATGACTTCCAAAGAAGAAAAAATATTCCCAAATATATTCACCGCAGTTTGAAACTCGTGTCTGAAAATCTTACCAGATATTCCTGTGAGATCTTTCCACGACATTCAAAGATTTTACAAGATCTGAGCAGTCTGACTGCATGAGCATCATCAGACACGTCTTCTTTAATCATACATCTTGAGTCTTGCGCTGCGGGTGGGAAAACTGATTTCAAATATAGGACACACTTTTTGGTTGTTTTCGAGGATATTTTTTGAAAAGACACAACAAGATGAATGTTGTTAAAGTCATTTTCAGAATAGAGTGTTTCATTTCACGTCTTTATTGTTGATGATACATTATCTGTGTGTGTTGAGCCTTGTAAAATTCCATAATTTAGCGTCTGCAAACCTTCTCCTGCGACGATGTTTTGTGTGAGAGGATGTTTTTGTAAACATCACAGAGAGTCACTTCTGAATCTGTCCTCAGAGATGGATCGTGAGGGGGAAAAAAAAAGGAAGCAGCACAGCAATCCCTTTTTTGATTTCAACTTTGATTTTACTCCAACTTAAGTTTCTCCATGTGAAACATTTCTTGGCCTATGCGGCACGTAAGTGATGAAAGAGAATGCAGCTCTAAGTGTGTGAGGTGGATTATACACTGGTTTCAAAGTATTCTCCTGAACGCAGAAGGTTAAAACGGAGGATGATATCTCGCTTATCGTCCCTCTAATCAGACAGCTCTCTGAAGACAGAAGAAGGGATCTGAGTGATGTCATTCTCAGCATCACCTGAAACTGCGATCACTCATTTACAGACAGCACCATTTATAGCTCCCAACCCCTGAACAGCATGTCAAGCTTTAAAGCTGCAACATCAGACTGTCAGACGCTGTGTTTTCTTGACCTTCCTCTTTTGTTTGGTACTAATCAAAGTTCACAAAGTGTGCATCTCAGCAAATACCAGCATGAGTGTAAAACAGCAGGAATAACATGGCAGCATAAGCCCCTCCACAAATAACTCCTATTGTCTGGCTAATTACAATGGCTGTTCCACAACCTTCAGAATAAAACATATATATTTAACTGAGCTGATGCCTTCATTATAGCAGGCAGCACTATAAGCTGCACTGAAATAGATGTCCTGCAGACAGTAAATACACCCTTTCAACAACCCCAAATCTGTCTCATATAGTGCAGTGTGTGGTTAAAGCATAGCATCATCAAGTTTCATTTCACTAATCCTAAACATGTGGATGAGCTCTTTTATCACTATACCTTCCAAGCAGCCTCAGTGTTGTTTTGTGTTTGGATGAATAGAAGTTACACAAAGTAGACCAGACTGTATGCATTCACTCCACCTGAGTTACATAAAGTATGTTTATATGATACACAGGAGAACTCTATTTGTCCCTTTGAAAGTCTACATCTTTGTCACATTTGAGAGATGACATTTTCTGGGTCATGTCAAAGGTTATTTATCTGCTGGACTTGAAAGAGCTGAAATAATGATTGCTTCTGTAGTTTGCAGA
The DNA here is from genome assembly GCF_963930695.1 of Labrus bergylta. NCBI lineage: Eukaryota > Metazoa > Chordata > Actinopteri > Labriformes > Labridae > Labrus > Labrus bergylta. The sequence continues at coordinate 25,315,087 of NC_089205.1, forward strand.
GAGTTGTCTTCTCCATGTCTGTAAAAAAAACAGCTAAGATGTGACTATGATTCAGAGGAAAATGTAACCTCTGTGAAGAAATCAAAGAGTTGAAGTGCATTAAAATCCTTATCCTGTAGTTTTGAACTAGAAGTGTAGTTACACAGTACATTGACAACCGAGGGTCACAAAGAATTGTATGAGCTCTGACGAGCATCATGGGAAATGAGCAATGAACCTGGAGAGGAAATTAAAAACGACTGTAAGTCCTGTACGCTGTGCCATGACTCCAACATACTGAAGTGCATCGCTGATATTCAAAGAGAATATGTCCGAACTGAACTGATCTTAAATGTTAATATTTCAATCACCAAAATCCCCTAATCTTAACTTTCTTAGAAAGAGCATTGAGGTAGTCTAACTTGTTCTTCGTTAGACTGAATCTGTGTTTGTGTTTTAAGCAGGTTGAAGTATTTTGCTGAAATTATTAAGGAACTGTCCTTGGTGCTGAACTCCTCGATTATACTGCTGCCATTGCTCTAATGGTTTCTAATGGTTGAAAGTTAAGTAACATGATGTTAAAAAACAACAGCTGCCATTCTGTGCATAGAATGACAGCTTTTAAATAAATTAAAAGTAAGATAGAGAAATAAATAATTTCAAAGGGGAACAGTACAAAGAGGGGAAACTTCTCCAGCTACAGCTTAAATAAACATACGCACATGTACACAACGAGCAACAACAACTGCTTTACTGCAGCTAGCAGGGTAACTCTCCAGGGACAGATTACTCCAAAAGGCACAAAAACAAAATAATACTACAACGAGCAGTGCAATATAAGTGGTGTTTAACTTGGATGTTGGTCAACATGTGCTTAAAGCATAAAGAGAAACCAGGGGAGACAGAGGCGGATGTTAGCACTCATCATAGTGATGATACCACAGTGGAGATTAACGTCGAGTTCAGATAACATAATAACCAAATAATAAAAATGGTGACTAGAGATACGCTCCTGTTGTGTTTTGTGGGAGGAGAAAGCTTCAGCGAGTTGATGGCGTTAGTTGTTGCTGTGAGAGGGGAAAAGATGTTTGAGGGAAGAGCAGCAGAACAGCCAAGTGTGTGTGACTCGTGGTCAGCTCTCACCACCGAGTCAGAAGTTATCATCATCATTTCATTCAGAACTGGGATTTAAAGACCGCAGTCCTACACACTACTAATGAGCAACACACCGTCGACCTGAGGGGAGCAGCTCAAAGGCAGGGGAGAAGAGATGTGTTTTGTGATGACTGACAGGGCTCCCATGTATTATAAAGGTCATCTAATGGCTTTGAATGAATGAATAAATGAATGACTTCCATCAATTATTATCGAACCAAAATTTAAAATAAGATAAACAAAAGAAAAAAAGAAAAAAGTAACAATGTCCGAAAAAGAGTAGGAAGAAGTAAAACTTATATATACCTAGTGGTAGTCTTTCTTATCTTCACTGCTGCCTGAAAAATCCTGTTCAGCTTCTTTCTGTTTACTAAAGTCAAGGGCCCTCACCAGACAGAAATATTAAAAACACAGACCTTCTGATAGGCTGGAAATCTCTTTTTCTTAAACGTCTGGACTGAACAAAATCCCCTTCAGTGTCATTATAAAAAATAACGTCCCTGGTTTCCGTTTTGTAAAGAAAAAACAAAAAACATTTGTAATTTCTGTAGAAATCCAATCTTAAACTGAAATGATTTTTTCATAATCCATCATGATTAGTTTGATTGACTAAAAACTCTCACCATGGTAAATGTAATATTTGTTTTTAGTGATTTAATAAAAGTCCAGACAAATTAGGAGGTAAGAAGCTAAAATGCTGTCAAAGTCTGAACAGAACCTCCAAAGCAAATAACACATTTCTAATGACGTTCTATCTAAAGAACGTGATATCTTTAATTATTCAGTGTCACCTCAGAGGCATTAAACGAGACCCAGAGACTGATCATCATACCCTTTTTCCATATGAGCTCAAACATTTGCTATCGCTGGGGCAATATTTACCAACGTCAGGGCAGCTTTTCTTCATCAGAACTCACGCTCAGACATCCGGTGAAAAGAAGGAATCTGTAATCCCTTTATATAATGAGACAGAATGAGTCTGTGTTGTTCAAGATCATAATGATACATGATAGTCTAAGAAATATACACACTGTTAATAGAAGACACTGAAATATGAATGTCTGTGTTAATGTTTTATAGATTTGAAATTGCTTGGGTCTCATTTTCTTGGACTAACATATTTTAGTGACCATGTTTGAAAAAGGGATTCTGAAATGTGAAGTTGTGCTGTACAGCAACACGTTTTTCTACTACATCGAGTTTCCATTGAACAGAAATGATCAAAAGTCAAATTATGATACGTTGTCTCAAGTTTCTTTTTATATCAGATCTTGAAAAAGCTCCTGATTGAAATATGTTCAGAATAGAAGACCTTTTGACGTACATTATAAAGAAACAGCTAATTTTAACAACATTGATTAAAAGTGTTCAAAGAGGCGCTCAGGAAGTCGTGATGATAGCACATTATCACCTAATCTTACGTCAAACATGTTACCTAACACCTTCCTGTCTCCACAGCCAGCAGACAAAGGCTCATTTAATTGGTTATTCTCTGAGGATATATGCTGAAGCACATTTATTCTGCCTCTTTTTTAGGTTCTGATGGATTTCCTGAATTCTCAAACATGTGACTCTTTAGCTGCTGAACTCTCCACTGAGCTCACCAGCTGGGTAACTCATGTCTGTTGTGTTGGACTGTATGTTGTGTACAGCATGCTTTGGCAGCTGCTTCCAAGAGGGTTTAAACCATAACAGAGAGTGAACCACAACAGTGAAGCTATACAACCAAAAAAATGGCCTGAATGAAGCTGTAAAGCCTCATAAAGCTGAGGAGGGAAATGCGTCAGGACGATCATTCTTTGTATACAGTGAAAGGTGTGTCATCTCACAGTAACAAACTTACAGTCATTCAATTCATCCTTTATATAAAGTACTGATTGGATGACGTTCAAAGGCTTTACCTCTTGTAGAGAGAGGTATCAAGAGGGTCATTTATTCTTGTCCAGTCTGTTCATCTTAACACAATTGAACAAAAGATAAATAATAAAAATGTCCCCTTTAGTTAACAGAAATCCATTGAGGAGAAATATATCAATAGAGACACATGTTTCTTTTAGCTGCTCTCTTGTTTGATGAGAAAAAATTAAAACGGTCCACTTACTATTGTAAAATATTTATTCATGGTGCAAACCTTGAGACCTCTTAAGTGCTCAATTTCTAAAGTCTTTCTGAGCTCAAACTACAGCGTCTGACTGAGAGGAGCTACAAATTAATCAAAAACATGCTTTAAAAGGCAAAAACAACTGCAATGACACAAAACGTCTGCAAATCCATAATCATTGCAAACCCAGCAAGAAGAGCAACAAGCCTACGGCCTTCAGTGGAATCCTATTGGATTCATTTGATCTCTGGGGAACGGTAAACTTCTCCCCCTGCCTGCACGCCTCAAACTCCAACCGCCAGATAATAAAAAGCTTGGTGGGTTGGCTTTGACTCTTTGACAGGCCTGGATGACTTCCATTGAAGACTAGATATGCAGCTTTTTTTCTAATTGCAGTTTTTGGATGATGTGTTTTTGACTTAGAATCATTTTAGTATTTGCAGCACATTTAATGTTATTTCAATTGTTTTGGCACATTTACAGCGTGTTTCAGTCATTGTTTTTTTTGGAGCAGCTTTCTGAATATGCTGCTCATTTGTCTTAATGTGAGTTGTTTCAGTCGTTGTTGATCGTTTGCCCCTCGCTGGCCACTGTACGAAATTGCGCAAAGCTAGAAAACTAGAAAATGTGAACAACTTCATTGACACACTTTTATTTCACATCAGACCAGTGTTACAAAGTCACTGTGTCTCTGTTCTGTGCTGTCGTCAAAGATTGTCCAAGTGAAAGTTTTGTCTTAGCCGGAGTCAGTGTTGTATCTCTTGTACAATGGCTTTTCTGTGTGCTTGGCTGACTGTGGTTATTAGCAGACTCATTATATTGTCATGCTCTGATGCTCTTTTGCTCCCCATCTGCCAGCAAGCACAAGTTCTTTACAGAAAAACACGGCCAAGATTAAAAAAAAAAGGGGAATCATAACTAAGGTTTTCTGAGTTTTCATCAGAAGAAATCACCCACAAACATAAAACCCCTCCACTGTGTTCATATAAAAAAAATACTCAAGGGCATCATCCTCCAATCACAGCGCCCCCCCATAAAAAACAACAAGCAAAACAACAAAATGAAGGAGCAGACAAAATTACAGTCAGCCTGCCCTTATAAGAGCTGTTGTGTTTGTGAATTGCTGACTGCGACGAGACCCTGCACTCGTCATTTCCCCCCGTGGATTATTTGCACTCTCTTCAAAACTCTTACAGTAGCTGTTGTTCACGCCCACCTCCACTCCCACTCCCTTCTTCTCCCACTCTCACTCGCTACTCGATTCTGGCTGTGTGGAGCTCCTCACATGTTTTTCAGGATGCCTCTCTAACCAGCACAAATCCAATTCCTGGTGACTAATCTGCATTTTTTCTCTCCTCCAGCCTCCTCTCATTGAACACTTCTCACCATCCGTTGGACGGAGATGGAAATAGCGCAGGCAGAGGGCACAGCTGCAGATGTTTAACCCCGCTCGCAGGTCCGATTGTTCTGCTTCGAGTTGTATTAGCCGTATTTAAAAAGAAAGATAAGTTTGAATATATTCTGAATGTGAATAGCTGCATTGCTTTAATTTGCATAGCTTTACATTTCGCCTGCGGGCAAAGAAAAAAAATCTATTCTCTATTAATGAAGAGTGTGAATGGAGAGGAATCCATTGTTGATGTGAAAACATTATTCTATCAGTGCAGTGAAATTAAAATAAGTGTCTTTAAGCCTCAATATGCAGTGACTCTTACTTGAACTCGTGGCAAAAACAGGACAAATGCTAAACAGTTAAAGTTCTGTACACTAGAGGAGCAGTGCTCTTTGCTCGTCTGTTGCGTTTGCACTGGCCGGCATCCTAAAGGTGCTGAACTGCGGCGCCTCATGGCCGCCGGTGCCAGGTTAACATATGCACAGGCCAAGAAAATCCAATTGTTGAGAATCATGTCAGCTGAGTTGCAGGCCACGGCTTTTGCTCATGATTTATTACCGAGGCGCTGCCACATTTGCCAATAGGAAAACACTTTCAGTTGAGTCATGGGGATTTACTCTGATGGATGAGAGTAAAAATTGAATAATATTTCTCCTGTGCTTGCTTCATATTCTCCGCCGTCTCCCGTTATTTGTGGCCAGGAAAAAGGAAACCAGCTGCATGCGTCTGAGTCTGTGTGCATGTTTGTTTGTTTAGTTTGATTTAGAGGTTATTCATTTGACTATTTTATTTATTTTTGCTTCTGTTTGTGTGTTGTTCTTGTATATCTGCCCTGCATTGTTTGATCCTGCTCTTGTATGGAGAGCTGCGGGCGGCTCTGTGGTCCAGATTCTGGAGTATCGCTTCTTTGCAGCTCTGACAAAAAAAACCTTCAGTTCCTGTGTTGTCTAAAGTGACTCCTGGTGTTTAATCGCCAACCTGAAAGTCTGCTTGTTACATCTGTCAGGCTCTGTCTCATCCTTCCTCCCTGCGCGCCTGTGTATGACTGTGTGTGATGTTGGGTAATTTGTCGAGCTGTATCCGTCCTCGCTGAAGATAACTATCTACACGAGTCACAAAGCAGCAGAATTCATCCAGACAAAAGGTTAGGAGTGATATTCCACACTGATGTAGCTCCTGTTCTCTGCAGTGTTGAAATGATAATGCTGCAGAAAGATCTGGATCTGATCTGAAGGCAGTGTGGCGTCTCTCTTTTACTGAAACGATCAATAACAGCCCATCATGTCCCTCTTTTGAAATGATCATGGTGTGGTATTCTGTCTTTTTGAAACATCACAGCCTGTTTGACCTGCATGGTTAATACTTCTGTGAAAACATGTTTAATCACTGATATGCATCCATCCCAACATTATCTAAATACACTTCTTATTTGAAACACTACCCTGCCACCACCATCCCTGCAACCAGCACCAGCACCATCGACAACACCACCATCTGTCAGCATGGTACTCTTTGACATGTTACAGAGTCGACCAAATCGTATATTTTTTTTATTTTACAACACAGCCGTGGTGAAACCTTCAGAGTTGCTTCGAGCCTCCAAATGCTAACACACAGATTTTTAAAAACTATTAAACTTCTTCGATTTAAAAGTACATCAAGGTTGTTGACCCGTTATGGTTGAGAGACAATCCTGATAACAATATTATTTCACTTTCATTCAAGTGCTTGAGCGGCATTTTTGGAAACCAGGAAGTAAGCCAGCAGTCCATAGAATATAGCTAACCCCTTTGGATGCCTGTTTGAACACATTTGTAAACTGAAGTTTTGAACTCTTGCCTGGGACAGAGGTGTTAGATTACATTTCACCCCAGAACAAAAAACAAATGGAATCCGGGTCCTCGTTTTAAAGAATGGAGATGTGTCTCAGTGTATTTACACACTTTAAAAACTGAAATCAGAGTTTCTTTTTTATTTTTGTCATGTCTAATGTTTTCTCTATCAGCTGACGTTAAACTTGTTAAGTCACTCAGAGCTCCAGTTTAACATTCTTTGACCTTGTGAGTCAAAGGCCACTTCTAAGTAAGGCAGCAGATCTGCAGCTTCTTATAAATACAGCTTCTTGTTGAGTATTAGGACCCTGCCTTCAATGCTCACTGTGCTCTAACTCTCTTCACATGTAGAGTCAAACCTGAGACAAACACTGTGATAGCAGGTAGGCAAAGACGGAGCCAAAACTCTCTTTGACACTGACTTTTGCTTTTTAATAATCAACTACTGCTCGAATACAACGTTTATTTTAGGGGCATTGTATTTGATTTTGTTTAAATCTCTTTAAACCCAGACTGTGAATAATTAAAAACTCTCTCACAGAAAACAGAAGAAACCTGGATGTCTGTCTACAGATTACATTTAGTTCAGATAGTTCAGATTTAGTTATGATAGTTTAGCCCCCTCCTGGCTGTCTCATGGACCCCTCCTGCTCTGTAGGCCGAGTGTGTTCATGTTTCCACTGAGAGTTGTCTTGACAATAATGTTGAATACCTTTCAGAATCAAGCACACTATTCTATGTTTCCCCAAAACAAAGCTTTAATCTAAATACTCGTCCTGTTCTACCCTCCATGTTTGATCGTTTGGGCACATGGAGTCGTGCAAACAGACACTTGTTTAGAGTAAACAAACTGCACAGATGCACCGTAAACAACATGTTCAGAAAAAAAAACCATAAATCTAAACGTCCTTTCCAACGACAAAGTCGATGAATGAGACGCCATTGTTTGAATCAAAGTGAGTACACTCCAGCTTTGTTTTTATCTTTTGAAACGAGAAACAACCAAGTAAGTCATTGAATTGATTAATTCCCGTGCTAATTGTGTTCATCTGAGTCAGCTCATGGACAAAAGAGACCTGATTTTAGTCTCCGCTCATCAGAAGGGGCCGATAAAGACGAACAGCTTCACCGCTCATGATGAATTCCGAGCTGAATGCTGTACGTCATCTTCAGAAATTCATTTTGTTCTCCACAAATGGAGTCTTTGTTGGGAAGGTAAAGAGTTTCTTATCTTCATGAAGACAGTCCTTCACTGCGGGAGAACGATGTGATAGAAAAGTTTTAAATAAAACTGTTGAAATAAGGGAAGTAATGTTTGACACTTGGATCACCTGTCCACACCCTCTTTAGGACACAAACTTAAACTCCTGTGTGGTGGGTTCATGATTAGGAAACAAAAGTTTGAGCAGTTGATGTTGGTGAAAAAAAAAAAAAGAGTTTGGTCCATTACAAGTGATTAAAATCTCTGACTGTCTTTAAACTGGCCTTTAAGCTCTCCTCCGTGCAGATCAGCCGTCCTCCTATGGAAATGTGACATTTGCTTTGTTTCCAGCCATCTAATGAGCCAGTTAACATTCAGCTGTTCACCCTAATTGACTCTTACGCTAACCGGATGGAGGCACAGGACTCCAAATAATTACTCTCTTTATGATCCCATGTCTAATGAATTTAAGTGGCGTATTTACCAGTCGGCTGCCTCTGGCTGGAAGTGATGGAGTAAAAAGATGTCTCCTCTTAACTCAGTAAAACAGACACATGATAAGAGCCCTGACAACCTCATTCAACATCTTCCACATTCACTTTAAATTGTTCCATATTTGTCTTTTTTATTTTTGTGTTTTTCCATTAAAGTAAAGTTTGTCATGAGAGTGAGCGTCCAATCACGAGATATATGAAGATGTTTTCTGCATTTCATTCATCAAAACAGAAGATAACTATGGAGCTATTATTGTGCTATCACGTGCCAAATGACAACCAATGGAGAGGTCCGCCTTAGTTGTAAACGATCAGTTGTGTGTCTCTTCAGGATTTACAGCTGAAAAAGTTCACTGCCATTAATAAATAAATAAATATTTTGAAATTGGTCTACATATTTGCAGATTAGTTTACGCATTTGTGGATCTTTTTACACATTTGTGGATCTATTTACGCATATTAAAGTAGTTTTGCCACAATAATAGCTCCATAGATAACGTTTATTAATCCTGCATGTTGAACATGCCACACACATCGGATTGAACACCCACTCATGTAGGATCTTGCATGCACTGATGGGGAGTTGTAAGGGTAATGGGGGGCTTCTCACAGCGAGCACTCCTTAGCTGGTGGGGGGGGGGGGGGTCTGGTTCCTTGCTCAAGGGCACCTCAGCAGTGCTTAGGAAGTGAACTGGCTCCCTCCAACTACCAGACCAATTTCCAGACTCGGTCTGCACCGGGACTTGAACTGGCGACCCCCACTTTTCCAGACCCAAGTCCCGACAGACTGAGTTAATGCAACCCAGACTGAGCTTCTGCCGCCCAAAGGACCCTACCTTAAATGTCATGACAATTAGAATCTCATGTGTCATGAGGTCTAACACTGCACTAGATCCAGACTTTCCTTGGCACCATGATAGAAAAATATAATTCTTAAATTGCCTTAACAATTAGGATCAGGGTGCTAAAAGCCTAGTGGTAAGGTTGCTCCCCATGTACGGAGGCTGTAGTCCACCAATCAGGCGACCCAGGTTTCAAGTCTGACCCGTGGTTCCTGTCACTCCCGACTCTCTCTCCTGATTTCTATCCACTGACCTTTCACAATGAAGGCACACAGCCACCTCAAAAAACAAATCTTTAAATAAAATGAGGAGTGATTTTTCTTCAAAAGTTAATCTTAGAAATGTTAAGGCTGAGTTTATCATGCAGGAAAAGGTTAAGAAAAATTAGCTCATGATATAAGTGAGGAGCACTCAACTTCTATACTAAAAGGCAAAATAGATTTTGCGATTCCACAATCTCGATTGAAGCATTTTCAAACCTAAAATCACAAAACTCAGAGAACTCTCACAAGACTCTGAATTACAAAAGCTTTCCTCTGCCCTCTCTGCTGTCCATAAACATCCAACACAACAGTTTGACACTCGACATGAGGGGAAAACACACACATAACCTTTGATATCATCTGAACAAATAATCTGCAGCTACAGTATATCGAGTTAGAGGAAGCAGACGATTGTTCCTATGGGATAAAAAAGAGGAAAGTTGCTCTTCAAGCATTATCGATCATTGTGTGGTCATTTCAGGGTCTTCCAGTTTGGCTGCATGGGGAACATGTCCAACAGAGACAACCTAGTTCTGTTAAAGTACATTTTTGTACTATCATTTCTATCTTCTTATTTCTCATTAGATATAGTTTTTTTTTTTTGCAACCGGAGTGAATGATGCAACTTCAAATGAATTAGGCTCTGTCTGAGGAAGTCAGATAAACGGTGAACTTTGGCGTAAACATCTTGCTGGATGTAAAGTAGCATTTTGATGAGAGTGGCCATTATCAACCACATGGAATAATGAATAACACCCACATGAATCCAGAGTAGTGAGCTGTTTTTCCATGGATGACTTCATCAAACCACTTCTACTGAATTAAATTGGATTTCACAAACCTTGGCTGATTTTTACAGAGCCAATGAAGACATATGAATAAAGGTAATTCATGATAATGTTCTCAGCCTGATGCTAATTAGCGCACAGCTTTTGATTGAATCCCTCTTCTTAGACAAGGTATTCTCGTCGCACAGTGAGAGCACACTGTGAACAGATCTAATCATATGGATGGACTGAGTCACACCTTCACATTTCTCGGGGAGTAGTTAAGATGTTTCTTTTGGTTTCTATTTACAGCTTTTGCCCGAGCTCTCAACACAGCCATTAGCATGCGATTCCCCGACTTAAGTGGGGTAGCTCCATGGAGATTCAGTTCCATCCAGTCCGTGAGCTTCAGGTAGCTGAACGGGAGAACAGAAAAAGATGTGCTTAGTGCACATGCAGCCTGTTATTATGTCAGGAAATAATACCTGGCAGTCACAGCATGAGGGTCTCTAAGAGTTGCACTGAGCACATATCTAAGAGTGTTAACATTGAGGGTCTTTAAAAGTTTCACTGAGCACATATGTAAGAGTTTTATTTTGATTTAACTTTAGACTAGCTGTTGCATTAGTTGCACATTTAGCTACTTTTAATGATTAATATACAGTAACTTCAGTATGGACTCTCATTCAGTCTCCATTAGGGGTGTGTGGTAAAGCAGTATCCGTACAGTCACCAGTACCATACCATCATCCCCAGTTTGAACACAGGTGTTTGGTTGTAAAGCACGCGAGGCAACACCGATTGCTAAAACCCACAAGTCACAGCAGCGGGTAAATAAAGTAGTTTTACAGAGAGCTATGTAACAGACAACAGTTCCCTGGTCTTTTGCATGTTTGGCTCTGACACTCAGCAGAGCCAGTGGCTCAGTGATCAAACAGCTCTTTCTGGAGCTTTGACACAGGCTATGTGCTGGAACAGATTTGTAACTCCATTACAACCAGGCTGCAACCTAAGGTGTTGAAAAATGATGCGAAAGTATAAAATCCTGCAGTTTTTTCTAGAGTCTTTCACTTGAGGCTGGCTACAGAAGCACCAGAAGTCACAGACACACCCATTAAAAAAAACAGCATAGAGTAACATGTGTACAGCCTGGTACAAAACATGAAATTGGTCCTTCAAGCTTTTCATAACTAGAATTGTTTTTGTAGGAAGACCAAACAGCTTTAAAGTCATGCCTCCAATGTTTGATATCAGCCTGATAATCCTAACTAATGATATCAGCAGGTTTTAACTTGAGCTGTTTATCATAATTGAGCTCAATGATATGATAAACAGATGTGTTTCAGTCACAGTGGGGACAGTATTAACAGTTAGGACTGAACTGATTGAATTATGTGTTGGTAATATTGCCTGGTGGTAATAAACAGACAGTGTGTTATTTATCACAGTTTAGTTATTTGTGGGAATCCTGCCTGCTGTCTCATCTGATTCTCTTTTAGCATGCCACATTAGTACGATAGGAGGATTGTGAAAGGTTTATCATTGAATTAACACTCAGGGTTTTTAGGGACACAGAGATGTCACCCTTCAGACGCGGCGTTAACATTTTGTCACCTGTGACAGCAAACGTCTGCTGTGCTGGAGTGTCCTTGAGCAGGACGGAGATCATCTACCTGCTCAGGGACGCTCATAGGCGTCTACGGCTCTTAAAAAGATGGATTCTGCCGTAAGGGTCGATAAAATGTGATAAAAACAAAACAAAACACAAGTCTAAACTGGAAAGTTGAACTTTCAGAACGTCAGCAAGTTTGTGTCTGTGCAGCAGAAGGGCGCGTTCATAACCGCAGAAATGAAAAATGCTCCAGTGACGTCCTTGTGTTTGGGTTGAGGCGAAAGAGAACGTCATCTGCATTATTTGAAGCCCTTCGGTTGACCTCACTGTGTAGGAACGGCTGGCGCAAAGTACAAAAAATGCATCATCGCTCTGAACCTTGTCACCTCATTTTCTGTAATATCTAAAAGCACTTTGAGAATGACTTCAAAGTTAAAAAGCAACATCCTCACACAGCCTTCAATGTTCTGAACTCTGAATAATACCTTTTAAAAGCAAAATAAAAGGTTTATCATGTAGATATGATTTTAAAAAAAATGCCTGAGAATAAAACTGCTTACTTGAGCCCCCTGGTGAGCCCACACAGGTGAACCAGACAGCAGAATAGGTCAGACAGATTTCACATCTATCAGGCTGCAGCATCTGAGGACGGCCCTGAACACTTGGCATCGCTGAGCTGGTGAAATTTTGGATGAGCTCCTTTAAGCATATCAGAGCATCCCATTGAGGCTCAGCAGAAATGATGAACACCAACATGCAGCTTATTCCCCGCCTGCGACAGCACGGTGAGACGGACAACAGACAGCAGATTATTATCTGCTCGGAGGTGTCTGCATACTAATGCCTCCATCAGGACACGTTCACTGCTGAGTGTCGGAGTGTTCAGTGTCGTCATTTGAAAGGTGAGGAGGCTTATTTTAAGACTTTCAATTCTGTACAAACAAGACATGTGTGAAGAAATCACCCTGTAAACTTTGACTTGATATCCAATAACAAGATTCACATTACATATATTTAATACACATTCCTAATTTTCTGACCAGAAGTGGTTGCTAGAGTAGTACTTAATTATAAAAAAAAGCTGGTTCAGACTTTCTCCAAAATAACTGCACTAATCTGTCATGTAAAGGCGTTTACATGGAGCTATTTTTAGAGTGTAAAAGTGCAGACTAGTCATGCAGTGCTGTCTTTAGCAGCTGGGGTTGGAGATGTGTTTTTTTGCGGCAGACAGAGGGCTTGGATCACACCGAAGTATCCACGGGCAGGACGTTTTTCTTGTCCAACAGACAGATCGGTCCAGAGAGCGAGTTTTCAGCGCCGGAGAGGTCAGCACCTTGTGAAGTAATCATGGAAGTCAACGGTATTTATCTACAACTCTTATCAACCCCCGCTGGATATATGAAGGCTGTTTGGTGTGCGGAGCGGTAAAAAGAAAATCTCACTTATTGTCCCTGTGAGGCAGAGCGATAGTGAAAGTGTAAAATCCACTAGCATTCAGTGATGGAGGCTAACCTTCTGAGGCAGCCTGCTTCCTTCCCTCACCTAATTACTCAGAGGAGCTGTCCAGGTCTGCGTGTCAGCACTGACCTCAGACTGATCCAATTTGACCCACCGGCCCACACGAGGCGCTTTCTGGTGTCACTGCCAGTCAAGTGGAGGTCAATGAATCCCACCTTAATAGTCATCAGTTCAGACTGTCTCCAAGGGACCATGAATAATCCCCATCATTCATCTCTCAGACAGACTCTAACCACAGCATGGAGGATCCCGACACCTTATATTTCTTTCAAGACCCTATGTGTGTGCAGGTGAGTGTGTGTGTGTGCACCAGTAAGAGCTTTATAATGATAAACCAGGACATGTTTCTTTACTCATTCCTAGAAATTATTTGTGTTAGCTATTGTCTAAAGTCAATTGCTAAAAGTTGACAGGTGCCACTAATTATTTCTCATTATTGATTCATATATGAACTCTATTAGTCCAGTTGTTCTCACAGCGGGTGCTGCTGTTTCCCCCATGGGTGACATTAGTTCCCATCAAGTCTGACATGTGCACCGGGCGTCTTTTGTGTTGAAAAACATTGTCATATGATGTTTTCACACATGCCCAAAACACCAAAAAATGTGCCTGTAATATTTGGAGTGAGCTTCTTGTGTGCACACAGTAGGACTTCTTTTGGAAATTATGAAGGTGTTGACGTTCATATGAAGTTACTGGCGCCATCTTTGTGCTCTTAATGAAGCTGTTTCATACTCTTTTCTGCTCCGACCTGTTTGTTCTCTTGTACTTTTTAGTTGATACTGTCATATGTCCATTTTGTCTTTTATTTAAAGGAAAAAACTGCTGTTAGAGGGTTTTACTTTTTGGGGGGGAATACATTGTAACCATAGAGACCTCAGCGTCCTCTTGTCATGTCCTGCCTCCTGAGACCCGTCTGAAGAGAAAACGTCTGAAGAGGAAACTTCACGCTGTGAGGGACACGTGGGAAAAAAAATAATTGGGGAAAATTTCAGGACCAGGCAGTCCTGACACTTCCCAGACGTGTTCAGGAGTGTATATATTGAACAGCAAAGGTATGTTTTTGAAAACCTAAAGATTGAAGACAATAACAACAAAAAGGTGAAGCTAGGTGATGACTTTCCTGCTTATACGGTGAGCACTTCTAAAAGTAATAAAGCAAACTTTCTGTAAAAACTTTGACACTAAAGTCAAAGTAACATCAGTCAGAGGCTGAATAAAAAGATTTATAACAATACATTCAGCTCATGAAATGTTGATTCTTCTCCGCGCACAGAGCCAAACCGGGGGACAAAATAACAGACTGTGCTTTTAGCTTTGTGTAGAGAAGCCAGGAAATGAAATGACCTGCATGATGACTTCTTTTTATTCTGAATGATTGACCAGAAAAAAAAGGTTAATATATGTATTTGAGGTTGGCATGAAAAAAACATGGACTTGAAATGAGATCATATTTGAAAAGCTTGTGAACTTTGCAAAGTCCTCAAAGTAAAACCTCAAAGTGGAGCTCAGAGTGGTGAATGAAATGTACAATATGTAGAATTTTATTACAATGTTTACACTTAAGCATCTGAATTAATAAAAAAATGGACAAACTATGTTTTATATATATATATATATATATATATATATATATATATATATATATTTTTTTTTTTGTACTTACATTGCCTTCATTTTATAGTTGTAACAATATGGGTTGTGGGGGTCGTCATTACAGGTATAAAATGTTAATCGCCATGGAAACACTGGATGTTACATCAAAGAGAGCTACATAAGGAAGCTAAACTGCTACTGAATGCTACCTTACTGTTGCACTGCTGTATGTGCTGCTGTGATAAAAAAAAAAAAAAAAACATCATGTGAACTAAACTTGGATACATCGTCAGCCAACTTCTTCTCTTCCTCAGGTCGGTTTCGCCCGTTCATGTTGACTATGGTCAAATCAGAGTTTGTTTTCATCGGGGGTTGGGGGGGAGTACTAGAGAGAATCACTCCCATGATTGCCCGCCAGCCTGACCATCATCTTTTGTTATTGTTTTGAATGAGAGCCCCCTGGTGGTGGAATATACATACTGCGTGTTTAAAGCATTTCACAAGTCCAACAGTCCCAAATATATGAACTTTATGAGGGATAACCTACAGGAGCAGGTACATGCATCCATCATTCTGGATGTATGAGAACCTGCTCGCCTTAGATTGTCATGCTTATTCAATTATTAGACACAAAAAAACTGGAATTAGTAAAAGATTATTATTATTTTATTCATTTAACACTGATTTGATCAATAAACAGTGCTTCTCCTATTTTTTCAATGTTTTTTCACAAAATTAGTGTTTAATCTCTGTCTGTCTTCCTACTGTAGCTTTGTTACTTTATTTATCTCTCTTTCACTGTTTCTGTGCCTTAATCTTCTCTCTTTTTTTGTCATAGTGTCAATGAGCTCTTTTCAATCTTCTCTTCTTTCTGCTGATTGATGATTGTCTGTGATCACACCTGTGTGTGATTAATGGCTCCACTTCTCAGCAACAGTTTTCTACCCAAAAGTAAAAGACTCATGAATGGACTACTTGATGAGGATTGTGTTTAAAACACAAGGGGTGTGATAAAAATAACTTTGTCTTTGATACTCAATGTGATTTTGGAACATTGGGTTGATTTTTAAACTCGATGTTTCACTTCTCCAAAATAACATCAGAAGAGACTAAAACTAAGTAACCTCAAGGTGATATCTATTGAAACTAGAACTATTAAAGAATACCATTTTTAGATCTTGATTAAACATTTAAATTGAATAGTTAATCAAGATTAATTACATTTTTTATCATGTTTGAAATTCCATTATTTTGTATTTCAAAAAAGTTTTTAGTTATTTTAGTTTGTATTTTCTACTGTCTCAAGCTAAGCGTACTTTACTTCCTGTTGGGATACAAACCTGCTTTTATTTCTGAAAGGAAATAAGGAACCTGTGGTAGACCGACAGTTACAACATTTACTTAATCACGGCTTAAGGTACGAAGCCAAAAGAAAATGAAAGCAGCAGAGGAGTAAAATGTTTGATATCTTATGGTGGATATTACTCTTCATGCATCAGATGAGCCATCGAGGAGTGTTTTTTTTTTTTTAAGTGAAGTGAGCCTTACAAAGACGGAGAGGGGTCGTTCTTTTCAGTCAGTCTTCCTGCAGGGTGACGCTGTTGTCTGAGCGGGAGCTAAGCTACGGTGTGCCTAAAGGGACAAAATAGCATGCGATGAGTTAGATAAGAAAATAAATGTATTTTAAACCAAGCAGGTACTGTAACAGAGTTTATATTTTATGCCCTTTAACCACAGGACTGAACTTCTCAATTTAAGATATGTACATTGGGACTAATGATGACTGTTTGAGCCCTTTAATCCCCAAAGTCTGGAAAACTCCTCTTCTAAACAAACCCACTCACACAGTTGGAAACTTTATATTAAACACACAAATACACTTTGAGTATTTGCAGCGCTGTTTTTGGGTCATTTTCCTTTTGAGCAAAAACTCTTTGAAGCAGCGGGGGCATTGGGACAAGAAAACATTCAAGGATGTTGTGAATAGAAGTTCAGCGCCAAATACTTTTGATTAATGGATTAAACTTCACACTGCCCTCTAAATGTGGCTCTGATTGCATGCTGTATTTCAGGGTAGAAGAGAATATATTTGAACCTTTGTGTGCTTTCTCCTCTTGCTGCCTGTCTCTGATGCTTCAGTCCAAGGGCTTTCCAGTAAAAGGTGTGATTCTGCCTTTGCACTCACTTACAACTACTTTACATGGGTTTAATGAATACTCAAGGACTGCAGAGTGATTTTTTGCCCCTCAGAGCCACCTCACACATTGACCTATATCCTATGAAATCAAGGACGTATCTCATGGTATCAGTGGCCTCAGCATCAGTTTCTGCCTTGTTTCACTTTTTTCCCATCTCAGAGCTGTTGTCTGCTTTCATCTGTGAAAAAAAGCAAAATTTAGATGTATGTTCTCCTGTTTGATCCACACAATGTGACTTTTGTGTCTTTGTTATTGCTCCGGAGCGCGCTGGAGATTAATGACTCTACTTCAGACAATTGTTGTGTATAGGCTGAGTCATCGCAGATGAGTGTGGACAGGCTGAGGGAACATTTGTTCAGACATGCATGATAACTTCAAATGTCTCAAACAATGGGCTTGCTAAATACGATCCGGGTTCTGCTGTGTCGGATTAAAGTTTGGATGTGGGGGTGACTCAGTATGTAGAGTAGTCGTCTCTTATCCGGAAGGTCGAGGGTTCCATCCCTAGCAACATATCCGATGTGTCCTTGGGCAAGACACTTAACCCCAGATGTTATTACTTCTAATACTAGAAGTAACTTGTATTGCATTTTACTCAAATGCCAAAGGTATTTATCACACAACGAGATAAGATCTTCAGAGGCTGTCGGTCCATAAGGGCGGCGCTCAAACATAACATCCACATTTTATGATCCTGCCTTCAGTCTGCTGCAGCTTCTTTATGTGTTTGTAAGCAGCACTAAAAGAGAGTTTAAAACAAGGTCACTGATACATTTGAAGAGCGGGGCGGTGGAAAACTGGCAACAGTTTAAGTTTTTTCTCAGTCATGCACAGTATAGTGTGTGTGTTTACAGTGTGCTGCAGCTCCCAAATGAAACCAAACAGTAAAGTATATAGCATCATCAGGACGTGCCATTGTCCTGTAACCCAGAGTAGATTCACCCCATCTCTCCAGATTTGACACTCTCTCTCCCTCTCTACCAGAACATCCATACTGTGTCTGAGTATTTTTTCTGGTTCATGTCAAGTGGTGCTGAATTTGTGACATGTGTGATTATGTGTTGAGCTTGAGTGTGACCCTCAGCCCTCTATGAATGTGATGAGTGGTGTTATTTCAGACCAGAATCAGCGGGTGTTGTTTTGATGTTTGTGACGACTCTCTTGTTATCAAACACAACACTACTCGAGCACTGAAAGCAGTTTTACCTCAGCGTAGTGATCAGGTGGATCAGTACGATGTAAAATATCTTTGTTGAAATCTTTAACTGATTTACCACTTGTTAAATGTTTATGAAAAGGTATGCAAAGGGAAGTGCTCATTTATATTTCTGTCAGCTATTAAAGTCTAATGTGTGTTGTTGAATCCTTAGAGAAATGCATTTGATGTCATGTACAGGTTCATAAAGGGAACAAACTACATCAGGACCCGTTTGATTCTCAGTTTTAACTCAGGAGAAATGTTTTATCCATCAAACAGTTTGTATTCCGGTGTGGCCACTTTGGTCTCTGAAAGAAGAGACGATCAGCTCTTCTCTGCAGCCCCAAATCTTATGTTTGGAGCATGGGGAAAGAAATTTTGTTTTGGCAGCCGTACAGATCCATACTGTATGATTTTCTTCAATCAGGGAACAGCACTAAGCACCCCCCCTGAGTGTGAGCACAAATCCTTCGGCTCCTCTTTCTAAGACGAGTGTATTTTCTCCCTGTGCTGAGTCTCGCCCTCGTTCAACTTCCTCAAACCAGTATGTGCTCCTCACCGTGCTGATGTTATTCATTACACTCCTTATATAGAGGCTCCCGAGCCTCTTTTGAACACTTTTCGGCTACACTCTCAGAGGTTGTTTGGTCAAAACTAATTGGACAGTTAAATCCAATCCGTTGAAAAGCGAGGCTAAAGATTAGGGAAATTCCATTAGCATATGGTTAGGGGTGACTGCATTTCAGTCCTGTTTGAACTTCAAATGTCATCTCACTGCCAATTACATCCTAAATTGCAATTTACCTCAGTTAATTACCTTAATTAATATTCAATGGAACACCAAAAAGACTCCTACTTGATTTGTTCCACTTTTAATCTAACATATCACGGCTCATAATCGGGCCATATACGATATGCATCTCCTTCGGTCGGCTTGTCCACTTGAGCCACCTTCAGATTCACGTTGACAGATTCTGAGGGGGGATAAGACTCCAGAGAAATAAGAGAGCAAACTTTAGTTGGTGTTGAGTCGGTTTCCAGAATCACGACAGGATGAGTAACAAAAGAATGCTATGTTGATAAAATGTCGGGTGGTAATAATGCCAGATCCCCTCCCTGAAGGTTGGGGGAGTGCCATCTAATTGAGAGCCTGGCTTCTGCTGCAAGGACAAGGCCTCCTGGGCCTCTGGTGTAACGATGCTTTTCTACTTCTCACGATTGAAACAACTGGCATATCTCTTTTAATATTGCTAACACACCCAAATGTCATCCAGACAACAGTGTTTATTCAAATTTCCCCAAAAACCTACATTTTCTTTATCTTGATGTGTCCATTGAACACTGAAACTTTTTTTCGATGGCAGACAGAGGTACTGCAGTTTGGATTAATCTAATCTCAATTCAGATGTGCTCGTCCAAGTAGGCCGTGTCCCTCCCTTTGCAAGATATTATTTTGCAACATAAATTGTATTTCACTTCCATCTTTGATTTAAATGACATGACTCTACTCCAAATAGCATTACATTAAAGTTTAAATGTCACTTTACAGGTAAAACTCAGTAGGATATCGATAGGCTCAAATATGATTGATTATTGGGTTTGGAAAAACGTAGAATCATAACCTTAATATTGAATGTAGCTTCCTGTATCATGTTGCATCATGCTATAATGGGTTTACCATTCTGAACCTTTTTATACCATGATTTGTAAACGTTTGTCAGCAGATTTTGACACAAATTCTTAAAGAAAAGATTCATAAAAGACTCCAGAGGAAAACAAGAGCATACATAAAACATGCAGGGAGCACTATATTGCAGTGACGTGTGTGAAATAGGTGCTGACAGAGCAGTGGAGGTTTCAGTTCAGCCTTTCAGCTGTGATATCAGCCCACAGTTGAAAGCTCTGGCACTCTGAGAACATTTGTTCTCTCTGGAAATTAGTTGAAACGAGGAGCACTTCCATTTCCTGCTTCCCATTTGCCGCCTCTGTCAGCTCCCCAGACACCGGAGTATTTTCTCCATTCTCTGAGCTGACACTGCTGCAGGTCAAACGGCTGATCTTCAACACCACTTCTCTTTACCTGCTGAAAGACTTTTACGTCCTTTTTTCAATCTGTAACATTCCTGCAGTTATGGCAAGCTATTAAAACCCAGTGCAGTGAAGAGTACAACATCCATAATGTCAAACTGGAATATTAAAAACTAGAAATACAATAAGACTAACACCATATATGCCAAGAGGACGCATTGTAATGTTTTAAAGAACTGGCCCTACGACCACCAAGCACCTTTTGGGGCTTAAATGTCAAGTTGTGTCAAACATTACATGCAGCTTTACACAGACTTTCTCAGCATGACACTTAATGGAATAAATACAATAAATGCAAAGATATTAGAATATTTATATATTTAAATTAAATGTAGCCCATTGAAGCAATCTAAAAGTTAAGCTGGTTTGTTGATGGATGTTTCAAAATGTATTTTGAAATCTCAGATTGTCACACATTAAATGGATTCTTCAATGACAATACAACACATACATATTTAGAAACAGTCAGAATGAAACACTCAGTATAATAAGTTGTGCTCGTGTTTTGGGAAGCAATCATTCTGACAACAATGGAGCCATCAGCCATCCTGTGAATGTCATCTGTTTATGTGGCTGATGATGTCAAACTAGTTTCCTTCTATTATTTGTCACTTCTCTGAGCAGACTTTTTTATTTATGAAATGATTATTTCTGGAGTAAATATATTCAAAGCTCAGAGTTTGTGTCACATCTTTTCTGTTGACGTTTAATTAGCTGAACTGGATTCGAACTGAAATGAAAAATAGCCGAAAGAGAAAAGTTTTAGTTAATTAAATCTCACTGAATTTACTGACCTTCTAATGTAGCTTTTATTAGGGATGCAACAATACAGTCAGCCCATGGGTCAATACGTACCTGTTTGTTTGCCTGCTAACGTTATAGCCTGCTAACATTACGGCCTGATAACTTTACAGCCTGCTAATGCTTCAGCCTGCGAGCATTACAGCCTGCTGACAACATTACAGTCTGCTGTAGTCTGCTGTTTCCTTTTGTGTTAGCGGCATGTGTAAAACGATAGCACACAGTCATTCACACCACTAATTTGAAAGATGGCAGTGCTTCCTCATACTGCTGCCTCTCCTCAAAGCTCTCCAAGTGATGTTAGCTTCCCACAATTTTAGCCCATGTTGATTTGACATAAACTCAGGGGAAAGGATTTCCTAATCCCAGTACATGGTCTCACAGGCACACACAGACAGAGCCAATCCAGAGAGAAATACTTTGCATGGAAACTCATTGTAGGCAATTCACAAGCGCATATTGAACCGTGGATGAAGTATCCAATGGTTCATTAGCCTATTACATTGAGAATTGTTGCATACCTGTTAAACTGCTGTGTTTAATTCTGAGGCTGTTTAATTATGTCAGCCACAGAAAGCATCCACTCAACAGGCCAGCTAAAAGAGAGCAATTTCACATTCTTATAATTTTAACTTTCATTAGGTTACTCAGAGCTTCCAGCAGTTAACAACTACTACAAATGATTTACCACATATCGAGTCATGACTTAAAACAAATGAGTTTAGGGACCGGTTGTATTTTGAAAACTGCTCCAGTTGAACTGCAGACAGACATTTTTAGAGTGAGGATTAAACAGAACTGGAGGGTATGATCATTGCACGTCCTGAATTTCTACAGTAAGCTTAATAAGTCCAGGTTCAGCGACTTCAGGTGGGTTTAACTTTCTATTCCTCTCTTTAAAGTCTCTCTGACTGTCCCTATCTGCTGTTTCCACTTCAGTAACTTCCTGCCACAGAAGGACAATCAGTGATGGAGGATTTTTGAGCTGAAAGTGAAACTGTACAGCCTTTATCCTGCAGCTTTCTGACAGAACTGACCCAAGACGGTCGACTGAGGAAGAGTAGCTGCACTTATCTGCAGCATATCTGAGCTTGTTTTCAGCAAAATAAAATGAGCCTGACACTTAAAATAACACATGAATGTATAAGGAAAAGTGGCTTGTTTTCCTTGCAGTTAACGAGCACTTATCACATCAGGGGAAGTCCTCCTCTGCTTCTCTTTGTTCACTTCTCGTCTATTAAATTGGAAACAGGGGAATTTGTTGTGTTGCCCTCTTCCTCTGCCTTCATAAAATCAAGGTCAGAGATTCATTCTAGCTTTCATTTAATGTCACTCATGCATTGCTTGTTGCTGTTTTGTTGTGAGGGTGTAAGACCTCTGTACCTCCCCGCAGTTCTTTCAACAGCAAAGACAACTGAGGTCACACTGTGAAGTTTAGCACAATAAGGTTCAGATTGACCTCAGACACATGAGGAGGAACGGTGCAGGTATGATGAGGTGACAGGATGTGAGCTGCAACCTGCCGGTCTCATTGACAACAGTGTTATATTCATTTCAGCACCATGGACAGCTCCCTGGGCTTTCTGTTGCGACACTGTAGAGCTGAGATGAACTCATATCAGATTTTTACTTGTTCTCAAAGCACAGTAGTTGTATGTGTGTTTTTTTTTTTTTTAAATAAACGCAGGAGATATACAGTGAATACAGTGAAGCACTTTGATTATAAAAAAAGTGTTGTAAAAATGACTTTCTGCTCTGTGACCTTGGATATTTTGACCTATGTTGTGATGTTTTATGTGACTGTCTGTACATTTTTCAAAGGAAATTCTTAATCTCAATGAGGTTTAAGTCAAACCTTAAATCAATAAAATTAAAATAAATTATTATCTTAGAGGAGCATTTTATTCCCTCGCTTTAAGTAAATGTTATCTGACCTTGAACTTAATTTGTTGGCCCTCGACGTGCCGCTCAAATGTTCTCATCTCTCTGTGGATGTAATCAGGCACAGTTAATGGATAGCATCTTATAGGAGCAGCGTGGTCTGACAGTATATTGATTTAACATAAGAGTTAAAAATACATGATGGCTGTGTCAGGTTAAACTGGCATATCGACGGGAGTAATGCGTTTACAATATGCGTTTACACAGGACGTTAACCTGCAGAGAGAACCAAAGCTAATGTTAGCCACATTTAGCAATTCTAATGACAATGTTAACCCTCAGACATTTTAAAATAAACTGTGTTTAACTCTGACTGTTTTCAGGTTATTTCTTAACCTTTGCACTACAGAGTAAGTCTCAGTTTAAATTACTGTTTTACTGACTAGGGAATGAGTCTCTCAGGAGCCTACACTTATCTTTAATTTATTTTTGATTAAAGGTGAGCTTATAAACGGGTCAATCTACCCTGTGGATCATCATGATAGGTGAACTGTTGACCTGAGCTGCCTGGATAATATCATAATATCAATATAATTTTAAAACTATTATTGTATTTACTCAACAGTACCTGTTACTTGAGTCATTTAAGATAATATGTTCCCTATAATCAGTGTAAACGTTGCACGATCACAGTAAAATAGACCTGACATCATCTTTATTACACATACCACAGTAAGACCTGACTTTAATTTAACATGTCTGCCAACATAATTATCGTTATCTCTCCATCTTGACCTCTTATATAAAACTGAATAAACAGAGCAGTCCTTCAGTCAAGGTCTCATCTGGAGACAGAGAGTAGAAATCCTCCTGTTGACTGAGTCTGTTCACCACAGGCTCCAACACTGTGGCCTCAAGATAAAATAGGGTTTCAATATCCTCTTATACTTTAATTTCATCATTGCACAATAATATCTCTCAACATGCTGTGTGAGAAATCAATAAGTCTGAGGTGGACTCATATAAGACTCTGATTCGTTTCTAGTAAATTCTGTACAGCCATCGTCGTCGCCCATGTTTTCGGACTTTGGCTCAAATGCCAAGCTGCAAAATAGAATCAGCATTCAGTACTTGAAGTGTCAATTTGTTCTCTATTCTTTCTTATTTTTGTTTGTTTTTAACTACATGGATGAACATATATCTAAACACACATCAGCACTTCTGTTCCCAAGCTCTCTACAGAACTCCCTGTTATATACTTTCTGTATTTAAACCATGAATCTGACCTCCTCTGGTTGCTAAGCCAGTTGTATCCATGTGTTTTTTGGAACACCTTCACATGTTATGAACCTCCAAACCCAATGTGAAGTTCATCTCCTGCCCTGGGCACAAGCTGGTACCTTTGTGGGGATGCTTAGACAGTCATGCTTCCATCATAAAGACAATGACTGGTGTCAGGTTTGTTGATTTAACCCTGTCACCATGCCCGGTATGTGATCGGGCCAGCAGAGCGCTGTGTTAGGAAATGTGACTGTGGCATCCTTTGGCTCTGGTAAGAGGTGGAGATGACAGACGAGAGGACATGTTCGGGCAGGTCGGAGGAAATTGAATCCCGTTTCACTGGATGCCTCTGAAATGAGGCGTCTCTTGAACTTCCTTGTGGACCTATTTATTCTCCCGTCCTTTCTGCCTTTCATTCGTTACATAGTGGATGTACATTTCCGGTTGTCATGCAGACTACCTCCTGGTAGGGGAGTAGCTGATCATTTGGAAAATAATTTTGAGAAATCTAAGCAGGCCATCTTTTGGGGGATAAAAACATCACCTTGAGCAATACTGCATAACCCTTCTTCTATACAACATCTTTCTCCTTCAAACACTCCTCAAGGAAAGTCCTTGACTTCTACTTAGCACATACAGCAAACAAACAAGAACTGGTGTTTTCTTCAAGCAAACACAAATATGCATGAATATTATCTTGATCAATGGTCAAACCACACAAAATGAACCAGACACAATTTGGTTTTCTGGAAGCTGTCTCAGGATCCAGAAATGCGATTGGTTCATGGGTGTGAAAGATAAAAAGGCAATTGGCTACAGCACAAATCTGGGGTGAATATGGCTGAATAATGTGTCCAGACTCTGGGTGTATTCGGAATTGCATTTAGAAAGTGACAAGTCACAATAATTTAGAATGGAGCAAAATTTTAGCTGCACTGGTCTCTGTGGGAGCAAAGGTGCCACTCTGTAATGACTTTACCTCTTTTAACTTTACCACATCACAACAGATTGTGCTGAAAGTGTTAACTAATTTTTAGGCTGGTCGCGTCAGTCTTGAAGTGAAAAAGCCATGAGCTGCTTGTATGGAATATTACGATACCTTGGAATACAATTTAAAAAATGTGGACAATTCAAATTGATCAGACAAAGACATATAGTGATACTCTTTTGATCTGCTCTTGGCTTGTCTTGTTTATCAACTGTAGCTGAAGTGGAAACCAGCCTTTGACTAAACGACTGAAAGAGACACAGAGATTAAAGCGTACAGTGCAGGTGCTTTAAGGATTTGGACTGATGTTGTTACCCAGCTTTTCAAAATCTAAATGCAAACTTAAAGTAAGAGACACAAAGTTAAGGATTTTTCAGTTTCTTTTAATAGTTCTTTTTCAGTGCCAGAAACATGAGCTGCACCTGCTTATTATGAAGTGATTCAAACTGCATTGTTTCTTTTAGTACCTAAACATTGAATTATAATAAAATAAACAACATTCATTTATTAAATCACTTGGATTTAATAACAATGAGAAAATCATGATACAATCTTATCGTGATCCCTGTTGGTGATACAAATAGTTTTCTGACTTAAGTGTATCATACAGTTCTTGTTTGACTATTTGAGCTTGATTTGATGACATCAAAATTAATATTTGTTTGCCTGAGTAATGTAACAACCATCACATCTGTTATAGGGTTAGGCTGTCGCTCAGTTGGTAGAGTCATCGCCTCTCAACCGGAGGGGTGGGGGTTCGATGCCCTGCTCCTGCAGCAGCATGTCCGATGTGTCCTTGGGCAAGACACTAAACCGAGAATCGCTTGCCCTGCTTCCTCAGCGGCGCATGAATGTGTATAAATGCGAATTAATAACTTCTGATGGACTCTTTAGAAAGCAACCTCTACCATCAGTGTGTGAATGTGTAGGTGTGACCTGTGGTGTGAAAGTGCTTTGAGTAGTCAGAAGACTAGAAAACAGCTATTCAAGCTCAAGTCCACTTTGCAAAGTATTTATAATTAGTTTCATTAGATTTCAGTTCTTAGCAGAGCTCTCTAAGCCGTACAGTTTGTACTATACTGTATAAAAAGATGTTGATCAAAATGTCACCATTGTTGTGTCGTATGATACTTTCTGTGTATTCTTCCAAACAGAATGACTCTGTCACTTGGCGTCTGAATATTTAGGTTATAGCAGAATTATATATATGACCTAATAAAAAGAGCTTCTTTCACGTTTGATCAGTCTCTGGTTTCACTCTCCTTCACTTCTGATATATGAAGATGGCTCTGTATTTGGATGGATGTTACCTGGACCCACATTTCATGAAAACCTTATCATCCCAACGCAGCTGTCAGCCGTCTTCCAAATAACCCGCCGTCTCCTGAAAAACAAACAATGTAAATGTGACGTTTTAACTGACACAATCCTCATTGAAAAGACTTCGGCTCCGACTCGTGTGACTAAAGTATTATCGCCACGCGGCGGGGACACTGATCTGTTCCAGCCACAGACATGATTGAGGAATCATTGTCCACCTGAGTATTCGGGCTCTGACTCGATGCCGTCACTCACCGCCTGTCGCTGTCGATTACACACGGGTGAGGAGAAGTGTGAAAATCCAGATGTCCCATGTGGCGCGGGGTTTGATTCTGAGCGTCCTTGAGCAAAGTCAATTGAGTTTCTGTCCTCTCTGATGAGACGGACAATATCTCCACTCTCATGTATCTTAAAGAATATGGACTTCATGCTCTGGACACTCGCTAAACAGATTTTTAATAAAGCCATAGGGGCCCGACAAGTGAGTTTGAGTGATTTCATGAACTGCACAATGACATTTCACACATCTAATGTTCAGTCATTTGTCTTAGTTATACCTGCTGTTTCCCCGCAGGTACTGAAGCAGAGAACAAATATCTCATCTTGACACTATTTAAATGATGCTTCCAAACAAATGCTATGTATATTTTTCAGGGAATTAGTTTTTTCATAATGCTTTTGGATTAAGAGGGATTTCACTGTCTATTCTTCTCTGCAGATTCAATGAATCCCCCCGCTGCTGCTCCTCTGAGATATTGTGTCGGAGCTCAGAGAAAAGCAGGCACACCCACAGGGCCCACATTCCTATTAAAGCCGGCGTGAGAAAGAGGGACTGTTTTCATGTTTGTTTCTCTCAGGGAGAACAGCATCTTCCCGCAGAACTACACAGGTCAGCGGGGGCTAAAGCCAGCTTTGCATCGAGAGAAGAGCCTGAGGGGAGATGGGAAGCAGGAATTTGTTGACACACGATTCAGCCCCACAAAAACAACTATTCCATGTGGTGAATACAGAAATGCCGACACAGCACACAACGGCGGCTGCTCCTCTTCTGCCATTCATGCACATATTGCACGTTGTAGTACACAACGACAGATGAGGAGTGAGGCATCCTGATAGGTGTTTGAGTAGGAAGCCTGTCGAGACACTTATTTAATTGATTTACAAGCTGGAGCAGTGGAAGGAGAATGCGAATCAGACTGAATATTTCACAACACAGTGACTGATCGCGGCAGGGAAATGGCTCACTCGATTTTTTGGAGAGTCTCGAGTGTTGAACAAATGAGGGCAATTAGCGAAAGAGCTTTAATACACAGATGTTTCCCTTAAGCAAGGTTGTATCCCTGCGGTTGTTACATCGAACAGAACAAAGAAACAGCATTGTATTCAGCGGTTCAAATGAAAACTAACGTGATCTCATTCAGCTGAACTGAAGCTTGCCCAGACTTACCTTACCATCGTACATTTTTATGCTTTTGGTTAATCTTAGGGGGAAATGTATATCTGATATCAGCATTTCCAGGCCATAGACTGTTAATATTAATGGACGAAGCCTAATTGACGTCATCCATCTGTTACTGCAGGAGGCTTTGGAGTCCCATCGATTGCAGTCTCCATGCTGGAAGTCCTGTTTCATCCTAACGACAGGCGGAGAGCTGGAGCCGCTTGACAAACTGTTAGGTTGCACCCACTCATTATTCAGGTCACCTACTGGCCTTATTGTGAATAACGCGTATCCTTCATAAAATCAACCCCCTACAGTGTGTGCAGATTGAGCCACGAGCTAATCGGACCTATGTTGGCTTAATTTTTAAACGCCGTAGGTTGCTGCTCATTAAACTTTAAAACAACATCATTGATGGTAACAAAGTGTGATGCAGCACAGAGACGGTGAGAGCTTCACACACACATACGACCTGCATGAGCAGCAGAGCAGAGGGATTACTGACAGAAGTGATGATGTGATGTTACATTCTGATCATCAAGCCTGATGTTCCTCCACAGTGCTGTGATTTAGCAGAGAAGTGAAGAAACTATGTGTTCTCACTCGGCTTTTATAACAACTTACTCTGATGAACCACCCTGAGTCACAGCTGAACCTGTTTGTGTCATTAAAGCATGTGGAGACGCAGAGCACGCAATCATAAGAAAGACAATGGGGAGGTCTGTTGGGGTAAATCTCCATACTTTCCACATCTTTATGGACGTACCGGAAAGACTTTCTGCAGCATTTACATTTTTTATGTATAGTAAAGTGACTACATAATGCAGTCCTGTCAGATTGGACCAATAACTCGATTTTGTTTTCATTATTTGTAGCTAGGCTCACTAGATGTAGATACTATCATCGGCGGTTCATTATCTCTTATTGTGCAGCCTTTCTTTACTTCCTTACCTCCAAATAGAAATTGGTGAGATCTTCTTTTTCATGATCTGTGGGTTGAAATTAGACAAGTCTTGCAGAATCTTGTTATTCCAGCTTGAAAGTCAAAAGCAAAGGCAAACAGCCTCCTTGGATGTGATCATCCATTCAGGAAGTATAGAAGGATGAAAATTGATACCTCA
Source organism: Labrus bergylta (assembly GCF_963930695.1). Classification (NCBI taxonomy): domain Eukaryota; kingdom Metazoa; phylum Chordata; class Actinopteri; order Labriformes; family Labridae; genus Labrus; species Labrus bergylta. The sequence continues at coordinate 25,344,157 of NC_089205.1, forward strand.
GTTGAGGAGAAATAGATTTTTAAGACCCTGCCACACCACAGTCTAAAAAAAAGGAAAAAGGTGGAAGCCAGGCTACATTTCATCACCAGTAATCATAAACAATGAGTGTGATGCTGTAAAACATTTGTTTGCACCATGCATTAAAGCTCTGAGCACATTTTCACAGCCTAACAGTGAGGACTGTAAACCAGAGCGGCTTGAAACGAGGTGTGCATGGTCATCGATTAGCTGTAGGATATCTTCCTGTGGAGGGAGGACTGACAGTATTGTCACTCTGTAGATCACAGTCTTGGAGGACTATCAGGGTTCTGCAGACCGGCCCTGATAACATCTGTTGTTGGTTCTCTGGCCTACCACAGATCCTGACCTTCTATCAGATCCTCGGTCTAATCATGCAGTCCTCCTGCCTGCAGCCCTCCAGCTCTGGGTCCCGCGAGGCCCCCTCCTCCTCCACCACGCTGAAGTGATAACAGTTGAAAGCGCTATCCATTTGCTCCTCTACAGGGAGCATGGTGATTTGTCCCGGCAGAGTTCCTCTCAGTGGGATGGTCAATAATATCAGCAGTGTGTGCTGCAGACAGTCTCTCTTTGTAATCGTCAAAATAATCATAAAATCTACAGAACTATCCCTCAGATGATGCTTCCTTTTTATCCACACTCCCTATATCACAAAAGCAAAAAGCAGAGTGATTCATGAGACTGTGTTGATCACATCATTCTCACACTGAGACAGAGTCCACAGTGAGTCCACAGTGTGAGAAATGCCTGCAGCTCTGAGTGGGATGTGTCCCCACGGCTCCACTCTCACACACTCTGTTGATTTATTCGTCTCGTATTGTTCCATATTAAGTAAACTGCCACTTTTTTTTTCTTCTAAACTATAGTCTTGTATTTATCCATAAAGGAAAGGTCTTTGACTTATTACCGTTACTATAGCAGCAGAGCCTGACAGTCTGCAGCTCCTCTCTTCATCTGTCCCCTCAGTCACACCATCAGTGGCAGCAGTTCTGACATATGCTTTATATATGTTATCCATACTGCTCTCTTTCTTTCTTGTCTTACGCTGAGTCGGATCCATCGCAGCTAATTAGTGCGACCAGCCTGGTTGACTTTAAACAGATATCTACCTGAAAAACATTCATACATCCAAATCTTTATAATTAGTGACTCTATTTTCTGCTGCCTTAGCATACAAATAATTATTGATATTGAAAAAATTACTTGAGGTCTATTAACCGGCTTGTTTCCAACACTAACCACATTTCCTGACATTCCTCCTTTTCACACATGCACCATCCTGGATTTTTCACCCTAAGTTTTCACTTTAGCTGGCTAGGCTCTGACCCGATTTACTTCTTAAAGTGTGAGCTCTCAGGATCGCGCCCGACGATAAGGTCATACAGAGCATATTGTGAGCTTTGGTCGTGCGTTGTCAATGATCCAGTTGTACAGTTCGAGTTGACATTTTGCCAATACAAAAGGGCTTTAATTAATCCTTTCAAACAGACATCTGCATTCAAATGCGGTAAGAAATCACCACTTAGAGGATATCTATTAACTCCCACTTCATCATCACTTCTCAAGGTAAAGGAAGTCATGGCCTGAAGTCATTTGTAAGCCATTGGCTACAAAGGAAGACCTGGAACGTTTTGTTGATGTCAAAGAGGCTGTAACATCCTCAGAGGATAGCTGAGGGGTTCCTGGACTGAAATTTCACCAATATATTTAGCTATTACCTAACTAACTATGACCAGACAAAAAGCCCAACAGGAGATAACAGACAAAAGCAATCTAAACTTCAACTCTAATTTAAATCACAGGTGCTGTGAGACGTAATTCAAACAGCGACTCTGAAAGTGAACTGAGTCAGAGCACTTGTGCCTCACTTAAAGAGGAAGGAGAGGCAGGACGAGAGCAGATGTCTCACTAAATGAACAATGTTTCAGCTCCTCTCCGTGCACTCTGATGAGGTATGAGAGCGTCGTCACTAAAGCAGCTCCCGCGTTACCTTCCTGTTGCAGCATCCAGCTGTTTGTTCAGCAAACACACGCGTGCATCGTTGATGACCACCAATGATGCCATGACTGCTAATCATTAAACTGTCCAATCCCGTCGTGTCACCCATAAATTACAGAGGTGAGTCAGCCTTAGAGTGCAGAATAAAAAACAACATCTTTGATTTTGCCGTCTGAGCCAGATGTTATGGCAGCCAGATGCTGACTGTAAGAAAACTGAGTTGACATCAAATGAAAAAAAATCCTCTTCTCCTGAAACGTCAACATTTTCCAAAAAGTTTGAGTTCTAATAGCTACTCCCTCTGATGCAATTCTTCGAGGCAATTTTGGGGATAATTTTTCCATCAGGGAGATACTGAGGCTTAAGAAGAAGTATGGTTTGGGATGACTTTACTGACAGGTGTCTTAGCCTATCACAGTTGACTCAAACCACACTGCTCTTATGTCACAATGTGAGAGAGGATCGAAGATGACCAGAGCTGTGGAAAGTGTATGCTAGCTTTATGTCAAGTTCTTTTGCAACATTGGCATCCTAGTCTGGCCTCTTTTCCCTATTCATGACCGTGTCCTCATTTTTCTGTTCCTGCTCTTTTTTTTTCTAGCACCTGAACACCACAATATGGCAAGAGCTGGCTTTCTGCCGACCGGCATGGCAACCTCAGCCACACACAGATGACACTAATGACATTGCGTGTTGACTTGAAGACAACAATTCACAGGTAACTCATCGCACAGTGTGCAAGCATGTCGTACCCGACACATTATGAGATCCATGTCGCACAGTGTGATGCAATAAACTTATAAGATTGCAAAAATCGCAAAGAATGTAGCAGGCTTTACACAATCAACAAAGATCAGTGATCAGCAGACATGTTCCAGTGACATTTCAGGAGGAGGGACAACTCGCAACGATTTAAATACATACAATCACATACGTAGCTCATTTGAAAAACAGACACAAAGAAGTGATTGTAAAAACATGAAATTTGTAATCGGCTGTTTTTTTTTCTAAACAACTGAATTGGCTTGATTTTTAGAATCAGTGCATCGCTAATCCCCGTATTTGACTGGCAAACACCAGACATTTCTTCTTGGAAATGTTGGCCAAAGTTTGAACCAACTAATGGCTGAATTAACAAACTGTTTCAGTCCAGCTTGGTTTTCAAACTCAAGAATTATTATTTTTTTCTAACTCCAAGAAATGTTAACACGGCAGCCAGCACTAAAGTTACATCCAGAAATGAAAATCCCTTTAATCATTCGGATTTAATGTCCAAGATGCTGTGTTGTAGTCTTAATCTACATAGTTATGAATGCAAAATGTGATAACTCAGCTGCCAGACATGGAGACCAGTTAGCCAGACAGCTGGACAACACAAATGGTGAATGATCATGTTGGCTGACTGCTCATTTCAACACTTCATGATTTGCATTCTTGCTCAGTCATCTCTTGGATACAGATTGTGCTGCTGGCCTCCGTTTAGTTTCTCTTAGACTTGAGAGGAGACAAGGAACAGAAGCAGCGTTTGAACAAAGTGCAACAGACACATTCATTACGACAACAATCAAACACGTGCAGAGGATCACACACCAACAAAGGGCTTTTACTCGACTGTAGAATTAAATTTTCACACAAAAGCGCTGCCTGCGTGATGTGCAGCGAGGAAAAAGAAAAAAAACAGCATTCAAGTTCAAAGGCAGTATTTCAATGAGCTTGGACAGCACCTGTACAAAAGACTGCTCAGCTTTCTGCTCAATCTCTACAGCAGGAACTGAAACGGTTGTCAAAACAAAGTTTACCTGAAGCTGCTGGCTTTTGTAGGGAGGGGAGACAGACAAGGAGACTCACAGGGAGAGACAAACACACACACACACATACAACCAGAGAGACAACTGTACAATTACACAGCTGATTAAATGCACTGATGTTGCTCCACAAATTGCCTTTTCCTCTCAAAACCTCGGGTTAGCTCTGACCTGCACTGTCCTGAGCAAACTATTATAAACACTGTGCAGTGACACAGACTTTATTTAATTCACCTTCCCGCTTTGTCTCAAAGGTCCAATCGTGTCCTTGGAGGATAAAAGAAAAAAGAGCTTGAAAATGCATCATACTCGAGCATCCTCTTAGAAAGCAATTTCCTGTGGTTCAGAGTGTGGATGTGTCCCAAACAAGCAGTGCTCACAGGCGCTGCTGAGATGTATATCCACTATACAGACTCCAGGCTTTCCTTTTAAATCCCCACACTCCAAAAAAATCACATATTCAATCACCCTGGGAGGCTTCTGTGTGTTTCTTTGTGGCACACAGCCGTTCACACACAGGCAGTGTGAACCAGCTGGGAGGAGACTGAAGAAAATGATGAAGAAATACTGAAAAGCTTCTTGATCGTGTCAGTATTGAATGTGTGTCAGGTGAGCTTTTCAGAGTTTTCACATTTGTGATTTAGCATGCGTAAGTGTTGAAACTGTTAGCTCTGCAGGGTGGGAGCACTGGGTACACAATGAGCCGTAGCTTTCTACAGATTTTTATTGTAGAAATGATAACAACAAACGCATCATATCAACACCAAGAGGGCAGCACAGCTTCTTAAATGATCAGCAACTAATAAAAGAATGACTCGTGACAATTTGAAGGGACAACGGCTCGTATTTGACTCTAGAACAAAATAGAGCTGCACCATATGAGAAACATAAAAACATTGTTCATCTCCTTTTCTTCATGTATTGTATCTGTTTGAAACATCTTGTTTGTGAGACCAAAATAAAATCCAATAAACTGTAAGAGTAGCTGAAAGTTGAGCTTCATCAGATTGTGTCGAAAAGCAGCCGTTATACCCAGGCCTCCATCCAATAGGTGAAAGGTCCACATGCTGAGTGAGAAATCATTTCTTCACTACCTTAAAAGTGTTTTACCATCAGTTCAGAAGTTTGTGATGGCTTCAATGCGATATTGATTAAATAGTGATTAACTGCACAGCCCTTATAACAACATTTTGGATTGCCGTCACATAATTTTGAAAAAAGCTTTCATTTGCATTCAGCTCCTTCCTTGAGAACATAATTGATCTTTTCAAAGATTGTAAAAAAATCTTGGCAAATAGGTCGTCAAATATTTCTTTCTATTTTTTCAACCATCCTTCATTTAACCAGAAGAACCTCATTAAGATTAAGTATCTCTTTTTCAAGAGTGATCTGGACAAGACATGTAGCAGCAGCGTAAACAAAGAAACAATGAGCAGCCCCACATACAAACATCATACACCCTCACCTGTTCACACATTATCTTAATACTTTTGCATATCTGTATTCATATTTTTATTTGTCATTTTTTAAATATATTTTTATATACTATTGCAGTTTGAACCACGGTTCACAGAGAACATTTTCTATATGTCAGTATGAGTGACAAAATGATAGCCGATTGGTAACTGGGCCTCCAGCTCATGCTACATAAACAGCCCATCTTCACGCCATCTCAAGTCTTTATTCATAGTGTTGCCTTTTTCTTTGTTGTTTTTTCAGTTAAAAGTAGTCCACAAAAATATCAAAAATTCATTTGACTGAGAGAGATTTTTGTAAGATTTTCATTTTTTAGACAGTTTTTTTCGGGGCTGTAGTTCATTTTGAATTAAATCTGTTATGTATTGTGATGTCTTGGTCACATTGCTAATGCTTTACTTGTGTTGCATTTTCAGTGTAATGTTTGTAAAGACTTTCCCCTTGGGACCAGCAGCAGTAAAGTAATCCTGCCAAGTGAAATGAATGCAAACATATAATTTATGATGTGAAGTGACGCAGAAATGTGCCATTGTTAACCAGAGCAGCTGCATCCCAGCGCTCTCCACCACACTGACTTTCTCCATCAGAGGGAAACATGGTGTCAGACTTGAAGGTGCTGATTTTCATCTCAGCCGGGTCACACTGACGCTTCAAACCACTCGAGTGCACATCAAGCTCACGGTCCAATGAAACCAAATGGACGACATCATCCGCAAGTGGTGAGGAGGGGGAAGCAGCTGCCTCGAGTGAAGGACTTCAAAATATCTGTGGGGACTTATTCATGAGTGATGATAGAAAGACGCATGAGATTGAGCTGCCGTTTGAGGCGTCTGCTGCAGGCGTTACATCAGCTCGTGAAGGCAGAGCTGAGCTCCGAGCAAAACTCTCAATTTTACCGGTCAATCGGAACTCCAACCGTCATGACAAGCTCCACACAACATTCATTCAGTCAGAATAAACCAACTGTGGGGGCCTGAATACTCCAGGAAGGCGTAGAATCCGCATTTAATCGTGGAGTGTGATCCTGCCTATACATGAACCTGTAATCTCTGGGTTGTCAGAGAGTGTCATTCAAACAGCATGAAGGCATGATCAATGGATTTTTTTCCAGGTAATAGACTGCAGCGAGCAGCACACAGAAGAGACAGGTAGAGCAGCAGAGCTTCAGGCTGCACATCGCACACAAAGACAAGATGATGTATGTTGTGTTTTAAGGATTTTGCTGCTTGGAATACAAAGCACATACCTGAGCCACGTGGGAGCACTGCACCATGTAGCTCATCACTGTATCACTGAGTGTGTGTGTGTGTTGTCTTTTAAGGTAAAGATAAAAAAGGAAAAGAAGAGGATGTTCTCTGGACGTTGCTCAATAAGTAGAATTTTTTATTAGCTGATCAACACAAAATGAATCTGCTGCTCTTTCAATAACTGATTAAACTTTTAGCAAGCTGAAATGTCAAAGTTTGTCTTGTTCATGAGCTTACAGATATTCTGTTTTCTTGGTTTGTTACAGGTGTAAATGTAACATCCTTAAGCTTAGCAGAGTGGATCTGACAAAGAGACTTTTAAAGATGAGCAAGGTGCTGTTCTTGTGCTCCTTTTTAGAATCAGACATCTCCAAATCAAAAAGTTATCACTTGATTAAATGGTAGTACAGATATGGTTTGATGCAGCCATTTATTCTTATTATTGCATCGACCGCCAATCTCAGTGACATCATGACAGGAAACAAATGTATATAAATATAAATAAATGAAAAATAGATCAAATTAACATTTAAAAAGGTCAATTATTCTGGATTTTACACGGTCACTTAAAGTTGACCTATTATACTGATCCCCATTTTAACACTCACCGATAGTGTGACAATGCTGGATGCTCATACTAAATGTTGGAAAAGTCTCGGCTCACTAAACTGCTTGTCCTGTTCCTCGATATGAAAAAAAAAACAATTTCTGAAGACGGCTTTAAGCCTCCAGGCCGTTGGAGCCGTTTTCATTGGCTCTTCTACCAGCACATCCTCCCTGGAAGCCCTGCAGCATTCTGCCATGGAGGGCCTCCAAAGAACTGACCAATCAGAAGACAGTGGGCACATGTAAATTAGGGTTTTAACAGATGCCAATACAAGATAAATAACAAGGTTTTTTTTTGCTTCAAAACATGTAAAGCTGCTCTATGGGTTTCACTGACTGACACCATGAAAAGTAAAATGAGAAGAATGTGGGATATCTAAAGATCCTGTGAGGAATTTCTGGTTTGTGTCAACTTTGGCGCCCCTTGTGGTCAAACCAGAACCACTTGTCTCTTTGCTGATCATGTCCTGTACATGGGTCAGTTTATTTTATATTTTATATTTTTTGGGGCTTGCTATGTCATTCTGTTGAAAGGACAATGGACAGAGTTAGAAACCATAGAGACTATTTAATCATTATGATCTATCAGTGTAATAAAGCCATACAACAATTAACAGTCGAGTTAAGCACAAGCATTAGGAGTTGAATCTCTTCCGTAACATGAAACCTTTCAGAAAATTCACCAATCACAACATATAGAGCCGCTATGTTCTTGATTACAGTTTTTTACTCCTTGATGAGTGGCTGTTAAAAAACACTGATTAGACCAACTTAGAGTAATTAAAGGAAACAGAACTCTGCAACAGCTTTTTGTAAAGGTCATCTCGGGCTCAGATGCCATTATCCTAAAGTAAAGATTCCCATAAGGCCTTTAAATGAACATAGAGGAGTGTGTTAAGTGAATGTGATGTCCAGGGAGCGATTCTCTGACGAGCTTTTAGTTCGGAACCCTCCAAACTCACACACTTGACTCTAAAGGAACTCATTTAGTGATTTTCTGTGAAGCTGAACAGATCCTTCCCCTTCTATTAGTCTATTGTGATTATTTTCTTCTGTCTTAATAAATAGACTCTTTGTTCCCACTCGCTCTCAGAAGAACACAGTATTAGATAAGCACTTGGCAATGAATCCTGATTGTTCACCTCTTTAATCCTTTGTACTCTGCAGCTCTTTTAAACCTCTTATCCTAAAGTTTGTCAAATAAGTTTGTCACATCATAAATAAACCTTTAAAGCTTTGCCAGCGGTACATTGTGCTGCCTCTCTGCAGGTTTAGACATGTGCAAAAACAAAACAACAGAAATGCTTCCATGTTTTTGCATCCTGGAGAACAAAAGTGTGAGTGCCAGAGTTGAAAATAACACGTTTGGCCCTCTGTGTTTCAGCTGTGATTCGTTGCACTTTGCTGCTTGGAGGTCAGGCTGTAACTCGGTCTGACCTGCAGTGCTGAGGGGTTCAGGTTTAGGATCAAACTATTTTGCACGGGTCCTGCTAGGGTCAGCTCAAAGAGAAGACACACAGACCTGTCTAATCCTGAGCCTCCAGCTGGTATCCAAGTCAACAATCACAACACTTGGGGGGGCTTATCTCTGCACGACTGGATGACAGAAACATGGATCTGCTTCGGCGACGGTTGTCTCTGAAAGCTCAACTTCTCCCCGGAGGAACTTAATACTCGTTCAGTGGGACAAATGTACAGAAAGGAAGTGTAACAGGATAAAAAAATGACACTGGGATATTTTCCTGCAATATAATCTGGATCTGAAACTACAGGGGGGGGCGGCGTGCTGAAGGGACAGCTTTGCTTTGATTTGAGAGTCTGGTGCTTAAGTGCGACATCTCATGTACATCTACTCTGATGTTCACATACAGTATAATAAGAGACTCATGACTCAGACTCTTAGTCTCTGCCTCCTCCTGCACGCAATCAACACCCCCCTCCCCCTGAGGTATTTTGAGTAGTATCGTATAAAAGGTAGATCCTGAAAATATCAGGGCCCAAATTTCTTCAAATGATTTAGAAAATGTATAAAAAAGTCAGGAGCTCAGGTGTGAAGGAGTTCTTTACAAGCAGTCGTGTCATGTGTGTGTTTACAGGCAGCTGACTTCTAGGGCTTTCACTCTTGCAGAAATCTCCTGAAAAGACTCAGGATATTTCCTGGAGGAGCTGTAAATGTGAACGCAAATAGCCACATTTTAGCAAGGACTTCACCTGGAGTTTCTCCTGCTGGACCCCTAGTATTTTTTACAGCAGGATATTCTCGGTAGAATTGACCTCGAGTCAATAGGAAGGGGAGTGGCGTTACTATACTGTGACTGCTGCACGGTGCATAGAGTGTCGTTTTCTGTCCGCCAATATGTTGTTCTCCGCTCTTTTGTTGATGTTGTCATTCCATTGGCCTACACAGCATTGATATAAAGGCAAATATTGTCATTATAGCGCCGTGTAGTGGACTCTGTTGCTTCGTCCGCTACTTCCTTGTTGTTTTTTATGTCAAAGCCAGCTCTGGAAAAGCAGTCCTCCCCAAATGATCTAGATATTTTCCCGAGTGCATATGTGAAAAAGGCTTTAGATTCTGCAGGCAGTGGTCAGTTCTCTTTGTGCTCTGAGAAGGAATGCACTTCTTATATGACAGACATGCTTTTTTGTGGGTTAATGTTGCAAGTTTTTCTTTAGCGTCTGTAGCAGCAGTAAAGAACAGTCGCAGCGTGATGTGTTTTAGTGAACTGGCTTTAAAAAGAACATCGTGGGATGATGCTTCTGCACATTTTCACACCATGATTGTTAAACTATACAACATGCAGCCTTGATTCACGTCATCTACCTGCTCTCCAACACGAGTTATGGATATTGTTTTCTGAAGACTCCTCATTTCTGTCAAGATTCTGCTCTTTGTGTTGAATCGGAGCTCGAGAACACAACCGTCTCTCAGCGATTTCTCATTTCCATCACATTTAACCACAATGGGGGTAATTTCTCCCGCCTGAAGAGCACCACAAAGGAGATGTGCTGCATACGATGAGGAGGCGCGATGACGTTTTGCTCTAGGTTAGAATTGCATGAGAGATTCAGCGAGTACATTCCTGATTTCCTGAGTACCAGCTGGGTCTGCAGACCTGTAACGTCTGCTGGAGATGTGATCTGAGGATCTCCCACATACAAAGCGAGAGCAGAATGAAAAAACGGGACACACTGATCAAAATCAATAAATAAGAGATGCACTCATTGATCCAGATAAATAAATTAAAGATGCGCTCATAAATACTTCATCAAATGTGAAATGATTCTCTTTTCTTGTCGGTGAGAGAGGGTAACACTGTAGCTTGCTGAGCTCAGTGAGGAGTTTGCGCTCACAGAACGAGGGCCCACACAAACATCCTCGCACAGATTATATTTACAATACACAGCGGATTGGCAACTGTCAACCTGCAGGTAATTACAGATGGAAATCAAATGCTTAACCCATCTGCTGTGTGGGGTTGTTCAGATTACTCACAGGTGGTGAATCTGATCCTGTGTCTCTTCGTCTCCGACTGCAGCTGAGCTTAACAAACTCCGCTACATCTGAAAATACAGATTATTGATTTGCAATGAAACAGCAGGATCCAATTTCATTTCAGATGTGGAACATTTGACCTCCTTTTTGGTGACCTCTCGACCTCTGACCACCATAGGATTGGAGAGCAAACAAAGCAATACATTTGAAGATGTTACTTTCAGCACAGAGAAAATAACATTTTTCATCATGTTCTGATGTTTTAGGGCCGATATACCCACATTACAAACGAAAATGTGAAAATATGGATAAGTGCGTTCTTATTGTCAACAAATCATGAGGGTAAAGAAAGAAGTAAATACAAGAAGAGATGCTTGATAAACAAAAAAGACTTTTGTATGTACCATAGACTGTAAATTAAGATGGACGGAACAACAGCCCCCCCTCCCACTGCTGACTGGCTGCAGTATAACTCCGCCTCCTCCATGTGAACAGATGGGCCCATGGGTGAACAAGAAATACAAGTCAAATACATTTTTGTGAAACCCTGATTGTGTGTTCACATGCAGTTATCCCCATGCTGATCTATGTCCAAGAGTTCATGTTTCTGAGTAGTTTTGTTTTAATTAGTGATTTGATTTGAAAAAAGAACAGATGGAACATTTTGATTGACAGCTCTGTAGGCAGCTCCTTGCAACATTCTTCACCGGATTAGCAGAGTAGCGGAGGAACAACAGAATCTGTTCTTCTGTTGACTGTAGCGACCAGAGGAGGGGACGTGACATCAATCCTGGGGTTCCACCTGCAAGCGCCCCTCTGAGCATATTGGTTCCAAATGAAGTCACCAGGACAATATGCCAGCGCCCGTCGCATGTGTTTTAGCTTCTGTAATTCATGTACAATAGAAGGAGACAGGATCTGTCCATTTTAATATACAGTCAAAGGTACATACATTACAGAGTCTATAAAAAGTCTGAGTAATTGTCACTGATTGGACCAGTGACCGCAGGTATGTGGAAGCTTTTCCATCTTACAGCAGTGTCGGTTTTGAGCGTAAAATCATAATCTATTATTAGTGCTTTAAAAGTTTTTATCTTTATCCAATAAGAATGATACTAACTAAACTGCTAACGATTCAAATGTAAGTCAAATGCCCACACGTCATTGCTCATTGTAACAAAATCAAATCAAAATGTGACATTGCCCTGTATTCTTTATCTCGTTGCATTTGTGTGCAGAGAAGAAGTCTTAAAAAGACTTTGGAAAATAAGTGTGTTCCGGTTTTATTTATCACACAGAGTTTTGGGAAGAAGTCAAACATGAAGTAGAAGTGAATTCCTCTCGGCAAGATTCACAAACTTTCACCTCACGTCTGACACATGAGCTCTAGCCAAAGCGGGCTGCAGGGATAAAACTTGCCAGCTGCTGTCAACAAGGTAAAAAAATATGAAATTGGCCTTGTCTTATCTCCCAGAAGCAGCGCGAACATGAGGCTACATCTCACCTAACTCACACATTCCTGTGATTGTTGCAATATCGGCGAGTGTCTGCCTCACCAATCCTGAGCGTCCTGCAGCGGCCTGATGTTCTGTGCTGACAGAGTCAACTTAAAACAAATGCAGAAATGCCTCGCCAGAACGGCGGGAGAGAACTGTTTATCCTGCAGGCATTCTTCCACTCAGATAACATGAGCTGAGTTTTGAGGACGCTGGAGTATTTTTCTGCAGGAATCCATTTAACGTGCAGACGTTTGTGGTGAAAGCTGTGCGTGCTGCACTGCTTAATCCTGGAAAGATAGCTTCATTAATTGTGTTCATCCCTCTCTGTGTCGCTGCCGCCGAATGCAGGAGCTCTAAATTACTAATGGAAGTTGAACTGCTGAGTGACAGGATTATAACCTCACCTGTCGACACGCTGGGTGTGCTGCGAGGCCTCTGAAAGTGTCCGACCGATCAATCAAAGCTGACAGCTTTCTGAGAGGCTGTAAATAGGAATGTGTCAAGAGGAGATTTGTAGGCCAAGTCTTTATTTGTTTGAAACAAGAGAAAATCTCATTAATGTGACGGTGGAAAAAAACGATCTAAAAGGCAGTGTTTGAACACAGGTCATAAATAAGAGTATGAATAATGTGATTTAGAACTAAGAGGGTTGAAGATTGCTCATTTGCGTGAACTGCCAGACATTAATTCATAGCATGCAAGCTGAGAAGATGTTGAGTAGGTGTTTGTAAGTAAGTGTTCAGCATTTTAAAAAGGGTGCAACAGTAAAATAATAGATCAGTTAACAGAATGTTTGATTTCAAATCAGATTTTCTGCCCCGACCTCAGAAATGCTTTGGACGATAATCTCGATTTGTCGGTGATAGAAATAGATTAAAGCCCGTGTGAGTAGCACACATTCTAAGAAAACGGTGATGAACCTTTATAGTTTCTGAAGCATTTTTCCAGGAGTTATTTCAAAGCCTACATTCCTCCTGAGTATTTGCCTCTCTTTGAGGTTTGTTGCCAGAGGCTGTGTGTCATGCCAAGAAGACGAATCCTGCCAGTTCAGAAATCCTAGAAATCTCAGGTTGAAAGGTTAAAAAATGTGCGCTTGTAACCAGAGGATCACAATTTCACTTTCCTGCAGGCTGGGAATGCAAAGCAGAGGAGTGAAATGCAAAGAATATTGAAACAGAATAAAAACAGAATAGCTTTTGTTTTATTCAAAGGGAGTCCAAATAGTTATGCTGTAATCAAAAGCTGTGTTGTTCACATTGATGTACTCATTGACTTTGTGGTCTACATCCTCCTCTGTATAAGTACAGAGTAAACTATTGAGTCAGCTGTCAGATGATGAACATCTTCCTCTACTAAGTATTAATAGTTTTGGACATCTTTGCAAAAAAAAAAAAAAATCAAAGGCTACAGAGATTCCTGCCTGGTGTTAAATATTGATCTGTCAATAACTAAAAAACAGAACACGATGGCAGGGTACGTTTCTTTTTTTATATAACACATTTCAGCAACGAGGCGATGCAAAGTGAAACATCAAATCAAGGAGCAGGGACAAAGGGAAACAGAAACATTCAAATAGACATTTTAAAAATCACTCAAACAAACTGTTAACAACCACTGACGAGATCAAATATGATGACAATAACACAGACCGTAGTGTAAAATTATTTATAGAGTGCTCTGCTCAGGACCATGGACAGAGCATCATGACCACCGGCTCGCCTTAGACCCAGACATACAATATAACACTCGTACTGTGTGTGTCCTCCCTAGGCATACTGAGTTTGGTTGTACAACCGCACAGGGTAACCCACAACCACACAGCATGTATTACTTTGAAATGACGTTACTTATTGTTTCATAATAATATTACCCTGGCTGGGTTTTTCCCAGAAAAAGGAACTAAATGATGAAATGTTAACTTTCCGTTTAGATTTTTTGGAACTTCGAACTGAACAGGTAAAACAGTCAACAAGATGTGGAACTTCCTTATATTATGACTCCTTTGGAACAGTCATTGTTATTGTTCCTTTCTTCCTTCAGTTGTAGTTCCAGTTGGCACGTAGAAACATCTGTTTGCAGCTTGCAGCTACAGAGAATTTAATATAGAACTGAAGACAGTTTAAATGAGGAGACCCTTAGATCTGATTTACATTAAACTGTATTTAATGTGTTGGAATTTAACGGTACCTTCTGATGTGATTGACTCTGAGTATAACTATGAAGAAACGTTCTTTGTGGGGGTCTTGAGGATCGATGTGAGGGACTCTTGTCCTGGTGTTAGCAGCAGCTCCTGATTTAGAAACTGTACCCTCAAAAAGACAAGTCACATTAGTTCATCCTCTGCTACTGATGATGTTGACGAAGCAGATATCAGGAGTCCCGCCTCTTCTTCGTTCTGATTGGTCGGTGGGGGGGAAGTGTTATTGACAACGCAGATATGTGAGTGCTGCAACAAAAAAACAGCTGATGCTGAGGAACTACATTATTTTTCGCTAGAAAATGGACGTTAAAGGACACAGATCCTCATCATTGTTCAGTTAACACATTATGGTCAAATTTCAGATAAAGCAGCTTTGAAATCTGTTGTGACAGTGAACAGAATAAAAAGTAAACAATCAACAAGGCCAGCCTGTCTTTGAAGACTGATTAGCTTATTAGTTATTGACGCATCTGTTCACTTTTAATCAAGCCATCGTTCGTGATCGATACTCTTATCTGCTGGATCCTAACGTGAGCCTTGAAAATGTTGAATAGAGAGCTGTGACTCACATTCACTCAAGCCATCTCGGGGTTATTGATATGAGCCTGAAGAGACCAAAAAATATGAGAGGAAATCTCCTGGAGTGATGGAACGATGGCGGTAAAGCCGTTGGAGGGGAGCAAGAAAATGAATAAGACAGAAACATAAAGACAAAGAGCCTCTCCGAGTCATCAATAACCCTGACGGACAGCACCGTCCGAACACTTCTACCCTCCTGAAATATTATCTGCACGCTGCAGCATCTACTTGAAGACATGCTTCCCCCTTCTCCCCTCCGCTCCTGCAAAGTCGATTAATATTGATTCTGCATTTGAGCAAGCATGTGCGTCTCCTCAGGTGGAACCAAATTACTTTGAAACACCCCAGGAGGCCTCTGCTTGTGGGAGAAAGCTGAAAACCATTAGCTGACTGGACATGGGGAAAATAAAACTAAATTAAGGCAAATAAAGAATAATAAAAAGGCTGCTGTTGCAAGCGGAGAAGAATCAGTCAAGAGTGGCCGAGAAAGCCTGCAGTAATGTAAAACACCAGATCAATGTTTGTTTTGGATTAGGTTCTGCTACTTTCACTTCACAAACAACGGGCATGACCTACAAAAGGGATACAAGAGTCTGCGGCTCACACACACTCAGGTTCATTCAGAACATGTCTGCTTTTAATCTGTTCATCTCACTGCTGCACCTTTTAAACTGAACCTGTCAAGTGACCTCATTAATTAGAGGTTTCCACTCTGAACTTGTGTCCTCCATGACGTCAGTGTTGTTGTTGACTGTTATCCAGTGTGCATCACTTGCGTCTCAATCCCTCAGTCATCTCTTATCATTTAAAGAAAATGTAGATTATATTAGTGACATTGGTACTTAAAATGAAACAGAAGGTTGCATAGCCATGATCAGTCGCCCATGTTGCAAACATCTGGCACATCAGTTTTAATTAAAGTAGGCGTATACACTGTGTGAGGGCGTTTCATTGGGCTTTTACAGCTTATGTTTAACTACAACCCAAATATTTCTCTAAGGCTTTTAGTCTTTGTTTTTCTGGCTCCCCTGGTTACATGTAGTCAGTATGCATAAAACAACATCAAATGGAAACAATCAGATCATTTTTTTAAATTGCTCATGCCTCAGCGGCTTGTCTTCTAATATGGTCAAACCACCACTGATTGTTACTGAATGTGTTTGGATCAGTACCGGCGAGCAGCTTGACAATTTTCAGAGCAGACTCTTCCATCAGCGCGTGAGTGTGTGAGTGACAGGGAGAATTCTGACATGTGGTGTGAAAGGGTTTGGAGTGGTTGAAAGGCAACAAGATTGCTGGGTAAGTCAAGTCCATTTACCTTCCATCGACCAAAGTCTTACTAAAAAGTGCTAGCTTCATTCTTTTACCCTTCAACTGGTTTGGTCTATGTTTACTTTTGGGTGCTGAACTTTGATTTCCACTCACCCTTTGGGTAATTTGGATTGGAATTGTGCACAATTTTCTGTATATTTTTCCTTGAAGACTCAGGATATGATGAATTAAGTAGTCTTCATAATGATCTGTGATATTGTTTCATTAGAGATATATTTGTTAAATACAGATTTATGGATGAAGGTCTGAAGCTGCTGCTGACATGTTGCATTTAGTAAAATGTCACAATTTCCTCCTTAATGGCTGCTTTGGTTAACTTGGTGCTTTTTTGCACAGCACAAATGACTGGCTCAAGGGGCTCCATTTTACTGCCAGCTGTGCATACAGTATGAGCCCTAAAAGTTGTGAATCCAAGTCGAGAGGTCTGCCTCAGCCTGATCAGACAGGGACTCAGTCTCGCCCTGTGAGAGTGCCGTGTTTCAAAGAGGATATTTTTTGTTTTCTATTTCTACACTGAATTGTAATAACTTTGATTTGCAGTGGGGAGAGAATGCAGGCGAACTAATCAAATTCTCTGCCCACAGTGTGTTTCAAAGTCTTTGTTATAGGAGTTGGAATTCTAGTTGCAGTCCACTTTGAACAAGAAATTCAATGGAAAATGACTCAGAAAAGACAAAACTAAAAAAGCTTTTTTGTCTGTTGCTTTCATGCCAGAAAGTGAAAAGTGAGTGTTTTTGTGTCATCATCAACAGATCTTCTGAACGTCCGAACAGTGCGGGGGTCAACTGACAAATCCCATCTTTGATTATTAAACTCTTTTTTGCACAGCTTATTATTTTATCTGTGCAAAAAAAAAAAATAGGATAATCCGGGTCAAAGCTCCCCCCTCACTTCTCCAAAATTGTCTGTCATCATGTATGCATTAATGCCGACCCACACATATCAAACGGGACATCTCGAGGCACGATTGGACCACTCGTTTTTCGAGACGCCCGATTATCAGACAGAAATCTTCATTGCTGCGGACTCAAACGCTACACTCGAGATAAATCAGACACACTCCCTCGTTTATTGTAAATGCAATCAAAGGGGCTCTCTCTGAACAGACTCTCGAACCAACATGTGGTGTAAGAGGAAGGGAATCGAATGTGCCGTGGTTAAAGAGAATGTGTGCTGAGACAGGCAGAAAGAGAAGCCCTGCTCTGAAAGCTTTCGACTGATTGGTTATTTCAGCAGAAGTCTGCAGCTCAACGGGAAGATAATGAGCCCTCTTTGATCAGAGGAGCATTGTTGTATATGATGATCATCTATGTGTGTGTGTGTGTGTGTGTGTGTGTGTGTGTGTGTGTGTGTGTGTACCAGCAACAGTGCCTGATGAATATTCAAAGAAGATTGTCTGCGGTAATATCCCCGAGGAGCAGCTGGCTTGTTGTTGCACACATGGGAGGCCTGCCACGCAACTTGTCACAATCCCCTGATTGTTTGAGTCGCAGCGCCACCGTGGATCGTGTAAAGGCCTCTTAAAGGTTACTCCAGGTCACACACAAACAACAAGTAAACACAAACGGGACGGGATGGAAGATGCACTGTCACAGCAGAGAATCTCATGGATATTACGAAGATAACAGTTCATCATCTGTTTGATTGCTCTGGATGGCTGAAACAGAAAATGATAATTGCACGCTAATTACTTTTTTTTAAGTGTATCAATTAATCATTTAAACATAAACAACAACAGCAAAAACATTCATCACTTTCCAGTTGAGAAATTTGCAGGAGTAATTGCTTCTGTTTGGTTTGGCTAATTAAAGAATAAAATATGAGTTAAATTGTTTTTATTTACTGCTTTACTAAACCATCCTACGCCCTCTTCTTTTTTTTTCACATACCAGACCCTCTGGGGGGCAACTGCTACAGTAGATTTATCTCCTGGATGCAGCTTCCTCCTCTTTTTTGGGGGGAAAAAAATAATTAATCCCTTTTTCTAAAAAAAAAAAAATGCTGCGTAGAGATAAGGGACTGTGGTCTGGGAATGATTTGGTATAACCTCTGCATCACACAGCCTAAAGCCTATTTGTTGTGTCACGAGCGCTTGTTCTCGTTCATGCTGGCAGGGAAACACAGGACACTCGCTGATCTGTTTTCACTATACCCAGTAAACCCTCCCAAAGTGTCTGCAAACAAGCTGGACCAGTTTTTATCTGTTAAATATATTCAAATCCAATCCCACAGTGGTAAATATTCCATATTTGCACAACTGGAATCATTATAGGATTTTATTTTTCTGTTTTTAAAATACTTTGAAGTCAACACATTAAAGAGTGTTGTGCTACTTCAGAGTCCTGTGCGTGTGTGTCCTACCAAAAGTCTTTTCCAGCAGCAGCAGCTCCACTCGACCAAGACCATCCATCTCCACTCATAATGTGCATTTAATAAGAATTAAATTGGCGGGAGGATAGATGTGGTTTGAGCCGTGTGATAATGACAGTTTGACTTTTCATGGCTTTGATATGTGGACGACAGGCGTCTGTAGGGCCTAATGGAGCCGTTCCACCAGCATCTGTTAAGAATGCTTCATTGAGTTTACAATTAGTGAAGGCCACGGTTCACTGCCGGGCTGTGTGACCACTCAGGGTGTGATCACGCTGATAAAGGCTCATGGCTTTGCCCGGAGACGGAGGAAGAGTTGGAATTTGATTCTGTTAGCAGACGATTAATGTGTAAAAAATAAAACATATAGACCTGAACCATCTGGTCTCATGACAGAAATACAAATATTTGAGGGTATATAAATATATCTCAGGGTCGCATAGTTCGGATCAGAACCAAGATTTTTGTCACAGATTGGATAGTTTTTTGATGAGCCCACCCCTAAAAGAAAATTCATAAAACATTATAAAAAAATCTGAGTACTTATATAAAAGTTGCATCATTTCATTTACAGTATTTCTAACCCACTGACCAAGTCTATCAACAATAACAACACAAAACATGTTCATTTTTACGACATATCTGTTGTTATTTAAAGTAACATTAATTTTTTTGTATAAGCTTTAAAAAATGCTTTGATTTCGCAGATGTTTGTGGGTGCCTCCCCTGCATTTCTCATCGTGTGAGCCAGACAAAATGAACAAGGAACGTACATGCATTGCACGTTTCAAGATTATTTCTTCAGTTTTGGGGCCGAACACAGCTCTCTGTTACAGTTTGTTTGGTTAAGATTTCAGCCTCAGACTACGGCAGGCTGTGAGATAACGTTAAGGAACCTTAAGTGACTGACTGTTGTCAAACACATCCACCAGATGATTCTACAATTCACTTAGCAGACGCTTTTATCCAAAGCGACGTACATCAGAGAGTAAGAACAACACAAGCAAGGATCTAGATAAAAAGGGAACAATGTCAGTAAGAGCAAACGATCAGCTTTGAGTCTAATTGGACACACAGGTGCTGACAGGAAGTGACCAGAGGCAAAGCACAACATTGACGGCAGTTCTTGAGAGCTCTAATCAGTATAGAAACCATCTTATAAGTCGTCGTTATCAAACAAAAACCATCGTCATTACCATCATCATCATCAATAATATGGAGACCATCATCATTAAGTTAGTAGGTATTCATGAAAGAGCTGGGTCTTTAGCTTTTTCTTAAAGGTGCAGAGTGCAAATGATACCTGCATGATAACGGCAGACACTGTGAGAGTGAATGGAAGCATTCTGTTTGAAGCAAAGAAGACATACACAATGAAACATTAACACTTGAAAAAAAAACTTTTTCTGTGGGAAAGTCTACAAAAACAAATGTTTCTAGAAAACTAAATTGTCTTTATATTTGTTCAGCAGATCTCCATGGTGCCTACACTCACACTTTCAATATCGCCTTTCACTGAAACTCCCCACATGGATTTTGTGGCAGTACAATTATTTTTACACCGTACATTTCAATCCACAGATCACATGCGATCTGAACCGTGGGGGGTGAACACCCATGCACCATTACTCCAGACAATAGAAGTGTTTAAAATAACAGGTCACAAATATAAACTTTAATTTTAAAAACGCTGGGAACTGTAGTCTATACCAAACATCACCCAACCATGAGGAAACAGAGGAAACTCATTTTCAGTGTTTGGATTGCAGGAGTCAACATGAGCAAGCGCAGGACTCATGATATGAGACTTTTATCCATAACAGACTCGTCTAAATTGCCTCTAGGTGTAAGCTGTGCTTTGCCCGTTTGACCACCAACATGTCCGAGGAGTTTCCCTGCCTGATGCATGCTGCTGTAGGTTCCAGATCCCTGTGACCCTGTGTAATGCATAATGGATTTAGAAAAATAGATGGATGGATGGACACTGTAACAACCACACAGCAGCCTGAGAGTTTGCAGACTGCAAAGTCAAAAGTCTGGAGGTCAGACTCGGAGTGTTTGTGTTTTCTGTTTGTTCCTGCATTAGTGAAACCTCAGAGGACAACACCTGAACGTTAATGCCTTTAGATATTTATAGTATGGAGTGTATTGAAATCACAGTAAGCATGACAACCTGACTACACTTCTCATTATTCCAATTTATCATGGCACGTTAATTCTTAAGTCAATTTTGTGACTGCTTTATATTTTATAAACTAAGTCATTCTAACTGGATATGACACATCACTGAGCGAGGAGCTGCTGTGTCTGTTGATTTCTCTGAACCTCCTTGTGTTCATTATTTTGAAGTATCATTTCATCTCATGTTGACACATACATGGTTTTACCTGGCTAGACAATTAGAGTTATTGAAATGTTTGATTACTAATTGGTCATGCAGTGTTAAAAAAAAGTGTGAAAAATCCAAAAGTGTAAATAACCATCATGAATGATCAACAGGTGTTCTTTGTGTGAGCTAATGATGGAGGCATAAATAACTAAAGAAAGCACCATATCTGAAATAAAGAGCAATTTTGATACTAAAATAAATTCAATCAAATTTCTCAATCAAACTTGAAAGTAGATTACCAAGAAATGGATCTGCTCTTAAATGAAATCGAGACAATAAAGCAAAATCCACCTCTCAGAAATGTTCTACATTGAGTTTGTTTTTAGCTGAAGAGAGACAGAGTGGGGGATGACAGATGACAAAACTGATCCAGATACTGAGACTCGATTTGTGGGTTATTGGACCTCTGGAGTCCTGTGATGTTGTGCTTTATTTCCCATCATGTTTCTGTTGCATTGAGCCTTTAAAGTCACACATTAAGAGACCAAATAAGCAAGCACATCATCAAAGCTCTGCTCAAAGTGATTGTCTCATTTATTAAAAGTGGTGAAGAACTCCTTTGGATCACAGTGTGACCCCATTGATTGCACCCATTAAAGTTCCATTAACACTCAATACACTGAGGTGCTATTCAGAGCCTGGCAGCCATCTTGACTGACTCTGTTTTTTGTTTTTTTTAACCGACTGCTGTCAAGTTTAGTTTAGTTTGTAAAACTGATTTGAAGTTTTTTTTTCTTATTTCAAATTAAATTGGTTTCAACTCTGACTGTTTATGTGCATAGAAGACACTTTATTCAATATTTAAGAAATCTCCTCAGCTTGTGTTTTTGTTTGCAGTTTCGTCTCCTCGCTGTCCTTTATTAACTAGAAACATGTTCACAGGGTCGGTCACACTTGTACAAAACCTGAAGTGTTCAGGGAGTGAGCTGCATGTGTGAACGCAAACAGCCAAATGTTTCATACTGGTTTCATCTGGAGTTTCTCCTGACAGCCCACCAGTTCTGCAAAAGTCTGAGGCTGTATCCGAATTGCCACATACCTACTCAATCTGTCAGTAGGCAGGAGACAGTACCTACTATCTGAGCTGTATACTGTTAATACCTACTATTCAGTATGCGCACAGTAGGCAGATATTTGTTCCTACTTCTTCTGATTCATTCAGTATGGAAGTGACGTCATTTACGTTTCCCGAACCGGCTGCATCCACCCGGTTTTAGCTTTATTCAAGAAGAGTAATGCGCATATACAGTCAGGTAAACAAAAAACAATATCACACTGCAAATCAAGTAAAAGACAGATTAAATAATAAAATAACATACAGTACATTTCACATAAATAGTGAAATCATTCTTTAAATAGAGGGGGAAAGGTTTTATAATAATGCAGATATTTATTATATTGTCTGTTGTTAATTAAAAGTAGTGATTTCAGTCGGGACTTTAACTCTAGATTAAAAATTGATTAAATTAATCCACGCTCGTTTGTTTTGATTTGGAGGCGGACGCAAAGTGACGATTTACGTTTAATTTCGCACAGCATTGTGGGTGGTAAAATAAAATTAATTTCCTGAAAGCATGCATCCGATCCATACTGCATGAAACCTGGAAGTTAGTATCTATACTGAAATGTTCAATATACTGAGGTGGACCCAAAAAATGCATACTGAATGACCACGACAGTTCAGTATACTGAAACTCCATACTGAAAAGTACGTACTGCCTACTGAACTGTGGCTATTCGGAAAGGGCCTGAGTGATTTGATGTGAGGACACAGCAGGATATAATCAGGAGAATTCACCACGAGAGAGTCAGATGGGGTGTTGACATTTATTCACTGCGATGTGCATGGGAATTTATTCTCTTAAGAGCGTCTTATAGCGGACTCTGTTGCTTCAGCTGCCTCTTTCGCATCAGTCTTTCTACTGCATGTCTTGCCCCCCCCCCCCCCGCCCCGCCCCCAGATATGTTCAGTAGTCCATTTAAAAATGGCTTAAAATAGGACCTAATCAAAAATCCCTCCTCCCTCTGATCCCAACCAGTGACCCTATGAGTGTGGAGATCTGCAGCATATGGAGACTCCGCCCCCTTCAGCCCCCCACTGCTGACATCAGAAGCAGTGGAGTGAGACAGGGCCTATGCATGGCGAAAGCAGAGAGCAAGCAGTTCATCTCTCACCTCAAAATCATTATTACCTGATTAAGTGTGATTAAGAGAAGATCATTAGCAGCTGCATGTCCTGTCAGTAATGATTACTGTGACGGGTGCGTTATAGCCGATGAGCTCATCTGCAGGCTTAGCCACTCTAATGATTAGGGAAGCATTGTTTAGCAGAGCCTTCAGATGAAAGGTTGACTCGCTGCCGTCTGAGCAGAAAGTCAGAGTGAGGTGAACATCCCACCACTGCATCATAATGAGCCCAATTGTTCTACAACCGGGATGACATTGAACACATTTAAACTCCGATGCTTCTGCAAAGTAGACCTGTGTTCCTCATGTTCAATCTACGACTAATAGTGTTGATTGTTTTTGTGTATTCAGTAGTTTAATTCTAAAAATAACACATTCAAACTCTGATTGTGAACAATAAAGGAACAACATAGAGAACAAGTTAGCACCTTAAGGTGTGTTCAAAAAGACAGAGATATTCTCCCGATTTTTAAGAGGATTCAAAGTCTCGTCCAACTCTTTTAATCTTCCTGAAACTGGCTTATTCAGCTGAACGGCTGCCTGAATTCTGCTGCTGAGGTGTAAAAGATAATTTGAGGAGCCTAATAAACGACACTCTGCAATCACTAAAACAGGACCTGGAGTCTCAAAGAAAAAAAAAAAAGATACTTGACTTTCATCTTCAACTTCATCTTAAATTAATTTCTTGGAATTTGATTTCACATGTCAGCTGAAATTATAGAAGAAGAGTAAATAAATCCCCAGATGCACTTAAGTGCAGGCGCCTCAGGAGTTTGAGTGCATATGAAAAGGCTTCAGCTCCCCGCACTATAAATATCTGGCAAGAATTATCATTCGTGAGGAACTTTGCTATGCAGTGATAAATGCAAATTACCATTCGTTTCTCATCAAAAGATATCTGTACTCCGACTCCACACTAAAGACTCTGAAGTCGAGTTACACTGATGTTAATATTTCCCTTTGCACATTTTGAACTTAAACACAACATGAGGAATCAGGATGTGCAATATAGAACCCAAATCTAAACGCACCTTATACAGGAGAGGTGAGGTCACCTGGGCACATGGGGCACGCTTTGCTGAGCTAAGCCGCAGGGAGCCCCCCTTTAAACTTAAAATGGTGTGCCACCCCAAAATCGGTCAAACTATGTTTGGCTGTTTCACAGGTTGCTGCTATAGCTTTCTTTGCGTTCATCATTAAGAGTATTTAAAAAAGTATTTTAAATTTGTGAACAGCCTCTCCTGTGATTAATCATGATTTCATTTTTAAATTGATTTTAAGTTCTAATTGATTTATTGATTTGTATGTATTGTGACTATGTAGCGTAGTAACAAAAGTGCATCAGTCACATTTCTTCTCAGTGTTAGAATGGGAAAAATAAGTGAACATAGTAAAGCAAATTATATAAAAGGGAAAAAATGTTGGTACAGTTTTTTTTGTATCAGAGGGAATAATGGAGGCAACTCACCGTTAATGTGGAGAGTGTTACCTCAGGCACACCACTTAACAGACAAATCAAAAGGACTACAAAAGCACATTTTATGAGATAGATTTAAGGTGAAGCTAATAAACTGAAAACTCTGTGAGCCATTAAAAGAGCCATTCATTATAATAAAATGACTCTTATGACAGGAAAGCACAGGTCACATTAGACATCAATAATTTGGCTAATAAATACAAGAAAGGTACGATGAAAACATGAGAAGAAGACACAAAGAGATAAAAGAAATATAGAAACAATATCATTGGAATAAATATGAGATAAATTAAAAGGATAAACTACCTGACAGATAAGCAGCTCTTAGCCTCTTTTTTCAGCAGTTTTATCCTCATCTGTGATGTTTGAACTCAGTTTCTCTGCAGACTTCACCAAGTGAGTTTAGCTGCTTGATGAGGGATAAGATAAATAGTTCATAAGTCCATACATCCCACAGGAAAAACCAGACTGCTAATCCCCAATTTAGATTGAGGTTTGCACACCATAGGGTTTTCCCTGCAGCACTGGTCACAAGATTATCTGAGAGGATTGCAAGATAATGAACTAGGGAAAAAAAATCTCAACTCTTCCACTTCTAAGACAAAATGAAACTTGATTTTGAACTTTCTCTGGTATTTTTACAATACATGGTCTAAAAGTCGATTAAGGTCGATTGAACTTAACCGTCAATATGAAACAACCAATCAATAGATTGATTCTGTAGATGATGATGTTGATGAGAAAAACTCTGTGAGCCCTTCAAAGATCCCTGATGACCTCCAGTTCTGAAACAGGTGGTACAAAGTGTTTAACAGAATCTATCAAGAAGCTAAGTTAAACTGATCTGATGTTTTTAAGACATAACATTTAACTTTTGATTTTAAGATGGATTTTATGATTTATTGTGTGTATTCTATTCTATTTATGTGTCATGCACATTATTATTATTATTATAATTATTATTATGTGTAATAAATGAAAATAGCTTAGATGTAGCAAGCTACCTTTGCAGTGTTGCTGTAGCGTAGCTTGCCCATCGCAGCCTACAGGAAAGGTTCCTCTTCTGAAACACAACTCAAGAATTTCTGAAGATTAAACATTTAAACTTCTCATGATAATTCAAGCTTACAACGATATGTAAATATTTTAACTATCGGTTGTTATCATGTCAACTGTTTTCACATCACACATTTTCAATCTCATCCAAAGTGTCAGACACATTTGATTTGGACTTTATTTAAGTCAATGCAGTCTGGCACATGTCACCACATTAGGCTGTGTGGGGAGAATTAGAGTGAGAAAAAAAAAAAAAAACAAGGCCAGAACGGCATTAAATTTGCATCATCGGCTTTGAGTTGAAAATCATTGAAAAGTTCATTTACATGTAGTCAGAGAGGAAATCAATTTCTCATGCTGATTCTGTTGATCCCCCTTTTGTGGATACAAATATCCATCAACAGAGAGGCAGGCAAATCATGCCCTCGAGACACAAGTGTGCTTAGCAAGCAGCTAAAAGAGTGAGCAGGTCTGCAGAGGAAAACCCACACAGTCGTCAGAAAGAACACCACATTGAACACACACTTTTATCTGCCAGAGTGTTCCTGCATTTTTATATTCCACCACTTACAGAAGCACTACTAAAGGAGCTTACAGTAACATCACCTAAAACTACCTGAATACTGCAGCTACGACTAAGGCTAGAAACCCAGAGGGTTGTGTTTGTGTACTTTATGAAGGATTTGCTTGGAATGAATGATCTTTAATGACATTTTTGTAATAAATGTTTTTCAAGCTTTAAGATCTCCATTTATCTATTTCTTACATGCCCAAAAGATAACCAGAAGCAAAAGGGACACATATAGAGTGCTTCATGTAATTTTTGTGAGAAAGGCATGTGAAAGCTTTCAAAAATGCATTTATTATTAAATCTGACTCACCATATCCGCTGCAGTTAGAATTTCCTAGTTAACAGATCTGAGGCAGATAAAAAGAGGCAGCACAACCAGTGGTAGCGCGTGTGATCAGAGAAGAGGATGCAGATCAAGCAGAGAGCATCAGATAAAGACGCCTCCATTGAGGGAATCACATGGAACACTTCCAAGCAGTCAGTAAGATTGGTTTCCAATTCCTCCCATCAGACAAATTGAGCCCAGTGGCCAATTATTCCCATTGCCAATTAACCTTGCAACCAGCCCTCTCTCAGCCCCTGCATGAGTCAGCCTGCCAAATTTGCTGTTGCTTGTCACGTCGACACCACTGATGAAAACAGACAGGGAAATTCTGCACCGCCGCATAGATTGAGCCAAATATCACTGTGTGATCCATACCGGCTCCTGCAGGAGATACACACAC
Source organism: Labrus bergylta (assembly GCF_963930695.1). Classification (NCBI taxonomy): domain Eukaryota; kingdom Metazoa; phylum Chordata; class Actinopteri; order Labriformes; family Labridae; genus Labrus; species Labrus bergylta. The sequence continues at coordinate 25,371,188 of NC_089205.1, forward strand.
ACACACACACACAGTTGGCTAACATGCCACACAGGCTGGATTTAAAGAAACCTGAGGCTGCTGCAGATCATTATTTTAGGTCCACCTGTAATTCAAAAAATAACATTTCCCTTCTTTTTCTTATCTTGGCTTCAAAACATGTTTACACAGATTAAGAAGTCAAGATTTAGGAATAGATGTTAAAGCTAATGCTGATTTTTGTCCTGTTCATGTGAAACTATTCTCTGTTCTTGTGAAACAATGTCTGTCTTTTAACATTTATCTTTGCTGCAGAAACTTTAAATCAACGCACTTCTGACTTGTTAAGTTGCTTCATCCAACAGCAACCTAACTGGCAGAACTTACAGTTATTAAGAATAACTTTAATGAAAACCTTGAACCCTCATAAAGGAGTGATAAGCAGCTGCAAAAGGACACTTTTTTCACATGCATGCATGCATGTGTTCAGAGTACCTAGAGGATCATTCTGCAAAAGAATCATGAAATTCGTTGTTTCATTTAAACATACTGATCCAGATCCTTTTATAAAGACATAACTTTACATTGAATGTACAGAAAACCATGCTGCGTAACATTTAATATGCAAGATTACATTTGGTGAAATAGCATCTTGGTGATATTATTCATGGTTACATTTCATGTGCAATATAACTTATGATGCATCAAACTAAATGTGCAGTTAAATCCTGCAGTAGCATCCAAAGATCCTGTAACACTTGTCGTTGTACAATACACACTGGCACTAGAGGGATTCTATTTTATAACACAAACACAGGTTCAGTATTCAAATGTTCTGCGGTTATAAGAAGTCTTCACAGTTAACACAGAGTTTTTTGGCCTGACACCATCATCTTCTCCCCTTTATGAAGTCATAAACCAGAGCATCTGTCTTTAAACCCTCATTGAACACCTTCGGAGCGCAAACCACACATTTCTATTCCTCAGTGCTGCATGAAATGTATCTCCATCATCATTAACTCTCAGCTCTGTGTGTGTGTGTGTGTGTGTGTGTGTGTGTGTGTGTGTGTGTGTGTGAGAGAGAGTGAAATCTTCACATCTTTGTGGTATGTCTTCCTCCTACACACCAGGGGCCTTTCTCATTTTATACTCTTGCACGGACCACCACCTCCTGCCTTTCTCACATTTACATTCAACATCTTCCATTTAGCTTCTGCAAACGTGCATTAAGTGAGTAGGCTGACTTTGGTGTGTTGCTCAAGGGCATAACAGAAGTATGCATGCTACTTAATGGACAAGTTGGCTGCTGAGGGAATAGACAATAAAAATAAGTGGAAAGACTTGGAAACATTAAATGCTAATGGTTTTAAAAGAGGTGATATATACTTCGCATTATGTAACCGTAGTTACATTTTCTTATTCCAACACATACTGTATGTTCATAAAATGGAGAATGAGTTTGCCTGTGCAGCTTCACATGTAGCTGGGTACTTGAATAAACATGGTCATATGAGGTTATTTTTAAGCTACAACCAATCAGATTTAAGGTGATGCAGTTGATAAAGATGGTTTAAACTCTCACAGGCATCCTAATGTTCCCATTCATCAGTTCTTCAATGCAATCATCAGACAGCTCCTTGGTTTAATGGATGTCGTTGTGAAAGGGTTCTGCAGGTGATCTGCATCTTCTCTTCTCATACACACACGCGCACACACACACGCACGCACGCACGCACACACACACGGATTGTTTTATTGCTTCTAAAAAAAGATACAGTAGAAAGCCCGCAAACAAACACTCAATAACGCTCTAAAGATTTACCCACAAAGGAGCGTTCACACCACAAACCATATTAGATTTTTCTTCTCAGGAGCACCGGCAGAAGCAGCAACTTAACTTGATCTATGGATTTCATTTAAGGTTATCTAATACAGCACAGTGAAGCTCATTTGTTCCGAGCCTGAACACTGAGGCTTATTACTGTGAATGAAGGTGAAAACGTCTCTACAGTCGTACATAGAAAGTTCCTTTGGAGAGCACTTCACCGCTCAGACTTTCATTTATCATTTCCCAACCTGTGGAGGCACAGATTGTTTTAAAGACATGATGAATGAAAGATAGTTAATACTGTAAGCCTGTCATTAAGGATGAATTACTGTAAAGGCCTTACAGTCACAATCCCAGGTACCACTGGAGTCAAGGGGCCTCTGGGTCACAGCCTCTGTTTAAAGTACCTGTTGATAAAACTTGTTGAAAGTTAGTCAAACAACTGCAATCATATCGAAATGACCCCAAAGAGATGCAAAAAATGTGACGCAAAACTCCCACACTGTAGACCAGACAAACATTCCTTCTCGCTATTCATTTGCTGAATTTGCAGATTCATAGGCATGCACTTTTACTAGAGTAGATGCAATCTGCTAATTTAAAAAAATGAATATTTATTGCTTAAGACTATGGATTAAAGGTATCCCGAAGTGGGTTTCCATGACGGCAGTCGTTAAAAGTAAGAATGTGGCTTTAAAAAAACAGAGACAATCACCTGCTGGGAGGATTATTTTTTACTCAGTCGGAGTCTTAAAACGTTAGCTGATGAATTAATTTCATCGTAGTTTCATCATCCTATCACTGACAGGACATGCTACTATTTCCTGTTGAACAAATTGGAGGAGACGCTTTACGTTTGGTTAATGTGAACACAGAATCCGGGGAACAAACACGAGTCATTACTCTGTTGAAATAAATGTAACAATGTGACTTTTGTCTGGTTTTTTTTTCAAAGCTCCCCTGAAGACACCGTAATCATCCAAAGGTCATGACGTCTTCTCATGTCTGTTTTGTGTCTGACATAATAAGCATGAAATGATGATGTCACTTTGCGTACAAAGCTTCTGAGCGCTCAGAGCAACACTCCTCTTTATTCTCCTCTTTTCAATCAGCTTTGTAGGTGCTCAGGTTTCAGAGGAGGGTGCCAAATCTTGCCAACATTTTCTCCTTCCTGTTGGCAAAAACAATGTGGGATCCTCGCCATGGACAGAAGCATATTAAACACACACACACACACACACACACAGGGAGTGGGGTAGATTAGAGACAAGAGGCTTAGGGCATGAAAAGCATAAATAAGATTTGTTGAAGCGTTCCCATACTGCAGCATGCTTGCCGTTCTCAGGTTTCTTTATTAGCAGATTCACATGTTTGCCTGCGCCGCTTTCTGTTCGCTGAGAGTAAAAATGCTTAAACACTGTAAGCATTCAGGAAGGAGAAAGCATTACATTAACAATGGTGGGATACTTGAGGGAAGCTTCGAGGCTTCAACATGTTGACGCAAGCTTTTGTGTAAAATAAACACTGATGCATGAATAAAGAACTGTATTCCTCAAGTGGATGGATGTTCAAGGTAGCTTAAAACCCCTTTCTAACCTGAGCAACAGATTTGGATCCAGACTCCTAAGAGACCCAATCATTGAAGCTCGTACGGGGAACTTTAGGTCTGTGTTGATATTTTTCGCTCCCTGTAGACAAAGTGGTACCTCTCGTCTCTTTGATTATCTCGTCCTTCACATATTTAAGTAGTGTTTTCTGAATAAATCTCGTCCTGCTTTAACAGACAAACATTGGGGCTCTACTCAATGAGGCTGTAAATCTATTTGTCAGACACAAATGGCAGCTGTTAAAGATATTTTAAAATAGATGAATAAACGTTTTTTGTTTTTTTTCCCCTGATGATTTTGCTTTTTTTTGGGTCATGAAGAGACATTAGTTCTAGTTTCAGCCTGTTTCCTAACCATCTAAAAACTCCTTACTTTGATCGAATGCCTTTAATAACGCACACAAAGTGTTTGATAACCTGCGTTTCATCAGTGACTCATCACATCATTAACCGAGAGAGAAGCACAATCCATTGTGTTAAAGAAACAAACGTCTCTGCATACAAAAAATCAGCATATTTATCATCATGTAAAAATGTGACCATGTGAGTCACCACGATGATCGCACTCCTTTTTTAACATTCAGCAGTGAGCCTATGAAAGTCGGGATTTACAGTAAAAAGCTGATTTGCTCATATTTGACAGCATGCCCGGGTGTGGACAAGATTGTAATCTCTCTGACGTGATCTGTGAGGTCAGCACTATTTAGTTTTGTCTCATTAATAACATCTTTGGGTCCAAATAAATGCACTCTGATGATTAACTTTTTCCTTTTTAAATGCGTCGACATAAACGCCTTGTTCACATATTCACAAAACTCCTGAGAACTACAAAAAGCATTCCCACTTCCCCGGGAAATCTTCCTCTCTGCTCTCTTGTAAATTTTCTGTGTGAAGTCGTGGAGCCGGGGTGAGAACAGGAAGTATCGTGGAAAATTCGCTGCCATCTCTGTATACGTAATGGAACTGATTGTTTCTGTTATTCCCCATTTCTACACAGTCTTTTTATATCACATCCTTCCTCCTGTGAGGTGCATGTGTGAACATGTTCTTGCCATAAACCTTGTGTCTGTTAGCTTAATTAACAGTTCATTAGCCTATCAGTTGTACGATTTGATTTATGAGTTGCCAGTCAAATTTGCATGAAGGAGCCGGATTATTATAAAGGTGTTATGAGCAGCTCGTCCCGGCCACATCAGTCCACACAGTTAACTTGATTTTTAAGACTCATTTCATTCACAAACAAACCAAAAAAAACCTGTGGCAGGAGGTTGTCTGTCTTGGCTGTCGAGAGGGAGAGAAAGAAGGCTGTGAAAGCCATAAAGCCAACAGTGCCAAGCAAAACACACACAACCGGGGCCGTCACAAAGGTTATTAAAGACAGAAAGGCTGCACACACATGACTGGCAAAATGAAATTCATAGTCTGCTGCCTTTTTCTTATCACATATTCATTTTTTTTTTAAATGTCAAAAATTGTGATAGTTTGAAAAAAGAAGATTTCTGTTTTTTTTTTTTGTGAGGGTTAATTTTTTTTGTCCTGATAGACTGATCTGCTCTTTTCAGCAGAAGCTTAAGCACACTGGCAACAGCTGTCTCTGATGCCACTGAAATACTTTTTCTGAAAGATGTGTTTATCTTAATCTAATGAACCAGGAGGATCAGAGTATCATCTTGAGGGGTTTTGGAGAGATGAATACACAAATAAGAGAAGCTCAGAGGACTGACCGGCCCCGCTCAGCCAGGGGGCCTTCAAAGGGTTTGTGGGTGCAGTAAATCACTGCACTCAGCATCACACACGATCAAAGGCTCAGTAACTCTCTCTCCCCCCTCTCTCCTCTCTCTCTCTCTCTCTCTCTCTCTCTCTCTCTCTCTCTCTCTCTCTCTCTCTCTCTCTCTCTCTCTCTCTCTCTCTCTCTCTCTCTCTCTCTCCTCCTGATGTTGAAACACCACTGGACCGTATTAATCCTAGCATCAAACCCGTGGTTTGTTTTGGGAGCGTAATCACAGTGAGCAAACAGTGAGCTACTTCAACCATCTTAATGATTACCCATGTGATTTACACAACTTGACACGAGGCAGTGAGCATTAGCTCAGCATGCTGTCAATATTACCTTGTTTTAGCTCTGCCTCCAAAAATGTTGAGAGTCCGTCATTTCAGCATTAGAAGCAGATGAGGGAAAATACCTCCAACCCCCCTTAAGAGGTGTACTGAAGGTAGTGCTGTCAACATGTAGTGTAGGGCTTTTACAGGGGAATAGGGTGGAGGCAACACAGGACCCACAACTGAGTCTCACTCACACCCTGCACCTTGCATAAAATACTCAGAGCTAATTGGAGACGGACTGCAGCCGTGTTTCAGCAGCAGCTCTCTAAGGTCCTCTGCTCACAGTGTGTTGAATGTTCCTTTATCCAGGCTTTGAACTTAATGAGACTGCTTTTGAAGTTGAAACTTTCTCGATTTATGGACAGTGTGGAAGAAAGCAGCACAGGACTAGTCTGATTTTAGATTTGTATTTTTAATGTTGATTGGACTTCGGTGTGTTTGTGTCGTGATGCACGCTGAGACATGCAGGTCTCGACAGGTGCTTTATAAAAACAGAAAAATGTGACTTTGTCGCTGCTGATGTTAAAGGTTAAGGCAGGTGTGATTCCTCTACTTTTTTCTTCTTATTGTCAACAAATGACATAACAAGACCAAAACCCACAATGTGTTATTCTGGTTTTGTGACTTGTGTACCGTGCGTGTAGAATTTAGCTCATAGCTCATAGCGACGCTGAAATCTGGGACAAATTTGAGATTAATTTGAAAAATGTTCAGTTTTCAAACAGCCGGGCAGTGTAGATTCCAGCCAACATTAGTCAAATGAGACTTAATAGAGAATTAGTTAGGGACTATTTTCAGCGGTGGATTAATAACACAATAGTGTTTGTGGGTGTTTGTGGGATTAACTCATCATAAACAGTGTGGCCGGGAATGAACAAGACCATGTGTGTATATCTTTATGAATAAATACACCTACGTTAGTGCGGCAGGTTATGATTGATTTCATTGAGATGAATCTGTAAATTATTACACTTCATAGATTAGTCTTTAAGTCTTTAAGTATTTAACATGTCAGAAAAAGGTGAAAAAAGCACACTACCTTTTAAAAGCCCACATACAGTAGAGTCTATAAATTAATTCTTGAGTGAAAGCAAGAGCCCGAAACCCAAACACTCGACATTATCTTTTCTTTGTGACAATAAACAGAACCAAATTGTCCTTTTAAGAAGTGGAACCAACAAATGTTTGACATCTTAGCTTGAAAAATGATCAAGACAGGTCAAGGATTGTTAGAATAGCCGGGGATTCATTTTCTTTAAATGGATAATGTAAATAACAGTTGAAGGTCGACGTAAAGATGTTTTACCACTCTATAAAATGTTGGAGAAAAAAATGGAGGCACATTGACAAAACTGATGTCGTAAAATGTCTTCTTTTGTCAAAGCCACAGTCCAAACCCCAAACACTCAACACTGACTGTTATAGTGACACAGTGAAGCACCAAATCGTCAAATTTAAGAAGAAGGATTTGCTTTTTATTGTGAGATTATTTGAATAATTCTTTAAGGGCGAAGAAGAAAGGGGTGACCAGGAGTATGCTTTTTCCATCATTATTGAGCGTGGTGGAAGGTCGGATCAAAACCTGAGATTATTGATTTAACCAGTCAGGAATAAGGATTTTAATAGTTTGGATACTAAAACACTTTTCACAACTGTGTGTTCTTAAACAATACAACCATCATTTTTTTTGATTATCAGTAGTATCAACATTTAGAAGCTTCCGATCTTCAGTCATGTTTTAAACAAAGAGCTGAAGAGAGAGAGACAGAGAGAAGTGTTGGTCCATACAAACTCACAGCTCAGCAAATACTGAAAAACTGAATTTCTAAAGTCCCTGTGTCTTCTCATAAAGATGCAAACTTTACATTAAATGCATGTCTTTAACAAAAAGTGGGCAGAGGAGGCTACACTGTCTGAATTGCACAAATATATATCAACAAGTGCTAACCGAAACATTACCAATGTATTTCTGCAACAGTGTGCAGAAGTTTTCCTGCAACTCAAGATATTACTCAATATTAGGAGCCTACAACGTCTATTTTTGTTACTCTGATGTTGAAACATGTAACCATATCCTTTACATTGTTTTGATATCTTATTGAAATTTTGGATTCTGGTGTCATGACAACCATATCCAGTCTCCACCAGAGCCTTAAGGATGTAACCAGTAGCTGATTAAGGCCAGAGCAGATCTGTGTTAGCTCTTTAATGATGTACAGGAGGTGTGTCCACATCCTATTATAGTTCATTGTGGGGGTGGGCAGGAGACTCATGCATATGCTCATTAATTCACCATGCCTGACACATTAGTTCAGAGTGGTGGATTCTCAGGGGCTGTAAAAATAAAGTGCATATTTCTTTAGTTAGTCGGTACACTTTTATGCTCCTGGCCCTCCTCTGTTTACACATCATTTCCTGAAAATATCGTGTGGGCACTGAAGGCTTAAATTAGCATTAGCTCAGAGTTAATTGTGTAGGAAATAAGCGGGTACTTCAATATAAATCAGCGTCTCTTGCATTGTATAATAATCTTCATGGCTCTGCACCTACAGTTCATTAAATTACCTGGGATCTACATAAAGTGACGCCCGCTCCAAAGGTTGTACAAACCTTTCCTGCAGCAGGGGAAAGTAAAGAAAAGAAAAGTAAATATTCTGTATGCAGCACGGCATCGAGAAAGTGATGAGCTTCTGCAGCCCGCCTCAACACTGTCAGACATTGGTGATAACAGGCGTGAATAACTGCTGAGCACATGACGTTTCTGAGAGAGCGGTTTTGGAAAGTTTTCCAACTATGTTTCCGACAATCTTAAATAAAATTTTTAAAAAACTGCTTCAGTCATTGAATCAACAACCATGATAGGTAGGCAGACAAAGTAGAAAATGGAAATGTTGATTTCATTTCCATCATGTTATTCTCTTTGGGATCCAATTTAAGTTCTGTCAGGCAGCAGATGAGATGGAATTGACGTTGGTTTTTGGAGACGCGTGATGTACAGATAGCCAATCAGAAATAAATGTTGCAGGGTTTTTTTTGCTCTTCTTCTCATTTATACAGACTGAGCTTTTCAGCACTGGAAGACAAATTAGACTCAGAGTCATATCATTTTCTTTTTTCCCCACGTTGCTTTAACCACATCACAAAGTATAAATCAGATCACGACTTCTCAGCCTGCTACATTCATTTGTTTATATCCTATATGTATAATACACACATCAGGACAACACATAGTGATGCATTTAAGCTCACAGGCTCATCTAAACCCCAAAAAAGTAAGCAAAAAGTTGAAGCTTGCGTGCAGATCTGAAGCCCTCAGAGATGCATTGATGTGATGTGATGTGATGTGAGCGTCCACTTCACGGTTAACTGTCAAAACAACCGATCTGAATGAATTGAGATGATCAAAATGTGCATATAGCAAGAGAGCAGGTGTACGAGGCATGGATAGATGTTAACACGAGTCAATTAAGTGTGCCTCCCACCTGTGGTGGAGGGCAGATTCATTTCTATTTAACAACAGAGGAAATGAAAGTTCATTGGGCAATATTGTTGTGAAGAGCATGCCAGATGGGACACGCTTCAAAAATAGTAACAGGGGAAGGAAAAAAACAAATCAGCGGGGGGAAATTAGTCCATCACTGTGTGACAGTTTCACAGGACATTGTAAAATGAAGCGTCTCTCTGGTGGAACAGTAATGACTTTGTTGAATTACTCATGTTTAACCTTTCTTTGACTTTTATTGATGAAAAACAAACCCATTAAAAGTTACCGTTATCATTGTGTTTTACGCTTAATTTCAATGCAATAGAATAAACAAAGAAATGATGATAGACAGAGGAAGAAATTTCAAACTTTCCAAGCAATTTATTTGATCTAATTACCGATTTTATGCAATTTAGCTGTTTGTTAGCGCTCTGTTCACGGTAAACAACGGCATAAGCATCGTGTTAATGTAAAGTCACTTTGCAACAAATCAAGGAGCAAGTACTTCAGCGTCACTCGAGGAGCGAACATGTCCCCGATAACGGCTCAGCTCATGTTTATTCCATTCTTTAAAAGACAATTTTGCACTCTCAAATTGCTTGACTGAGTTCATAATAAGAAGAATAGATGTAGCGAGTGTGACACTTACTGTAAATTTGAATTTTATTTAAACCTTTAAAACCTTAAAAGATAAACTGGATTGGTTAAAGTGTTACGAAGGCGCTGTGGTTACAAATGGGCAAATTATTTTGCTGCAAGACACGGACTAAGCTGTAAGAGATGATGGAAATAAATTAGATTCAGGAACTTTAGAGACACATTAAAATATAAATGAAAGAGGAGGGAGGCTGGAGAGGATTTGTGGTTTGCAGAGTTCATTTGTTACAGTTAACAGGGTGCACAGGAGGCAGACAGAAATTAGTGCGGAGGTAGTTTAAGCTGAAATGTGAGATGGGAGAGTTGAGATTTGAAAATAATGCCATCGTGCTCGGTGTCAGGTTTGTTTTGGAGAATCATCAGAATGATTTGCTTTGCTCTGCATAATGAGCCGCAGTCTTAGCCTGGAGTGAGCTGAAGAAGCAGAGGAGCGCTGACTTCCAGTGCTCTTTCATGCTGTGAACAAACTGCAGCAATTAGGAAAAGAGAAGATACATAATGTACAAGAAGTCATATGTGATGTGATATTTTTAGAGCAGTGAAGCCTGCAGCACGGAGAGAAAGGTTATGATGTTTATCCCACAGTTAAGTTTAAGTTTCCAACATGGAGAAATCAAAAAGCAGATTGATTGAATGAGATATCGCTGAGGAGTTTGTGTGCTCTTCGGAGAGAAAATGACCATTTGGAAAGTGTTGAGAATGAGATAACTGTGCAGAAGGAGACGGGCAACAGATTCAAAGTTTAATACTATAACACGACTAATAAACTTTAAGGGGATCTCATTCCTAATTAAATTCGGTAGATTAGACGGTAATCAAACCTTTGGGTCCCACAGCGTACCTTTGCTCTGCCCTCCAGGCTCAGTCAGTCTGTGTCATTACACTTTATCACTGCTTAACCATAAAGCTGCCTGAAAGAAAAAACTTCACCTAAAATATTTCAATCTTCATGTTAATCACTCAATCTGCTCCTGATTTTTGTAGGTGATAGACTTAGAAAAACTTTATGTAAAAAGACATCAGGCATGTACTGCTCCACAAATGTTAAAAAAATAGGCCATTCTTCTATTTAGATCTTTTTAGCGAGGTGTGTGTGTGTGTGTGTGTGTGTGTGTGTGTGTGTGTGTGTGTGTGTGTGTGTGTGTGTGTGTGTGTGTGTGTGTGTGTGTGTGTGTGTGTGTGTGTGTGTGTGTGTGTGTGTGTGTGTGGCCTCTTTTATACAGAAATGGGTCATAAAGTTTCTATATATTTAATTATTTAACTACCAGTATAGAGGAAATGACTCTAGTGAGAATGTTTTGGAGTTTTTCTATTTTTAGCAGCATTCATTTCACCAGTACCAGCCGGTGTTAAATTACACATATGACACAAACTTTGTGAAAAAGTGGAAGTTTCAAAGTGCTTTACTTTGGGCAAAAAACGAGCAATTAGATGAGAAAATCTTTATTGTCCACAAGGAGCAATTTTGTTTGCAAGAGAGGTCCAATCAGGGAATACACATCATCATATAAACAGCACAGAGACATAAATACATACATATTAAAACACAACTCCCTTGGATATCATCTTGATGGACGTGAGTGAGATGAGAGACACAAAGAGTCCACAGAATGTAGCAAACAGCTTATTTAGAAACCCAACAAAGGACCTCAGATATCTGTTTGGCCCTCCTAACATAAATGAACCTCCTCCCTGTTGGCAGAAGTCTAATCTCTGCATGCAGAAGGTGGTGAGGGTCTTCTTGGATGGCCTTTGCCTTCTGAGTGGCTCTTATTTGAAAAATACAGCCAAGTCAACAATCGGGACAGTTCCCAAGGCAACAATGTTCCTAAGCGAAACGCTCACAAGATCCATGATGAATCCACGTATTCCTCTGGATAATACGAAATATTTAAACCTTTACCAGTAATCACTGGCCTAAAGTCTGATACATGTTTATACTTAGTTTGGTTTGTACAAGTTCTTGTTTCTGTGTTTGCACTCAAGCAGCAATCTGTCTGGATTCAACATGAAGCCAGCTCAGATGTTTGAATAATCCGCAGTTCCTGGAGTGAAACTGCAGATTTTAAATCAGAAATGAACATGTTTGAAACCTGGTACAAAAAAAAACCAACACTTTTGGTCTCCGTGTTTAATTTCATCACAACAGCTCTGGTGGAAATCTCAGTTGTTGGTGCCTTTTGAGGAATTTGTCTGCAATTTCTTGTATTGAACATTGGACATGTTTTGATCTGCAGTTAATTGTTAAACAGACTCATCAGGAAGGCTGTGTTCACTTCAATTAATTCTTGTATAATGTGCTCATGAATGTGTTTTTGAAGAGAAGATGAAGTTGTTTTAAGGAGACAGTTGATTTGAATTGACCTTTTTGTTGTTCACCCACAGATTGCCATCAGTCCACAAACCCGTGGATGAAGTCAGTTTGGCATTCACGTTTCCTTATGATTGTCTTGGAGTTCACTCAATAAGTCCCTCTGATAATCCAGCTTCTAACTAATTGCATTTCTCTTTGAAAACCTGTCTGAACATTGTGTTGCTGGCCCGAACAAAAGCAATGTTTGTGCAGATATCAGAGATGATGATGATGCTTTATGTGACACGTTTCAAAACACATCCTGAAATTTGATTTGAAGAAATGTTGTCAGAAACTGGACTTTTAAAAATGGCTGTCATGGATACAATTTGTAAAAAATAAGGGGCTCTGATGTAAAACAAACACATTTTGACAAACTTCTTTCTTAATCAGACTTTAATTTTAGCATGAGCTCTGAGCTCTGTTACTATTAACCAATCTCCCGTCTCCCACCGAGCTTTCTTTTCTGCTTGAATTGTCAGATTTCTGACATGATTATTGTATGGTGGATTGCCAACGAAGCCAGCATGACACTCAGAGCACAAGTAAACGAAATTAATTAAAATCCTGGCAACATGTTCCTTCCTTCCTTGTGAAGTAATGGCAATCTATCGCTCAGTGGGATGCAGCGTCGGGGCGTCTGTCTGCATCAATGTGTTTGTGAGAGTGACTGAGAGGCAGGGAGACATCTGTTTTTTTTTTTGTTTTTTTTTACTTTAGTCCTCTCTGTTCTCTTGAATAAAAAATCTCCAACTTGTTTTATTTCCTGTAAGGATTTTTTGTGGTTCGGAAACACGACAGAGTGAATTTTGGATTTTGTCTGTGGGTATTTTTCAGTGTGACCTGTTGGAATCGTGCGTGACTTGGGACCTAAAAAGAGGAAAGAAGAGAAAAGATTACTCCCTGAACGTGCACACCCACTAACCTATCTCATCACGGTTATATAGTAGAGATCCAGCAATCTTGTGCTGTTATAGAAAATGAATTGGGATGGGTCAGTGCAGCCAGAGTGGGAAATCAGACAGGACTCAGTGCATCTCACCGTTTGTAAAAAAACACGAGAGAATCAAAGATCTCTGAGCCTGGGAGTCCGTGAGAGACAAAAGCCAAGATTGTGTGATTGCAATCAGAGAGAACAATGTTGGGTGTAATAACTAGCTGGAAATCGGCTGTTCCTCGGCGTGTCTGTGAGATATACTCCTGTCAGTGACAGTACACGGAGCTTGATTAGGAGTGTCCAGGCGACGGGGCAGAGGAGGCGGGAAAACATCATCTCATTCTAAGTGCATCCTAAAGCGGCAATGAGTCATGACTGTTGTGCTGTCTTGTGTGTAAACAGAGAAACTTGCGAGAGATTGATGGTTGCCACGGTGCTTGGTGGTGGTAATAGCATCCTATCTCCGGGGCCTGTCCAGCTTCTATTCAAACAGATCCCTCCCTCAGGCCTGCAGATAAAAACCCCATCATGGAGCAAGGTGAAGACTGATAGAAAGAAATCAGGAGTTTTCACAGGGCCCTGTGTCTGCTCTGCAGGGGGTCGTCTATGTAAATAACATTCAACTTAAAGTCTGCACACTTCTGCATGTAGTGCAAGAGTCCATTATGTCTTGCATGGTTCGATTGATTTTGAAGATAATGGCTTATATATAATTTCTTTTGCATTCATCCCAGCATAATTAATGTGTGTAATTAAGATTTCCATTACAACAGAGCAGCTGTTGTTAGCTTCATGCTGATAATGGACTTAGATCGGACTAAGATAAATTTGCTTTGTTGATTAGGTTAGGAATTGCTCAGCTGTTTAGTTTTAACTTTGAGCTCCTTGTTGTTTCGTTCTGTGAGCACCCAAACGCAGAGTGACAGTTCATGTCTTTTCGAGTGCCTGCCTGTTGTAAACGAGATCGCAGAGATACAGAGAGCTGCTCCAGCAAAGTGATTAATGCACACTCACTTGTGTTCTTTGTGTTTGGGTTGAAATGGGCTTTGGCTGTTAGATTATTGGCTGTCTGACTGGTGTGGAAATTGGGGACAGAATTGTGGGTCATGAAAAGTGCTTGAAACTGCTCTGACCTGACTGCCACCTGTAATTACTGTGAATGAAGTAATAACCCTTTTTTCCAAGCACCGCTGTGAGAGGTTGAACCAGGTGACTGGACGACGTAATTATTGGCTTTCACCTAAATGTGAGAAAACTGACCAGAACTATGAAGTTTACTGGGGTCTGAAAAGTCTTTATCTGAACAGGTCGGGCCTGAAGCAAATGAAATGGTTCTATAAACATATGTAAGCTGATAAATCATCTTAATCAATATATTGCTAGAAGTTTATTGCAGTTAAGTCTTTGCTGCGTGGTGCAGCTCCAATTGACTCATCCTTCTCTGAACTTTTTTTAATGTGTTTTTTCTAAATCTAGTACCTGGTACATGATGCGTTTTTGTGTCCAAGCACGCAGAGATAACAAAGCAGGTTTACAGTGAATCATAAAATCTCACAGTTTCATCTTCCACAGTTCAACAGGCAGTAGAGTCTGTTGAATTTTCCATTTCAAATCTTAGCTCATGATGCAGCTAGAAAAATCCAATCCTGTAATTATCACATTGTACAGTCGAGTGAAATACAACACTCAGCCTTGGCTCTGTTTCACAACATGATGTTAAATATGGCACCGATCCATACGATCATGGATCAACTATAATAACCATTAGAAGAAAAAAAAATATGCCGGTGATGCTTAACATCTGTAGAGCAGCATTCACAAGGATTCAGGCAGGGAGCAGTGGACAGAAACTTCAAGTTGGCTCTTCTGCCATCAGCTTGTTGTTGATCTGAGGCGCTCTGAGTAAAAAGACTTCTCACTCCTTTCACATAATACGTCAACTCTGATTCTTCATACTCTATGCTGCACGCTGCTTCTGTTGCACGCATTTTTTGTCAGATTAATTAAAAACTCTTTCAGTGTCACTCTCAATAATGAAGGTACAACTCTTTCTTTTAGAGTTATTTACAAAGGAGATATGTTGTCAGTATAGCTGCAGAGAAATAGAATATAATTTTAATTTGGATCTCAGTTTGCTTTACAGTGCCATGTATTTAGATGCTGATTGTCGCTGTATATTGTATTTGTTTAGCAGCAGTCCATGGCAGCTGCCTCATTAAGAGCAAGAATCTCCGCATTGTGTTTTCTCACTTGAAACACTCTGTGAGTAAACTGTCAAAAGGTACAGTACACGTGGACTTTAATGTGTTACCCTGAGCTGCGGTGAGCGCTCCGTGTTTGCACAACATGTTGGCTAACATGCATGTTTTTTTTTTTATCCTTTAATGAAGGCATCTCGTCCACGTGCGTCCTTTATGTTGTAATGAGAATCTGTTGTTTGTCAGCCTGCATATGTTCATTGGGTATCTTCTTGCGTATGCCTTCAACAGTATATGTCATATTAGTTGCTAAACCTGTTTTCTAATGCAGTGTTTATCTGATTTACTTCCCATCATGCATTATTTGTCTATCCTATCCTATCAGGACTTCAGTGCCTGAGACATTATTGTTTCCGAGCAGCCGGAAAAGATTTATTTGATTTGGTCTTGAATTAGGTGTGTTTTTCATTTTTAAGACTACTTGATGAGTTTGACTTTGCTGTTAATGTCACCACAGATTTCCAGTCACAATCTGAGCCATTCACACCTTCCGATACATGTGAAGCATATGTGTAGCTGTCACATGCTGTCAGTCCGATTGTCACAGGGGTTTGGGAGTGAGCGAATATAAAGATGAAACTGGGCTTTTGCAGCAGCTGTCGCACTCTCACATCATATCGCAGTGTGCACACAGGAGATTATTACTGGGAAAAGTGACACAGATGACATGCAAATCTGTACACAGTTACTATTATACAGATTCCATGGGGACAGTGGGAGTCAGAAACCTCTGTCACTACAGACACATTCAAGACAACGGTCGACTGATATAACGCTCAGTAACCCTTCAAATGGTTTATTCACAGTTTTCATTATTCCACACAGACAGGAGTTTGTACAAGAAGGAAAAGAGGCAAATATGATCCTAATGCGGGGACATAATTTAAAACTGACCCAGTATGACACATCTAGCTGACAGTGAATCCTGAAATATCATAAAATCATTTGCTATGAAACCTCTTAACGATCCACCCGCTTCACAGGAAAAACCAGCAGGTCCAAAGCTCTACAGTGGTATCAGCCACAGTGGCCTTTTAGTGGTGTATTTAGACTCACTGTTGTGGGATAAATATTGAATTATCCAACCCAAACCCTCACCATATCAAACAATTATCTTACCATTAGAATTATGACACGGCTTGGGGGGCGCCGGTAGCCTAGTGGTTAGTGTGCACCCCATGTTCAGAGGCTATAGTCATCTAAGCGGGCGGCCCATGTTTCTAATCCGACCTGTGGCTCCTTTCCTGAATGTCATTACCTGCGCTCTCTTTCTGCCCGATTTCTGACTCTATCTACTGTCCCATCTCTAAAATAAAAGGAATAAAAAGCCCAAAAATAAAGCTAAATAATTAACTTATTCTCCTGTTTTAATAGAAAATCTCCTTATCTGAAGCCCACAGAGCCCCAGGAATGACTCCATGAAACCCAATCATTTTGTATAAAGTACAGAATAAGTTCTATTTACTCGTAATTTCATCGCCGTGTAAAATTATCTCGAGAAAACAATATTGAATGTCTGTATGAAGACTCCTCATTGTAATGTTATGACACCAGAGTTAGAAAGTCAACGCTGTTGTTCACCTGAAGACGTGACATATGAACAGAAGGGAAATGTCAACGAAATGTCAAATCCTTTGAACTAATTAAGAGAAAAAGTGATTCATTTAGTAATGTTACACTTTGTTTTTTTTACATCATCCGACACAGCTAGGTGAGGAGTTCCAACAACATCATTACGTTGTCATGGTGAATTACCATGAAGTACTTAGACTAGCACTAGACACATTTTAAAGTGACATAGTGCCTTATTATATTCAATTGTCTTTGCTCTCCAAGCTCTTAATACAAGTGAGATGTTCTGCAGGGATGATTTAATGAATCACAGATAAAGAAAAATACTCTGTGTGAGTTTTACAGTAATCAGAACCTGTGACAGTTTGTGTTTGCAACAAATACACCCAAAGCACAATGTAAGGGTGTGACCATGTAAATATATAATAATAATACTAATAATAATATATGTTTTCATATTAAAGACTCATTTCTGCATACAGTACATGTTTGCTGTGTGTCAGTTTGATAAGGTATATATTCAAATTAACTACATGCAGAAAGATTGAGCACCATTATATATTTCTTGTAAACACAACAGTTCATGGCTCGCTATTGAGATTCTTTCATTGCTCAATAAAAACAGTTTCCACTTAAACACTGGCTCTCAGATAATATTTAGATCTTTAGTCACCAGCTGAGATATGACAGAGTGAGATTAGAAACAGAATCATTCTTATTAGTTATTTTTGTCACAGTCAGCTGACACAACATAAGTGTGAAGGCTCAATCAGATGTTTTGACCTCCAGCAAACTGTATGGGAGTATTTCTTGTTTACACTGCACACTGTGTAACTTTATACTTCAAGATATTTCCACTCAACTTTAATCCTGCACATACCTACACAACTGTACAGCTCCTCCACTGCACCTTCAGTAAATGTAATATTTTATCTTGTAGATTTCTTCTTTTTGTTTCTATGATATCTAAATCCCTCTAAAGTAAGTACATGTTTCATAGTCTTTTACATCTTAATGTGCGTAAACATACTTAGGAATAAATGATCCCAGTTCTGATTCTAAGAACCTTCAAGCTTTAATTTAATCAGCTCTAAAAGACGTGTTGTCATTACATTCGACTTTATTCTGTGCCCTAAAAGTTGGCTTTAACAGTAGGTGGCTCAGTTTACATGTACAGTATGTATGTGTTTTTCTTTCTCCTCAGCATGTTTTTTCCACCTCACCGATGCTCTAATTAACAGCTGCAATGAGAGCCATAAATACTAGGGAAGTGTAAGTGTATCAGTACACGTTTAGCATCAGAAAGTGTACTGTTAACTTTCACACAAAGCATGCAGACATGATGGAAATTCTTTAAAAGTCTAAAGTTTAAAGTCATTAAAATATGTGTAACAACAAAAACTTGTGTTACTCTACTCTCTGCCAGAAAGAATGCTTCTGACCCAAGCTAATCCGCTTACACGATAATCAATGTTGTGGGTACTGCCATAGCAACAATCATATAGCATGCTAAGGAAATAAAAAGACAGTAACATGCATATATGTCAATGTGCAGAGAGATCAATATACCAGCAAACATACTGTTCAGTTCCATGCAGCAACAAAACGCAGAAACAAACCTTTCAATACTCAGGAGACCCCCGGTGACCCCAGTCTGTCTGAGTCTCTCCTCTAGGAACACTAACAGACTCCCACTGCTGCTTCAAACCACCTGTTCTTCAGATGGTGTCTTTATTTAAAGTGTTCCTTGTAAATTCTCCAGGTTTAACTCAACACTCAGTGATGCTTTCTGAAATCCAAGAATCCTCCTGCAGGAGTGAAGAGAATCCTAGAACTGTTTCTAGTGTACCTGCAAGAACTAATCTAACATGTCTGCGTTTTATCCCTGGGTTGAATTCATATTTAGTAATATTTATCCGAATACTGAAGGAGACAAAGAACTTAATAAGTGAAGTAAATTGAGACATTTCTGAATGAAAACTAAATGAGACCTGGAACGGTGCTGTGACCTTCTCTGATTGAATAGTAGCAAACCCCAGGACAGGGCTGTACTCTTCACTGTCGATGACATTTACACACAGGTAATGCATTATAATGGCCTCTTAGCTTTTTAAATGATTCCATTATGTAGGAAAAGTGTGTCACGTGCAAAAGCAGCACATGTTTCTTCAGGCACAAAAGCACACGTTAAGGGAAAGACTCTGAAAGAAATTATGTTGTCATGAAATGTAAGATCGTTATTTAAAATTTTTGGGATATCTTTTTAATTTATTAGGAGTGGGATTCACAGGTAAACTCAAAATACAATGGGGTACATAGTGCATGTCTCATGATAATGATTCTACGATAATTGATAAATTGCTACACAATCATATGATGACCCATCACGAGATCTGAATAACTACAGAATAAATAACTAGAGCTTGACTGATTAATCGGCCAGCCGATAATATCGGCCGATATTAACATATCCAGTGACTATCAGTATCGGCTCATTTTAACGCAGCTACGTGCCGATGTTACTTGATTTACTTACCAAGCAATTTAATTTGAGAGTTGATGTATTACACATCAGTTTTTTTTTCTGCTTCTCACCGGCAGGGTGTGCTATATGGATTATATCAATTATCACTCTCCAGAGTGTCCAGAGAGGATACATGTACATGCACAGTTACTTTCCGATATATTATATTACATATACCGATATATTACCGATATATTATATTTCCCCCTTGGATTAATAAAGTATTTCTGATTCTGATTCTGATTATATTGGTGTCAGATTTTTTCTCTCCCCAATATCAATCTCGCTATTGGTCCCAAAAATCCCACATCGGTCATGCACTATAATTAACACCTGTTAAAAGGTAACGCGCAGGATTCACTGAAGTTTCATATCAGTTTCATCTCTTTTGCTTCATGTTGTAACTGATTCACACTGCTTTCTTTTCTTCATCTTCTATCCCACTGTCAACTTCTTAGGGTGTTATTTCTTCCACTCACATTACCCTCATTCATACATCACTTCTTAAGTATTGTACACTGAGTCAAATTGTCAGAGAAATCTATTAAAAGTGAAACATTTTGGCGTCCATATGTCCTGTCCTCTCTCTTTCGTCCTTTCTGTAGTCCTAAAGGCTAAATTCATTATAGTTTTTCCTGAATAATAATTAAGTTAAAAAAAACATATCCCTATGTGTGTCATGTCCAGCTCAGTGTCCTAGGTTGTTTTTATTTCTATCTTGTATTATTTCCTGTTTTGGGTCACTAACTTCTCCTCTCGTTTTTGATCCTTCACTTCCTGCCCTCATGTGTTTCCCACCTGTGTGATTGTCTGCCCCGCCCTGATTGTTCCCAGCTGCATCTCGTTGTCTTCCCCCTCACCCTAGTATTTAGAAGTCTGTGGCTTCCCTTCCTTCTGTGCCAGTTCGTGTTTGACCCCTGTGAGAAGCGTTCAAGCCTTTAGTTTCCTCTTTGATCACTTTTTTGGATTCTGTCTGCTTTAAGAGTAAAGACTGTTTTTTTCCCCCAACCAAAGACTGCGTTGTGAGTCGTGCTTTTGGGTTCAGTTACCTGTGGTGTTGTTACAATGTGCTAAATGACAAGTAAGAGAAAACGTTCTCAGAGACAAAGTTAGAAATGCAGACACAAATGTGTGAAAGGAACCCACTGCTATAATTGAATCAATGAAAGAGCTTGTACAGATTTCTGTTTTAATCAAAGAAGTCGTCTAGTTTTACAAGATACAGTAAGTATTTAATAATTAGGTGTAATTAGATACATGCTTAAAATGAAAAGTGATGCATGCATGTACTTGTAGAAGTGATTTAATGTGACGAGGAGAGCAGCAGTTTTAGAAGTCATCCGATTATCAGAATCAGGATTTGCATTGAGTTGTTTGAGAACAATAACTGACTTAGAGCACAGATTTGTTTTAGAAATATATCCTATTTCTTCCCAGGATGGTTTTTGCATTCACACGTTTCATTAATCCTGTGAGAATAACAGGAACGGTTTTGTTGGTGACTGAGCTTCTGCTTTTAGTCTTTAAGGATGTGGATTAAAATCATAACACCTCAGTGAAAATCGCTCGGCTTTATCCTAATCACAGCGCGGAGGAAGAAGTCACGTTGAGTTCTCCTGTTTGTTTTCACTCATTACCTCCATCTTCCTGCTACAGATGCAGCAGTGAAAGACCCTCTCCTCTCGTCACTGTGGTCGCTTTACTCTCCACAGACAGCTTTGTAAGGGTGCCCACTGTGACATTTTGGGGACAGGATGACACAGGCACGCTGACGCCTTCAGTCATGGCCTTGAATAACATTGTCACAAATGGAGACAAGTGTCAGACATGTATAAATTTATCATCAGTTAGCACTTTGACATCAAGAGTTCTGCTGCTGTTCCTGCGTGTACATGCTGTGTAACTGAAAGGGAGAAATGAGGCATGTATTCACTATTGACTTCCCATGACCCTCAGCTGCTGTGTGTTGCTTCAGCGCCTTCACTTGACTGAAATAAATGTCCTCACTGGTGAGATCGGTTATGGTTCCTTCAGAGCCTCAAGAGGAGAACAGCTCTATTTTCTTTAAGAC
Source organism: Labrus bergylta (assembly GCF_963930695.1). Lineage (NCBI taxonomy): Eukaryota > Metazoa > Chordata > Actinopteri > Labriformes > Labridae > Labrus > Labrus bergylta. The sequence continues at coordinate 25,392,539 of NC_089205.1, forward strand.
ACACAGACAGAAATTATTGTTTACAACAGCGTAAGAGCTTCATATGGTGTTCTGTGGTGAGCTGGAAAGTAAGGATGGACGTGGACGTGTTGTCATTCATCAGTTCCTAAAAAAGGGTTTTGAAGCCAATTGATGGAGGTCGCCATATTAGAAATGCTATCTCAACCTAACTTTCGATCAAGCAAGTGACAAGAAAACGGGTGGAGTTGAGGCGTTCCTGAAGCCTCCTGGCAAACAGCGAAGACACGCTCACCTGTCAGTCAACTCTGTCGCTTCTTTATTACACAAATATATGAATTACTTGGAGCTTAACTAAATAAAAACAGATGAGTTTAGAAATAATTAAACCTATGCACAGTTTGTTCTAATAAAGAAATTAGTTATTAATACCAGATGAGTTTTTTCCTGCTCTTCAAATGGTCATTTTAGTATGGGACCCTTAAGGGGATCCCTTGGCTTTGCGGCCAGCCTCAAGTGGACAATCGAGGAACTGCAGTTATTTTCACTCCCCCATGAGCTTTACTTTTCAACAGCTGAGATTGCAGCTTGTTATTTACATGTATTACTCTCGCTGAAATGGACAAACAGCTTTCAGAAACAGCTTTTTAAAAGTTGAACTCTTATTTACATGTGGTAAGTTTTCAACTTTGGAAATGACGTGACTGTTTTTAGCTTTTACTGTTGGTGCTTAAATGGTCTGACAGTAACTCCAGTAAACTGCAAAGGTGCAAACTTTACCGTAAAACACCAACAGCAACAGTGACTGACATGAACTGCAGTCCCGTTTGTTTTTTCTTGACAGACTTGCTGTGCAGCAGACGGCAGCGTTCACTCTCAGAGGATGATACTGTTCTCTTTTCTTACTGTAGAACAGAAGTTACAGAAACATGTCGAGCCTGCAAACACTGTATCACTGTATGTGGAGGTTCTCTCTGCATCTCTGGATTTACTTTATTAGCCCTTTATTCTGTAAAAAAAAACTGACAGACAGGAGAGACACAGCTGTGACTGCTGTTCTGATAAATGATTCATCAGTTGATTTTTTTATCAGTGTTTTTTCACTGTATAAGAAAATTCTAATTTTAGCAAAATCCAATCCAAAAGTTACATAATATTTTGAAATAAAAGAGGCAAGCAGAGAAATCGTAACATCCTTAAGCCAGAAACAACAGAATGAAGATGCATTCACTAATGATCAGCAACAAATACCTTTTGTAAGGAACATCATACTGCCTCAGTCATCTCTAAAATAGTGACAACTCAACAACAAATTATTCATAGCAGAGATATATCTGCATTTCTTTTCCTATACTGTCTTCTTATATAAACTACACAATATGTCCTTTCAGGAAACAACATTCAGGCAACCATAACAATATCACTGGTTAAACTAATTAGTTCTAAATAGGTTTTTGAAAAATAATTTTGGCACAGACAGAGAAAAGAGCAGCCCTAATAACATTACCTCCTGCATGGAGGTACAAATGATGGATTACATCCATCAGATGCAGCAGTTTGTCTGAGCTGCCTTTAATTTCTATCTTAGGAACAGTGACTTACAGGAAAGACAAACCTGCAGGAGAGGAGGCCGAACAAGCAACTGGACTGTGAAAATGTGCTTCAATAAACACCAAGAACAAACAAGTACACATGTTGCGGCTGCCCTACAAATGATGCAGAGGGGTAATGGGGCAAGAAGTGGAGAATGTGTTTCTTGCACACAAGGGGAAGAAGAGAGAGGAATCATCCAGCACAGGCAACAGAATGTGATGACGCACTTTTTTGGACAATCAGTGAAAAATAAAGTCTCAACGGTGGTGTCCTAGATTTTGTATTTTTGAGTGAGTGACAGACTGATAGGCGGCCGGTACAGATCCACAGCTCTCACCTGATTTTATCATGGGGGACAATAAAACAGAGCTGCTGGGCTTCTATACTGGTGCTGCTGTCGATCCATCACGGTCAGCACTGAACCAGAAACCAGAGCAACAAACCAGCGGCCCCTCCTTGGAGAACTTATAGCGGATTTCTCCTGTTGTTTACTGGAAGTAGATGACAGTAAAGTTTGTTGAATGCCTGTGGTTGAAGACTGTCTGAAACAATGACACTGCAGCAGATCTGTTATTAGCTTCCCACTGATCTCATTTACAAAGCGATTGGTTTTGTGTGATGTTCTACGTGTCCTGCTGAGACGCACAGACTCAGGCAAACCCAGGAGCGTCTCCCTCTTTGTCTCGTCCTCCTCATCCTCACCCACCCTTTGTGCTCAGCAATCACGCGATAACAGGATTCCTCACCCAAAGGTGTCGCTCAAAGAATGGGCAAAGCTTAGTGTCTGACACGGAGCCAATCGGTGCTCTTCAAGCTGCAAAGTCTGGAGTGCACAAAGTGGATTAGTGCATGCAAAAAGCTTGTTGATCTTTTATTAGAGTCAGATTCACAACGGCTGCTGGTAGAATTGCTCATCAAATGAGCATCATTAACATTTGGAGTTTTAGAAACCTGTAGATGTTATTACATTTATCTATGCTCATAAGTAACATTTCTGTTTGCTCTTTAATCTTATTTAATTTACCTACATTACAAAGATAATCAGTTCATAGTCATGCAGTGGGATAAGTGAATAGCTTTGATTAAGATCCATTAACTTATATTGATTGAAATGGGACCTTTAAAGACATGAATGACTCTACTTTCTCGTAAACATGAGACAAATGTTTGCTTTTTATGATTTTTTTGGGCTTTTTATGCCTTTATTGTAGAGATGTGACAGTGGATAGAGTCAGAAATCAGGGACAGAGAGAGTAGGGAATGACATACGGGAATGGAACTACAGGCAGGATTTGAACCTGGGCTGTCTGTTTGGAGTGCTACAGCCTCTGCACATGGGGCACGCACCCTAACAACTGCGCCATCGGTACCCCAACATTAGACAGATGTTTAAAACATTTCTTGCTGTGCTCTTCTCCTCCATCATTTGTCAGTAGATTTCTGTATTTCCTGCCATGTTGAGCTCAATTTATGGTTGACACAGAAAGGCTACCAGGAATCCTATTGTATACATACAGTGTATGATTTTTTAGAGGTGTACCGATAAACCAGGTGGTGACCCAATCAGATGATTTTCAGCCTGTATGATTGGTGACCTGGCCGTCCTCTCAAATATATATCTGATTCTTCCCAGCACTCGCTCCTCCTGCCTCCTCAGGGATGTAGAGGTGCAGTCAGTTAAGATATAATTTAATCAATACTAAATAAAACTTCTTTGTTTAAGGTGGGATGCTAACATGATAAAACCTCAGCTTGTGAGAATGTGATTAAAGAGTTTGACCTGCCATGAGACTTATCACTTTACAGGAAATATTCAGAGTTCATTATTCAATCTCACCTATTGAAATCACCACTCCAGTGCTGGATGGACCCTGGAAGGGTTGTGTTCAGATATTTCAGTTTATGAAAATGTATAAGAACAAAGTTATCAGACTGTATGAAATTGGCACTTTGTGTGTTTTGTGTGTGTTTTCCTTCTTATTTCTGAGGAAGTGAAGACTGAATTGTCAAATTTGTTTTATGTTGGCATGGTATCGCTTTGGATAAAAGCGTCTGCTAAGTGAATTGCTAAGGTATTCATTCATTGATTGTAATTGGACGGACCACCCAGACATTTATTGTTTGCTTTTTGAGTAAGGGAGCAGGAAAAACAAGATTTATTCTTCTCCCTGCTCCTTTCCGTACATGGGGATAAAGTGTGAATTGTTTTTTCTTTTTTTTTTTCTCTTGTGTGTTTTGACATGTACGGAACAAATAAAAAAAAAAATGAAACGAAATGAAATGATATATCGCTCATGACAAGCAACCTTTATTTCTTCATGTGTCATTGCTAAGCAACCAAATGCCAAGTTCAGCTGCACCACAGAACCCCTGTGTTTCTATTCCTTTAACTCTGCAGACAGTGGTCAAGTAAAGAGCACAACCTCCGCAGCTGAAGAGTTTGTCAAATGTCAGCAATTGAAAAGAAGACGATGAATGAGCTTTTGAGCTATGTGTTGTATTATTTTCACTACAAAAAAATCTATACCACATTCATTCAAACTTCCAGGTGAAAATTTCCACAGCCCACGTCGACCACATAAGCACTTAGCCTTCTGTGAAGTTTCAGTTCTGAGGTGCTCATGGTGTAGTTTTGTAGCAAAAACAGTTACAGCACAACCACATCTTTAACCTTCTCTTCACCCCAGCACTGCACACTGGAGTAGTAGTTAATTGATCAAATAATGAGTGTTGTGGTCACCTCACATTTGTATCACCACCCCTCTGTGGTAGAACAGCCCACTGAAACGAAACAGGGACTCGTCACCAAACAGGAATCAAAGGTACTTGGTCAAAAAATAAAATGCTGTATTCACTTCAGGAAAAAAAAAGAAATCTTGTCTGTGATTAATTCTGATGCCCGTGTTAGACTTTTAAACATCACAAAAAATTACTTTAGTCGCTTGATCATTATCATAAAAAGATTCAAATAAGTGTTTGGAAATGTCCTTGTGTTTTCCTCTCATTCATTTACCTTCACATTCCCCACTGTTCCCTTCGCCTTTCTGGTGTCAATCAGCTCTTTCAGAATCTGTTGTTGATTTTCAGACAGCTTTGTGCCTCAATTGACAGGAAGTTTGTCGGTTGTTGTCGTCGTCAATGATGAAGCATAATCTTTGCTCCTCCAGTAAAATCAAGTGCATATTTCAATTTGTCACTTTTGTTGATTTTTGACAGAAATGAAAACGCTACATGGTGTTCATTTGTTTGTACCAAAGGGTTGTCTTTTTCTCTTCCATCGAGTTTCAGAAAGAGTTGTTTTAAAACAGAGGTAGCCCCCGCTGCGCAGCCGTCCTCTGTGTATCATCAGAGTGCCCCGTCTTATCTGTGACCTTTTCCCAAAAGCCCCGTGCTCTGAGATCCTATCTGCTTCATGAAAAAGGGACAAATGGGCAGTTTAAATTTAAACTGAAATTGCTTTGATATTGTCTGAGCCTGTTGAAGGGTTATGCAGGCAGGGAGTGGACTTGTTTTCACCGTACCAATGTCTCCTGGGGGTTTTTTTTGTAGGCAATTTTTCATTTTACTGTCCATGCTTTTGCAACTTTTTTGTTTTTTTAGTGTCCTTGACATTTGTTTGTACCTTTTGACTTTGTATTTCACCGGCCAGTCTGTAGCAGGTTTTTCCACTGGAAGTCAGAAGACATAAATACTGAGCTGGAAAACTGGAAACCCTTGTTTTGTTAGTGTTTTTTCCCACTAGATGAAATATTCTTTTTATGTATTTATTAACCACCGTCTCTTTCAAATGTCCCTTTTTGCATTTACAGACAGAGTGAGCGTACGTGCAAAAGGAGGCAGAAAAAATGGAGCTGAGTGAGAGGAGCAAACGAAGCAAGGGGAATGAAGGACCGTGCGGAGTAAACAGGGAAACAGCAGATGAAAGCTTGACGATGTTGAGGGATTTTCTGAAAGTGATTGGCTGTCTTTGTGGCCTCAGGTTTTTATAATCCTGTCCTGTGATGCTCTAATCTCCCCCTTTCTTTTGTAGAGAGTAAATACCCTGATTACATGGGGCAAAGCTGACGACTTGTTGTAAAAATGGAAACGAAGAGCAGAGAGAAGCCCTTTTTATTAAATTCTTGCATTCCTATACATCTTCTGTCAGGCCACATGGCACCCACACGATTAGCATGAAGATAATCTCAGCGCGGAGCGTGGGACCTAAAGGCTCATTCAGGAACTTCGAGGCACTCGTGTACCAGCAAAGCAAACAATAATAGCTCTGGATTTTCTCACCCCAGCTTCCTGTCAAGCTGTTTTAGTGGGCTGTAATTAAATGGGAGAATTAACACTGATTGTACATTTCATCCTTCCTACAGGATGCTGATGTTTTTTTTCCCCTTTTTTTAAACCATCTGTTTCATTTTTAAGACACTGTCATTCACATTTCTTTTTCAAACGCTCTCTGTAATAAACCATTTCCAGATGAAAATGAAGTGTGAGCGGCTTTGCGGGATGAAGGTCAAAGGATCTTGCTAAAGTGAGAGGCGGGCTCATTTGCATGTTTCATCTCACATCTCTCAGCCTTATAAGATGAATAGTGAGTGTTAAAGCTCGCCACCTGTGGCCACAAATGCAGATGAGAGTGTATATTGTGACATTAGCATGATTATTGATTTTCCTCTCTTTCATTTCATATCAGTTTATTGAACGGCAGATCCTCCATCTGAGGTCAGCTGTTTGAATATTTCCGTCAATCATTATCAAGGAGAGAATGAATCGATGAAATATTGATACCAGAATATATGATGCAGTGTCTTATGGATTTTTGGAGCATATCAGTATACAGCTGCTTGTTTATTAAGTAAAATGAATGCAGTGTAAAACAGCATCTGTAATAACCTCTACATTCAAGAAGGCTTTAGAACAGATGCTTTACTGTAAGTAACTCATTTTATCTATTTAAGAGTATTAGTTCAAAGGATCCCATGTCCAAATAATTCATAAGTCATTTTATTGGCTGAGATAATACAAAATGTTTTATGTTTTCTTCTATTTTTTATAAACTTGAATGTATGTGTTTTAATGTGATTCAGCCAGAGCTCTGTCACAAGACTGATACCACTCCAATCTCCATGCTCCAGATATCAAGCTAAAGCCGGCAGCAGTAAAAATGAAGCTAAAGCCAGCAGCTTTGAGTTTAATTTAGCCTAGCTTAGCTTAGCATGAAGTGTTGATTTACTGTATAAAAGAAAAAGGCTAGTGGCGCAAGATGTTTGTTTACTTGGAATATAAAAGGTAGAGCTAGCAGCCACGAATATGAAACTTAAGCCAGCAGCAGGCTAGTTCAGATTAGCATAAAGTTAACTTGGCTCTGTCAAGCCTCTAAAACTCAAAAGTCTTCTTGTTTATTCAAGCGATACAAAAACTGGAAAGTCCTAAACCAGATGCAGTTTGTGCTTCTTAATGGGTTTTCTATATTTGTGTATTTGTTTGTCACCTTATTGCTCAGGCACAATCACTTCCTAAAGTTGTGTCCTTACTACGCTGTTGCCAGGCAACAAACTGTGCTTGTGTGTTATTGTAATAAGTTGCTTTTTCTCAAAATGTCCGACTTCTCCTTTAAGGCTTCATCACCTTCAGGAAGCATTGGAGCTTATCAAAGTCAGTGGCTGCCCTCAGCTCCAAGAGCTTCATAATTAGTTTCAGCTCATTGTTTTAACTGTCCAACCTTACATCATTATGCTTTTCTTCATTCTCCCTGCTCTCGTGGCCTTTTGCTTTGAGCTGCAGGTATCAAACAGACAGAAAGCTCTTAAAACCCTGAGAAACTTCAGTCAGACATTGTTCACTTGTGAACGCTGTGGAGCTGTAAGCAGCCAAAGAGCTGGATATTTCCCTTCAGGAGACGGTAGAGACCAAAAACAGAGCTCAAAGAGAATGAAAATTAGACTTACATCCATCAGGCGGCCATAATTTGATTTTAAATGAATAATAATGTTGCTCCATAACTGCTGAACATCTAAATAAACAACTTAAGCTTACACATGTTTGGCATATAAATATATATATCAAAGTTGTGTAACTTGTAAGGACTTTAAAGGCTTAATATGCGATTTTTCACACTTAAATACAATAGAACCATCTGAAAGTAGAAACATCTGCTGGATCAAAAAATCGCATATAAAGCCTTTAAGAGGCTTAAAAAAACCTGCAAACATTAGTTAGAGGTTCATGCAGACGATGAAGGGCTTAACATTTATTTAATCACAGTTTTAAAATTTAAACATGAAATTTGTATCAACCTTTAGGATGTGTTTAATAAGAAAATGTAATTGTTTTATGAAGGAAAAAAATCTAATTTGTATAAATATGTAAATTAATAATTTCCATGGAAGCTGGTTGGGTATTTCCCCTTATATGAGGCTTTCAGATGTGATGAGAATTTATGTGCCTCATTATATAATTCAGCTTATCATATAATGATATATCATTTTAAAATATGTTCTCCAAATAATCCTCTAGCGCTCTGAAAAGCCTTCACATCTAACAAGTATGTAATATGCAGCACATGTTTGGATGTGTCTCTGATTGCAGTCCATGAAACCTCTCCAGCAACAATGTTCTGCCTGGGGTGTTTTGGTAGATGCAGTTTCATATTATTCCCTCTATATTCATGATGTGAATGGTGAAATATATTCATGGTGAAGCCGCATCCCGAGAGGGAAAAAAAAACAACATTTTAAATGCTGTGATATTTGCTCTAGCCTTTCTCTGTGGTAAAAATGGAGGCGATGCAATGACTCTTCCAGAGGCGCTCTCATTTATTTGCATGAGACTTATTGATTTACCCAAACTCTTAGAGTGACTTTTTGTCTTTTACTGTTTGATTATATTAAAACTTTGTGTTGGTTACAAGAAGAATTCCAGTATGCTGTTTGTATGCATTGCAGAAGGACTTAATGTTTTACTCAATCATCCACACTGTGGTTTTAATTCAATAGATTTGTCGTATTATTGGCTCTCCATGTCAATCATTTCCCCATTCATGAACATTATTTCCTTCACTGCAACACCTGATACTATTCAGCGCTGAGACTCAAGGCAGAAAGGATAAGTTTATAAATACAGATCAGAGCTGTGAAAATTAACCGCCCAGTGTACGTTTGGCAACTGTCACAACTTGTGAGGAACGGCGTGATCAGTGTGACTCAGAATAGAGGATCAACATCCGTACAAACTGTTCAGCGAACTGCAGAACTCGACGTCTTAATGTTGCTCTTAATGCTCAGAATATTGCCTTAATTGAAACAACAAAATAAGATTAACATGTTCATGTGGCTTACAGTGAGTCCTCCTCACTATTTTCATAATCACATTAACATCAAAGTGTTAACATGCCTGTGGAAATGTACAGCTCTCTTTGCTTCTGATGAATTGGAATGTGTTAAAATGCTGAGCTTTACCTCCCACAGTCAGGTTTGCCCTCAGGCGCGTTCTTATGCAGCAGAACGTGGACCGACCATGATAGGCAGAGAGTGCTTCTTCTTTACTGTCTTAAGAGAGCGACGAGTAATCGCACACTCTAATTTGAGGCTTTGGAGACTGGTAGGCAAAGACAAGGCCACTTAAAGACCGTTTCACCCTCCTCTGACAGCATTTTGTTTTCCCTCCATTACTCCTCTGTAACCAGAGGCTGCTTTGACCCTGCTCACACTGTGAAAGTGTCGTTTGTTACACATAGAAAAACTGAGAGAGAGAGAGAGCTGGAAACAAAAGATAAGTTTCTCTGTTGTCACTTGAAGGAACCGTCCCACTGGAATATATTATTTTCTTGTTGAGTCATTTCCATCATAGACTGTGATACTTTTCTACGGCCACATTTAAATGACAATGATCCTCTGAAAACTGAGTAGTTTTTTCGTTTTCCAAAAAGTTCTGTGTTTAAACGACAACATTTTGATAGCAACCGCAATGCAAAAAAGACTGAAAACATTGTATAGATGCCAGACCAGTAGCTGGCTGTGTGCCTTTCTAATGAAACAACAAACGCATCATACTGTTCCTTCTACAGAGTGTCTCAACACATACAGAAATGGCTTACGCAAGTACCTTTGTGTGGACGGACTATAAGGTTGTGTTGTTACTCCAGGGGGGACAGCTGAATGCGTATGAATGAATTAGTTACTTCTGATGGTCTCAATAAGTAGCAACCACTGCAATCAGTGTGTGAATGGTGTGACCTGCGATGTAAAAGCGCTTTGAGTAGTCAGAAGACTAGAAAAGCGCTTTAAAAGCTCAAGTCCATTTACCATTTTCCATAAACTACAAAGAGAGTAAATTTAAAGAAAATGTCCACTGGAGGTGAGCAGCACAAACAGAACTTGAGAGTCTGCCATTGCTGTTGTAGTCCACCTAATCACGCATAACTATTGACTGGAACCTTAATGCATATGTGTGCAAAAAGCCAACTCGTGCACCGCTATGGTTTGCAACCGCAATTCACATGTAAGGTCTGTTTTCGGAAAGAACGGTGACTTACCAGTTTACATGCCGACAAAGACGGTGCCGTGTCCAAACTGATGACTTTCCCTCATCATATGCAAATTTACACAGAGCTGTATTTACCTTAATTATTCTTTTTTTTTTAAATGTAATTCTTATATAACAGAGCAGCAGACATTGACCTAGTGGGTTGCTGCAAACTGAAGTTGTGAAATATCTGTCCTCTCACAGCGCTGCATTATCCTCACAGGTCACATCTCCAGATGGAGTCCTTCCCAGTGTGTGGAGACGTATTTTATGCATTTAAATAAGGGGATCTGAAATTAAAACTGTCACTAGAGAAGATAGTGAACAACTGTGCCAGCCTGAAGCAAAATGCTACTTCTGTTGCACTAGGTAAGCAACTCAGGCTGTGATGGTCGACCAAACATTGCTCATTTGCTTAAATTGGGATTTGAGGTTACAACTGGCTAAGGTGGTCTGAGGGGTCCTGAGTTTTATCTCAAAATTGTGATATCTCAAAATAACCAACATTGAATAATATCCTACAACTCAATTTATCGTCCCTGTAAAGTAAATAATTGAGTGTCTAGTATATATGTAAGTACATTTCTGCCACATTTGATATTGGGTTTTTTTTCAGTTTAAACCTAGTCTTGTGTACTGTTATTTTGACCTTATTTGTCAGTGACAGTGCCCATTTTCAGCATCTCTGACAACATGCCAGATTTAACCAGAAAAAGAGGTTTCTGGGCAGGCAACAGTTGAATAAAAGCACTAAAACTAAGCATTGATAAACAAGCTGTTGATAAGCTTTCTTCCTCTCTGCTGCTTGGACAGGTTTGATTTAGGCTCTAATATTGGCTGCTGCAGCGCTCACTTGCGTTGTTGTATGTGTGTGGGTGTTTGTTTGTTGGTGACATGGGAAGAGGATATGAGAAGAGTTGACATTGTACACTTGGCTGTTGTTTCCACCAGACGTACTGTTAATCATGCATATTTTGCCAGCATCTGCTGTGATGCATCATTTTGCTCATTATTCTGTGAAGCTGGTCCTGGCCTTAACTGTAAGTGCAACCGTTGCTTGGATGCAGACTCCTGCACAGCTCGTTTATTTGCTGATAAGATGTAGTCTCATCCAAGGCTGTTTGGTGGGCCAAAGACTTCTGTTGAAACATGTTCCTGTAATTATCTGGTATGTTTTACATGTTTATTTAGTTTACCCCTTGATAAAATGTTTGGTTTTACTGGGTGCCACTTAAAGCAGTTGTAGATTTGAATTATAAATCATTGTTCAAGTATAGATCTTACATAAATCAGGCTGTTTGCTAAAGCTCATTACTGCTCATATCATTCATCCCTTAAAAAACAGCTTCTCATCCGAAGGCATGAATACTTTTGTTTTAGATATTCATGGTAAAAGTTCAGCTTTTAATGAGCCCTTTATTCAAATTTGTACGAGTTTTAGTTTCTGTCAAATTGAAGCAAACTTAACACCATGCAAGTATTGATGTCCAAAGTGGTTTTAATGGAGAGAGGTAAATGTGTGGGTCATCTGCATAACAGTTTGACAAGATGCCATGTTTTCTAGAAATGTACCCTTATGGGAACATGTAAAGGGAAAAGAAAGATTAGGCCCGAGGATTGAACCCTGTGGGACTCCACAAGTAAGATAAAATAATCTCCAATGTTTTTTTTGTTAACACAACTTGAGAAATATTTCTAAAATCATAGAGTCAGTTGTCCTTTTGATTTTTTAATCAATGGTTGCATGAGTACATATTAAACATTGCTGGTACAAACAAGTCTGCTGTGAACTTTCTGTCACTGTGTAAGAAGAATAAACGGGGAAAGATCACATTCGAGACGGGTGTTTGACATGGAATCTTTTTTGCTCCAGTGAGGGCGGATGTTATCTTCTTGTCGACAATCTGTTGTCAACAACAACAAGTTATAGCCACTTTCTTCAAAAAATTCAAAATATGTCTTTGTTCTTTTTATTGATAAAACCCCAACACACAAACGAGTTCACACCAAGAAGATTGTATAAACTATCCTTTTAGTGTGTTATCATGATTTTAGTTAACATGTACAAATCAAATTTTAATATCCTCATCCCCTACTGAGCTCTTTGGCACCACCACTCTGCGAGCATTTGAATATTCTAGAAAGTTTTTATCTTTCTACTGATAGCAGTTCCCCAAACATTATATTATTGTTAATCAGAGGAATTAGATTTTTCCTTGCCAAAGATCTTTTTAGATGTGATGTGTTGAAGGCAAATAATGGAAGCCAACAAATCATTACAATCTTTCTGTATCTTACAGTGAGAGTAGTGTCAGTCTGAAACTGACTTTTAAGGTCTTCTCTTACTGTTTGCCTCAGAGTTGAGCATGGAGCCTGAAAGACCAAAAGGTCCACTGACTTTCTTTGCAGTTAGTTTTTTGGCACATCTCAGTTTGAACAAAGTTTATTCATCCATACACATTTACCATAAAGCCATTAAGTCGCTATAATAGCTCTCAGTCAAATTTGGAATCAACTTCAGTGTTTGCATATGATGTACAAATATGATAAAATAACACAATATCTGTATGATGTTTTGTTCTGAACTCAGGTCAAAGATATTTGTTAGCATGTTTAATTGGACATTCATAGTGCAGCATACAAGATTTATAATATCCATTTTCCATCCCTTTAAATTGAATATAACTTGTTAGAGGAGGAATATGATATCTTTATGTTGGATTAGATTTAAAAAAAAAAAAATAGACTGACCTTGGAGAACATGAAATAACCTGAAGTTCTTTAACACAAAAAAACTGAAGATGAGCTGATTACCTTGGCCGATGGTTTGACTTTGCACCTTTTACGTAATTGAAACCACTAAACATTTCCATTAGACATCCTTAAAAACAAACACACAAGACCTTCTAGGTGGAGGTAATGAATGAAACGTTGCAGTGATGGATGGATGGATGGATGGGTGGGTCAGTCATGGCTAAAGATTGCCAGGGCCAAATCTCGTCCCCCCGTCTGCTGTTATTAGTGGCTGCAGCAGGCTGTTATTGGGCTCTTTCTTAACGCCACACAGTTTCTGCCTCTCACTGTCTCGTTCCCCTCCACTTCACTGTGTGTGTGAGGGGCTCTTACTCCCCATTTGGCAGTGCTGTAAATTGTTTCTGTCAGCTTAGATAAACGGACCCCTGGGTTTGTCCATCTTCCCCTCCACACACACACACACACACACACACACACACACACACACACACACACACACACACACACACACACCTTTATACACAAATCTAAGCAGAAACATGCACACACAGCCACCCCTGGAAACATTCACAAACAAACACGTATAGATAATCAACCTGTGAGGGTTTATTCTTTCCTCTCTTGTTTTGAAGGCTTGTTTACTTGTTTACCACACTAATAATATTCCGCCTCCCTGCCAGGAAACAAAAGGTTCACCTCCATGAAACACATGAGGATGGAGTTTTTTTTCATTCTAGACCATGGTGTGGGACCGAATGCCTCAGAAAGACTCTGAAATGATTGTGCAGCCACCTCTATAAACATGATGAAATGGCTCTCACTTATGAATTTTATTTCTTAGTTTTTAATTCTCCTCTTTGTGTTATTGTGAATATATCTTTAAATAAGTAGAATTTAAAGAGCTCAAAGGCTAAACAATACAATAGCATCTGAGTCTGACAGTGGCAAAGAGGGAATGAAACGACGAGAATGAGGGATGGAGAATCTCCAAACTGAAAGTATCCTTCAGTTCCATCATTCTCAGCCAAAATTGATTTTCTTTGAACAAGGACATCATCTTGCTTCATGGTTTGTTGCCATAAACTGATTCACTCCTCCTCTGATACAGTGTGATGGCAGTGATCATTCTTTTTTATTCTCTTTGTATTTGTTTAGGGACTTTCTTGTGCCATTTCTGCTGAGATATAATTTAGTCAGACAGTTTAGTTCCCTGTTGATTTGATATAATGAGACGAGGCGGCGTTTTCCTTGTTTGTTCAAGCATTTTGCTTTTATTCCAGATGTCTGACAAAATGAGGAAATAAACAATAAAAGCACTGATGCAAATTAAATCTTATTTGGAAAAGTGAAACAACACAATTTAAGCATGCTTGCATTCCATTGAGCATGTTTGAAATAGCTCTGGATCATAAATATTTAGAAAAAGGTTTTATTAATATGTTATCATAACTCTTGTTTCACAGAGAAGACCTTTCCCTTTGTGCTGTTGACATTTACAGCTGAATATCATTTCTACAAAATGCCTGCATGCATTTCAGATTGAGAAGGGAATGAATAGATGGAAGTAGAGGAGAACCAGATGAATAAATGATGCTGCAGTACTTCACGGCATCTCTTTTTCTGAGAACAAGAAATTATACAGGAAAATAGCTGTGTTTTTTTTTTTATTATAAATCTATTTTCTCACCCAAAACATCGACACAATCACAAATTACTTCCCTTAAGGTAACACGCCACCAAACTAATAAACACATTTCCAGCTCTGCACAAACGTACAAGAAGGCCATTGTGTGCACTCTTCATTTACGCTGTCCAACAGAAGCTCACTCAGCCATGACACGCTAACAGCCCAAAATCACAGGTCAGCAAATACTGATGTAAAGTCCATATGGTGTCTCATTGAGATGCACCAGGTTCGGTAGTGTCTCTCACAGACCGACACACGAGACGAGAGCGATGTCACTGTCCACGTTGATTGGATGACATCACTATCTACATTTTCATTCAGTCCCTCCCTGCAGAGTGTTTACTGCACAATGTCTGACACACAGATTTGTCCCGACATGAAGCATGATGAGAAAACCTAAAATACAGACAGAGGTCAGGGTTTGTGCAGCTACAGACACTGTAACACACTTCATGGATGATTAGTGATAATATAGTTGGAATATTTTATCAATACTCTTTTTTTTGTGATCCTCATTAAGCCTTGTTTTACAGTTAACAGTATTTCAAATGAGTTCATTTATGTTCAGTGACTTTCGTCTGTACCAGCATTGTGTGCAGGTTGGTGATTAAAACGAGAAAAAAAAACACACAAGTTTGCGTACCCAGGGCTTATATTTGTGTTACCATGGTAGCGAATAAAAGGTCTTGTTTCATATTGAAGTTTAAAATGCTGGTTTGGTGAAGACACTGTTCTAATAAATTGGAATCTAAAACTGAAATACATAGTTTTGACTTAATAACACAGCAAACTCCTTCTCAGCTCCATTTTTCAGTAAATTATGCAGAGAATTGCAAAGTATCCCTATAAGTATTTTATTATGACACCTGTATTCTGATAGGTGTCATATCGTGACACGTGAATCATGATACATGTTGTATGACGACCCATGATTCATGATGTCATATTCTGACCCATGTGTCGTGATATGTATCATATAGGCCTAGGAGGCCCTTGCCAACACTCGGCCCTATAGTAAACAGAAAACAAGGTTACAGTTGATTGTCTATCCAATTGCTCAGCCCATTATTTAACGACAGCATATTTTATTGGTTTTTTTCCCAACATGTATTTGCTTTCACAGAATGAATGCAGCTTGCGGCTTACTAATTAATGCTGAGTTGCTGCAAGAAGAAAAGGGGTCAGCTCTATAACATAATGATAGCCAAAGGCCAGAAGAATTCTTAATCGTCAGGTCCCTCATCAGCCCTGGTCAGAGGAAATAAATCCCTCATTAAACTGCAGTTTCTCGCGGAGGTAGCATATTAACACTTGTTTACCACAAGCCTCAAAGCTCTCAGCAGCAGAGGTGTTGTGCAAACAGGAAGTGCTGGTGGGGTATAGCAGGGCGCTCGATTTCTGAGGGACTGAATTTGAAGGGATCAAAGTGCTGTTGTTGCTTTTGATGCAATCCGGCTCGGTCTCCGTGGTTCACTGTCTCTCTCTGTCTTTGTGTCACCGCCTTTTGTGTATCCCACATTCATACTTAGCCACATACACACACACACACACACACACCAGGATCTGCTATATAGTGTAGTGTGCACACATACAGGCTCATCTACACACACACACACACACACACACACAGCCTCTGGGTACACAGAAGAAGAGGCAGAATGAGGGAGTGGTTTTCTCCTGGAGAGCTTAAAGGAGCTGAGTGTAATTGCAGGTGGATAGCAGCCTAATAACGCTCTTATAGAACCAAATGATTGCAGTTTTGCCTGCAGAAATCCTCCAGTGCAGTCTTTTTCGTGTAGTTGGTACTTTCTATCTTAAGGGGTACAACTCAACATTTTCTGTCTCTCCCTGTGTTTGCAACACTTTTTTCCTCCACCACCTCCTCCTCCTCCTCCTCCTCCTCCTACTCCTGACACGCGAACACACACACACACACACAGTCTGTTAGAGCCGAGATGAGGTAGGAATAGGAAAAGGTGTGAATATTACATCCCACGGCGAGGGACCATTACAGTGAGCATTTCAAGGTTTGGTGCCTTCCTCTACTTCCTTTGATTATATGACCGGTCCTTTAGCAAAAAGCTAACCGTCTTTGTTTGACTGAATCACCGCCAACTTCAACCTCTCTTTCAGAAACTTCTTCTAACTCTTCCAGGAGATAACAGATCACATCATGATTGTTTAGGTAGAGAAATAAAAATAAGTACCTGCTTTTTCTCTACTGTTCCGAATGATAACTGAAAAATCTGTTTCCAGCGCTCGTCTGATCTACTTCAAAGCCTCTCGTTCAGCTTTCTCATCCCTTCCAATCAAATATCCTATTCAAAGATTTTGACTTTAAGATAAAATTCTGATGATATGTGAGGGCTTCAACATTTCCGTGGACAACAACATGAAAGTAGAGATATCAAGTTTGGTCTCAATGTGGAAAAAAAGCATCAGAAGTGCAAAAAAATAAGAATCAACAGAAAGAATGCTTCACTATTTTCATCATCAGTCAATCATTACAGTCATTATTTATCCAGCAAAGAAGAAGTCAGATATTAAAGTTGTAACCCATGAGGTGTGAGGATGTTCTGCTTTCTTATGTCATAGTAATAATAATAATAATAATAATAACTTTTAAAAACACAGGTTTACAAAGTGCTTTGACAAACAGCAAAAATGAAAACAAAACAAACTAAACCAAACACAGAAGAATATAAACAACAACAAGAACAAACAAATACTAAATACTAAAGATAATTAAATATAATTCAACAGAAAATAACCCAAAGTGCACGATACCCAACAGACATATAGAACCTGACCATCACAAGAACCATCACAAGAACCAGCATAAGAACCATCATAAGAACCATCATAAGAACCATTATAAGAACCATCATAAGAACCATCATAAGAACCATCACAAGAACCATCATAAGAACCATCATAAGAACCATCATAAGAACCATCATAAGAACCATCATAAGAACCCAGGAAACACAAGAACCATCATAAGAACCCAGGCAACACAAGAACCCAATAACACGAGCTGAGACCAAGAGGAGCAAAGAAACTAAAAGAGATAAAAACAAATAAAAAGAAAACAGCAATAAGAAGGTAAGAGCAGAAAAAGAAATAGAAACAAGTGGTGAAAGGATAAAACAAAAAAAAAATGTATAATATTAATAAAAATAAAAAGTAAATAGTGACTCGAGTGTTTATGGGTGTAGAACATTTGAAGAAATGATTTCCTAACATTAATATGAACTGTTTTATATATAATTTGTGTTATGTATTTTGGTCTACTGTGACCTCCGTAGAAGAGTCGCACTTTGAATGTTGGGACTTGGGCTGTGATACCTTGTTACTACGAGTCATGCCGCTGTGACACCACACTGTTGTATTCATCCAATAAACGGTAACACGTTCAGTCGGAGTACGACTATTAATTGTTATACAGGCACCCAGATAAGGTGGAGATATAACAATTTGAGAAAATAGATTTTAAAAAAGTAACTAGATGTGTTAACGCAACAACAACACGAGTGAAAGCTTTCAAAAGGTTGAGCAATAAAAGTATTTTTTCTCAATATTTAGAATGAAGTGTTTTGAGCATTTATGGAACCCAGATGCAGTTGATTCTGTTCTGATATTTATATTAGGAAACTTAACAAAAAATGGGTTTGATATAATTACTACTGTCAATGTTAAAATATAAATAACTGAGAAAAAAGTAAAGTTATCCTCTTTATTTTCCTTCCATGTTTTTAAATTGTGATCAAGGAACATATTAACATCTTAAAGCTGGAAATTTCCTCTAATGGGCGAACGATACAGACTGTTGTCTGATTCTTTCAGTGAATATGTAGCTGGTCTGTGCATTGATTTCTTCTTGCTTTTTTTGCATATCTTACACGATGAATATGTCTGCAATGAGCAAATGTTTTTTGTCCTTGTTGTAGAATATTGTGTTTTACTGCACGATGAAAACTTCAACCATCACAAAAACCTCCGGAGAGCTGTTATGATGAGTCATATAGATTTCATTCTATCACTATCATAACAATACAGACTGTCAATACAAAGATAAGTATATAGGGTATATTCATCCATAATTTTTTTTGTTCCAAGCACACCCCTGACAGGTCCTGGAAAGATAAAAATAAAACCTAAATGATGCATTATTGAACACTTGCTGTCACTGCTGTGAGCTAACATTGCATGCAAGACAAGACTCAACACATCCAGAGGGATCAGCCTAAAAAACAGGAAAAGATCTGCCTGAATTCTGCCCACTTTCAATCGGGGCGGGATGCACTCGTTGTTTTTCAGGGGAGTGGATTGAGATGGAGGTATTGACTGGTAACTGGAGGAGTGGAGGGGACCTAGGGGGCCACTTCTAATCCGTGCTGACCCGCTCTTATCACGCACAGCCAAGGTCAAGAGTCTAATGAGGATGGGACGCCATTAGAGCAATTAGATGGAACTACCTTGTTTCTGGGGCATGCAGAGCCATGGGAGAGAGAGGGAGAGGGGCGAGAGAGGAGCAAAGACGACTACAGTAAGAGACAGACCGATGATCTGCCCAGCAGCTGCCTCCCTCACTCCCTCCGCCTGTCGATCTCCCTCCTCCCCCTCCTCAGACAAACACAGGGGCGAGCACAGAGAGGGAGCAGCACAGTGCTGCAACAGTGACACTGTGTGGCAAACAGGAACATGGCTGCAGGCATCTCTACTGGATAAATAGCACCAGAGAGATTACAGTGAGGTGGAACATATAACAGGTACATTTCAGGAACATTATTCAAATTGTATGCATGTTTTATTTATAAAAAACCTGTGTGAAGACTTCCAGCAAATAGCTAATAAATTAAAGATGATGTACTTTTATTCTGAAACGTCTAAAGAAGCTCTTGTGAGCACAACTATGACAATAACATGTATGAAAGACTCAATCTTTTGTTAGATTTTCAACAGAAAAAAAAACAGTGATTCATTCTAAATCTTTCTTTACATATTAATCCAATATACCCAGATAAACAGTGGTTCCTGCATGCCTTTGTCTGTGTTATATAATCACACATTGGATGTCTTCTGGGTGTTTCACTGTTAATCAGATATGATTAGCAATTTGAAGGTTTAACTGTGTGCCCATGAGAACTTCAATAGGTATTCTACGCTTCCTCGTCTTTCTGATGTTTAATGGGCTTAATCATTAATACAATAATCTAGGTACAACCAGCACCTTAATCTCTGATGAAACAATAACTGATGTAAGCCTTAAACATCTCTTAAAACCATCAAACTGCACAGCATAAAGCAGCAGCATCATCCATAGAAACTTCCCTCCTAATAAACAATCCCTAATCGCTATGACTACAGTGCATTTGTCTCAAGTTGTGGCTCATAACAAACTATTGATTAAGACTCAATGTATTTGTGTAAGAGAGTGTCTTTGGTGTGTTGGTGTGGTAATAACTCATCTGATGGAGCAGAGACGTTTCCCTCTGCTCCGACCATGTGAGATAGAAGCTGCTTCCCCATGCACACAAAAATGTCCTGCAGGCATACGAATACATTCGCAATCTCGAACCAGCTAGAACACGGTCTTTTTCACCTTTGGTGGTAGATTTGTGATGGGACAAGCAGCCCCTGATTCCAGGCACCGTGTGGAGGAAGTCCAATCCTCGGAGTACTTTGGAGCCACTCGGAGAGAAAAATGGATTACTGACACTTAAAGCGTACGATGGCTGAGCAGACTTTTCTTCTTGAGGGTGACTCAGGCTCCACAGAAGCTGAGCTGTTCTTCAAGCACTAAATTTGGTTGATTTAAACCTCAGTGGGCAGTGCCAAAGTGCCACAGTTTTTTTTGTATTAAAATTTAATAACACTCAGGCTGACTTTAAACAGCAAATTCTGCAGAGCTTTCAAAGTAATTAAATTGTTTAATGTCTAATCTGAAAAGTGTATATTGAGATATGAATAATGAATCAACCAATCAATCAATCTTCATTTGAAGAGCAACTCTATTCACAGATGTTATCTTGAGAAACTTTAGAGCAGGTCCAGAGTATACTCTTTGTTATAATACTTACACAGACCCAACATTAATCCACCATGAGCTGAACACTGACCAACGTCTTCCAAATATTAGTGGCAAGGAGAAACGTCTTTTTTAACAGGCAGAAACCTCAAGCAGAACCAGACTTGGCTTGGAGAGCTGAGAGAGGCAGAGAAGAATAAGGAACAGCTAATTTATCTCGATAGCACATTTTAGCAACAGGGTAATTCAAAATCCTTCACACAAAAAATGGACAGAGGCAAACATACAGAACAACAACAACTAATACTGAGCAGCCAATAATAATGATAAATATTATGTGTAATATCTTCAGAAACAGGAAAGGACAGATTATGATAATTAGAACAGCTAAAGTCAACAGGTTAGCACAATTTGTAAGGATTGATAATATTAATTACAGCAGTTCAAAGATTAACATTAGCATCATAGCAGTGATAGTAATAAGCGTACTGAATTAAATTGATAGTCAAAGATACATTATTAATAGTCGTAGCTGTTGGAGTCTGGCAGGTCTACAGCAGTGAACGTCTGCATCAACAAGGGAGGTCCAAAACTCCAGGGAAGATTAAAAAAATCATGAATGATGTTGTGTATTGTCATATCCTTTCCATTCAGGTCCTAACAGTTCGTTTAGCTTACTCTTTGGCTTCAACCAATCAGATGATTCACCTGCGATGTCCCTGTAAGTGTTTGAGCAGCTCCTTAGTTAGTCACTCAAAGAGACTACATCTGCTTTCGTTTTGCAGAGACATCTGAGATGACATTTGACTTCAACTTTGGCACTTTCCGTTCTGCTTCTTTGCCATCATTGATCATCCCATCCACTAGCCTTATCATGGATGAGTAGCTTTCATGTTCATTTATCGTTGTAGAACTTTATTTATTAGCTTATATAGCTTGAGACGTTCATCCCACCTGAGGTGCTGATTGGCTGAACTTTAGCCACTTCTATTGATGCTAATTTACTTTTTTTTTCTGACAGTTTCATGCCACTTGCATGAAAAATCAATTTGTTGTGGACCAGCGGTCCCCAACCTTTTTTGCGCCACAGACCGGTTTAATGTTAGACAATATTTTCACGGACCGGCCTTTAAGGTGTGGCGGATAAATACACAAAATAAAATGATACGACCGGCATAAAAACTGTGGTATTTTCTAAATATAATAATAAACGTGAATCCACTGTGTACTCTTATGCAACTTTATTAGCAGCGCCCTCGTAACATCGCACCAACAACATAACATGAGTAACATCCTCTCTGCCCCCTAACACTCTCTGGTCGCTATGGTAACGTTTAAACATGCCTTCAAAATAAGACACAACACAAAAACAAATATAAAGTGCATGAAAAATACAACTCACCATATCGCTAAATCAGTGGGAGCCCTGAGCTTGTTTCTCTGCAACGAGACGGTCCCATCTAGGAGTAATGGGAGACAATGACACCCGAAGTGTGTTGCTTATGTCCAGTCTACTCCGTAATTTTGTTTTGGTTGCTGTCATTGCAGAAAATCCCGCTTCACACAAATAGGATGTCGGAAATGGCAACAGGGTTTTCAGTGCTGTTGTGGCGATCTCGGGGTATTCTGCTGTGACTTTAATCCAGAACACCGGCAGAGTTGTTGTTTCGAACATACTGTTAAGGCCTCCGTCATTTGCGATCTCCAGCAGTTGATCTTCTTCTTGCATAGACATGCTGGATTCCCCTGGTTTGTTGACAAATGGGTCGCGGATCCATTCCTTGGCATTTCGTGGGTCTTTTGTGGTTGGGAAGTAGCGCTCAAACTCGTTTAAAAGCAAAGACAGGTGATCGTGCACCAGCTGGGTGAATGTCAAATATACCTCTGTTCACACGCCGTCTCCACAAATCCAGTTTGACTTTAAATGCAGCTTCTTTATCTGCCAACTTGAAGACAGATGTAATTTTCCCCTGAAGTGACCGATTGAGTTCATTGAGCAGGTTGAATATGTCGCATAAGTAAGCGAGTTTTGCGACCCATTCCTCGTCACTAAAATGTGCTGCCAGCGGTGACTTTTTTTCTGAGAGAAATCTCTGCAGCGGCTCTCGTAATTCAAACACTCTGGCCAGCGATCTCTCTCGGGATAATCATCTTATTTCTGTGTGTAAGAGAAGGTGTCTGTACTCCGCGTCCATCTCCTCAAGGAATATAAGGTATTTTTCGGCTAGCCAGCATTTCCCTGTGAATGACACAATGCGTAGACTCACATTCAGGTGCAACCTCCTTAATCCGAGTAGTTAAACCAGACAGCCGTCCGGTCATGGCAGCAGCTCCGTCTGTGCATATGCCGACACAAAAGGACCATTTCAGTTTTCCTGATATATAATCATCCAGCGACTTGAATAGTTCTGCGGCTGTGGTTTTGGTTGGCAACGATAGTGCACATAACATATCCTCATGCACATCCTCCTGATAAAGATATCGCACATAAACAAGTAGTATTGCCTTGTTGTCAATATCTGTAGACTCGTCAACCTGGAGTGCGTATACCACGGTGATGTATTAATCCTCTCCAACAATTGTGTCTCAACAAATGTCTTCTGCTATTTCCTCAATGTGCCGAGTGACGGTGCCAGCCAAAAGAGGCCCCTGTGCTATCTTTTTAACCGCAGCCTCTCCTAGAAGTTCACGGCAAATGTCTTTAGTGGCGGGCAGGATCAATTCTTCACCAATGGTGAATGGCTTCTTAACCTTAGCAATACGATTAGCCACCAAGTATGATGCTCTCAGTGCACTCGCATTTATTGATGTGGTGGCCCTCAGTAATTGCTTCTGTCACTTCTTGTTCATGCTTTTTTCTTTCAAAATACTACGAAGGCTTGTCTTTGAATGCAAGGTGTTTGGTCTCCAAATGGCGAAGCAGTTTTGAAGGCTTCATTGCCTCGTTAGAGAGCCGTTCGCCTCATATTATGCAGAGCGGGCTTGGTGCGCGGGAATCACCTGTCGCGATAAATCCATATTTTATGTAGGACTCCTGGTATTGTCTGTTAAATGCAGCTTTCTTTTTCTTGGAAGTCGTAGGCTCTTCTTCCGTCTCCTCACTGGGCCTTTTCCCCTTCGCAAAGAAACTTTCCAAAGACGTTTGTTTTTTACTCATTCTGCTAGTTTGTGGGTTTAATTTGAGCGGCAACATATCGCGTAACCGAGACAAGCGACAAGAGTGCGTCATAGACGGATGTAACAGAGGGAATCCGGTCATTTTTCAAAATAAAACATCGTTTAATGAATAAAACGGAAATAATGTAAGTTATTTATTCTTTCTCTGCGGACCGGTACCAAATGACCCACGGACCGGTACTGGTCCGCGGCCCGGGGGTTGGGGACCGCTGCTGTGGACGGTATACTCATATACTCATAGTGGCAATCCATCAAATAAACAGAATTTCTCACAATATTGTGTGGTACATTGCTTAAGATCAAATACTGCAAAAACGATCTCAAAACTAAAAACTAAAAATCATTAACTTAAGGGGGTAGGATAACTTGAACTTTTATCTTCCTCTATAATTGATTTTTTAAGGTTAGCATGAACTTTGTAAACTATGATTGTGAGGGATATGAAAATTCAAAGACCTAACAATTAAAGATCTCACTGTTTTCTGAGTGTGTTTTTTTACCTTTGGAGTGACTAGTCTGAATTTAAATTTCCATGCAGTACACTGGGTAATTTGTCAGTAGAAACATCTCTAGCGATGAATACGTGAGCATGATGCCATTAGCATTTAGCTCTGACAATAGCATTGCTGTGTCTCGGTTCGGTTCCTCACAGAGCTGCTGGTGAGGCCGCAGAATGTGTTGAATTTGTTGCTTGACAGATTACTCAGAGGAAGAATCAATTCATTTCCTTTTTAAGTCGATTAACTTTCTATTGATCAGTTATTAGACTGTGTGCTTCAGCACTAATCCTGTGCCTGTCAGAGTCGAGCTTTAAGCCTCCCTGACAGGATTGAGGGTGTTTGTTGGCGGCGGCAATATCATTTCGGGGGACACACATTTCTGGAAGTCGGTGAGAATTGAGAAAAGTCAGTCCTGCAGGCAGGGGTGGGGGGGTGTTACCCAGACTCACTCAGACTGGGTAGTAGTGGAGAAAACGATGTTTGCAGTCTGCTATTATGGACAATGTCCTCCTCCCTCTCGATGACAAAATGTCAATGCGATGGAGCTCTTTGAGTCGCCGGCTCTCTCCACTGAGGCGTGCCAAGAAGCACTTCAGGAGCCCGTCTGACTGCCCTCCACCACAAAGCCTCCTCCCTCCCCAGCATTAGCCGCTAGCCTTTCCTTTCCTTTTATCTGCTTGCCTGCAGTCTGTCATTTACTTATTTTCTCCAGTGGGCTGCAATGTGATTTCATCCCCTAACACACACACACACACGGACATCTTGCACACAGCAACATAAAGCTTCTCCCCCACCAAACACAAGCTCTGGCCCCATCTGTTGGACTTGTGGATGCTCTTGTTCCTGTTTGTTCCTCCTTTATGATCATTTGGTTTTTTTTTGATTGCAGAGCCTCTTTTGGATCCACGAAGTAATTCACTCACATAATCATTCATTTATTCACTGATTCACACACACACACGCACGCACGCACGCACGCACGCACGCACACACACACACACACACAGTCAATCTGCCCCCTAGTGCCCATTAGAGGGGCATATGGTGCATCTACAGACAGCACAGAGAACTAGCATCACTCACTGTGTGCGTCTCCTCCCTGACACTGTGTCCTTGTTTTTATCTGTGTTTATTGTCTGTGAAGCTCTTTGTCACAGATGTTTTTCCTGGAAATTGATTTAGAAATAAACTTGACTTGACTTGATCAGACCCACCATTTGTCTTATCCTGCTGGGAGGTTGTTAAGAGCTGTTTTGTCACGTACTCACATCCCAGGTCTGTCTCTCTCTCTCTCGCCCTCTCTCTCCTCCCCTTCAGCCAATGAGGAGGTGCACCATCTGCCTGTAACTCAAATCACCTTGTTACTTTTACATATCTGTGAGAAATATGTCAATTAGTCACGCATTACTCAGTTATAAATCTTTACAAAACACTGACTGTGTTTCTGGTTATCTTTTTCTTTCCGTCTTTCCCAACATCTATTTCTATATTTGATGCATCTCAAGGGGAGTTATTGTTGAGCTGCTTTTGAGATGTATCATTTCATTCTTAATAAGGTCACACACTCTAATGCTGACAAAGCATCAAAAGGGAAGAGACAGACAAGGTAACAAAAGGAAAAAAACAACAAAATGAAAATAGACACTAGAGTCTGCAGGCATGCTAGCAGCTCTGACAGGCTGTTCTTAGGAACAGAGGTATGTGCTAAACGATGACATCAGCATGCTTACATAACGTCCTGATGTTGATCAGGAATAAACTTTACACTGTTGACCTCCCTAGCCATAGCGGGTAGCATGCAAATTAGCACAGAACACAGAGTGGAACTGAGGCTGATGGGAAACGTATTCGATTACGTTTTCTGTCACAAACAAAAGCATTTGCTGAATTCTAAATTCTGAAAGCTGGCAAAAGTTATTTATTTGTTTAAGATGATTTGTTGTTTTTTTTTCTTCTCTTTGTTGATAGGACAATTGAACAGAGAGTAGACAGGTGGGGAGGAAAGAGTGGGCTACACATGCTAAGGGCCACTGCTGGGAGCCAAACCTGCAGCTGATGCATCAAGAACTGCCCGGGGCGCTTACTCTACAGACTGGGCTCTAATTCTAGATTAGTCTGGAAACTATACTAAAATAAATCCAGAGGGGGACAAGGATCTGTTCTTAATAGTACTGCAATGTAATTATCAATAATCTTAGTGCAAAAGCACAAACAATCTTCTGGTAAAGACATTCCTGTCATTAGTTACAATCATTATGGTGTAGTATAAATAGGTTCATCAGTCTATAGCCTAACTCTCCTTCATATTCATAAATCTGTTGTCATGTCGTTAAATACTCAGAGAGCTGGGGTTTATTCAGTGTCAGCAGCCTGTTGCATCCAAAAGTGAGTGCCAGACTATCGGGCCAAATGTCTGTTATGAATGGCAAAAGAGGGAGCAGGACAGACTGGAAGAGATCACCAGCTTTACGCAGATGGAGGATATGCAGGGATGCAGCTGATCTACATTAGCTATTTATGTTACTGTGGCAACACTATAGTAACAACCTCAGTGCAATTTAATGTTTGCATTGTCCAGGGCGTGAGATGGTTGTGCAGTCTTTATTAAGATACTGGAACATCCAACTGGAATTTTATGTTACTCTTTGTATAAACATTGTCTGTAATCATCATCATTTTGAGCCAGCAGACTTTTATCAGTCAAGGCAACAATTAACAATTAAATAGATGTTGAATTAAAGCTGGAAATGATTTCACATGACAATTTATAAATGCCGTACCAAAAAATAACTTGTTTCCCTTCAAAGAAACCTTACAATGTGACCTTTGTGTGACGGTACAACACTGTTTTTCTCTGCACATTACCTCCTTTATTTAGTGCTCATAACTCCACTCAGGATCATGAATGGTCAACCATGAAAACAGCCTCCTCCTGAGACCTCAGCACTCCTTTTTTTTTACCTCCTGATGAATTTGAAATCAGTTTCCTCTTAACACATTTGCAAGAATCCAGATCGTGGGTGGCGCCAGATGTCCCCCCCCCCCCTTGGGCCACCAGCGCTACAGTAAGACGGCCTCTCGCATGTGGAGGTGTGCCGACTGAGAGGGAAAAGGTTCCACCTTCACGTTAGCTATTGTTACATCCTGTTTGCACGTGAGACTGTGTAGCCGAGAGTGAAATGACTGCAGGGAGTAGCAGGTAGGCTGCTGCGGGATTATTGGGGGGAGTGCGAGCAGCCAGGAGGCAGGTTCAGGCACGTGTGGACAGAATCCAGGGAAGAGTTCAGTTCAGTGAAGAAATAAGAGTTGATGCCTGTCTTTCAGAGCGCCTGTGAAAGAATCATCAGTGTTCGGAGCATGTTTTGTTGAGGCCAGCTGGCTATGGGCACTTAGACTAGCTGTCCGTCTCTCCAGTTCACTGGTGCTGGCCTTTGCCTCCCTAAGTCCTGGCCCTGCATGCTTTGGCAGCGATTCAGCCGTCGTCCCTCAGCGTTACACTCCTCAAATTAACATTTTATGTGATGGCAACCCAGTGTGGGTGTGTGATAAAGCCTGCCAGCACAGAAATGAAGCAAGCTGCCACTGAATGCACTGTTAGCCCTGCTTCTCTCTCTCTCCCTCTCTCTCTCTTTCTCTCGATCTGTCCCACTGCAACAACCTTGAACCAGTTTGTTAGCATCCCAAATGAACAGCAGCGTTGTTCAGATTTGACTAGCATAAATAAATGAACGAGCAAACAAACCAGCACAAGGCCGTTTCGCCGCTCTCCTGGCAATCTAGCGGCCGCACTCCCTGTGTAATGATCTGCAAATAGCTGGCTGCTGAGATAAAATTCAATTGAAAGTACAAACTGCCACTGTCGGCCACATGGCAAATAGGCTGTTATAATTTCAACCAGGAGATTTGCCTCGCACCTGGTAAAATCCAAACACTTCAAGTCAATAGGACTGCTGGGTAACATCATGACAAGACCACATGTTGCCTCATTTGTTGTCTCCCTGCAACAGTCCCATCAGTAAAGAAAAAAACACTAAGAAGGCTGTTTCCTTTAGATGGGAGCCACGCAGCAATATAAATAAGCTTATTACCACTTGACAAGGTGTAAAGAGGGATTCTGCTACGTTGATTTTGACCATTTTTCTTTTGTCAGAGACCCTGCTGGTGATGAGCATTGTTTTTTTTAAATATCATATCTTAGCAACTGAATATATATCTATTAATTTTCTCTGCTGGAATCCTCGACTATATTATTAAATGGGTGTGTACTGGATTCTGGACAGTCTGTATCAATATCTGTGGGCTATAATTTAGGTGGCACTCATAGTTATGTTTAAAAAGTATTATAAATGTGACACTATGTTGTATAAGAGCGTGTTATTCTTTTTGTGCCTTCAATTGAGAGATAGGACAGTGGATCGAGTTGGAAATCAGGGAGAGAGAGAGAGGGGAATGACATGCGGGAAAGGAGCCACAGGCTGGATTCGAGCCCGGGCCTCCCTCTTGGAGGACTATAGCCTCCATACATGGGGCGCACGCACTACCCACTGCGCCACCAGAGCCCCGTATAAGAGCGCGTTAGTGTGTGTTTCTGCGTGCATTAGACTGAATGTGCATTGGGGCGAGTGCTCTTTATGAAAAGAGCTTGAAGTCTGTTTTTGGTGTGGAGCTTGAGCAGGATTCTCGAGCTGCACACTTGAGAGTCACCCGTCATATTGGTGAGCTTTTCCTCGTCTTCTGATGTCACCAGATCAGCCTCAGCAGGTTAAAAGGAATATAAAGATGACAGGAGACAGGGACACAGAAGCTCTCATTAAAAACTCAATTTGAATGTTTCAGTAAATAAGAAAATGTATTTATCTGAGCAGTGGGAGCATTGCTTTGCCTCTCTGTGGGTGTAATGGGCTGAGTGGAAGTTCATTATACACTCCTTCATGTATGCCTATCTTTCTGATATGTCATTTTAAATAGCAGAAACATTCTCAACTTAACTCAACTTTCTTTATAAAGCACTTACACACAACACAGTTGATCCAAAGTGCTGAATATCGCACATAGAAAAACACAAACTGCACCAAAGACTGCACAGTGCACCCTAAACTTTAAACCAGGTTTCAGTTGGTTTTTGACGCAATTGCTTTCTGCATCCTCAACATAGAATCTTCTGTGCACCCGACCACACCTCATTTTAAGACAAACAGATTTGTGAGTGCTAAGGTGGGCGCCGACGGATGTAGGCGCAGTGCCTACCTTTCTATTTCCACAGCGTAGGCACTGATGTGAAAATGATAACTGCGTCAGGAGGAAAATAGACACCTGCACTCAACACTCTGGCTCGGCTTGTGAAAGGTCCCAAGGTTAAGTCACAGTGTGAGGCCTCAGTCATACGTTTGAATTAGTCCATACGTTCATTAATTGAACTTCTGAACCATTAAACTCCCTGTTCAATAGAAAATGTCTTTAATATTTCTTGAAGCTTTAAGGGTTTTTTCAATAGCTGCTTGGTGTTTTATTTTCTTCACTTATTATGATGTGTTTTATGGGGGAGCTCTGTTTACATGTGCATTGTTGTGTGCAATTATGCTCATTTTAATGTATTAATACAGCTGTAGAGGTAGCTACAATTGTGCATCACTTGTAGTCAAAGGCAAATTTCTCCAAGGGGACAATAAAGTGTATCTTAATCGTATTGAACGGATCGTACAGTATCATATCATATTGTATCGTAAGGCTCTTTCTATACTCTGCAGGTCTGTCTTACCTCATGACTCATTTGAAGTAAAAACCATGAGATTAGTTGTCTGAATAAAAATATTTCCAAGAGCAACAAAAGAAAAGAGCGCTTCTGCGAGTGACGCTGAAAGAAGAGAACTAAAATATGTCATCAAAGAAAGATTAATGTTTAGTATATGTTTAGCTGATGCACATTACCCGTCCAATATTTAATCATGTGCCCTGCTCTTTTAGCTGCTGTGTTGTTGCTGCTCTTTTTGCTTTTGCATTAAACACACACGCAGGATGTTTTTCTTTCTCGTTAAGAACTGCTTTTCTTTTGCTATTACATTTTAGTCCATTTTCTATTTGTGTAATTTACTTTGTCATCCTATTTGTGTACATAGAGCAACAGAGAATATAAATCCAATTTAATTTCCTTCAAAGTGAAAAACCAGCAGCAATACAGTAGAAAACGTTAATGCATATTTGGTAGCATGAATCTCAGTTTAAATATAAATGTGTGAATTCCAGCCTCTCTTTCTCCGATGACAGATTTCGAAATGATCCTCCCTAAATGGCATCGGTCATTATCTGCTGCTTGTGACTCATCACTTTCCTGATGATGGAACGCTGTGGAAGGATTTCCCTTTTCCAGCTGAGCGCTCCCATGATGACTTATGGCGGAAGGAAAACCAGACGCACTTTTAGACTGACATCCATTCACCTTTTAGAGCCATAATGGCCTCTTTCAGTACAGGTCGTCTTAGTTTCACCAGGTTTTTGTATTGGTTTTATTTTGGTTTTGACCTTTGAGATGTAAGTCCTGACCTGACAGCGACATGACAACCCAACCTTACAGTAAAGATGATTTAACGAGCAAAGTTTCCATTTCAAGATATTCCAAAATAACATTCTCCATTCTGTTTTAACTAAATGTGAATCTTAGTTTACACTTAATTAGTCTTTCTCGCCGGGTCATGTGTGCACGTGTGTGCACTTTCTTTAATTACCTCCGAGTGCACTAAGTGGACTGTGAGATTAAATCTTAATAAGCTGGAGTAAGATTGAATCTTATTGATCTCTGCAGGACACCCAGCTAGCCAATGAAGCAAACGTGAGAGAATTCAGCAGTAAAAAAATAAAAATAAATTAGATCCTGTGATTCTGAGATTAAAAGACAACAATCAAGTGCAAAAAGTAAATTTGAAGAGTTTTGTACACATCATTATGATCTTTTTCATGAGTTTGAAAAATAATTTAGATTTCTCTGAGTTTATTTTCACTGCGTTTGGGCTTCACTTCCAAATTGATAAAAATATTGTACATTTCCAAGCTGTCAGGTATTCAAACAGATTGTAGTAAACACTTTAGATTCTTAGTCATATTATATAGTTTATTTAGCTTAGACATGCATCAATTAAATGCCCTTTTTTCATCCTTTTTGGGGTAGCTTAGATTATTTAGGAATCCGATACTTTCTTGTCATATTTTAATAGATATTTCTGGCTCTGCACACAGCAGAACTGCAATCAGAGGACTATTTGGTTGCATCCTTCAAGAGGTAGGAAACCTTTTTTTGTCTGTTAAGACACTAATGAGTTTATTAATACATTCAAACATGTTATAAATATAAACTAGGGGCGAGAGAGAAAGAGAGAGAGAGAGAGAGAGAGAGAGAGCGAGAGAGAGTGGGGAATGACATGATCAGTTGGTAGAGTCGGTCGTCTCTCAAAGCGAAAGGTCAGGGATTTGATCCCCAGCTCCTGCAGCTACATGTCCGATGTGTCCTTGGGAAAGACACTTAACCCCAAGTTGCTTCCGCTGCTTAGTTGGCGGCGTACTAATGTAGATGAATGGAAAAAGTTACTTCTGATGGTCACATTACACGGCAGCCTCTGCCATCAGTGTGTGAATGTGTAGGTGTGAAAAGTCAGAAGACTAGAAAAGAATTATACAAGTTTACCATTACCATGCAAGGAAGGAGCCACAGGTCTCCTGGTCGTCTTTGAGGATTACATCCTCTGCGTACATGGGGTGCTTGAACTAACCGCTATGCCACCGGCACCCCTGTTTTACTTCTTTTTTTTTTTTTTAAAGCA
Organism: Labrus bergylta; assembly: GCF_963930695.1. Classification (NCBI taxonomy): domain Eukaryota; kingdom Metazoa; phylum Chordata; class Actinopteri; order Labriformes; family Labridae; genus Labrus; species Labrus bergylta. The sequence continues at coordinate 25,424,564 of NC_089205.1, forward strand.
AATTCAAGTGTGATAAAATTGTGACTAATTGTGATAAATCACAGTGTCCTCTGTGATGAAATACAACGTAAATTGATGAATGGACAGGACTCTTTTAATCTCATGTTTTAATGTATGTTATATCAATGTAACATTACTGATTGTAAGTCCACCTCAAAATTGGGATTTAAGTGTGGCTGTTCGGCACTGGTGGTGAGCAAAAAGATGTCAGGAGGCAGAAGTCAATGCAAAATGAAGTGATTGATTTATTAACCAAAAATAGCACCAAACAAAAGTCCCGGGTAACCTAATAAAACAAGATTACATAAACCGAACGAAACCACAACCTCACCGCAAGCTGCCACTAACAAAAAACATTTCCCCCCCCCCCCCCCCCAGACTCTGGCTTTATATAAGAAAACCCCAACTGGCCTCACTTTGTCTGATTAAGCTCAGGTGATTTCACTCAGCCTAATCACTCTGCAGGCCAGTGTAGGGAAGGTGGGGGCAGGTGAAAGGTATGGGACAACCTTTTCACAATCAACATGAAAATATGTTGAGACATTGTGCTACTTTGTGGTCACTAGTCACCACTGTATACATTGAAGTAGTCCTTTGTCTCACAGAAATGTAAGCATGTAGTAAAGACTTTTAAAAAACTGAAGGAAACATTTTGAAGTCCTCAACTTGTTCAACCTAAGACTGGTGTACCGTCTTCAAAGTGAAAGTGCTAATCATCTCCCTCTGAGATGTCAGACGTGAACTTCTGACATTTATTCTCTGTCTCGCTTCGTCTTAATCAACATAAAGCTGCCGTCATTAATCCTCTTTTTCTCCTCTCACGCAGATCAATGTTTCCTTTTCCAGAGCAAAGATAGTAATTAATCCTCTGTCCAACGGAGCCTTCAGGCATGACCATTCGTCAAAGAGCCTGATCAATGCCTCCCTCCTCTTCTCCCACTCTCTGAAAATGAGTAGCCATTTTTTTTCTTTAGGAATGTGTTTTACATTCCATCTTAGAGAATCAATGAATCCTATAAGAAGAAAATAATTAATGCTGGAGCGGAGAGAAAGTCTGAACTCTTCTGAACAGCTTTCTGTTTTAAACTTTAGCCCGGAGCGCAGAAGAAAAGAAAGTGTTTGAATTGATATGCTTCCTATTGTGCATATTAGGCTTATTTCTGCAATAAATGGACTTTACTCACGTCTTCTCACTTGATTGCTCCCTCATTGACTCGCCATTAATGACATTTCTAAAGAAAGCTGAATGATAGATGTTATTACAGATGGGAGGATTCTGGGGAACAAGCGGGCTAAAGACTGGAAACACCAGAGCAGCCTGGGCACAACAGATAGGAAAACGGACCTGCAGGAGTGAAGGGGTTATTACCTATTTATCAAGAGTAAGGTGCATGAAATTGGCTCTTAACCTCACAGTTAGAAGGTTTAATTAGAAATCATGCTTTTGCTACAGGAAGGTGTGAAGAGAAGGGAGGAGGGGGATGTCCAAACAGGGTGATAAATGACTTGTGGGACAGGAGGCTTTGGAGAGACAGGGGGGAGAGAGAGAGAGTGTTGGCGAGAGTGAAATGTAGGTGACAGCTCCGGTGGTGGCAGGAGGTGAGACGACGGGGTGAAGCGAGCGGGAGATTGCAGCTGAAGTGCAAAACAGCACCTCAGAGCTGTGCAGGTTATTATTAACGGATGGGGGGGGGGGGGGGACAGGGTGGGAGACAGGGTGAGGTTCAACACAACAAACAGGCTGACAGCAAACTGACCTCAGGTATAAACATGTGAACACCCAAAGGCATCAAACCACCTGCAGGACTCACAGGCTGAGGGAGGAAGTCTTTATTCAGTATTATTCATGTACTCTTTTTCATGCTGTGTTTGTGAAGACAGTGTCGGCGCTCAGTGAGGCTCGAAACACATATTAAATCAATATCATGATTACAAGAATGTTCTGTTATTGAGCTTCTTATCACTGGGTATTGATCCTCAATATGATTCAGTGGAGACATCATATCATTCCTCTGCAGAGTGTGAAAAGTTTATGTGCTGTGAAAAGGCATCAAATACCACATTCAACATTTTTTTCACCTATTCCAACAGGTCACAGTGAACTCTGCGTGCACATTTCAATGTTCACAGCTATGCCTTTTCTTTCTTTTGTTGCAGCACCTCTTTTTTTGTAACAATTGGGGGTTTTTGTAACAAAAACCTCACATTGTGCTGTGCATGATTCACTTGAACCAAATCCACAGGACAGTATCTCAATGAGATGATCTCTTCTCATTAACATCCATTAACGCCCCCTTTGCTGCATGTTCATCCCCCCCACTCTCTCCTCCTAACACTTCCTATTTTCTCCTCAGCTGTCCCATCCAACTAAGGCTGAAAAAATAACTTTGCAAATATTAGTTAGTATTCAAATATTTCAAATTTATTTCGGTGTGGGGAAATGACTGCCCATTGCAGACGCACACACTGTTTACTGACTTCAACTAAGCTGCTTTGTCAAACACAGGAGGTGGGGGTCAGAAACCATTTCTGCAAATTTTAGCCAATTGAACTAAAGGGTCGATTAACCAGCCGCTGACAGCCTCTACTTTAGGGTCCACCTGAAAAACACAGTGACACATCAGCTGCACTCTGCCACAGTTTAGCCCACATGGCCTTGATTTTGTTCCACTTCAGTATTGTTATATCTAAATTCCTCAGGATGTGTTCCTGAAGAGGAGCTGGAGATCATTAGTCGGAATCTGAAAAAAAACACTGAAAAAGTTGGTTATGTAAAAAGACATCTATGATTCAAATTGACATGAATAGTTTTGTAGCATTTTGAAGGGTTGTCTGTCTTTAAGCCACAGAAAAAAAAAACATTTTCTGCAGAATGACTTTAGTGTGGCAGTCTTTCCATTAATTCAGTGAGCAGCAGAGTTTGAGGTAAAAATAGGTCAGGAGCTCATCACCAGGGTGAATCTTTGTACTCAGATTGAGAGGAAACTGAGCTCACTACTTAAACCTGCAGTCTGACCAAAAAAAAAAAAAACCTTATTCAGTGTTTTAATTCTTGCTCAGGGCTTAAGATCCAGCTAATAAAGCAGCTGGTGTCAGAGAGATCTTTAGAGAGAGACTCTGAGGATTTACAGCTTAATGGAAATAACTGTTCAAAATGTTTCCTCTTTTTCAGAGTCCAGTTTTTTTTCTCTCTCTCTCTCTCTCTCTCTCTCTCGCTCACTCACTCACAGCTGTGTGTTGGAGGAAACTTTCCGTGTTCATACAAACGTGTTGTTACGCTCGACCAGAGATGATCTCTGACACAATGTGCTTCACATGAAAAGGTCGCTGATTGCACAAAAGGCCAGACCGGTGAAACAATTTCAAACTGGAGAGAGGAATGGGAGGGACTCTTGCAGCTCTGGGACTGATGCAGTGGCATTTTGATTCAGAGGTTGTGAGCTGAAGGAAACAGTGAACAATATGGAGGGTTTGTCAGACCCATCATTAATTCATTAATCTGTTGATAGAAAGAAATCATGATAACTTGTATTCCTTTTTCATTGATTTGATCTGAAGGTCTGGCTGAGAAACCATCTGTAACGCTGGGTATCAACTGTATGAATTAATTTTACTTTAAGACACACACATTCCCGGTGCATGATGTAAGTCTCAGTGAAAAGAAGTCAGTGTTCAAGAAGTAGACATTTCAGTATTTAAAGATCACGTTAATTCACAGACTTTCACGCAGAAATGGCTTTTGAAAGTGTTTGTGTATTTTGTGTATGTGACTTTGTTTGGAATGCTGCTTCGTCTTTATTCCGTTCACTCTCACCTCGTCTGAGACAACACTCAGCAGCTTCACGTTAGTAACGTTACAGCCTGCTGTAGTCTGCTGTTATAAACTTAGACAAACTCCGTAAGTGTTTCCATTTGAGTAAGCGACACGTGTAAAACAATGTTAGCAGAAAAGGCTTACGCAAATCAAAACTGATACATTGGAAAACATTCTAGCTCCGTCCAGTTTTAACCAGTAAAGAAAGAAGCTGTTCAGACAAAGAGAGTCTTTTTGTTCCAGGCTGTAAACAGGTTTCTATCTTCAATGTGTAAAAATGGACATTTGAACATGGGCTCCAGTTCATAACCTTCTGTCACACGACCAGTGTGGAGGAGGCCTGGAGGACAAACAGATGTTAAGGAAGTGTCGGCCACCATTAGGGATGACTTGGCTTTTGAGTGGACACTCAAAGAACGTCAACTTTTTGCACTTACATTGACTTCATTGTTCAAAACTTGGAGGTTGCCGCTTGCTTTGTTACTCATCTAGCTCCACTCTATTGTCAAAATATGTTCATTTATAGACAATAGAGATGAAACAAGATGGCCTGGCCAAGCTGTAAAGCTCCTAGGCTCAAAGACAATCGTCCTGAATACTTTGTGTTGCATCACACCGGCTACTTCAACATTTTCACAAACAGATTATAAAAAAAGAGAACTCTGAGTGTCTGCCCAGCTGAATAAATTCATGTGGTTAATAATCCACAGCCTCTTTGTTATTGCTGTATTTGTCCTCCAGCCTTATCCTGTCCCACCTTAATTTACCTCCATCTGAAAAAAAAACAAGAAGTTCAGCCGTGAGGGTCATCATCAATTAGCGGCCGACACATCCTTGAATCAGTGCCAAACAATAATCTGTGAGTTTCATATCAAACTGAGCCTCCAGCAGATAACAGTGAGGCGGTGATGACTGAGAGGAAAGCCTCTTATTTTGATATAAATATCTCCCTCCCTGAACCTCACCCTTTCTAATTATATTAGGATTAATTGGTTGGGGTCTAAAGGGACTACATTTACTGGATGTTGGAGGTTTTTTTTGCCCCGCACACCTTGTTGGACGGGCCCTGGACTCAGCTGAAAAGTCTGTTAATTAGGCCTGTGGTGAGGTGTGATAAAAAAGAGGAGCAGAACATAAACAAGTCCCAGCAGAGGGGAGGAGGCTGAGGTCACCTGCTTCCAGACCTCCAACAGCCTCCACCTGTATCACACAGGACCACATGCTGCTCATCTCATCTCCGAGGACGGTTGATGGGGAAACTTTTTTTTGCTCCAGCTTCTGCTAATCTCATACCTGTCCAATTGATTTAGCTGGAGGTGCGCCTCCTCGCAATGGCTACCACCCGACGCACACCGCAGAGATCTAATGTCCGTCATGAAGTTAAACATCGGCGAGCCACATGCAGATTTTTAATGAGACTTCCATGCTCATTTCATGCTCAATATCTGTCCTTTTCTTTTCTTTTTTTCCTCCCCTCTTTCTAACGCTCTGCGGTCTGCTCCTCCCTCGCCAAACCGAGAGAGAAGCTCTCACCATCAATCAGCCGTCAGTTTTCTTTGGACTGAGACAGTGTCCTGCTGTGCTCTGTGTGCTGCCAGAGAGGACCACAGTGCCCTCAGGTTACCCTCACACTTCCACCCTGACACCCCTGATATTTACACGTTAAGAGAGAAAATTGAAAAATACACGGGAGTTTAAAATGGGCACACTGGACTCGGGCAAACTTTGGACTTGAGAAATCTCTGTTTTCCATCAGGGTTTGGAGTGAAAATTGTTGTTTCTGTCAATCAGTAATCGCCGTCCTTTTATAGCGAGCACTTTTCAGACGCAGCCAACGAGAAAATGTTTTTTTGCGATCAGTGGTCTGGTGCACAGAGAGGCTGTCATGATGCATCATTCCAACAAAACAGGACTCTGGGCAGAATTGGATTTTAGGTTTGTGATTGTTGCTTCAATGAGCAGCAGTTTATGATGAGTGCAACAATAGAAAAAAACTCCAATGACCTGATTGTGAGCGTTCAAGATGAAGAGTGAGAAGGGAGAGAAATATCAGGGCCTTTCACACCTTGCCTGCTTTGTCAGGACTCTCTGGTTGTACTGTTTTTATTATCACAGGTGTGAAACCCCCCCCCGAGCGTGTTCTGTACCAAACAGTTGACCCAAACCAAATCCTAATCCCGCCCAAAGGCACCAAAAATGGCTGAGCTATAGGACCTGCCGGAAGAGATGTGGCCGGATGTGTAAGAGGGCAGTAAACTGTTTGCTTAAAAGTTCAACATATGAGTGTAAAGGGTTTTTATGTGTCTGTGTTGTGTTTCCAGCTTGTTTGGTGTTCTGCCAAACAAGAAAACACGAGTTTGTGCAGGTTAAAAGGAGACGATGTTTGGTCCTGTCAGAAAAGCTTGGGAAGCAGATTCAGCTGAAGTTTGTTGATTTTGATCCATGGCTTTTTTTTACCTGTCTTCAATCCCCATACAAGAAATGATTGCCTCCCTATAATCCTTTATTTATCCAAAGTTACCTGCAGGCCAACCCTCTCCCTGCTTTACTCGTATATCCTTGCAAACATGTAGCTTAAAACTGCCTGGTGCATAACTATATAAGACGACAGCTCTGACACACAGACTGAATATAAAGATGGACAACTTGCCTCAACCTCCTCACGGTGAAAAAATGATGAAGCCAGAGTACCCCAGTGACAGGCCCTGACATTGAGCGTTTGGAGTCAGGGGGATGAGCTGGACGAGCTGTGGTATTGACGTCACACTGCTTCCACTTACTATAACACACGTTTAACATGCCGACAAAATGTCAAAGATCCCTCAGGTTCAGTACAGTCCACCGCAGAACAGATTCTTGTGTTGGTTATAAAAAGATTCAGTGACTCTTGTATTGGTGTTTGGTTTGTTTTTTCTCTTGCTGTTTCTCCTCTGCTCTGCTAATCTGACCAACACAGTGCTGCAGGAGCTGCATCCTTCAACAGAGCTGTCAATCATGGCATGTAGTACCTTTTTATAGCATCACCAATAATCTTTGCAGTCTGTCAGTTTACTCTATCTTATTTTATTCAAAAACTACATCTAAAACATGTACGAATAGAAAACTGAAACACTGCAGACACCTGCTGTGTTTCTGCCAATTTAAACTCACTGTCAGTGGAAACACCATCAGAGGGATTATTTCAACCCTATAGGGAGAATCCAGAAAGAATAAGGGAGACTTTTTGAGAGTAGCACCAGACAATCCTTGATTTGTTTGTTTGGAATATATATACTGTATACATATATATTATGTTTATGGCTACATTTTCCCCATACATCTGTGGAGTGTTAGATCTAAAGCCAAATGTGTGCATCTAAACATGCACACATTTTTGATTAAATCAACACATTTAGTTCAATGTGGCTATTTTCTTTTTTTTTTCAGGCACTTAAACTTGATTCTTGTCCTCCTGATCCGTTGTTATCCCGCTGTAGTTTGTCCAGAAGTCACCATCTTGTTGCTTTTAATCTCTCCATGTCCCTCTTGAACCACTAAGTTTCCCATTTAAATGTTTTCATCAAAAGTGTTAAACTCATTGTCTCATCTTCATTCCAAAACTGAAATTAAACATTAAATTTTTTTTGTCAAAGTTAAAAGCCCTGAATGAAAGCACAAGATTCCCCATGTCTCTGCAGATGCAGCAGTAACACTCGCAGAGCTATAGGTTGCCGTTTGGAGCCAGAACACTTCCACTTTAGATGTGCGCCATGAATTTCCTCCGATTGGTAAAACCCTTTGCAAGCGCGATTGTCAGAGGTGCACCTTGAAGAATTGATTTGGCATCAGTTTTCCAGGGCGAAACTACCGGAGGTAATCAGCCCCCCTGCTTGTTTTCCACGCAACATGTAGTCCACTGATTGCTCCTCTTCATCCACAGCTATTTTCAATGTGCAGATTCTCTGCTGCTGATGACAGACCCCCTCTGGTGAACATTAGTGATGTGTGGGGGAGGCTGACTGTGGGACTCAAATTTCAATAACGATTTAAATCATCTGTTTGTCCTTTTCACATGTCCTGGATTTTGTTGAAGTTGCCTGTGTGCGGTTCTTCGTCTTGTTTTTGGGGATTTTGGTCTTTTCTGTTGTGCTCACTGTGTAGGATTATGAACAGAAAAATAGAAAAGCTAAACACGGTGATGGTTCAGTGTTTTCACTCTGATCGCACCTCAGGGTTTCAGTCCTGCTCATGTCTTTCTCTCTCTCTTTGTATGCACCGATCCAAGACCATGAAGGTCGATTAAAAAAAGGGGAAGCGAGGGAAGCATCTCCGACTCAAAACAACTCGTACAGCCTTCTCAAACTATCTACTTCTTTCTCTGATTCAGCAAATATTGATTCGGACACTGTACGCTCTTGTAGGGAAAAAGGAACAGGGCATGTATTCTTTAAAAAAAACAACACCTTCAAGTGAAGAGAACAAGCTCGACTTCATCCATTTTTAATGCAATCAGGTTTCACTGCCTCCGGAGTCGCCTGATTTGAAAACCTAATTGTTGGAAAACAGCACAAAGTGACTGCAGTGAAGACGATGTCAGCGATGTCCGGCAGACATATTACACTGATGTGTGTGTAATTCCTGCAGAATGCCTGCAGGGACGTCGAACAAGCTCATTCAGACACGCTGTGACTTTATTTTACTTTCTGTCTTGTCGAACACGATCGGCAAACGGACTCCTCGCTGTGCTCACCCGCTTGTTTTCAGCTCCCTCTTCATGTAATGTATTAATGGGTTTTGTGGTGTGTGTGTGTGTGCGTGTGTGTGTGTGTGTGTGTGTGTGTGTGTGTGTGTGTGTGTGTGTGTGTGTGCATGTATCATTGAAAGCTTGCTGACAGTTATCTTGCATTGACACATGAATCTTAATGTAATGGAGGATATATTGAACTTTAAAACAGTGAGGGACTTGTCAGAGTGGCTGTCAGGATCCTGGTGTTCTGTCAAGATGTGCTGCCTTGTTAAAAAAATGCTGCAGCACAAAACGATAGCAGAGGCTATGAAAATAATTCACTACTCCCTCCATGTGCTTCGTCAGAGTTTTGGTGATCTATTGAGATTTGAGGGAAGTGCATCTGGACAGACAATTATCCCATCTCAAATAAAGCTCCTAGTGCAGAATCAATTTCAAACACCACTGCTCGCTACATTTGCACTGTAAGGACACGGGAAGTATATTTTAATACTCTTTAATAAAAGCCTTTATTTGAGTTTTTTAGAGGAAGCATCTGTGGATTGACAAAAAAGCTCCCTGTACAGCACGGCATGGTGGCACATCACTTTTTGATAGAACACCGGCTCTCTTCGCATGCACTTTAAGTTTTCTTCAATTACCAAAACACACACCTCTCTTTGTGCTTGTGCACGATCATCTTTTTTGTTTTTGCCAAGCTCCTCTTGGTGTTCCTTCATTCTTAAAGATTCTACAAAAGTCAGCGTCCTGGTTTGATCCAGTTTCTCCTTGTTTTAAAGACGAGCCGTGCATTGTTTTGTGCCTCCTGTTTTATACTGTATGATAGAGATGATCTTTTATTGTCCAGTGTTATTTTTGAGTTGTGTCTTTTGTGTATTTAATGTTGATTAGTTTATATTTCAGTGGAATCTAGGAATGGGCATTGAAAATTGGCTTAGGCTTTAAATAATGTAATGTGGGCATCAGTTTACACGTTTCATTATTTTGCCTAAAGAAAAAATAAACAAAAAAGTACATTTAGTTTTTCCTTTTCTAAATTATCCATAAATACATCTAAGCATCAATTCTGCAAAAACTTTCAAACTACTTTTGGCATTGATTACTAAACAGATGAGTCATGAAAGGACGATTGAAGCACATGTTGCAGGACCATTTTGTTTGTCTTCTATTTTCCGTCTCCACGGACACAAAGATCAGGGTTTCTCCAGGTTTCTATTTGCAGACATGTCATCATTACACCGCGTGTAGCAAGTGTGCAACCTTTTGCACGACATGCCGCTTTCTGTCTACATGACATCTCACAAACATATGACACTTTCCCACAGGAGACACAATTTGATACATTTAATCTGCCCCAAAAAAAATAGCATAAGAAGAATAAAATGTCATGACGTTCCAGACTTTTGGACAGCGACACACCTTGTGTACAAGAATAAGCTCTCCCCTCTGAAGGCTCTGACAAGGATGATAAAGAGCTTTCTAACGGAGGAGGAGCAGCAGCTATACTGTTGGATTGAATTCAGACAGTAACAATGGAGCTCAACAATCACAACGTTTTATGGTGGAAATAAATGTTAAAAAACAAATGCCCACTGAAAACTTACACCACTCATTATCCCCTCCTCTGTTGTCCATCTGGACTCTCTACGCTCCAGAACCAAATTATTTTGACTAAATACGATACTTCTGTGCGAGGCTAATGCTTTCATCAGAGCTCAGAAGCTCAGCCAGATACGACATATTCAGCTATATTTGGACGAGTCGATGATGCTCTGCAGCATACTGAACATACAGATGGACATCTGAGGAGCGAGCTGACAACAGATTCATTTGTTCTGTTAACGAGGAAACTGCAAACTTTTAACCGACACTCTGTATGACGCCTGCAGGGTTTGGGGAGTGTTGCACAAAAGATTACCATAAGGCTGATGACAAAATGCAGGATAATAAGTAAAGCCATATTTTAAAGTAAAGTAAGTATACAGAAGCTGTTTTAATACTGCTGAAGATATAAGGACAGCCTGCACCTGAAATCTTCATGAGTTGCTTTTTAAAGGTGCACTATGTGAAATTTGAAAGTTGGACTTAGGAGGCAAGATATGACTAATTTCCATATATTCAAATTGTGGAAATTAGGAGTGATGCAAAATGCTGTGGAGATCCAACATGGTGGACATCGGGATTGACTCCAACAGTATAATATGCCTTTAATGCCTTTACGTCAATGCTTTGTGTTATTTAAAGTATTCACAACACCAATTAGCTAAAAAAGAGTATGAAGCAGCTTCATTACTTAAATTAAAATTGCTTTGGCACTAACGTCACCAACACTGACCGCTAAATATTTCCAGCTGCATTCTCAAATCTGCTTTTCACTGACTCCTGATGGAAATGTTTCCAAGGGGGCTGTCTAGGTAAAGTTAGAGTGGGGGGGAAAATGCTGTGTTTGCATTCACACCTGCAGCTCACCTTAAAGAGCCCATATCATGCCCTTTTTGGGGTTCGTATATTTAATCTATGTAGCTGAAGTCCGAAAAAAGTGTCTGTTTTCATGAACTGCTCATCCTTGCTCCCTCTCCGCTCTGAGTCCGTCAGCTACACTCTGTTGAGCCCACACTGTTAGACCCCACGTGGGCCAAGCCTGCTCTGATTGGTCTGCCGATCCGTTTTGTCGTTATTGGTCAGTTGCTCAGCATGCTTCTCGGAAATTTCAACATGAGCTGCAGGGCTTGCCACAACGAGCCAATGGGCTTAGATCAGTGATCTCACACTGACAATGACGTCGGACTGACACATTTTTATCGAGGGGGGCTAGAACCGAGCGTTACAGCAGCTAATGCTACAGCTAACAGGAGGACTTTGAATTTTTGCACATAGATGTGCCTAAATATGCACAGGACACTTGGAAAACACACTAAAGAGCATATAAAACCAGAAAAAGCAGAATATGGGACCTTTAAAAATGTCTGGAAATATATAGGAGTTTTGTGCATGACTGAAAACATGGAGAATGATTGACAAAGAGAAAATGAAGAAAGAAACAGGGAAGACATCATGTGTACAAACTCTACAAGAGACGTCCATTATCATAATATAAAGTTGAGTAATTTAAAAAAATGAAATTAAACCTGACCTCTAAACTCTCAGAGGAAGCTACAGTGGTTGTTAATAAGTGTCTCTTTAAGGATTCCTGTATTTAAACAGTCTAAACTCACCCTTGGCATTGAGCCATACAGGATGCTTCCCTGCATCACACTGACTTTGATCAAACAGTGTGAGAATTAACTTGTGTTAGCACTGCTTGGCCTCAAGTACAAAAAAAAAACACATAACAGTGATTTAACCTTATTTTAACAACCAAGAGGATTTGAGATGCTACCTTATTTGGACCTCGACTAAGTCTCTTTATCTCCTGAACCTCACACACACCCCCTGCCTCGCTGTCATGTTCGGAGCCAGAAGGCTTGATCTGCTCCTGAAGTGGTGAGTTTTATTCTCTTTGAACGGGTTTCGCTGACACTCAGTGTTACACAGCACAGATTTTTGGTCCTATGCCCTGTGCTTTAATGTAATTGTCATTATAACATTATACTGACCACATAAGTATACTGAGAAAAACAGACAAATAGAAGCTGCATATATTAGTTACCGTTGACAACCGACACCCAGTGATCGACCACATCTGTGTAATATTGTGTCAACACAAAGTTCAGACAGACACAGTCTCAAGTGTCTGTGTTAAGACGCTGCATGCAGTGCCAAGATACAAAGACAGAAGGGTTCTTTCATCTTTCTCTTAGATGTCTGGGTCTACAGTGAGGAGTAATAGGTGCCCTAATTCAACATTTCAGCTCTGGTGCACAACCTCGGATTGGTACAAACAAGAAACAAGAAAGGAGACAGTGTACAAACTATGAAGAAAAAAAACTGTTTGAGACTGCTGCATTTTAAGTTGGCTCTTTGGATCTCTTTGGATTTTCTCTTTTGTTTTGGCTCTCTTTTAGGAAAGTTTATTTCTAGGCTGGAAAGGTTTTCAACGGGACAATTTTAGATTAGATTCAAACACCTCTGCTGTGCTGTCCCTGAGTCACTTACATCCTTCAACACATGAACTCCAGACACTTTCTGGATGATTTCAGGCTGTCATATTTCCAGGAACTTGCCTTTCACACACACCTTAAATGAGAATCATGAGAATATCTGTGTCAGACACAACTGCGTTAAAACTCAAAATACTCTGTTGGGTTAAGGTGAGGAGGGGAGGGGAGCAGTTGAAGAGCACACTCAAGAAGAAGGAGCCACCTTTAATGGTGACTGTTTCCAGGTTAATATCACTACAACCTGTATGATGGCATTTCCACAATACCAATCTCGGAACTCATCTGCAATCATTGTGTATCATTGTGTGATATGCGATGCATGCCTCTAGGGCGACGTAAACGCAGGAAGTTCTTGGTCGGTAACATCCTGAAGTAGCGCCTGTTCATCTCTTGAGCCTCACAGCTAAAATTCCACCAGTTCCGTGTTCGGTCTTTCCCGCTCTGTTACGGCAGCAGTGCTGATAGTATTTTTACTTTATTCAATATGTGTGCTTCCGCTGGCTCCGCTCCACTGCGTCTCATCGAGTCTTCTGTTTTGTCTTCAGTAGTGCAGTGCATGTGTGAAAGCGACTGAGGTTACATTGTGCCCTCCTCGCCTGCACATGTGCTTCTGATGTTGTGGTGCTCCACAGGCTCACTCTCTCTCCCCACATGGGTCCCCATTTTGCGAGGCCTTTAGGGAAAACACAAACACAGCCTTCAGTGCGACGACAACAATCCAGTGTCCCTCGTACCCGGCACAAGCAGCGTGTCGCCGCTCCTTCTGCAGAGGCGAGATGCAGATAATTGCGTGGCAGCATCGCCTGCCATTTCAGGATAACAGCTTGTGACGATCCGCAATCTCAGGCCGTGGATGTGTAACAAACTGAGTACGCTCAGTCCATATGTCTCATGTCACGACGTGCCATATGTTGCCATGTCAGGGGTGCTTCAGTATTTGCAATGAGTTGAAGCATCCTTACGTCCAGAGGAATTAACCTGTGATAGCGCTGCTTGGCCTCAAACCAAAAAAAAAAAATCAGGGATTGGAGGTTCTTTGTTTATCTCCTCTTCCAAATTTTATTCTCAGTTTGTGTTTGGAGTTGTTGAAAGATCATTTTTATGATTTTCATGGAAAGAAGCACAGATTGCAGCACATATTGCACAGAATATGGTTTGAAGGTCATGCTAATGATGAAGGTGATGCTAATTTGATGTCCTTTTATTCAATCTCTACTATGTACATTATAGTTACAGTATATCGCACCAAAGTGTGAATTGTGTTAAGAGCCAGTATTACTATCTTCTAGGTTTAGCCACTTTTGTTTGAGAGTCTTAAAAGGTGGGCTAAGTAAAGGATTTCAAATACCTCTGGTCTTGTCCTCAAACGAGGGAGGGTTGATCTAAAAAACAATCATTTCACAATCAGCAGTGTTGCAAGTTTTGTACCAGACTGTCATTATAAGGAGGGAGCTAAATCAAACCTCTTGAGCTCTGGGGGTGAGTTAGAGGAATGTGATAGTCTGTACTTAATGAAACTGTGGAAATTGAGGTCCCTTCTGAGTGTGTCTTTGATCACCCCTCGGTTGAGAAGAATCCACAAAAACAGCAGCTGCTCTACTACCTGCAGAGGTACATCAGGAGTCTGACTACTACACATTCTGGGAGCCTTGCTGGGGACTTTTTTGGGGCATTTCCCACTGGAAGAAGAAGACCCTCAGGGAAAACCAAGGACACTGCAGAGGGATCACATTTACTCGGGAACTCCTTAGGGACCTCCACAAGATGTCGGATGATTTGCCTTTTATGAAGCACAATTATGCTGCTGGTTTTTAAATGGAGCTGCTGCTGCAACACCACCTCTTCTGGTTTTCTTTTTTAACATCTTTAATAGCCACACATTCAGGATGAAACCTGATCAAACAAGGACAGTAAGCCCACCCTGTTTGCACCACTGCTGCAGTCACTAAACATGGTGACCAATGTTCACCGAGATATTTTTATAAAGTTCAAAGCTCTTCTGTCTTTAATAAAACACAAGATTATTTTTATTTTATATCCACAAGGACACACAACTCCGACAGTCATTGCTCACTCACCCCTCTGATGCATTGTATGACTATATGGGTTAAAAGTCAAACTATAAGGTGAAACAACTCTTCAAGGTCACACCACAGATAAATCAGACTGTCCTTTAAAGTAAAACATAATGTTTAATTGGATCCTTTCTTTCATCAAAAACATACTTTTGCAACCGTGATGTGAGAGTGTTTGTTACAAAAACTAAAATGACAGCACTGTAAAATATTTCAATCTTTTTAAACTAAACATCTCAGATGACGTGACGTCGTGTCATTAGCATGCGGCTGAATGATGCGCGGGATTATTTCTGAAATAAACCATCATAAACACGGAGATCCCATTCATCCCTTCAGATAAAATAAACAGTTCAGCTTCACTGAGACAATAACTGCATTTCTATCCGTGAATTATCTTACAGTAAACACGTTCATTGTTTGCAGACCCTTCACAAACTGGTTAAAGGACGAGCTTTGTTTTGAAACCATGTAGGCAGTGAAAACTATGACTCATGTCTGCTGCATGTAGAGAACTGAGGGACTCGTCAGTTAGACAAAAGAGAGAAGTGCTCAGGTACAGACGAGAACATTCTGAGTTTTAGCTCATTGTTGTCGTTTTTATGAGAAAATGCTCTCTGTGTTATTTTATCTCAGTAAATTAGCAAGAGAGACGGCTCTTCTACGGTTCAGTAAAGCCTGCGTTTGTTTCTTTAAAAAAAAGATTTCTGCTCTCTGTTTTGTCTGGTTTGTGGCTGTAAATCTATTTAACTAAATAACATTATCTGCCTCAGGAAAAGATGGAACTGTCAGCAGCACTTTTCTTACCAATGAAACTGTCCTCTCTCTCTTACCGTCCTGCTCCTCCTCCGCCTCCTCCGCCTCCTGCTTCACCTTTTTTTGACACCAGATAATACACTGACATCCCATTACTGCTTATCACCTGCTATCATCCTTAATCACACATGTCACAGCCACATCAAAATACATAATGATATAATTGCTGCAGTCTTCTGATAGTAGCTTTGTCACATCATTACGGCACAGTTGGATGTGCAAAGTTTGGACTGTCCTTCTGTTTGATTGGTGTTTTCAAACCTGCCCGGTTTTTCTAAAACAGCGTTTATCTTCTCCAGGTTCAAAAAGGAGAGATGACAGAAATACTTATTTTGACATTCTGAATGAAAAAAAAAAAACATCTTGAAGGGCTGCAGTCTTCAAAGTTTGTGAATAATAATTTAGTTTGTGGAGAGATTTCAACACAAATAACACTAAAAAAGTATTTTACTATTGACCCTAACATCAACCCCAACACTGGACGAAAAACCATCCAGCACATGTGCAGATGAAGGTTTATTAAAGGCAATCAGGTAAAGGCCCTGTGCTATCAATTCTGGTCTCAGGGTCTGCTCATCATATTCTATAATACCAGAAATCCAAAACCCTTGATTACCGTTAATCATGAGAGAAACACATGCGGCTGTGTGTATCACTTTCTCTGTGATTCAGATCATTCAGGATTAAATTCCAAGAACAAAAGTGAGGTTACAAATATGTTGAAGAATGGCAGCTTCTCTGAGGTAACCGATTAGGTCTGTAATATTTCAGATCCATAATTTTTGACCATTAAATGTATAATATAGAAATGGACAATATGTCTCCACCTCCTGTCGTTGCACATTATACAAAAAGTGAGGCCAAACTAACCCTGCCATGGGTGCTGACCAAGCGGAAACCTCCAGCGTTGAAATGTGTAGCCAATGCAGGATATGAGTTATGCATAATTACGGGTGACCGCCTCAGCTCCACCTGTTTGTCTGAAACAGCTTCTTCAATATGGCAAACGCCTTCATTGGGCTTCAAAATCCCCTACAGTCCCCTTCTGCTAGCAGACGTGCACATTTGACTCAGGTTTTTAGTTTGATCCATGTCCCATCTGCTTACATCGAGTTTATGACCTATACTGCAGCCAGTCAGTAAGGGGAGCTCAACAGAGTCATGAAGCTGAACAATGCTTTTTGTGTTAATGGACAACAAAGAAGTTAGACCCTTGTCCTCGTATATTGGTGGAGCACTTAATTGTGATGTTTACCATGGTGCTATATACAAGTGAGAGAAGGTCATTAGTCACACATGCAGGACGGCCTGCCCCTGACAATTTTCCTGAGTTGCCCTTTCACACATGACTCTTATAGTGGAAGATATTACCTGTCGAGCAGGAGGGGGTTAGTCTCAGGAGGCAGGACGCTGCGGGAGTCACAGTGAAATGTCTAGAGTCAAGATGATGACAGTGTTTCCTTTATATCAATTCTATGTTTAATTGGACGTATAAGCGAAGAGTGAAAAAAAAAACATGCTGGCAAGCAGAAAAGATTATGAAGCAGCTTCATTACAGACGCAGAGATGGCACGGTAATCTTTCAGAAATTTTACTGTGAGGCTGGCAGGAAAACTGAAGATAAAGTTGGTTTCGGTTCACACATGCAGCCCGAGTGTATTGCATGTATGGAAAGGACCATATCAGCTCTGGAGAAGGGACCTTTTTTTCCCCTTGGAATAATCCCATTGGAACTACATTGAGTCCTCAGCAAACATGTGATCATGCTGCTTATCTGTCTCTTCAACTACCAGTGGGTTAATTTGATAAACCAGGACTCCCCTCTTATCAGTGAATCCCACATGGGGTGGAGGCACAGGCGACTGAAAGAAGAGAAATGAGAGGACCGGTCTGCTCTATCTATTTTCTGGACGCTGATCTGTTTCAGACTTCATCATCACAGGGACAGTCTTATAATCACAACCAAAACTGCACCACCATAACTTCCTGATCCATCTGTCTGTGGGCCATCTGCGCCTATAAGACGCCTGCGTCCCCAGAACAGATTGAAGTATTCAGTGTAGTTGATCCTTTTTAGACTGCAGGTTTTTGCTGAGCCGTCCGTTGACTCCTCGGCGTCTGCTGAACCTGTAGATCCCTCTGTTGATGGTTTACTGTGGGCCACTAAGAATTTAACTGGCCTCCATGTTTGTCCACAAAAACAGAATCCCGCTTTAAGACCCCGGCCTGCTCTCTGCAAACATCAGTGACCCCCATATCTTCAATAACTTGATTCATTTTGGGGGTATTTATCCATTTTTTAAGACAGACTATTTTTATCTATGAAGCTGCAGGCCTGAATTGTCTTTTCACCTCCAATTTGTTTCTGGAAGAAGTGTCTGGCACAACAGGATTTAAAGGTTGCCTCATCTCTTTTTGTCCTTCTTTTTTAAGGAGAAACTTCTCCTGAACTTATCTTCAGGTTAAACGCTGAGACCGTCTTTGTTTTTAAATGTGTCCCGTTTTCATTTCTAAAAAATCCGTGCTGAATGTGGAGATAGTAATGATGTGGGTAGCACCGTTTAACGGAGGAGGACGAGGAGGACGAGGAGAGGTTGACCTGAAGGTGAGCGTCACTGAGGCAGAAAAAAGCGAATCAGTGAATCTGGAGGGAGTGAAGGTTGCCCTTTTGAAGGGTTGCAAGAGTAAAGTGAGCAATTTGAATCCAAGTCTGCAGTCAGTTTCCTCTTGGTCCTTGTCTCTGTGTGTGGATCTGCTGTTGTCTGAGACGATGAGTTAGATCCACTATCAGCACTCAGACTGATTATGTATGAATGAAGTTTTGACACTGATGAATCTTTCATGGATTCATCCATATTGTCTCCACTGCTTTCGGCATTTTCTTGTTTTCGTTTGAGATAACAGAGCTGACCTGATTATTCCTCTTCTGACACTTTGATGTTATTCTCTATGATAAAACAGACATAGTGTAAAGAGGTCTATGTTTGAATTCTCTCATATATACTGTGCACTAAAACATTAAAACAGGCCCTGGCTATAATACATCATTTAGGCTCTTACTGTACATTTCCCTTTATGCTCTGTGTTTTAATGAGGATGTAAAGAAAATGATTTGGTGTGTAAAAAACTGGTCAGAGAGGAACTGTCTTATTTTATTATAAGAATGGATTATGTATCTCACACCTGCAGAAAGTAAAAACTCTGACAAAAAAAATATGCCAAAATTTAAATATGCTACAAGGATCTTATTGGTTCTGACAAAAAAGTTAATTAATACTAAGAAGAAAAATTGAGTCTTTGGGGTTTTCACATCTGACCTGTTTGTTTCAGTTATAATGGACTGGTTAGCATAATGCTCCCAAGTGAGTTCGGTTCTCACCTTGTATTTCTGTGTGTACAGATCTTCAGAAGAAATGTAGGTAGATGAGCAGGTCATGGTTCAGGAGGATTAATGTGTGCTTTTCTCCTCAGTTGTCTTGGTACCCTCAACGATGACCAGATCCAACTTCAGTCGGTGTTCCAGTGGTCTGTCCATTTAGTATTTGGAAAAGGGTCTTTGGAGCAGCCACAGTCAGCCATTATAGTCAACTAGTCTTTGTTTTTTTACCAAGATTTTTCCAGTAAGAAATTCTGACCACTTAGAGAGCATTTCCCTCATGCAGCACACATTTTGGTCCACTTGTTAATGCCCCTGTGTGATAAAAGGGGGCATTTATCAGGGGATCACAGAGGCACAGGTGGTCAGGGCAGGGGCATGTTAGGTGTGGCTAGTGATAATCTGGGCTCCCCTCAAAATCTGATTGGCCACTCCAGATGCCACTCCAAAATCACAACCTATGATTTGCTTTTTGCCTTATAGGAGGCGGGACTTCTATTTTTTGAACTTTTGGGGAAAAAAAGTCCCTCTCTGTAGAAATTCCTTTCATTTCATATATGTGTTTATTGAATTAGAACAGTGCACGTTAGTCAACATATCAACAAATAGCATCCATGGAAATATGCCGGAATTAGCACAAAAGTCAGGGGCTCAAAGTAAACTGATTACATCATCATCCAAACTAACTTTATAAAGTTTCACGGTGTATAATCTCAAAGTGGTTGAGATATTCTAGACATCACTAGAGGCATGCTGCTAACATAAAATATCAAACTTACAATCAGGAGCCTCGGTGTGAACGTCACCTTTAAATACGGTTTGAGACTTAAGTCTGTCATTATTTGCAGCAGTGCATTGTGGATTATACCTTTTCAAGTGTTGTCCTGGTTACACATAAGTGGGCCTATAGAAAGAATAACCTTTCATGTATCCTATAAAGCTACTCTGATATTTCTCTAGCAGCTGTATTCTTATTGTTATAACTCATACTGTATGTATTGAATCCTTAGTCTTAACCCAGTGTGAGAGCAGTGTGAGAGCAGTGTGAGAGCAGTGTGCTCTGCTGGATAGATCCTACAAATAGATTTCTACATAAACCTGTATTTGAATCGTATGTAATTATAAGACTGGAAGGGAATATAGACACACTTTAAGTTCTTTTTGAACAATTTGATGACACAACTCAACCCTCATCTCAGTTCTTTTAAAATGTCTACAGATTCTGCACTTTCAGACGTGAATTTTATAAGTAACAGACAGATGCCTCGTTTTGTGGGTGAGATCTTTTACAAGGTTGCGCCCTCTGAGCTCATTGCCATGTGCCACAGGCTTATAAAACACCAAAGTGTTACTGCAACCCCTGATTAAAGCTGACATATTTATTCAATCAGAGCGCAATAACAGCCAGCCGAGTAGAGCAGATGTTCAGGAATACACTCAGATGGGATGAATGTTTCATAAATTAGACTTCATGTCAAAGCGTACCTGAGTCTGCGGTGCTGCACAGTGAGGTGTCCCTGTCATTTGACATCTGGTTGTTGTAAACTTCTGAGCACAAACACACTGTGATATGAGCAACATTAACATTCACTTTATTAATTAAAGTGTCAGCGTGATAGCCTGCAAGCAACAACATCCTGTTAGACTAAAAATAAGACACACTCGTGATCTTCAACCTCAAAGAAAAACTCACCAGAGTTTAGCCAAAGAGAAGATCAGTTAGTAACTCTCTGCACGGGGTGAGATATTCTACCCCTGCTAACATTTAATATCAAATAAACCTTTTAGAGAAGTTTTGAAGCTTGTAATACAGAAATCAATCCCTTCAAAGAGCAAAGGCTTTTTTAGACCCAGTATTCATAAAAATGTGTCTCAATGTCTGCTGGTCGCTGAGCAACAAACTTGGAAACGCAGGACAATACAAACTTAGGCTACTGGTAAAGAAAAACAAACAAAAAGGGCACCTACAGAAAAAAACAAAGTAAAGTATGTAATTCCATGTCCACATCTGTGGAGTCCATTATCCATCATATTAAATCATGTGTGGTCTCTTTGTTTGCTCATGTTTCAAGGTTTCCTGTGGAGTTTTTGATCTGTTGCTTCTGTACATTGTGGGGCTGGGTCTTTTTTTTATCTGGTACATACACACAGGGACAGATAGTTTCAATAGGGTCATTTTATTCCATTGACAAATTGGTAACACAACATGATATTCTGCAATGCAACACCGGGATATGCTGTAAGAATGTGATGGACACGATGCTAGTTTTAAAACTCCTGTTAGCAGTTTTTAACCTGGAGATGAAACAGAATGATATTAACACTCATGTTTCTAAAGTTATTTGTAATTACTTAAACCCTGCCTGGTTTAGGGTTTCTAACAAAGGTGCAGAACACCACTTTACTCTTTTTTTCCTTCTTGCCAGCACTCTAGTGAAATGTCCGAGTGATGTCAGGTTGAGCCGATGTGAGAAAAATCAGGAAAATGATCTGTGAGATGTTCTGACATTTATATCACACCACTGGAGAGCCACTTGAACTTTTACGAGCGCATGTGTGAGGAAAAAAAATACTTTTGTTGCATGTTTCAATGAAAAGTCTGAGAAGAGTTTCACTTTTGACCGTTCAAAGAAAGTGAGATAAGACTTTTCGCAGTCCAACCCAAGGCCGCTGTGACAAGGACTTTAAATTAGTTTTGTGGGTTTTTGTTGTACCTGCCTCAGAGCTACTGATGAAATTTAGCTTATGTACTATTACAAAGATGCTATTTGCAAATGTAAGATTTAAAAGTGAAGTAAATTCATATATTTTAGTTAATCCATGTATTTAAGTTTAAGTTAAAAATACGTTAACATTTATACAGTGAACTATTTACATATTTGAGTTTACAAAGTTAATATTGATATATTTACATGTGTTAATGTTTGCAGTAGCACCTAGTAACTGTGACCAAATTATATTGAATCTACTTCTGTGTTAGTCATAATGTTTGCCTTGAGTTTAATCATCCTAACCTCTGATTGGCTAATGACGGGACATGTGATGAGTAACGAGGAAGTGTTGGTTGTTTTGTAGCAGAACAATGTGGATGACAGTAAAGTGCTGCTGTGGAAGTTATCCGTCTCCATCCTTTTGTTTCTCTTAACTAGAGTGATCCATCCACCACACATCGCTGTTACACTAATATGTTGAAAAATGTGCACTGTCCTAATTCAATAAATAATTCAAACAAAATAGCCTCCGTTCATGTGTGCGCAGCATAACCATAACCGAGATAAGACTTTTGATGAAAAACACAACCAACAAATGTACACAAAAGGACCAAAAAACAGTTTTTAGATCTTATGAATTATTTTATAGGAGTTATGTGCTTGAAACAGTTTTAGGACTGCAAGAGTAAACATGATACATTTAGGAGAGGATTTTAAGATCGTCAACATACATTCTTTTTTTTTTTATCTGACTCAATGTGTTGTCTCAACATTAAAGATTGCATCCTTCTTTCTGTTTAGTTGTTTGTAATTCCAAAAATGTGTGAAATGACTCTGAAAGCAGAAAGTTTGTCTTTTGCTAAATATAAGACGGACCTGGTGAATTTAGACACAGTCTGTTGTGAGGCTCACAACCAGACACAGAGTCACTTTTCATACCAGTGCTAGTGAGTTGAAGTTTGAACATTAGAGGCTTTAACCATGACGGTGATCCCGCCCTAAACTTTGTCTAAAGTTTTAATTGGCTCAGCTTAACCTTGTCTTAATGTGTTACATCAGAAAACAACCAGAGGTTTAGCAAATAGAAGATTTTAAAAGGTGTTAAGGTACTCGAGGAGAGCTCATGTAGGTCATTTTGGAAAGTTTTTACAACCTCCGTTCATTATTGAGGTATTATGAACTGTCGGGGAAGTTTGAGAGGAATAACTAAGTGAAATAAAGTTTTACTGTCGCTCTGTTCCCCCGAAAAACTTAAACTCAGAACTCATTTGGGGTGTGTTCCCATTTCCCTCCCACTGACACCTAAACTGAACCGTGACACAGTTTGCTTACGTCTTTTACACAGTTGAATTTCTTTTCTCTTTTTTTTTTTTTCCGTTTCTCTCCAAAGTTAAACTCTGGTAAAGTCTGTGTCTTATTTTTAGGAGACAGGAAACAAAGTCCAGACAGTGCAGCTCAGGAATCATTTCACTTGAACCAATTATGACAATTCAATAGAGATCAAATGATCCTGCATCTTCATTTGAACTGCCCTCATGGCTGTGTGAATAAGCACCCTTCAGAGTCAATATAAGGGACCGTATTTCTTTTCAAAGGGAGAATTTTTCAGTAAATCCTCAGCTTTCTTCCTACTGGAGAACCTGGGTGTGTGTCAGCTGCCTCCTGCAGGACTCACACGGGGGCTGAAACTCTCCCTGAACCCTCATGAATAATTCATCAGCACATATAATGTTGGCAAATTATTTTATATAGTAGGGAAAGATTCATCTTAGCAGCAGAATTGGGTGGGGAGAAGCTAATGTGTTTATTATGCCAAGATAATGGCATGAAATGGAGGCCAGGGGTGGAGAATTTGGAGGAGTGTTTATACTTTATATTCATTGGAGGGGAGCGTCTGAATGCCTGCTGGTCGCATGATGGCAGATGTCTTTTCAATGCAATTTGTGGGTGCATGTCTTCATCGGGGCGTGTGCATGTTTGTGTGACGTATAGGTTTGCCTAGTCAAGGGCTCGGCCCACGATCCATGTTGTCTGCTTTTAAGGCCGTTGTGGAGAAAATAATTGGATAAACACAACGGCCTCTTCTCTCTGAGTGGCAGGAAACGCCATTAGAAGGAGAAAGACGGACGCTCTTAAAATGTTTGCCTTGCCCAGATCCTTCCTCACACACACAGATAATATCGGTGCCATAATGACATTGCTCTATCAGGGAGACGGGCTGCATTCGAGCTCAAAAACGGCCGACTCCAAACCAAAGACGTTATAGAGACAGCCACCTGGGAGTGAAGCCAAAATATTGAGAGCACCAGAGCAGAGTAGAGGAGGAAAAGCGAAAGAAAAGGTAACAAAAACTAACAATTCAGTCATTGAACTTTTCACAAACATGAACATCTGCGTTTAACGGGCACAAGGATCCGTTCTCCTGTGGACTTTATCGACCTGACGGATCTTTTTGGTGAAATAAATGTTTGCCTCGGTGAGCTAAAGGTGTGGTGTCAGTCCTTGGTTAAAACCAGCCAGCTTCCTTTAGTACATATCTTGGTGCCAAATAACATGACCAGTGCAGTAAGTCAGCGCTCATCAGGAGGGGACTTTAGCTTCACTTTTGTCCAACAGAAAGAGACCGAGACATGTTGTCCATATACAATGCTCCATAGAGACATTTGATCTCACAGTCACAGAACAGACTTGAAATAAGATCTGTTTTAAGTCATTTTCTTATTTATTTGATGCACTTTTTGAGGCACCTCCATGACTGATACTTCATTTGATCCAAGCTTGACAGTCACATCACAGTTTGTGCGACCAGACTGAGGGACAACCGCATGTTCACAGTATTCATGAGCTCTGTCGCTTGCATCCAAACAGTGTGTTTGTCTTATTTAAGTGAAGGCTGCTTGGATTTCCAGCACATCCTTCAATATAGTTCTCAAACGCTGAATACACTACATTTCAGAATAATAATAATATATTCATATTGTGCTACAGGGATGTGTCTTCTGCGCGCCTTTCATAAATTGGGGTCAGGTGATATCTGTGACAGCAGAGAATATGCTTAGTGCTGACAAAGTCATGTTGACATTTTTTGGAGAGGAAAGCAGAAAAATAAAATATATAAAAAATGGTCTCCGAGGAGGCAGGGAGGAGAAGGAATTAAATTGCCTTGCCACAGCTCTTGTTAAGAATGAAAACCAATCAGGCAGCCCTCAATTCACACTCTCAGCTGCACAAAGACTGTGAGGAATATTGATATTAGTATTAACAAATGCACTGTCCTTTTCCGCCCTGACGCTATGAAGACAGTAGCTACTGCACTGATAAGATGTGGGTTTTTTTCCTTCCACATTGACAGTTTAAACCTGATGGATTCATGGGTATTTTATAAATATGGCTAGCAGCCTTGTTTGAATAGGCTGACGGTTGTCATGAAAGCAAATAAATAGAAATCCCTGCCCTATTGTGAGAAACTTCTAGAGTGTCTAATAATTTAGAAACGTCGTGTTGCCTCTATTAACTAAGACGTTCTCTAATTGCAAAGCTTTGGGGGAATTTTCCCACTGACACAGCTGTGATGAGTCTCATTTTCAGGAAGAACAAAACTGCAGGCACATTTAACCGTATCCCCGATGGTGAGCTTTGCGCTTTTGTTTGGCCTAATTTGGGAGTTCTCAGGCTCATTTCCCCGTGAAATCCCTTCTAGTAACATGAGCACACATTCAAAGCCGTGAGACAGGGGAAATAATGAAGTGTACACAGAGAAAGCCACTCACAGGATCTTCTCTGTGTTGTATTAGTATTGGTTATCGCAGCTAATTTCACAGTGATCAGTTCAGAGAAAAATTCTGCACGGCTTTAACTGCACAGTGGTCAATATGTGGCTCATTACTGCACCCTGTGTGGAGGACACAGAGTTTGTTTACAGGCTGGAACAACAAGCTAGTGTAAGCAATTCTGCTTGAAATATATTAGTTGGAGCTTAACAGCTTATTTGACAAAAGGGTAATTTAAAATTGCTTTAAAGGGAGTAACAGAAGCACAGCTGGACGAGTCAGTGATAAGAGAGAATCTGCAGACGGAGGTGAAGGCGTGTAATTTAAATTAAAAATGTATTTGTCAAGGCGAGTTATTTTTAATCCATTAAAAATAGGATAGTCACAATACAAGTGCTAAAGAAAATAAATCCTTTAACTTTAATATTCAACATCATTAGCAGGAGCTATTTTGGCCTAACAAAGATTATTCAGGTGTGCTGTCATGCTTTGTCTTTTTTAAAGGCAGGATTTAGACTTCAAATGAATGTGCACCAAAGCTGTTTCTTTGGTTGTTAGAGGAGCATAAACGTTCTTTTAACGGGAGTCTGCAGCCAAATTGATGTGACATCAATAATCGAAATTCATGATGTGTTTTAAGTTGGTTTTGTTTCATTATTCTGGCCAGTTAGCATGTTAGCATTTGATCTTTAGCACTTGGCACAAACGGAACTGACTGGAATGTGATTCGTTTTTTTTGATTAATGCTGCAAGATAATGTAGTCATTATGATTTATGCTTTGGGGAATCTAAGTACATGTACAAAAGTTCAATGTAATCCTTGTTCTAAAGGTCTAAACATTTCAACTGAAACAACAAAAGTTAACCTCATAGTTACATTATAAGAATAAAATGGTCAACTGGTGTCAAAAATCATATATTTCTATGAAGAGCAGGTAATCTGGCTGCACAGTGCATGATGGCTACTCCATGACGAAGTGACAGACGACTAACGATGTGTCTGCATTTGCATAATTACATGAATCCATTCAGCATAACACAACAAGCATTACTCATGAACCGAACTCAAACAAGAAGCCGAACTGAATTTTTGACTGAATGTTATTCTCCTTTATGGTCTTAATACTTGATTGCTCCAGTGACTATCACTAAATCAACCTTATAGTTACAATAGAAGAAGAAGTCTTGTGGGATTAGTGTTTCCCTCTGGTTATTTATGAATTACCCCCGATGTCAATGGCTTGATGCTGCTTTGGTTTGAACCTGTTGAAAGATAGAAAACGTTGCTTTGATTTAAAGCATGTCATCTATCTAATTAATCTTTAACATCTGGTTCTTCTGATGGATTTTAGTTTTCTCTGTCTGCAAATCTCCATACTGTGCAGCGCGATGAGCCACCGTTATTCCTGACCGGAAAAGAGGCAAAAAAACCCCGTAGAGACACCAGCACAGACCTTCTTAAAATGATTACCACCCCAAGCTACTGAGATGCCGATGCAAACTGGATTACTATCATCAGAGGACCTCGATGTGTGCTGAAATATTGTAGCTAGTTTGCCCTGTAGCTTTTACTTTACAAATGACAGACATGGTAGTTTTCAAACAGGGTTAAAAACACAGACATCCTCTGCAATTATTACAAAATATCAAAGGTCTTTATTGTACTCATCCCAAGCAAAGAGGACAAAAGTCATACAGATGATTCATCCACAGAGGAGCATTACTGTCTGTGTAGTTTCAAAGGATATCCGTCATATAGCTTTTTAAATGATTTCAGTTTGGACCAAGTCTTTGAGACATTGTCTGCAGTGGAAGATAATGCCTCTGTGACTCATTATAATTTGATGTGTTATTTTCAATTCAGCGCTTTTTGAGTCTCAGTCAGTGTCTGGGCAAGAAGCAAAACCAGCTGCTTCGTACAGTCTGGAAGTTTTGTGAGACCTGAAGGTACACAGATCTCATCATCACGCTCATTTGAGTTGTGTTTGGTACGTTAACTCCAGGCTTAATTGAGATGTTCCGTTGTGCTTGTTATCTTTCGCACAAGCTAAAAGGGAGATGTCAGGGATAATCCATTTTCAGGCAGATTTCTGAAAACAGAACAACAAATGGACAAGCTTGAAGTGATTCTTTAAGCTGACGATATCAGCTCACAGCTCTGCATAACACACACACTGCGAGGAAACCGCATCGCAACGTGAAGAATCTCTTTTTCCTCTTCTGTCGAGCTGAAAAAAAAGCACCATCACTTGAACCGGCAAAGAGAGCACAAGTCATTTGAAAGTCCCCTTGAGATAACGGTGCTTAACATGCTGCGACGACGTCGGTGAAAGCAGCGATCCCTCAGGTGCTCGACGTGATCCCAGATTGTTCTAACGATGGGATGTAGGAGTGAAAAGGGAGGGGGGCAAGGGGGTGTTGCATATCAGGGGGGTTGATATCTGCCTACGGATCAAACAACCTAAACGAGTTCTGAACCAGAGCACTTGTCAATCATAATTGATCTTAAGTAGCGGGGGCGGTGGGAGGCGAGGATGAAGACGCTCAAAGAAAGAGAGGCAGAGAGCGGGGATCTTCCCTGGAGGCTACAAGCACCTTTTAAGAAGCCAAGGCCCCGAGGACTCCTACGCCCCCCCCCCCCCCCCCCCCCCCCCCCCCCCGCGCTTCAAGATCAAACCCATTTCTCCTCCACTCTGCTTTCTCTCGCCTCTCCTCATCTTCCCTTTCAGAATTCCTAAAAGAGCCTCTAAACAGCCACACATTAACAAGCATACGGACAAACTTCTCTTCAGAATTCACTGTGAAGTCACGTGCTGGAAAACAGAGAATAGACACTGACAGGCAACAATGAATCTCTTTTATCTGCTAAATGAAATCCCCCCTCTATTTTCCAGCATGACACAGTCTTGTACTAATGCATTAGTGAGTGCTTTTGCTAACTGTGGTCTGCTGAAAAGGCTTATTATCCGGGATCTTACACAGCCACTGTTATTATCTTTAAGAGAATCTCCGGCGACGCCGCTTTTCCTCCTGGTTTAGTTTCTTTTTCTTTTTCTTCTTTGTTAGGCTTTTTCAGTGTCAAACAATTAGAGGGAATTTGTTTTACAGTCAGATTTGATGTCTTCTCTTTGCAGGACACCATGAGGCAAACATGAAGTAGGAAGAATAATGACATGTAATGGAAGTTTTACAGAAACGATTTTCCTTTTTAAGTGCGGGACCGTTCACGTCACATAATTCATCCACCATGACAGAAATACGTTGTAATACAATCATAGCTGTGCTCATACAGACCCTCTACTTGGTCTTGAGGAGTGGGAGGACTGAATGTGATGACATGTGTCAGCTTGACAGGTTTTATTCTCTCTCTATGAAAGGAAGGAGATCTGGCATATGATTAGCGTGCTCAAGAGAGATGACGGACTATTTTTTGTATTTGAATTTGGAAAAGGAATGGCTCGAGTGCTACGATACAAATTTGAGTCTATTCAGTGCAACACATGCTCAGGAAAGTGAAGTCAAACTTTTGAACTAGGTAATGGTTATTATACATGAGCAAAATGTCTCAAATGGTGGATTTCCACACATGCACTAAACCCCTGGAGTGAGCTACATGTCTGACAAAAAAACACATTTTCACTCAGACTTTGCCCAGATTATTTTCTGCCAGCCCCATTAGTCGACTGTCTGTTCTGGACTCTGTTGCTTGATCCCCCATTTTCCACGTCGTCAGGTTTACGTCATGTCTTGTCTCCTGTCTCGACGTCGTCTACTTAAGACTTTTCCTGTGCAACAGGTTGTTTATTTTTTTGCCCCTAGTGGAAAAGTCTGCAAAGTAAACGCTACTATTTCTTGGTTCATTAGGATCCCCTGACGGAGAATCCATGCATCTGTTTCTGGTGGGTTTTGAGTTTTAACAGATGATCACACAGAGCCTGAAAAGAAATTACAGCATCAAAATGTTGATTTGAAAAAAAGCAAAGAGGCTAACTTTGTCAGCTGCGTCCACAAGTGGAGAATAAAACAAGTGTTAAAATGTTTGTTTGTTTGTTGAATGGAGTTTGAATCGATCCTTTATGATGCTTAACAGGAAGTTGGGAGTTATACTGTAAACACAGCCAAATATTCAGACTTTTCAAAGATATATTATAATAAAATCCTTTAAAGCAGTGGTTCTCAGCTCTTCTGGCCTCAGGACCCACTTCCAACCCAAATTTCTGATATTTTCCGACCAATGAGATTTCAGTCGTTACCAAACATCACTGAAGCAAGAAACGGAACAAAACCAACACGTTTAAAAAGCGCTTCAAAGACTTTTTGTTTCAAGTTCTTTTCCAGGCACACCCTAACCCTAAATACCACTACTGGGTCCCAACCTAACCATTTGAGAACCACTGCTTTAAAGTATTTCCTTCCTCATTGTTACATTTGTCTTACTTAGAGTCCCAGGTTTCTCTTTTTGTGTGTATCACAGTCAACCCTGTTTTCCAAAAGCACCTCACACATTTTTAGATCTACTGTCACCACATTGAGCTACCAGCCACCCCCCACCCCCCTCCTGTCTGAATTTGAGTCTAACTATTGAATCAAACAACTGAGGCATTGATCACATTGATGACAGGGGAAGCAGCTACCATGAAATGTCATTTGGATCAGATTCACCACACAGGTTTGGGTGATGGCCGACAGGCTGCCTCTTCCAGTCATTTAATTACTAACAGCAGGTTTCTTGGCAGGAATAATGGGAGTGATGGGAATTAGTGTGCCACTTAAACAAGGAAGTGGTGCTGATGGTTGTATTTACTTTGAAGTCCTTAAAACAACTGCTGCAGGTCCAAACACAATCCTGGATTTGCTGTTTTAACAAATGCAATTACAATGAGCCAAAGAAATGAAAGGGAAGTATTGTCTCATTTATTTATTTTTAAAGGTATTTACAGCCGTATTCTGCAGGTTGTTTGGCTGTTAATTGGTGGGGAGATAAAGTCAAGGTAAATGTTGGTGAAGTCAGGCATTGGCTGAAGTTTATTTACCCCCTCGATGCTTTGGCAGGTATCCAGAGCTGGTTTGGAGGTTATTTTAAATCCAAAAGGTCAAACACTGCTCGTGAAATTTGGGAATCTGGAAGCTTGTTGTAGCCCGAGAGCAAAAAAGAAATGTTAATTTGGTGCATGACGCGAATGTTGATATTTTTGTGAGGATGAGTCAGGGAAGGTTCAAGGTGAGTTTCTCTGAGGGAAGTGTAGCAGGAAATAAGACGAAGAGTTAAAGAGGTCTGCTGCTCAGCCTCACCTCAGACTGAGAGCCAACACAGAGAAGTCAATTTCATCTTTTCTGCTCCTCTCAGCTGCCACTCACTCTCCCTCAAATGAAATGACCACTGGCAAGGATCACACAGAAAGGCTTTACTGTTGCAACATAAACTGAAAAATGAAGTTACTGCCCTCCTCAGTCTCTCCTCCTGGTTAATTTCCTTGGAGCCTGCAGGGCCAGCCGGTAGGGGGATTTGACAGAGGACTTCTGACAATCCAAAGGAGAGCTGACACCGAGAGCGCCAGTCCCTCCATCGCTCGCGGCCAGATTGGAAGATGCTCAGCACGCAGGGAGCAGATGAGACAAACCAGAGGAGCCAGGAGGGCTGTCCGTGCAGAGCTGGATAAGCCTGAAATAGTCTGAGAGGGACAGTGTGAGCACACACTGCCACACAGAGGCAGTGACTCTCACCTCAGCCACCACTCAGGACGACACAAACCACTGAGCTTTTATTCCATATCATTCTGAAATTAGAGACCTTGTAAATAGCTGGATGGATACTATGCAAGCAGTGACATTGCACATCTGAGATGAATACAATAATAGTTTTTGGGAGTCAGAGTTGTAAAAATGCTTCTGTGCAGAAATGTCAGTGTCACCTTCATCTGATATCAGAGGTGATATGAACCGTGTCAGTGTGTAACTCGGCTTTTTAATGGAGCTCCGTTTGAAATGCGGCACCAAATGGCAGCCTGCAGCTCGCATATTTCAGCTGTGTCTCTGTGACCTTTTCACTGGCAGAATTTACATTCAAATTCCAATAATAAGCAAGTTCAGAGGGAAATTCGGAAGGTAAAATTCATGGCGAGCTACCTTCTTAACTTGTTGAAAAACTGCCACTTAAATATAGAGGATGGAGGAAAAAGGTGGGCAGCCGTAAGAACCTTTCAATGTTGAATCAGTGCAGAGTATTCCCGAGTCTGGGGATTCAAGACAGTATGGTGACAGACCAATTACAGAACAGAATTCGGAGAAAACATGGATGTTTTACAAGCTGTATGGAAGCTCGACAAATGACAATATTTGTATCAAATCCTGCAAGAAAAGCGTAAAAGAAAACCTTGACCAATATTACAAGGTAATTAATCCTCGTATCTGCATTCTGTATCGTGTGACTGGCACCAAACATGCGTCGAAAGATGGTTAAAGAAAGACCTTGATCCTCAGACAGTCATGAAGCTCCGGTCGCTACAGTCATTTCCGTTAGCCAAGGACAACTTTTTTTTATCATAAACCTCCCCGATATCTAAAAGCACTCAGAGGTCACAAACTGCACTTGGAAGGAGACGGAGGAGTGAATGAGCTCTCCATCGCCAGAGTAAATATCAGTGGAGTCTCAGGACGGCGCAGAGCCAAGTGTTGTGTGAAATATCGCTGCAGTGGGTAAAAACACGATCCGAGATCCTCCGCGAGGTCACCGAGTGAATGTAGCAGTAATTCATGGAAGTTAATGGACCGACACAGTAATTAAGCATGTTGCAGTCCATTACGCCACAAATAACTTGCACATTAGATTAGTGCGTATTATTGTTTTTCAAACCATGCTGCAGTATTTCACATTTTTTGTGAGATAGCCAGAAGTTTCCTTTTATTGCCAAACGGATTGAAATCAGTGTCAGACTGATGAGCATTGCAGTTTCATGTTATTTTAAAATAATATATTAAAGATTCTTCACGTCAGTCAGCAAACTTTGAGTTTACTTTGCCGTGGAGGAATTACAATAAATGTGAGCGTGTGGCTCGTATCCTCATGTTTGTAGAGGGATGAGGACTGATGCTTTTATTTTATATACATTATTAATTATCAGGAAATTATTACACCTCTGACTCTGTGATTGTGAGACAGTAACACTAAAGGGTGGAGGAAAATATTTCCAGGTGCTACTGTTTGCTGCTGCCGGGTCACGTTGTTGAAATCTCCAGCCGTATTCAGACGTTTCAAGCTGCGATATTTACGCCCTCGTGATCGGCTTCAATCTGAATTCCGCAGAGGTTTAATGGCGGGAATAAGAGATCCCCCCCCGTACCATCTTCAGAGGTAATAACAGAGGGAGTTAGAGAGGGGCGACAGTTTTAGTGGAGGCAGCGGGGGAGCACAGTGCTCTGTGTGTGTGTGTCTGTGTGTGTGCATGTCTGACTGTGTGTCTATGTGGAGCTCTCGCTGTGCCGCAACGCAGCGTGAATTCACAGACTGGTACACCAATATTATGCTATCGCAAAATCAATATGTAGTATTAAGATTAAGACCGGATGATGAGCTGAACGTTTAGTCTTTTTTTGCCCAGTTTATTTCTACACTAAGTTGTCGTCCAATCAGAGTATCAATTGTTTTAGTTTGCACATATTTACACAGCTGACTGAAAATATAACTCTTTGTATAAAAATAATGTTGCATTATTTTGTACAACTCTTAATTTCCTTCATGATCGTCAGTATAAGGTGAAACTACAGTCGTGTTAATATGTCCTGTTAAAACGTGCACATCGTTTAGTTTACACTGTTTACACTGACATAGCTTCAGTGTAAACATCATGATGAGTCATACGCTAAAACGTGCTCTGGTAACGCGACAAACAATCGTGTTGTCTTTATTGTGAAAATGTTCAGTTTATTTATTTTGGAATCCAAAGAACTTTCTCAAGAATTTTCTCTACATGGTTTTCAGTGCTTGGTGTTAAATCACTTTCTTCCTCCTGTAGAACAACTAGTGAACTTTGTTTCCGTTTAGGAGGAGCAGCTAGCATGTGCTGATTGAATAATAAGTGAATGATCAGAAAATAAATACTCCATTTGGTTACCTACATTATTTAAAGTTGAACCTCTTTGTCTGACCTGCTTACGTCGAGAACCAGTCAACAAACTGATGAAGGTATTTCTCTGGCAGCTGTGGCTCAGTGGAAGAATCAGTCCTTTAATGGTAAGGTTGGCGGTTTGATTCCCAGCTCCTACATTTATCTCGATAGAATAACCAGCAGCGTGTGAATGTGTTAGTTTATAGTGTCGGGCTCCTTACATAGCATCCTCTGCCATCAGGTTTGTGACTGGGTGACTTAATAAGTACTGAGTCAGTGATTTTGTCTCTGTGTTTGTTGGCTGAATATTATAAAAAGTGTCACAGAATCCAGAATGAACACATTTTTCTGTCTCAGGTTTTTCTTTGATTTTGCTCAGGGATGCGTAGCTGAAAGCTTGTTGTGGCTTGTTCAGTGCTGGAGTGAATGTTGTCATCGTTAATGGGGAAATAATAGTGTTGATAATGAAACCTTGTGAAAACAAATGTTTCCACTGCGGCGTTTGTGATAGTTTGTAGTGGAAAAATTTAAGCCAAAACTTTGACTAATTTTGTCAGGAACCTCCTGGAAGTCCCCTCCAGGATCCCCTCTGGGGGTCCCCTGGTCCCACTTTGGGAGCCGCTGCTGTAACTGTGCAGCAGACACACACACACACACACACACACACACACACACACACACACACACACACACAATCCTCTTCTCTGCTAATCTGTGACACTCAATTATTCATCTTCTAACCTGATAAGGAGCTGAGGTTGTTTCACTTTCAAATAGCAGTTAGTGTTGGTAACAGCCCCCATGAGGTCAAGAAGATGTCTCTCGCTCTCTCTCTCTCTGGTTCTTTATTTTTCACCTGGTTGCCGAGGTGAGGGAGCTGTGCAGATCGCCAAATAATGATGTGTGGGAGTGAGAATGTGTCCCGGGCAGCCCTGGCCGCTGTTCCTTCGGTTAATGGCGGCCATGTCCAGCCTCTGATTAATTAAACATCCCTAGGGGGTCAGGGAGTCATCGAAGGCGATGTAATTTATCATCTGGCTCCTGCGTAATGGAGTGTGGCCTGCTGCAGAGTCTCTCATTAAGAGTGATAAACTCAGCCTCTGCATCAAGGCCTCTCCTCAAAACCGACGGGGCCAAAGGGAAACGGCACGGGGACGCGAGTCCTCAGAAGAGCTGCTGCTGCTGTTTGCTCCTGAGAAACCAAACATTTGTGTAATCACCGAGCTTTAACCTTGAACTAAGCGCAGCAGAAGGAGCTCTCCCCAACTCCAAGGACTAACAAAATAGTCTATCAACTGACAAATTCCTATCAACTGTAATGTTGAAATGGCTAACAATAAACTTGAACTTGAATATTTCCGGTGAATGTTTTTCCTTCAGAGGTCTTTTGCTTATTAAATGGAGCCGTTAGTCTGTCCCAGTCCGTTAAAAGACCTCCAAAAACTAAAATTCCTGACAGACCAGGAAAGGCAGAAAGCAACAAAGAGTAATAATTTCTTTTCTCAAGTAGATATTAAATCATCAGTTTTGGTAAAAAGGAGAAAACAGCTGTCACCGCAGGAAGTGAGTGCTGTTTTTACCGGGAGCATGTGAGGAAGAGTTGATGTGGAGAAGCGTTCAGCTTTGTGGACTTGCAGATCGCCTCAGAATTCGCCTTTTGAGTCGGCAATGACATCATCCAAGACATTTTCCTATTTTACTTTGAAAGCTCAGTCTTATCTAGTGATGGATCTGTTTATTTGTCAGACCGGGTGTTGACTGAGGAAGCAAACAGAGAGAAATGCTCTGGTTTTAAAAGAGGTTGTTTGTTTAGACTGAGTGGGAAAAACTTTTTTTTTGAGTGAGCGAACTCCAGCAGCAAAACAAAAATTCTTCCCACCTCTGGAGGGTTTAACATGCAGAACTTTTCTGTACTCCAGCATGGTGACTGTGGTTAATGAGCTTTAAACAGAACGTTCACATTCGAACATGTTTAAGGTTCATATGATGACCTTAGTGTTGAGTAACAGTTGTCAATATACACATGTATAAGATAGTGAGCAACACTAGCGTTCATTTGAAATTATGTTTCAGGAAACCTGACAGATAAAAGTCCAGAATCATCCTCATCTTCTACAAAACATATCCGACTCCTAAGCTGCTGAACACATCAAATCAAATCAAACTTTATAACAGACTCAAGGCCCAGAAAGAAAGACAACATAATGATACATAAAAAGACAACATGCTGCACAGGTATCAACAGAAGCACAATTTATGAACTGTACATACATCATATATAAATAACTGTAATCTGGGGCACCGATAGCCTAGCGGTTATGTCCCAGGCCCCGTGTACTGAGGCTATAGTCCTCATCGCAACAGCTGTGGGTTCAAATCAAGTGACCCCCCCCCCCCCCCCCCTCCATACATGTCCTGTTTCTCATCAGCTGTCCTTTCTAATAAAGGCAAAAAGGCCCATAAAATCACTGAAAAAGAGAACTGATTTGTGCACAAAATTTCACTTGCACTGCAACATCTAGGAGTCTTTACTAATATTTTCAAAGCATCATTTGATGGTCGCTGTCTGATAGTTTGTCCATAAGTTTACAGTAAAGGTGTACAATAAGCAGAGAAAACTCCCATGATTCCCCGCTAGCCTCGACCCCATCTTTTGTTATTGTAGTATTGATTGAGAGCCCCCTGGCAGTGGAATTTACATAATGTATCTTTAAATGTTAATTTATCTGCCAAATACTGTATATTTCAACGCAGCACTATCGGAGTATTTGACACCATAATAACTGTATTTCCTCTTCCTGTAAAACATTTTAAATATCTGATGACTCATCCTGCAATCGGCATTTTCTATTTTTTTGGCCAATTAAAAAGCTTTTTTGTAATTATGGTCCAATCAAATTCATCCCAATATTATGTCCCACCTTCTATTTTGTGATTGGTTCTATGTTGTTTTAATAGGAAATATGACATGGCAGTTTGATACTCCCAAAGTTCTGTTTCATGGGGACTTTAAATATCTGTATTAAACATGAGTCAGCTGGTCGGTCCATCATTAACATCTCCTTTCATCACATTAATTTCATCGTGTTTCATTTGATTGTGGTTATTTTGGAGAGGGAGTGTAAGTCATGCAAATTAAAGGTGAGCTATGGGATTCTATGTCAGTCAAACTTTTAATAAATTCATCTTTCTGCAGGCTGTGTGCACTTACAGTACGGTCTGGATCTTTAAAATGAAAACAGACAAAGTGCAACAAGTAACAATAAACCGCACAACGTCACCTAAATCATGCCATCTTTAAAAAGAAGCAAAAACAGGACATGGAAATGATGGACTAATTTGTAGAGAAATAAAACAGATTAACAAGCATACTAACAACGTACACAAAGCCAAACACATAGTTATATATACTATGAATATGCATCAACAATTTATCTCGTGCAGCCTGGCAACACAGATGAACCCTTTCTCCATCTGGCTAACGCAACTGAACAGCAATCCGTCTCTGATATCAGAAAGCCAAATGCAACCAAGAAGCAACAGATATCCAGTCTGCCCAGCATGGATTTGATGGGTTTTTAGGGCTCAGATATCTGGTCCACCTTTTTTTTTATAGTAAATACAGGTCTCTTTTTTTTTTGTGAGTCAACCAGATACAACTCTTGCTTGTGCCAGAATAATGTTACACTGAATTTCCTTTTCCATGAGGTTAGTTTGTATTTGTCCACAGCCTGAAGGTTTCATAAACTGTGTCTATGTTCTGATAAGTTCATAATCATATCCGTCATGATTCGTCATCTTCCTCTGAGACGCAGATTTTCCGGCCAGTGACTCGTCTAACTTAGTGAAACCAGAGTCTGAACATCTGAGTAAAACACAGCTCAGTGATGAGTCAGTTAGTCATGGTCACATTTGAACCATTCCTTTTTCTTTCCGTTCTTTGTGAAACTTGGCTCATCTACTCTCGCATAATGGAAATGTAAGTTGATCCTTCAGAGCAGACAAAGGGATGAACTACTGGGACCGATATGATGTAACTGTTACAGGGAAAGAGACTCTGAAATCTCTTTCATCTCAGTGTAATGATGAGAGGAAATCTCTTCCTGGATGGGTGGTTTTCTCTGAGAAGGATTATTTAAAATATTTATTAACCAGATAATTTAATAGACCCCCCCCCGTGTTGGACTTCAAAATGTCAGAAATGGATGAAATAATGATTCCAGGTTAGATTTAAAGTTTTTGTTTCTTCTCCTTCATGTCTCGTGAAATGTGACTGACTTCAACTTGCCTCTTATGAAGCTGACGAGATTTGTAAGGGTCAAAAAGGGAGAAAAGTTTTGCCTTTGATCGTCTATATGAACAGCAGCTGAGCAAGAAACGGACTCCTTGACACTTGGTGACAAATTAGTTCTTTCCTTGATCAGATCCTTCTCCGTGCCCTCGTTGGTAAATGCAGCTCTGTGACCCGAGGAGCATACCGATGCTCGTTGCCTGCCTTTCCCCGGCTTCCCCCCGCTGAGCTGCGTGGGCGTGACTCGACACAACTTCCCCCTGCTAGGCAGTGAACAGCCATGAGACCCCGCAGCTACACCATTGCTGGAATATCAGAGCATCTGTCCCCCCCCCCCTGCGGCTTGCCTTTCAAACAGCGCAAGGCCATCTTCTCCCAGCTCCAGCATTTTTCAAAGGCAGAACCAAACGCCTGGGGAATACATTATCATCGCATAGCGAGCCCATCTGGCGGAGCAACACCTGGGAGGGCGTTTTCAGTGATTCTCAAGCCCACACCACGAGGGAGACTGTTCCCCTTCAACACTATTGAAAAATCCCTCCATCATCATGAGCTGTTAATGATTAAATTTCACTTTCATGTGCTTCACTTTGCACTGATCCACAGGTGAGGAGCAAAGGGGGACATCTGATAAGAAAATGTTTGTTTTCCGTCTTGTACCTGAGTTCTGATATCAGATATAAAAGTGGATGAAGGAAGCCGAGAGCTATTTCCTTCAGTCCCATGCAAACATTACAATGGTGCAGCATTGAATAACACGGCTGGTTATATGTTACAAGAAACAGCCAATTTTCATTTATAAAAGATGGCAATCAAAAGCAATAAAAGCTGTGAAGCTCCAATATTTCCTTAAAATGAAATCCCCCCCTCTCCCCTTCTGAAGGCTGTTTGGCATGGATCTGCTGATTACATGGTTCACATCGCTTCGACAATGGAGGAAATTGGTTTCTTCATTATTCTATTCCACTGGGACACAACAGGGCTCCAGTGGACAAAGATGGTTTTGACCTGACCTTCGTAAAGATTCAGTTGTTTGTGCATTCTTAATGAGGGACGTGAAACAAAGAGGAGAGACAGATATCACCTCAGCTCATCCTGCGTTGTCTGTCTGCAGAGAGAATAAATTGACTTCCTCATCAAGTAAGCATTTTTCTAAAATGTGTGTATGTTCAGTAAAGAGTGATGCATCATGCATTTGAACGCAGAAACCCAAACAGGGTATGCTAGAGGCATAACTCTGATTGTGTATTGATTACCTCGACCAGTATAGAAATGTGTCTTATAATGCAGATTGATTTTTCCTGTCACTGTAGTGTATATATATATATGATAGAAACGATGCTATGTGCAGACATGTTAGAATACTAAATGAGATGAAAATATTTTTTTAAGGAAGTCTGCTTTCTATATGCATGCTTCTTTATGCCAATGCATGTGAAGTATTCGCTATATCTCTCTCTTCTGTTTCCTCAAGAGGTTCACACATTTCACTCACAAGCACAAAGGATTCGCCAAGTCTGTTTTCAAACCCAACGCCAGTTTTTAAAAATGCTCCTTTCTCTCTCCTGTTTCTGGGCATCAGCTCTGAGCTACAGTTACGTGACTCACCTTCTCCACCTCCAGTGTTCTCCATGAGCCAAAGTGGGAAAGAGCTCCAGGTGCTGTTTAACATGCGTGTCAGGAAATCCTGCTCCAGGTCTGTCCAGCTCTCCAGATGAAGACGTCTTCGGTCACCACAGGGTCAGCGTCGTGTTGCCACAGCCCACTCACCCAACAGAATGTTAATAATAGAAGACTCTCGTGCTCGTATTTTATTCTTTTACAACTTCTTTGTCAAATTGTTTCTAAAAGAATAGCAAACGTGGAATAATATAGTAGTTATTGCATCTTGGATGTATTTTTAATATCTCAGGGGCTTTATCGTTATCGGCTTTATATTGGTTGTTCAATTGTATGTCACAGTTTAAACACTGAGATCCCAAAGAAACCCATTACCACCTCAAGCCCACCGTTTATTTTCCCCTAAAGCGGGGTACACACTACAAAGTTTACAAAGGCCCAGTTATCTGATAGTTTCAAAGACTATTTAACCAGATTTTTCTATGGTGTCTGATGAGTTAAGAGTGAATTTAGCCTCCCCAATCTGCTCAGAAGACGATCGGGTCGCGCCGATTTGAAATCGAATCCTCAATGAACACACGGGACAGCCGAGCACACACTCACACGAAACAGAAAAATAGCCAATCAGGAAGCAAGCTGACTGAAGCAACAAGAACTACAAACACCGTCATGAGGACGACAGCGAAGCGTAAAGTTGGATGGACATCGGGAAATGGAGGACCAACTTGTTAATTTGTGGCAACAACACGAGTGTTCATACAACAACTGGAGTCAAATAACCACCATCCTCAATCGTCCGGCTTTTTGTCAGCCATGTTTGTTTATTCTTAAGTCACGTTTGACCCCCACAAGTTTACGAGTTTTGAGAGTCGAGACTGGTTGTTGGTGAACGAATGTTAGTGTGTGGTGTGCTGAGTTAGGCATCTCGTTGCACACCACACACTATAAAAACACTGTACTGTTAAACTGTGCCGTCATGTGTGGGTTCTCTCACATTTTCAAAATCTTTTTTAAGTGTGTGCCAGGCTTAAGTTAAACATTGGCTCTTAGTTTTTCATCAATTCAGCGAAGTTTGAGTTGAACCTGGCGAGTATTTGCTTCATGTCCTTTATGTATCCAACACGGTGGAATAATGACACGGGTAGTGTATGGACTGCAGCCCTTTCAGCTTTGAATAATGTGCAGTAGGTTTGCAGTGTTGGGTGTGTAAAATATTAGTAGTGACCCTAGAGGTGGTGTCCATAAGGTTATTTTTGTTCTTGAGAGTTTTGTAAAGAAAGTAGAACATCATCTGCGTAAAGAATTATTCATGGTTTTTATATTGGTACTTTCGTCTGGGGATATTCTGGCACTGTGCTGCAAAAAAAGGTTTTATTGGGCTTTAAATAACCCTAATAAAGACTGATAGAAATGATGTACCTGTCTCATCTTCTTTCACAAAGTAAATCTGAATGATTAGCTCTTTAACTGTGGTGATCTGGTGGGCTTTCAAATCGGATTCAATGATTGGTTCTTTGCTGCAGGGTGTGTTAAACTGTGTAGCTTCCTAATGCTGATATTTAAATTACCTCTTACTGAATCCTGTTTGGTTATGATGCGTACTAAATGAAATAATAGTTTCACTTAGCCAGGGCTGCAATAATCATTTCAATGTCTGTGATAATTAACAATGACATGTTCTAGCTGGGAGGGAGGTTGGCACCTTTTTCAGGTTTCAGGAGCGGTGTGATTTTAGAAACATTCTGGTGTAATGCAATTCTGCTTGTAGCTATTACATGATTTAGTTAACACAAGCATGCAACACGTGTATTTATAGCAGATATTACTTTTAGAATACCTTGTGTTAAATGAATACTGTATAAAAGACACATTGTATGATCATTGTGCTGTATATTGAAGGAACAAGGGACTTGCTTTAGGATTAAAAAAAGAACTGTTACTTAAGGGACACATACCATAGGTTCACTCCCTTATCCTTATGCTAAGTTCAATCACCACCAGAACCAATGTTTTCATTCCAGTCATCAAATCTCAGTGGAAGATCTGTTCATGTCGCTACAATAATTCCAAAAACCTAATTACGCATACCTGCATATTTCTTACAGCTGCCACCTTTCCTCTTCAATATGTAATTGATCATTTTAAATCCGTCATAAATATCACTTGTTTAAACTCTGCAGTCTGTATTCAGGGTTAAAATCGAAACCAAATAAACCCGAACAATGGTGTCCATCAAACAGATTACTTCAAACCAGTCTACTGTGAAGTTTTTGTGCGGGCTTGAGGT
Source organism: Labrus bergylta (assembly GCF_963930695.1). Classification (NCBI taxonomy): domain Eukaryota; kingdom Metazoa; phylum Chordata; class Actinopteri; order Labriformes; family Labridae; genus Labrus; species Labrus bergylta. The sequence continues at coordinate 25,466,255 of NC_089205.1, forward strand.
TTCCTTTTTGTTTTTAATACGAGTGAGGAATGTCATCTTCCTCTTATTACCTCTTCATTTATCACAGCCAGACAGACTGAATGAATATTGACTATGCCTGGAATAATAGCTTACAAAGCACAAAGTCTGGGCTATTCAAATACAGCTCCCTTGCAAATGCAGACTCATGAGCTCCTCTGAATCCTCCTCCCAATAATTTAATTTCCCTCCCTCTTCCCCTCCTCACTCCCCCGACCCTCTCTTGTCTGTCGTGTGTTCGTTCCCGGTGTTCTTCCCCTCAGGATCTCCCACCATATGCCACTCTAGCTTTCCTACCTTCACAGCATCCCGCTTCTGTGCAAAGGAATTAATATTTCACAGGCGGCTCAGCCATTTTTCTTGCTGACGAATTGGAGGAGGAAAGAAAGTTTCCGACCAGCCACTGAACAATAAATATTAAAGTGTTTCTCTTGGAAAGTCTCCAATCGGGTGCTCCTTATGTACACTGTCAAACACGTGCTCCTGTGCCATTCCTCTCTCTCCCCCGTCTCTCTCTCACTCCTCATCCATCCATCTCTCCCTCCCATCTCATCTGCTGCACCATCTGTGCAGCTGTAATAAGCAAGGCTCCTCATGTGCTCTCCTTCCCTCCCTTGCTTTCTCTCCCCCCCCCCCTGATTCTGGCTCACCCCGCTCTCCATGCATGGCCTCCCCTGTATCACTGTTTGACTGACTTGTTTGCATCCCACGATGGAGTCACCGCACATCCAGACTCGCTTTGTGCAGAAAATGGCTCGGATCCTTTTTGCCCACACATTATGTCCCGCCATTACGCAGCAGGCCCAGCCACTTAACACAACACTGCTTTCATCTTTTCCACCAGCGTAAACGTGATAACCTTACACAAGCTCACTCTGTGGCAAACACAAGAATGCATGATCACTCTCCAATAACCCCCCCCCCCCTCATACTAGAGAGTGTGCAGCTGAACATCTTACATGTGAGGTCCTCTCAAACAGCAAACTATTGATCTGAGTCAGTCATCACACTGACATCCCACTCAGCTGGATAATGGAAAAATCAGTGTGAAATATTGCGTGTGATTCTCTTGGCTTAAAGTTCAAACACAACAAAAACATCTTGGAAAGACCCCCTCAGAATGTGATGTTCTGTTCTTTAACCATGCAAAGTTTCTTTGTAAAAAAAGCCTTCCATCAGCAGACAGGGACACTGTGCCACTCTGCAAATGGCGATGGGCCTTTGGGCCTCAGTGCTGTCCATATTGATCGCATGCCCACCAGAACTAAATGGCATGAGTGAGGACACAAGGCGTGTATTGCAATACTAGAAAGAGCTCTAGCGCCTCACAGTGGCACATCTGGGCAACAGTCCTGAGTGTTTTTGACAGGAGACATAGAATAGAAAAAAACGTGTTTGTCCTTTTGAGAGGTCTGAAGGAATGGAAAAAGACATGGATGATGTGCAATGTGTGAAGTATATTTAAATACATTACATTTATATAGGCTTGATTAAGCTCATTACCGACACTGAGGCCGATTCACTTAATTTTCTAATTAAGTTTAAAGATAATAAGCCATGTTCAAAAACCTTCAAGGCCCTGATAACTGGTAATTGTTGCATATTTTGTCCTCAATATATGATGTGATAAGAAATACCTTAATGTTTTTGAACTCTCAAAGAAATTGATCAAATACAAAAACAGCAAAATGATCTCGATATGAAACATTACTTCTGATGTGAGAGGTTGTGTTTCTCTGAATTGACATTCTGTGAGCGTTGGGGTGAGAAGTCAATCCATTTATTCAAAACATAACGCCAGAGTCTATGCACAGCCGCACTTGACAATATCATAGAGAAATATGTAAGAGCTGACCGGGGGCCTCACAAAGGGATAGAAAACTTGTGAACTGCATAAGCAAGGTGAATTGCTTTTCATGCCGTTTTCTATTTTTTTGAGATTCCTCTCGTCCTGAAGTTCAAGGGTGCAGATCAGCTAAGACGATATTACATTTTCTCTCACTGATGGTTCTGCCTTTCATTAGATTGGATTTTAAATTCTCCTCTTAAGCAGGAGAAATTCTATAGGAATGATTCCTCAAGAGTTATTGATTATGAAAAGCCTGATATCTCCGGACAGTGCAGGATCAATATGACTAAGCCATCTCATATCTGCCCGTATAATGCCTGCAGTTAGCCAAATACTTCCAGTTTAGAGGTCAAGGAGTTTTTGTAATCACCGAACAATTTAACTGCAAAGCCCGAGACAAACCAATTTACGTCGTACGGGTCACTGTCGTAATTAGGCAAATACATCAGAGAGTAAAACAGGCATGATCCCACAATGACTTATTGATCAGAGCTTATTGAATGGGAGTCAGTGGACGCCACGGAACCATCTCTAACTCTCTGATTCACCGTCAGAGGATAGACAGGCAGCCTCCCTGCACATGGGTCTTCACAGACTGCGGGCAGTACAGAGCAAGGTCTCTGCAGCACCGAGCAGGACTCAGCGGCACCACGAGGACTCAGTGGATAATGAGGATCTTTGTGATGTGTGCTGCAGGAATCGAGTGAAGGCGGGGAAATGTAATGAAGCACAGACCACCGTCTGCAGCCACACAGACACTCTGACACACAGATCCACCTCTATCGTCCTTCATGCACACACATTTTCACACTTTCACTGCTGTTTGGTCAGATTTCACACATCATCCTGCATGCTGATCTGAAGAGAAACCGGGGGCTGAGACTGAAAATGTATCTCCTAACATAAATAAATTGAGACATATTTAAAGTGACGTACAGTAAAGAACACTTGTGACAATCCATGAAAGACACTTTAAACCATGTATTTATTAAGATTTTCAGAATGTTTTACAGAGTATAAGTCAGAGAGAAAAACAAACAGAAAACAAAACAGGGTTTACATCGCGGGACACGATGCTACATTGCATCACTAGCGCAATATTTCTTAACACAAACGTTTAAAGAGGGGTAAGCGTGAGCAGTGCAATCAGTTACTGTCCGGGATCTCTGTCCAATCGGGCAAGATAATCCAAAAATAGGCTGCCAGATGCTGAAAAATTTGTTAAGATTGGCCATCATGCCATTCCGGATTTTCTCCATGTGCAGTACACAAGTAAGGTCAGTTAGCCAGGTCTTGAACTGGGGCACGCTTGAGTAAATAAATATTGTCTTCAGTCGTGAACCACATTAAAGGTCCCATATTCTGCTTGTTGAGGCACATCTATGTGCAAAAATTAAAAGTCAGCGGAAACGTGGCTTCTCCTACGTCCTCCTGTTAGCTGCAGCATTAGCTGCATGTAACGCTCGGTTCTAGCCCCCCTTAGCTATTGTGAACATACTTTAGTAGGTACATATATTAAATATACGAACCCCAAAAAGGGCATAATATGACCTCTTTAAATCCTGAGATTCTGTGTAGCACTCCTGAACAAACTACTTTGTGCTTTATTTGTATGCAGCAGCATTCATTGGATGACTGGCGAGTACAAGACACATTGACCTTTACTTCCACAACAACGTGTAATGCACTTGTCACCGCTGCTTTACAATTCATGGACCGCCCATGGAACGTGCTTCTCAGGGGGGAAAAAAAAAAAAACGTCCTCAGATTTGTGTAATTAAAAGCGCACACACGCACGCACACACTCAAACGCAAACACAATGTAGTTTCACCTCATCACCACTTAACTGCCGGACAGCTTCCCCCCTTCATTTTACAGCTCGATCTCATTAAGTGAACACAACACATTTGTGCTAAAACGGCATGGTAATGTGAGAGTTATCAGAAGGAGCAGGTTCTACTTGAGTTCCTGCTGTCAGCGAGGGCTGAAACATAATGACTGCTGCCTGCTGCTTCAACCTCTCTAAGCACAGCATAAAGCACACAGCTGCTGCTGTATGGCTGTCACAGTGTTATGTGTGGTGGTGGTATATAAAGACGGTGATATGACATGTAGATGGAGATCCACAATAGCACATTACTGAGGTGTGATCTTTGAGGTTGCACGGACCGCTGCACCTCTTGGCCTTTTGCCCATTTAAGTTGCAGAGTCAATCTGTTGTGTGCAGTCATGCTAAGGAGGGAGATGCAGTGAAATGCCGGCTCAGACCTCATATTCTCACTGCTAGGAGGGATGCAATTTCTTCTTAAGGAAGCAAATTTCTCATTACTTTTTTTTTTTTGCCAACCATTTGAATATCTATATAGACTTAATTTCATGCTTGACCTGCATTTCACCAGAGATGTAAGCAGGAATGGAAAAGACAGAATGACTGGCTTGGAACAATCAGAAAAGGGAAAAAAAAGAAAGTTGACTCTTCTTTGTTTCTTTTGAATTAACAGAACGTTTGTGTGAGTGACAAATCAAATATTTACAAACCCTTTGGCTCTTTTTCACTCTCTGTGGTGTGAGTCGGTGTTCAAACTGAAGTAACGTTATTATAAACACAAACTCTTTGTGTGTGTATAACTGAATCATTTTAGAAAACATATTTTGCTGATGTAAAAAGAGTTACAGACTATCTTTGTAATTTTGAAAATTATCATCTGTGAGAATTTAGAAAGTTCAACAACTGGTTTGATACATTTCTGTTATTTTATACTTTCTGAAACAGCTAACCAATGTGACTGACCTCTCTTTGTTGCTTCTGTCATTGTTAGTGGCAGAGTCCATGTATCCAATGATAGAGCCCTTTCTACGGGAATTCACATGAAAACAATACAAAGACATAATCTGTCATAAGCCTTCATCACATACTGTACACTCCTAAAAATGTATAAGTCTTCAACATTTGCCTGTTCACACATGCACCTCACAGCAGGAGACTCTCCCTGTCAGACAGTGGGGTGGGGGGGGTCTCAGGAGACAGGACATGATCTAAAAAGGAGACGAATTGCTCCTTATATGCTAACTTAATACCCAATACTGGATCCAAAATGCTACATTATTGAAAGGAACAATATGTAGGAATTCAGTTTGGTGCACATTGGCCCCCACCAAAGACTCTGTAAGAAGCCATAGAACAAGGTCAACTAACAAGGTACAGTAATACTACTGGATTATGCACAAATAAGACTGTGCTGGCTTCTTATTTGCCAAAGGTTTTCATGTGAAGTAAGTGTATGTGTATTCAGCTGTCACCATGCTGTCTATAGTCTGTGGCTAAATGGCTACATTGGATGGCTGTAGGGATCCAAACTTATAAATCTAACTTAGAGATAGAAAAGGAAAGAGTTCAGTTTTTAATGAGGAAAAGTTACATATTGTTGCTGTAAGATAAACTGAGTGCTGACAGTGTGCAGGAATCCTTCATTATATCAAACATGTGATATGGTGGAAATTGAAGAAGTGGGAGGAACGGCTATGTTTGAAACGTTTATTCCATTCACATTTTGTCGCTCACATGAGCCGGTTTACATTTCAAGTCGAGTTTGCATGCATAAAGAAGAAGCGTCAGAGGGAGTTCAGCAATAAACGTTTTAATTGGACGAGGTGAACGACTGTTTGTAATGTCAGCTCAATATCTGAGACAAGTTAATGTTGTGATCGGAGCAGCAGGAAGCACTAACAGCCGGTGTCATTGGAGAGAGTCCAGGAGAGTCTACACATTCTGCAGCTTCTAAATAATATTAAAGATTATTTACCTCTGAGGATAAATACTAAAATATTCATCCAAAGAACTCTTAGTCATCATAAATCACACCCCGTTTCTCCTGCAAAATGAAAACGATCCGATGGGATTTATAGAAACTTCAAATTAAAAGATAAACAATTTAGTCTTCTTTGAACTGTCAGTGTGTTTGTTTGAAATCAGGTGGAGGATGGGACTGATTTAGTGCAGGGCAAAGACTAAAAAATAAACCCAGCCTCCAGTCAGGCTCTTTTTTGTCACCTTTGATTCACTGGAGCGGGAGGGCGGCTGAGATGGCCAGAGGCAGCAGGAGGGAAGAGGACACACATCCGCTTCCTGAGGTGAGAGTCGCACCATACTGGTCCAGCAGCTGCAGGGCCACGCCATTGGTCCAACCAAATCCCAGCTTAAAAAAGAGACAACACAGCCAAGAAATGACTTTTTTATTGCTCTTTATCAAAGCAGTAAAAGAGAGTGATACAATCCAGTGATGAATAAAAACAAACAAGTAAATGGAAGAGAAAAAACAGATAACGAGATCCAACAGGGTGGAAAATGATACAAAAAAGTTGGAAAATGACAAAGAAGCGAGAAGGAGTGGGCGTTTCTGTGTACATAAGTATGCAAATGTGTTCAAGTTAAGAAGCAGAAGTAAAGAACATTGACAGCGTTCTGCATGAAATTAGAAAGACCTGTGTGACTCTAAGCACATTAGTGTTACACTGTCGACACACAAAAGAAGATACCTGAACTTCATATTCTCCACCGCCGCCGGGTTTGCCATCTCCGTTCACATCGTACTGTTAGGAGGAAGCGAATGACACCTTCAGAGGCAGCTGTGTTATCACCGCACAACACGAGCGCGGGAAATACTGCAACCTTAAAGAGGACTCACCTTTTCAAACATGGCGTCGTACTTCATGTACGCCAACCAGTTTGTCTTGATCCAACGCTGGGCCAACTCGAGCGCCAGTTGTTTAGCTTCCTCTGAAGGCATTTTGGATAAACCTGGAACACAAGATGACTTCAGTCATTCAACAAAGCTAAGACAAGTCTGTTTACATTTCAGGAAGCTCAAAGTGAAAAAAAAAGTCAAGTGACATGTTGCTCAGCTCTACTCAAGCAGGTGAAAATTAAACAAAACTACCCGAGTCTCAGTTAACGTGGGTGATTTTTTAGGTGTGATTCCTAGAAATGCATAGTCCCCAAGTTTTAGAATAACTCAGCAGGACAGGGGTCATAAAGCTACAGGAGAGAAACAACTTTTATTTGCCAATAACCTGTCACTCTGATTATGTGTCACTGATTCGTACAGCCTGAGAGAGGCAGAAAGTCCTTAAAAATGAGCAAAAAATGAATCAGGCTGCAGTGAATGTGGCAGAGCAGCACCAGGGCAGATGTCTGTGGGTGGTGGGATATGAAGTCCAATCATAATTATGATGACTTTATGGAACTTGTTCTACTTTCTTACCCAGTTAAAGGTGTCTTGTATTGTTTTAATCTCAGCGTGAAGGTGGATGTTGTTTGGTTTTAAAGAAGCTCCACAGGGGAACTTAAAGAGTGTTGATGTAAAACCTGAAGGTCCAAAGTCTAAACTGCTTTCTTGCATTAAAAATACACAAAGGGAAGTTTAAGGTCGGATCAAACAAAATCCAAATGTATAAAACAAACTGTGTGTTTTCAGAAATTGGTTTGCAAAGGCCGACAGAGCATCATCTTGACCAACATGTGACTCATCAGTAAGGGTTCAGGAGACTCATGGTGGCAGACGGGGTGTTTTCTCCACCCACCCTCGATGAGCATGTGTTGCAGAGGAGGCCACGCGTTGGGATAGTCCCACTGCTGCCCGGACTCCTTCAGAGACGTTGGCACTCCGTTGGGGAACTGGAGGGCACCGCTCCTCTGTACAGAAAATGAAAAAAGAAAAGAGCACACACAGACGAGCGTGGGGAGATGAAAGCCAGTGTAGTGTGTGAGCGCCATCTGCTGGGATCACATGAGCACAACTCATCAAGCAAATGTAACATCTTTTCTCTGTAGGTTCAACAATATCTCCTCCCTCATCGACTACCCATGAGCACTTCTAAAAAATGAAAGTGTAAACTTATTTGTTTTGGCTTTCACCACAAAGAAAATAAAAATTTGGATATCAAATATTTTTCTATGTGAGCCAGCTAAAGGGGACTGTCTTTGTGTAGTCTGTTTGTGCACAACTCATAGCTAAAAAGCTTCTGTTATAGCCCAGTGTTTTTCAAAGAGGGGGCGCTGACCCCACAGGGGGATTTGTTACGGGGGTCCCAGAAACTTGGAGGGAAGAGGAAGGGAAATGGAACAAAAATAAAAATCTATTTACAACATAATTTGTGAAAATTACAGTTAAAAAATGTCTTTTGAGATGTTATGAATCCCTGCATATTAAATTATCTTCTACTCTTTATTTGTGTAAGTCACAAAATGACAAAAGATATTGAATGAAATAAATAAGATTGTTAATTTTTAATATAAATAAGGAGATAAATTAAAAAGTTGAATGTCTTATTTTTGTTTTTTGCCATCATAATGAACAGGAAGGAGGAAGAAATGTAACAAAATGTGAAAGAGAAGGGGTCTGTACAAGAGGGTAATGCTATATAGGGGTCTTTAGCATTGCAAAGTTTGGGAACCCCTATAGCCTACATGTAAGCGACATCACCATGTTAGTAGGAATGAAAAGAAAAGGACCACAAAGAGACCAAAGGACCTTTGCAGACACATTTCACACGTTTGTTAACGGGCTTGTGCACTAACAGTTGATTTTGGGATTCAGCCTGCAGACTGAAGTCAGAAGTGCATGCTGTCTGTCTGCTCTAATGACACGCTATGGTGCAGGTCAACATGTGTGTTTATGTCTGTGGGTTTGATAATAGGGAGCTTTATGCAGGGAAAGCTCATGTGGGCTGCTGAGTAGTGAAGCTGCTGCTGTCTGCTCTGCTCGAGATAAAACTCTGACGTAGCTGCTGCTCACTGTAAGCTTTGATTGGCTGTATCAGAAGAAGGTCCCTATCTGCATACACAGATGTCCAACTGTGAAATTAATGCAAAACAAGAGGGTGCCTTAATGAAATCAAAACACAAAAAATACATCTCTCTCTTTTTGGTTGACAGTGTAGAGACTTTCGCTAGAGTGACCAACAGAAGAAGAGCAGCTGGGAACACGTGGGAGGGGAAATCCTTCAGGTTTATTCATCTTATCATCACACTTATTGCATGAAGATAAACACTCAGGGGTCATATTTCTTATAATTAAACTCTCGTAGAGATGTTCATTGTGTTTTAGACTCTGTGTCGACTTGTTTAGCCTGATGCCTCCTCCACCGGACCCCACAAAAGTGGATGATTAATGATTGAACAAAGGAAACGTTTAGCATCATTTATTCCAATTTGTATACCACTTTTACTGTCGCAAGTGGAAACAACGTTGAAACATTTGAATCTGTTAAATCATAGAATTTAAAACGGAGCTGATGTAACTGTACAGGAGACTGTTTCTCAATGAGCCCAAAATAGTTGCTCACAACGCAGTCTTTGTCCTCTTTTCTAAGCAGCTCTGACATTCTTATACCACCTTTCTTTAATGGAGGCTAGGGGTAGTTAAGTCTCTGGTTGCAATGGCTTTTTCTTCTATATTTTCCCATTAAGTAGTCCTCATTAAAGGGAGACTGTGCAACATTTTACACATAAAAACAGCAGAAATCAAGTATCTCCTGTGTAAAATGTCTCTCTGAGTCATGACTCTCTACAATGAGTGAGAAGCGTGAGTCCCGCTGGCTGCGCTGTTGTTGGAGCCGTGTTTACATCATGTTTACATGGACAGGACGGCCTTGCGTATAAAAGCTGTTGGAGTCAAGGAGAGAAAAGAAGAATAACATACTCACTGCTTATTTGGATGTTACGTTAAGTGTCTTTAGATCGGTTTAAATTAATGTGCAATACAACAATGCAGGACACGGGTGACTGCAGTTCGACTCAAGGACAATTTTGTCCGCTGCTGGAGCTTAATGGTTCTTAATTATGCAGCGTTCTCATTCATTTATTGGAGGTGTGGAGCAGAGCAGAGGCTTCAGAATAGCTGAGGTGTCGCTAAACAGCAGTTTGTTTTGGTTTCATGATGGTGCTCAAGGGCGACATCTACTGGATCAAAACACATGCTACCTTTAAGAGTTTGAGGAGTGTGCTTCAGTGACCTTGTTCCTGGTGAGACAAGTCATTGTTGTATTCTTCAGTGCTTATATTATTAGTATTCAGTGAGAGACAAAATCTCACACCTGCTCAAGCAAAACCAAACCTCCTGTACCTACCTAACTTATGACCCTGATGACTGATGACTTTTATTTTGGTTTGAATGTTTTTATGGACGTTCGATACATTCTCCGTTTCCTGTTCCTTGATGTAGGTTCACTCTATTATTTATGTATTTCATGTTTTTATGTTGGTTCTCATGTGCCAGTATTTTCTATGTTTCTTCTTTTCACCTGGCTGCAAATCAAATTTCCCTATAGGGACAATAAAGTTGAAATTAAAGTTTCTGAATAGCTTCATCTCTTTAGAGGAACATAAAGAGGGGAACGTGTGTTTACTTGTCCTTCGGATGAACTGATCCACGGAGTAAAAAATTAATATATTCACACTAATTTGTAAACTGAGATAAATGCAAAGCCTTGCATGACCACCCACCTTCAGGTACTGCACCACCCTCTCTCCCATCTCAGCCTGAGAATAACACTGAGCCCAGACAGGTGCCAGGTTGGAGGGGTAGAACTCAAAGTGTTTGGAGTTTGTCACCAGGTTGAAGTCAAACCAGGCTCCCCTCTCAGCATCCCACAGCACGGACTCTATGGCCTGCAGTCTGCGGGCTGCAGCCTGCTCGTACTGTGCAGCTGAGTCACCATCACCTGTCAGCAAACAGCATATCACTGTTATATAACAACCAGTTGGGAGCTAAATGCAGGGTGCAATCCAAAGTTAGCACCAAGGTCACTGCACTCACCCAGTATCCTGTGAAAAGAAGCCAGAGTTTTCTCGCTGAGGCACAGCAGCGCGTTGAGGTCAGTCGGCAGGATCTGACTGGTGCGGGTGGAGCCCAGGGTGCCGTCACTGTCACTGTACCAGCGGGATGTAAAGTCCCAGCCAGACTCTGCACCCGCTTTCAGATCCATCCACAGCTGCTCCTTTCGCTCTGAGGCAAGAAACAAAACATGAATCCAGAAAAGCCACAACAAATCAGCATCTGAAATGTGGTTACTTATTCATGACTGTCCTGTTTAAAACTGAAAAAAAAAAAAAAAAATGGAGCCTCTGAATAACACATGTTTTGTTTCAATCAATCAATCAATCAATCAATTTTTATTTGTATAGCGTCAACTCATAACAAGTGTTATCTCGAGACACTTTACAAAAAGCAGGTAGAATACCTTACTCTTTGTCTGTTAACATTACAAAAGAGCAGGTAAAAGACCTTACTCATTGTTATGTTACAAAAAGCAGTTCAAAGACCTTACTTATTGCTTATTACCGCTTTCAGTGTTTGTAATGAAAGCTTCTGAGACTACAAATCAAATGTCTCTTAAGGAGGAGGAAACAAAGACTTGACCTTGTCTATTTGTTTCTCAGATATAAAATCTCAATATTTTAGTGAACAAAAAAAACAACTTTTTCTTCAGTTTTTCCCAAAGTGTCTGGTCACACAGTTCGGGGGGATTCAAAAGACAGGCTGTGTTGAACATGAAATATTCATCACAACATGGTGCTGAAGTACTTTCAGAGCAATTTATTTTGCACAGATGATCCTTGAATCCCGGGAATTTATTCCACTTCTTCTGCTAAGGAGCAATTACGAACATTCATTTCCTTTCTCTCTCTCATGGAATAAAATGACCATAGCAGGGTAATATTTCTGCTGCTCTGAAAGGGGAATATTCATCCAGAGAGAAAATGAACACTAATAAGACATTACCATCAGTGAGTCCTTGGGCTAACTCCAGATCATCAGTGTAGGACTCAGGCCTAGTGAGAATAGAAGTTGTGGTTAGTTTATAATGAGGTGCAGCATACAACATACACATATTTAGGTTTTGTTTATTTATTGTTTGTTTTTTTGAACATACCTGGGCAGGCCCACCTGCACATAATACCGGTTCAGTTTATGCTCTGACCCGTTCACTCTCACAGCCACAGAACGGTTCTGCATCCAGAACTGGTACTCCCGCTCCAGAGTCGGTAAAGCGGCTCTAAACCGTGTAAAAAAAGTGATAAAATACTAAATGCTTTCTATTCCTTATTATCAGTACACACAAGAGTCAGGGTGTGAGGAAAAACAAAACAGCAAAGGTATATAAAAAAAAAAAGACACGAGCACCGAGGCTTTTTCTCTGTTCTGCAGGAGGAGAAGAGGTGTGTCTGAGGAATAATAATGCAGCTGGCAGGACGTCAGCTCAGGCCTAACTATCACCTGAGGAACTTTTTATCCTTGGTTGCTTGATAGTAGCTCTCCACCATTAGAGTGAGGAATGGAGGCTGACTTCGCCGTTCATAGTAAATCCGCCCACCATTTGGAACGAAGCCATATCTGCAGGAAGGGTTTGAAAAAAAACTAAAAAACTTTTTATTGCCCAAAATCTTGAAATCCCTCCCGAGAGCTCCGTATGCAAAATGTACAGCCGAAGCCGAAGAATGAGCCCCATCAGAATGAGCCCCGCTGGACGACCTGCAGCGTGCTGCGTGATTCTCTGTGCGATTAAAGATGAAAGGTGCTTTGAGGCTCACCTGTCGACGAGGTAGAGGAAGTTTTGAATCATCCCGTAGGCCGTGTGTGTCATCTCTGACAGCAGGAGCCCGTTGATGACCCAGTAGGAGTCCCTGTTGGGCAGAGAGCGGCTCACGTCACTGTCTGCACACGGCACATGGGTGGGCACTCAGCAGAGACCCCCCCCCTGCGCCTGGGCCCCGGCTCTGATCTCTCCTCGCTGTGACCCGCTGAGACTCTTCTACTGATGCTCAGACAGACAGCCGAGAGACGAGCCTCGTCAACTCACTCACCAATAGTAGAGCTCCCTGAAGCGGCCCCCCGGCACAACGACAGGATGGGGGGTGTAGATCTGGGAGTAGAGCTCAGGGTGATCCTCAACACTGGAACGAATCTGGACAACACATTTTATGTTCTTTGGACTCAATACACACATAGAAGGATTACTGGCCATATAAACAGGAACATGAATTCAAAATAACACATTATGGTTATGCGATGATACTTTTCCTTTTTTCAGATAAAGAAAAGACTGCAAAAAAAAATAAAAAATGATTGAATGATATAAAACCAAGATTTTCTTAAAATAATAATAATAACATGAATCAAGCACCAGAGGAGGTTTGTGACCCTGTATAAACCAGCTCTCTCAGAACGCTCCGTTTTGGTGTGTGTGTCTCTTTAAATTCAATGAGTTCCCCTGAGTTTTCTCTATAGACATCACTCCTCTGTAGCGAGAATAAAAATGGCCGATCTGTGCAAAAGTTTTGTTCTAGGCTGGGGATGGAGTCCATGGGTGGAGATATCAGCGGAGGGGAGGGGATTTTTCTCCCCCCCAGAATCCCACGGTGACATCACAAGGAGAGCAAATTTGAAACGGAGCATTTTTCTCTGTGTTGTAAGACTTATGCAGACCACAAACAAAGGACTGGGTGGATTTATTTCACATTTTGTGGGTCAGTAGACACTCAGGTTACCCAAATATATGTTTAAAAACACTGTAGAAGTGGATTTTTCATAATATGTCCCCTTTAAATCCAATATAATTGTACACAGGCCCTATGTGGACCTATGTTTTCTGGAAACCTCAACTTATTTATCTCGTTTTCTCGGGGTAAAAACGCTGGTTTTCTCATAATTAAGTTCATTTTAGACGTTTTCTCAAGATCTCGAGAAATGATCTCGGAAAAACCAGCGATGTGTTCCCGAGATAACTAGATAGATTATGTTCAAATCTTTGAAATGGTTATTACGGGACGCGGAGTAAAATGAAAAGTATGCATGTGCTGTATGTCCCTTTGGGGCTTCCATAGTCATGCACCAATTACTTATTTTAATCGATCAATCATTTTTCTGTAATAATCCAAACCTTGAAAATGTTGATACAACAATATCAGGAAAAAAGAGTGAAAATGTGCATCATCATTTCCAAAAAGTCAAAATAAACATTTCAGGTACTTGAAGAAGTGAATTTTGAAGATATAAAAGTAACTTGAATGATTGTTCAGTTACCAAAACTCTGGCGGTTTATTGGACCAATCATTCATCCTCTAACTCTCATCACCTTTCTGCCGAGAGATTTCCACAGCTGATGGATCTTTCCAGCCCAGCTCCGCAGTTGTTGGTCTGCTATCCCTCCCAGGAACTTTGGGCTGCACAAATCAAAAAAAAAATCACATCAACCAAGAACAGATAAAAGATAATCTTATTATGAGTCGTCTTTGTTAACTGGATCTCACTTGTCATGCCAGTCTGATGGAGTCCACGACTCAAACTCCGTCCCTGGTTTCTCGAAGTACGTCCTGAGGAACTCCTGCAGTTTGGCAGGCGGGATGTTTGGTGATTCTTGTGACAGGTTTTGAAAAGCCGACAAAACAACATCTGCAGAGAGAAGAAAACAAAGGGAGAAACTAAAGCATCCACATAACAGACGTCATGAAAACAATCTGATTCATAGACTTCAGACTCACCAGGAGTTTCCCTCAGCTTCATGTCAACAAAGTACTTGTCATCATCAAACAGTTTAGCTGCCTGTACCTGATGCAAGATGGGCCCGGAGCAGTATATCTCACTGAAATTCATTTATAGAGTTGTAAATTATTAATCAGATAAGATACAAGGCCATCTGTGTCATAGAGAATTACAGAGTCCTGCAGGGAGGCAATAAAATCAGTCTCACTGTAAATAAGCAGGTGAGGGCAAAGGTCTGCTGACAACTTCACAATAAAGAAATCTTATGAGATATTTTGTTTGCTAGCTTCAAAAAGGACTAACTCAATATTTACAAAGATTTCTAAACAGGAAATCAAAGCTGCCAGGATAACTGTCTGCCTTTCTGAAACCCGAGTTATATGTTGTTCTTTCAAGGAAAAACATAGTGTGAAGGAAATTCTGTCCAAGGACAAAAAAATATCAACGCTTGGCAATACGTTTTTTGGTTTTTTTAGCAGCAGATCAAAGTTAATAGAAATAGTTTTAAGATTCAGGATTAACAGAGCTGCATTCAAAACAGTTTTTTTAATTAACTTGTTTTACAGCCACATGTAAATATTAACTTCAGTACCTACAGAACTCATAAGTGATTCTTTTCATAAACAAAAGCCTTTCACAAACTTTGGGTCTTTTTCTCACCTGTCACATGGTGGAGGAAAAGCACTCTGTGTGCAGGCCACAAAAGCCATAGATGAAAACAGAACTAGCCTCATGTCCAGCTGTGAAACCATCACTGTAAATATATTAATTGTGAAACTGAGGTGAAGGAAGAGCACGAGTTAGTTTGTGGTCTGTCAACAACCTCCAGAGGGCTGAGTTTCCATGCCCAGGCAGGCTGTCTCTGAGTAAAGTCTGAAGTCACAGGGAGAGATAACAGGTTTCACAATAAAGCTGGTCATGAACTTTGGGTTCACTTTCGGTTTCAGGCTCACATGAAAGAGGCCGTCATTTGACACTTCTTCCACATAAATAAACCACCATCCCCTGCTGTCTGCCTCTGTAAGGTTGATATAATAATGAGAACATAGACTTTATAAGATGTATGTATATACAATTATTTTCAGTCTGAAAGGTGAGAGGCGATGGTTAATATATCTTTAAAAAAAGCAACGCTGCTGAATTGAAGGGGAGGGGATGTTGCAGAAACATAGGCTTCTGTTTTTAATCAGATATTCATTTATATTTTTCATTTCAATAAACTGTGGATTCTTCCCGTTACTATATGACAACTAGTAAGCAACTCAAGCTTTAACAATGGTTAACATCATTACAGCAGTAGTGAAGATAATCAGGATTGTAATTAAGTCAGGTTTGGTCTATCACTTCATTAAAGATGTAATTGGCCAAATTTTCCTTCAATGCTTAAGTTATGGTAGGTGAACCTGCGGAAGGATCATTACCGGTTTGAGATCCCCGCACCCGAGGCCGCGTGGCCCCTCGGTGCTGGCGGCGGATATGTCAGAAAAACGTTTGTCTATGATTTGACTTCAGCAGCCTATATGTTTAATACATAAAGATTATTTTATTATGCGTTTCTGCTCCAACTGGAACAGACTTTGCAGGTCATTAGGACCAGATATAAAACTGCAATGTTGTTTAAAGGTCATGCGAGGAGTTTTTAGCAGGTTACAAACGAACCCGAAACACAACTGATGCCTCTGTTTGACCTTCAAATGAAAGCATTGAGTTTCACATAAAGGCATTAAAAACAGGAAGATGGATTTAGTGCTTTGCAGCAAACAGAAATATAAAACATCCTTTTTGTCAACGTGGGGCACACGGGAGCTGTCCCCTCACTGTAGTTTTAGTGTGGGAATGATCTGCTGAACATTCAAAGTGAATTCGACTCAAGTAGGAAAGAGGGAAGGGGATATATTCATCACTTACTGAATGTAAAGGCTCTGTGATGTCTTCAGTCACTGCATGGCTTCCTTTCAGAAACGTTACCAAGGTAACATTCAAAAGTTTCCATACAGAAAATGACAGCACTGATTTAAAGCCCAAACTCTGACCAGGTTGAGTTTAGAGTAAGTTGCCATGGTAATCTGGCCAGGTTTACAGAAGGGTCAAGTTAATGATAGAGAAAACTCAGACTTTTGGCTCAACAGACCCATCTGACCCTCTAATCTGGCTTCGTTTACCCTCCAAGTCAGAGTTTAAGACTGAACAGAAGAACACAACAGCAGCAACACACAGACACATAGTGCTGAAGAAATGTGGAACAGGACCCTGCAGTGATACACAATAAAATGTCAGACAGAATAAATTTCAGTGAGCTTTATTTTAAACCAAACTTTCAATCACATCCAATCATACTGATGACATCCTTTTAAACTGAACTCCACTGTAAAAATAGCATCACTGAAAAATTCTGCCAATTAAATAACGACCAAATTTCCATCAAATAAAAAGAAAATTAACTCAGGCTTTAAATTCTTCACTTAAATTTGGAGACTTTTGAAATAAGGTTTACTCCACTTGAACATTTCATTCGAAAGGAAAACAAAAATCCAAATTTAAGGGCAACTTTTTTGAACTTTTTTTTTTTACCCACTTCCATAACTTTGGATCTTCTGATCATATCCTTGTTTTTGTAAAGCCCGTAGGCTCCTCCCCGTTGTTTCACTGATGCACACGTTTTGGAAAAGCTCCCTTAAAAGACTCCACTCACATCCTCCTCGACAGAAAGGTTACAGGACGGCCAAATTGTACACAAAAGCTGTGTCAGGATGTTTTTGTCAGAACTATCAGGAGAGGATGAACATGTGCATCAGGGCAGCAAAAACACTAATTTACCCACCCAACAATTTTTTTTAAAAGACCTTAAAGAATGAGACAATTTAGTTACAGAAATGATCCAATTATTTAGCCAATCTGGGAAAAGATGCTCTTGTCTCAGTCTTAAAGGTTCTCAAGATGTCAGCCACAGGCAGTCAAGCAGAACCCCATTAAAGGTGACAACATATTCGATGTTAAAGGACTGTTGGCTTTTGCCTTGAAAGCATTTGCTACTACCGGAGGGCTGACACCTTACAGACAGCTGCCAAGTGCCTGTATAGATTTAACCCCTGTTCACTCAACTTGTGCTCAATTTAATTTAGAGTTTTTTTTTTTTCTTCCATTTTTATAACAAAACACTACCCTCCCACCCAAACAATAAGCCAAAACAGCCAAATCAGATGAGCAAGTTTTTTCTTTAAAAGGGGACAACCATGGAGCTGAGAGAACAGGGGTCAAAGTCCTAAACAATGAGAAATACAGGTGAAAGCTTAAACTGATCTGTTTTAAAGTGTTTAAAAAGAGCTTAAATTAAATGTGCAATAATACTTCTCATTGGTTAGAACGGTTCAGAGCATCTCATAACTAAGGGAACCTCATTTGCAGAAAGGTTTCAGCTCTGCAAACGCCTGCTAAGAAAACCTTAATGCAATATAAAGGTTGTCAATGTTGCATAAAATTGCAAACTGTAACCCAAACCCAAAATATCAAAAGCAATAAAGGGCAGAGAAATAAGAAATAAACTCAGCAGCCTGGGATGCTAAAGTTGTTTTTTTTTTTTAAACAAGCAGTCCGACTGATAGAAATTCTGAAATCCTTCATGCCCATTCCCCCTCTGTGCCAATTCTCTTTTTTGTTGCACCATCTTACACTTCTCTCAGGGGCAGCACAAGTGTACAAAAAGCAGTGCAGTCAGCGTTATTGCCTGAACCCATCTGTGTGCTAAGTGCTGCTCAACCTGCTCAGGTTGTTTTCGTGAGGCATCTTTTGTTAACCGGTTTCATAAAGCCAGCTAACTTGGAATGCACAGAGAACTAATTCCTGCTACATGTTAGGTCAGATGGTTCATTTTGATGCATTCGGCTGACATTCTTCAAACGGGGGAAAATAAATCCACAGCTCCCTGCTCAACATTAGTGAAATTATGTAGCTGTGCTTAAAGAGCATATAGATCAACGTAACAGCAAATACCTCCCCCAGAAAACTAATTCTCTGCCAATTCAGCTGCACTGCAGCAAGTAGTACTACTACATGATATAATATTTTCTCTTTAAATAACACTCATTGTAAATGGAGATCTTAAGAGTGCGTCAAGAGTCAGTTTCACAAGTTAAGGCTGGTGATAACAAAGAATTCATTACTCAAATGCACAAGCTTATCAAAGCCATCTGTCTCGACTGAACACTCGTTAACACTGGGAGCAGGAGAAAACGGGCGACAAGTTTAACTCTCAGTTTAAGTGCAGCTTTCAAGAATTGCACTGGCCATCAATTTGTAGGGGCTAAAAGATTATCAGTGATGAGCTCGGCCACCAAAAACATTTCATGCACAAGGTCATTTCAATGTTTTAGATTCTAATAACTTCTGCAATTTCTAAAATTATAAATAAATTCACAGGCCAATATTGCAGAACAAACAAACTGGCATTTAAGGAAACAGTCTCCAGTGCTAACGAGAGAGAAGGGGGAAAGCTTTCAGTTTGTCGGCCAGCCTTTTGAACTTGTTTAAAACAATCTTAAAATTAAGGTATATACAAAGTGTGAGGTGCGCCCCACATGTCGGCTGCACTCTTAGAATTTAGTATGGCCATCCACAGGAAGGTGAAACACAGGACAAGAAAGAAAAATGAAGAAGAAAAAAAAAAAACGCTCCCCACAATTTAACTCCACCGAAACAGGAATCCTCATGACTCATGGTGTTGAGAGGCTGCTCATTCATATTTAGTGTTCTGATGCTGAAGACAGAGGAAAGGGTTTGGGTCTTTTGGAAGCACAAGCTTCTCCACAAGCAGCTGGACAGTCTGGCTGTCTTTTGGAAAAATTCCAGCATCTCTGTCCATGGAAAAATCCAAGTTTTGTCCTCATTTTTCAGCCAGACGCAAGTGCAGCTAAGCCAGCAGAAAGGTAATTCAGACCAGTCTCCCTCCTAATTATCTCCATTTCTCTCAAACAGATGACCCAACCAAAAGCTGTGATGAATTCACCTACGCCATCGGACATTAAATTAGTGTGACAAATTTTCAATTAGGTGAAAGTGAGTGTGTGGTATGAGGCGAGCGAGATAATGGCGGATAATGGAGGGTTATTACTTAAGAACGAGTTGAACTGCTTGTTAAGGCACTTGATACAAATTGGTTAAAACTTCCAAAATAAAAAGTGGAGAATGGAGGGCGACATGGAGCGGTCTGTTGGTGCTGGCTTTGTGTCATCGGTGGATATGAATCGTCACACTGTGCATCGATATATTTTTACTTGGTCCCATGCTTTCCTCCAGGTGCTTGTGTCTTCAGGGTGGTGGTGGTGGTGGTGATGCAGCACTGAGCCCAATAAAAAGGCAAATGAGTTCTTCCAAAACGCGTCCATCAAAATACACATTCCTCATGGTGGCATCAAAAAAAAAAAAAAAAAAAGGAGGACAGACAGAAACTGTACATAAAAAAGGAACTCCAGACAGGGGGGATGTGGGGGAGGAAAAAAAAGGTATAAAGGGGGCAATGGAGGATGGACTGATCTGCAAAGAGAGAGAGGATTGCCTTAAATTAACTCTTTATAACAAACACTTGTTAGACAATTTTGATCACTCTGCTGGAGTGAATGGTAAACAGGTCAAAACTAGCAGGTCACTTCTATTTCAAGAGAATCATTCAATTTCTGTGCAGTCTCTCTTTTTTTATTTTCATTATATCAGTAACTGTTACAGCTAGCCACAGATTCCACAGCATTCTTGGTGACAAAAGAGGCATTGAGTCATTGGCCTGAAAATCTATTGAAAAGTCTGTGTTACATTTAGTAGCGCTAGTAAGCAACACCAATGAGGCAGCATGCCAAAGAAAGTGTGATCACTTCCACGTATCAGTCTAATTAGAAGATGTCTCATCCTGCCATGTGTGTTTCGATAGTCACAACAGAAACCTATTTCAAACGTGAATCCTCCTGGGAGTTTAGTGTGTACTCACTGGCTCATGGCTTGAGTTCTTCGCCACTCTCACTGTGGTACTCTGCCACATAGAGGCTCTTATCAATGATGCCAGGGATGGGCTTGATCTCTGTCCCGAGCTGCTCCTCAATCCCTTTCAGGTTGAAGCGATCATCGTAAGTGATGAGGTTGATGGCTAGACCCAAGTGTCCAAAGCGGCCTGGATATAAAGGATGTGAATATTAGATATATTGTGACATGAGCAGAGGCTGCACAGCTGGGGGGAAAAAAGTAAAGAAAAGATCTTACCGGATCTACCAATGCGATGAAGGTATGTTTCTCCCAGCTTGGGAAAGTCGAAGTTGATCACGACATTCACAGCTTGAATGTCAATGCCTCTTGTGAAGAGATCTAAATAAAAACAAAGCAAGAGAGAATGTTGTGTCCCCAGTGTAAGAACTTCACGAAGACAAGCACATTTTTTTAATCAAACATGCATGATTTTCCACAGGCTGACAAACATACAAAACAATACCTTCTGTTTGTCACCATTTGCATGACTGCAACAATGTCTACCTACCTCTGGAGCATGTCACCAAAAGTATCACTATACACATGTATATGCAAAGATTGTGAGTTTAACACTCACAATAAAAAAACTACTATTTAATTATCTTATCGTAAAGTCAACAATGCATTCTAAAACAGGTATTTGGTGTCCCCCTTCAGGCAGCACAAGTCATATATGTTCCATCTTTAGACCCCAATCTGATTGGAGTGCCAAAGCTGGCCAGCAACTGGGGTCTCAAGACATTTTGCCCAAAATGTTTAACGCCTGGTCTCCTTCTGTAAACAACCGTGTAATGCATCCATTCAAGCAGTTCTATCTTTTATATTTATGTGCTGTGATGTATTTATGTAGGAGGAAAGAGCTACTGATACTAGAATAAGCTGAATAGCATCAATCCATTCAATTTCATCTTTTGCATTTCAGTGCTGAGAGCAGGCTGTTGCATCCGTTACAGGCTGCACCTGCATCTCATTTGCCAGAATATGTCAGCTGATCACAGACATTAATTTAACAGTCACTTAACATCCACTGATCTTAATAGAAAAGCTCCTGGACTTCACAGAAACACACATACTTTATCACCGGAAAGCTGCCGAGAATAATGAAGCGAGTTGATTTTTCATCAAGTAGATAAGCCTTACCGTTCCATTTTTAGAACTGATAATATAAAGACAACATTCATAAAGGTATACAACAGCGTCGACCTCAGAGGGCTAATCAAAATGTTTTAGGCTGATAATTCCAGTGGCACAACAACTTTGTTTAAAACTGAACAGCTCAACGTGCTGCTTCCACTTTGTCTTTTGGTAAACGTTCTATTTGTAATTTTGTTACTGTGGGTGCAGATCACAGGTAAACACATTGCCTTTAAAGCTGAACTCAACATGCAGCAATTAGAATGTGTCAAGCAGCCACGCAAATTAAAAACATTCTGAAAAGGCTCTCAAGAAAGGATTAGGTGAGCTGTTCTCCATAAAGTGTGCACACAGTCCCAGCCATTATGTCAACACAAGGTCATGTAAGAGGGTTTTTGGTTGATTTGTTTTTATTGCAGTTATATTATAGTGTAATACAGTTTATTTTTTCTTACTTCTTTCTACTCATGTTTATATTGCCTTTCTATTTTTTATACCTTTACCTTGTTTGCAGAGCTATCTCTGAGAAATGCACAAAAAAAATCCAATGTTCTTGTACTGTCCTGTACAAATGGCAATAAACATCTAGTCTAATCTATTAAATAATATTTTTTCTCTTTATTTTAAAGGTTTTTTGTTTTTTTTTAAACTACTGAAGCCTTATATTCTCTATACTGTGTGTGTCTAAGTGTAAGGTCAGCTGTAATGTGACTCGACACTTTTCAAAGGGCAGAGGCAGATGGGACAACCATTCAAAGAACTGAATTTAGAGAGATTTAATTACAGTACTTGAGTAGTGTGTAACTCCACATTGTTAACACTGGTTTTAGCTGGGAAAAAGGTAGTTGATGATATGTTGACAGTCTCAAAACAACGACACAGCTTTCACAACTCTGCTTGTAAAATAAACAGATGGCTCTGCTACTTACCAGTGCAGACGAGATTCCTGCAGAGGCCGTTTCTGAAGTCGTGGAATACGCGGTTGCGGTGCTCCTGGAGAGCAAGAGAAAGAAAAGGCTTATTTGTAAAACATTTCCACCTCTTTTATACATAATAGAAGAGAGCAGGGAAATGTATTTTCAGTTTTGAGCTGTGGAAAGGAACTATGTAAAAAGGTATGTAACCATGTTGCTATAGCCTGTCAACCTTGCAGAAAACACTACAGTCAAGTCTCGGATGTACTGTTGGCAGGTAATTCTGAGGCAGGACTTTGAGCTGACCTGTCTCATCTTGGCATGAATGTAGAAACATGAATAACCAAGCTGGGAAATTTTCTTGGCGAGGAGCTCCACTCTCTGAGAGGAGTTGCAGAAAATGATGGACTGGTTGATCTGGAGCTGAAAAATAGAAAAAGAAATACAATATTTTCAATGCCTAATAAAAAGGTATCACATTTTTAAGATTAGCTCATAATTATATTAGTTTCATATCCAAATGTAAAAGAGTCAATGTTTGAAGATTATAAAGCAGCCTCTTGAATTCAAGCTGGAAGTCATCTGGGTATTTTTCAGTTTCACTTCAACTGAAGTGAATTAAAAACAAAGAAAGACAACACTTACCCGGGAGAACAAGGTGTTCAGGCAATGAACCTTTTGCCTTTCAGTTACATAAGCGTAATACTGAGTCACACCCTTCAGTGTCAGCTCCTCCATCAGGTTGATCTCATATGGTTTCTGCAAGTGTGAGTTCTATACAGAAGATCGGGACAGGAGTAGTTTAAAAGGCTGATTTGTTTATTAACTGAGAAATTTAGAAATCAGTTCCTTAAAGTAGAAGAATGTACCATAAACTTCTGCACGCTGAGAGGGAAGGTTGCAGAATACAGCAGAATCTGCCTCTGTTTGGCCAGGAAGCCCAGTATCTCCTCCATCATCACTACAAAGTCCTGAGACAGGAGTTTGTCTGCCTGTGGAGCAGAAAATCATGGGGGGGTCAGAGAGGCACATTCAGAGCTGACTAATACAGAAATATTAAATTTATGTCACAAGTTCATTCATTAATATTACTGTGGGGTCAAACACAACTAACAAACTTCACTCACTTCATCCAGAACAATCATCTGCACTTGATTGACTTTAGCCACTCCTTTCTTGATGAGGTCTAAAATCCTCCCAGGAGTGGCAATGACCACATGTACTGTAAAAACAATAAGATAGTGGTGAAAAAATATCTGTGACACAGGGTTTGTGTTCAAGGTTGGCTGGATGGATGGATAGAAAAGCACAAAGCTTTCAGAGTGGCTGTATAAAGAACGAGCATCTGATCTATACAAAGGGTTTATTCAGTCACTGACGACAATGTAGTATAAAAAGTTGTATTCAAACATTCTAGAGAAATCATTTGGCAGTATTCACTCAGCTAAAGAGCTTGTGTTTT
Source organism: Labrus bergylta (assembly GCF_963930695.1). Taxonomy (NCBI): domain Eukaryota; kingdom Metazoa; phylum Chordata; class Actinopteri; order Labriformes; family Labridae; genus Labrus; species Labrus bergylta. Next base: position 25,490,181 of record NC_089205.1, read on the forward strand.
GAACGGTTGCCATATTTCAATCAACGTGCCCTGACTGCCAAGAATTTAGCGTTATAACCACCAGTTTTTTGTTGAATTTGTGATTCCTGCTGGCATCACGTTAGTTAGTCGTCAGTCTTTACTGGTACAGATCAAGTGTAGGCAATAATAAGCCTCTGAGAATAAGAAATTAACATCTGCCTCATGTCATGCTTTTTGTAATGAAATTGTATATATAGATTGTTTTTCCAGATACTCAGAATGCAAATATACAACCACAGGGAACAGAGACCCCATCATTCCCGCTGATAGATCCCCACATCAGATACAGGCTTCTTGTTAATGCATGAGACAGACTGACATCCAGAATGTATTTATTAGAAATGTTTGCATAGACCTCTGTGCAGTACACTTTTTTTATAGAAAGAATATGCTACAAGCAATCCCAAAACTTTAACTAGCCTCTCTCAGAGAGGGTTAATGATGAAAGATTTAGTATCTACATTAATCAGTCATTCAGGAGTCTTTGGAGGTAGATATGAACACAGTATTTTATATGAAGAGAGGCAAAGTAATGCACGTCCACACCAGGGACATTTACCTGTTTCATCGAGTCTCATGATGTCATCACGGAGGTTGGTTCCACCTGTGGTTGCCATTACCTTCACTCCACCCATGTGTTTGCTGACCTGGATACATATTTGGCTGACTTGCAGAGCCAGTTCTCTGGTGGGCACTATGACCATTGCTGGAAGAACAGACAAACATGCATGTGTTGAGTATGCACAATTCTACAACAATCAGAGCCAGCTTAGTAGTGTTAGTTAAATTATTTTGCCATCACTCATTACTTTGTTACATTTAATTTCCATCTCAATCCAGGTGTGAGATTTCAGACATTAACAGGGTGGAAACTATGACAGGAAACCAGCTCTCACCTTGTATGCAGTCCTTCTTCAGGTCAATGCGTTCAAGTAAGGGAATGAGGTAGGCTCCACTCTTTCCCGTGCCATTCTTGGCTCTGGCCAGGATATCTCTCCCTGACAGTGCAATGGGAATACTTTCCTCCTGTGTAAAAATAAATAGTATCATAATAGTGCTTCGTTTAGGTCTAATTATAACCAACTTTGACAGGTTTCAGATGAATACCCCAAGTAACCACATTGATTTTCATTTTCGTTTATGTAAGTTGGCTGACTCGATAAAAAGCAGAGAATGGTACTCTGGTCTTTTGGCCCACTCTTACCTAACTCAGTTTGCTTGGTGCACCAGTCAAACCAGCAAGGGGGGTTTTACCTGAATGCATTAAAGCCAATCAACCAACCCTATAACCTACGGTTCAGTACGCATTTATTCCCACTGTCAAAAATTGGGAATGGTACCAAAATAAGTGATCCGTACTGTACTTCCTTTTTGCTACCTTACTGTTGGGGTGCCAAGCATACCAATCCAACCCTAAAGGGTAGAGCTATACACAGTGCACTTTGTTTATTGTTATAAATAAATAAATAATTATTTATTTTTATTTCCCTGGGGAAAACAGTAATGAAGGAAAATATCCTGTGGATTTTAACAAGTAATTTCAAGGCAGTTCCCAGTCTACTGAGCAATCCTTGAACCCCATTTTAACAAACTTTGAGCTCAGTGGAAAACTATCATTCCATCCCATTAAAACATCATTTTAGTTAAAGACAACATTTTACCAACTCTGTAAAGAGTTGTAAACTGCAATAATGTTGACCATATAAAGTTAATGTTTCACATGATCTGAATTGAGAAATAGTATCAAGGTTATCAAAGTGCCACGGTCAAAGTGCTATAATAGCCCTAAAGCCTTTGTAAACAAATAAAACCTTTTAAATATTTTTTTAAAATGTATTCGCTGAAGAGCATGCTCCGTTGTGTCCAGTTTAAAAAGGTGATATAATCTGAGCATCGTCTGCATGTACCTGGATTGGAGATGGCTTTTCCCAGCCCATCTCAAAGATTCCCATGAGCAGCTCCCTCTTCAGGCAATAATCTTCAAACTCATTGCCTTTTGTTGCAGTCACATCCTAGAATCATGAAAAAGAAAGCTCATTAGCATTTGATGTACTAAACTTTAAAATTAACGGTTGTAATTTCAGGATTATTATACTAAATATAAAAGACCATAAAAATTACAACAAAAAGATTTTACATAAATTCAGAAAATGTAAAAGAAATGAAAAATAAAAAAAGTTAAATGTTAGAAAAAATGCAATATTAATTTAACAATTGTATACATTTAAAGTGTGAACAATTAAGTAATTGTAATCAAGACTCCCGCTTAGCAGTAGTAAAAATGAGTGTTTGCTAGGAAATATCTGGCACTTGCAGTTTAAAACAAGGCAGGTAGAGATTTAAGGACTTTCCACTCAATTACAAAAGAGACATCTTGTACCAACCGAAGTTCTCATCCTCATGTCTTTTGGGGGCAATTTCAAATTTTTCTTCCAGTCATCTCCAGGTCTGTGGAGGATACAAATCTTGTTAACAAAAAGCATAACAAAGAATATGAAGTTTTATTGTTTTTTTTTGCCAATGCACAGAGAACTTCAAAATGATTGTATTTTATAACTTACTTGATGACAGCGTTAGTTGTAGGGACCGGCTGGGAGTTACCATTGTTGATTGCTCCTTTCATCTGGTTAAGCTGCAGTTGAGGGCCTCCTCCTCCTCCACCACCACCTCCTCCTCCTCCTCCACCTGGAGCTCCTGCAGGCTTCACTGAGCCTCTCAGCTGTCCATTCTGGTTTGACAAGCCCAAAATCACTGGGTTCTCTGTCCTGGCAGTACTCATGTTTACGTAGCTTTTCTTTTCTGCTCCAATAGTAATGAAGGCTTTAACAGTCTCTGGATGAATAGAGTCCACTTTCCTGGGACTCCTCAGAGCTTGATTGTCCTCTATTATTGAGTCTTCAAAAAATTGTCCAAATTTCTCCTCTCGGCAGGTTCCTCCACAATGTTCTCGTTTTGGTGACTCCAATTATCCCCCCTTTCAAACTTCCTGCAACTTCTAAGCATTTATTTTTTATTTTCCCAGTAATTAAGGGCTAAATCTTTTATGTTAAATTCCGTAAGTTGTGTAGAAAACCATTCACCAGGAGGGCTCAGCAAGCCATCTTGTGAAGCTCAACTGCGCCGCTGCGTCTTTCTCATTCTTCTTTCCCTGAAACATAAAAAGGCAAAGACGTTATTAAAAAAAAAAAGGCAAAGACTACAAGGCAACTTAATTAAACAAAGCGTATTGTAAAAGAAAAAAACCCCGCTGTCTGACTTGAAGGTGAGACGTGTAGGTGTTATTTAATTGACTGACATCCGTAACCGTAGATGACTGGCCTAAGTTGACCGACTTACAGCGTTGATGTTATATGATATTTAATTACCTTTTGATCATAATATTTACAAACTCTTAACATACAGAGTGTCCAATCCGTCTGCAGAATACACTTAAGTGATAAAATGTCTGGCAAAAAGCATTGTTTTATCTGTTAAATACGTCAAAGTAGAAAAAGGACCTACGACAGATTCCAGCTACCTGCGCTGCCGCAGAATGCTAACTAGCACGTTAGCTTAAGGCTAACGCTGTGTCCGGTAAGCAATGATTGAATACCGGATTAGAAACACTTAAATCCACTATGTTAGTCATTACGCGTGTGTTCCCGTTTGTTTTTTTACATGTTCACCACCGTTGCCGAACATGCAACAACTCGATATAAAACATTTAACTCATTTAAATCGACGTTACCTCAGCAGAGAGGACTGCGTGCTAGCATGATAGCATGATAGCATGAAAGGGGTCAACGATGAGAAGTTAACCCGAAAAGGTCGCCTCAAAAATGACGGAATATCTGACAGTGACAATACGCAGGGATGTGTTGGTAAGGTGCGCGTGTATTTACCTTTAAATACCTGAAGTAACCGGTTCCCTACGCGGTGTTTGTAAGGTGTACTCAATTTTTTTTAGCTGACTGCGAAAAGAGTCATGTCAACCAACCGTTCAAGATGGCTTCCGCTCGTATTTGAACCCGCCCCCCTCCAATTTATCAGCTGATTTCATTTCAAATCAACGGGTTAACCCCGATTAAAACTCAAGGACTTTCTTTAAATTTCCACTTTATCGATCCCGACTCTTTTTTGTTTGTTTTGTTTATATATTCTGTACAATCATCCCGTTTATATTTCCCTTGTTTTATTCCACCAAGAGGTCATTAAATTACACAAATATATTATTTATTTATTATTTATTTATATTTATTATTTTATTTTAATTAATTTTACCCTAAACAATAGACACCATGCAGACAAGACAGTACCAGCAGCAGTAACATATATCTTTAACCTTCAAATTCAAATTCAAAAAGCTTTATTTGTCCCCGAGGGGGGAATTCAAAGGCACACACAGCAGTAAATTAACAACAGTGCAAGTAAACGAAACATTTTAACCTAAATATAAAGTGTCAATTTTAAATACAACTTAAAGCTTAAACTTAACTTAAAAATACAAAATATAAAAGAGTAGATATAAGTGGACAGTGATCGGACTAACAGATGTAAACAGAACTAGGTGCAGTAGTGACCAGATGTAAACAGAACTATATGCAGTAAACGAGAAATAAATATATATATACAGAGCTATGTGCAAGTAGGCAAATACTAAATGATACGTTATTAAGGTGCATGGTGAATAAAACCTGTCTTACAACAGCACCGTACTGATGTTCACATCAACAACAACAACAACAACAATAACAATAATAAAAAAAAGGGCAACAAAAAGAATAAATAAAAAATAAAACCAAAACACATAATCATGGTCACACTTTGATAAATTAATCAAATTAGGCTTCTACTTGATCCCCCATTATGGGGATATAATCTATAACACGACCCCAAACGTTCTGGAATTGCATTTGTTGTCCTTTCACATAATACATGATTTTCTCAGGTGTACAATACGATAGCAATTCTGACCACCACTGCTTGATTGGGGGAGGGGTTTCAGATTTCCAGTGGCAATAAAATGCATTTTTTTGCTGTGGTCATAGCCAGTAGGATAAGTTTCTTTTCATGATTGTCAAATTTTATCAGCACTGTAGCATCGCCCAGAATAGCCATGCGGGGGTTTGGGGTCAGCTCTTTCGAAAATATTTTGGACAGTTGGTCAAATATAAAGTTCCAGTAATCATTCAGTCTGTCACATTTCCAAAACATATGTATTAGATCCCCTGTTTGATTGTTGCACCTAGGGCAGCAGGGAGATGTCTCATGACTGAACTGATAAAGCTTATGTGGTGTGTAATATATCCTATGAAATATAATTTAGATATGAGGCCCTTCTGGGTGCTGGTAGTCCTTTTCTCTATTGATGTTGTTCTCATACTTTTTTAATGTCATTTTTTGATTGATTGATTGATTCAATTTATTTCAGACATATCAAATAAAATCAAACATATCAAAAATACAAAACAAAATGAAAAGCATGAAAATACAATAAACAAAAAACAATGTTCAAATTATTTCACAAAAAAAGAAAAAGAAAATTACATATATTCAAGTGATATGCCTGAAAAGGACTAGGAAGAAGTATAACATTTATTTAATCCTACCCCTTTTCCACAGCTCAATAATTAATATTTATTAAATTAAATTAACTTCCTGTGTTCCTTATAATCTCTCTATATATACAATCTATCTATATACAATTTGCTATACTATATTTATGATACTATATTTGATATTTACAATCCAATGATTTTCCATACATATTTGATATATATGATTTTTTATAATTTATATATTTATGCAATCCATATATCTATATCTATATATACATATCTATTTGTACAATTTGATGTACTATATTTACATTTTATATATTTATACAATCCTTATATCTATACATAATTTTACATAGGCTGATTTATTAATCAGTGATGGAAATTTGGTTTACACTCTGTTGTTACCTCTCTTGCAGGTTAGCCTCAATTAATCTCTAAAGCATAGTAGGCCTGTAGGCTACAGGTGACTTATAACTAGAAGAGTTTCCAATAACCAGTAAAGATCTCTGAACCTTGTTTTTGAATTTGGTGAAAACGAAGATACCGTAGTCATCCAAATCTTAAACACATAGGCCATGTTTTACAGAGTCTTTCTTTCCTTTTTTTTATTTTTTACTTGTCAAAGTTTTTTTCTGTTATTGTTTTCTTTATCTGGATATATGGTGTGAGGGTTATCGTCTTTCCTGTGAGGAAAATTGTGATTTTGGGCAACCTAAATAAACAAGATTTTACTGGACTGAAAAGCATTCAAACATTTTCAACAGCTGACTCATTCTGCATAAATCAAAACACGTGGAATATCATTGGCTCATGTTTTTTTTCTGTTTTGAAGATGGTGCTGCTCCTAAAAAATTACACTGGTGTTCCAACTTACAACTGGAAACGTGTTTGACATTAACTGATCATGTACATACAAACCTTTTCTTCACCTTCATTAAACTAAAGTAATGTTACTGACAGTAATGAGCCCCTTTTCGACCAAAGGTCTCCAGAACAGCTTTCTCTTTTCCTGGAAAGTCCTGTTCACACCTGGAAGCTGCAGGTTTGGGGACAAAGCTGCTCAGAGCTCTGATGGCTTTTCCTGAATGAATTAATCTGGTGAACCAGCCAAATACAAACAACCATTTCTGGTCACAAGGCCATACTTTTCTAAGGAACTTAAAAACGTAAAACTCCTTTGATGAACTTTACTGTTTTATATTCGTTTGTGCCCCCTATAAGTTGGAAGCCTCTGCTGATTTTGTCCTGTACATGCAAGAATCCTGTTTCTTGACAAAAAAATCTCATAATTCTTTGTGGTGAAAGTCTAATGTGCAACTAATAATCACTAATTTGCATGGGACATTTGAAAAAGCCCCTTTTTTGCAGCTTGCGGTTTATCTGTCTCACACCTACCCAGCAGCAGGGATAACAGATGTGCAGAATAAGTATATAAAAATAATCTATCTTCTTACTGATGGTCTTGTTTTCTTTTTTGCTCACAAAGTTGCATCAGCATTTATTTCAGGTGGTTTATACCCAGCTAAAACCCCTTACAAGAAGTTTAAGTCAGATTATTAACAAGCTTGCGCTTCTTGTTTTATGTCTTCATCTGTTGCTTTCAAAAACAAAACAAATGCATGTGGCAACGCAAGATGATATATGATGACCAAAACATATTAGTCAGCGGATGGTTGGTATACAGATAAGACTTTTTAAGTGTTGTTTTTGCAAAAAAATACTCAAGAACCGTTCAGCATAAGTTTGGATATTATTACAAGTGGGTGCAGTAACTTGGACATGCATTACTGCTCTTGCATGCTTGCATGTTTTGACTAGTGTTTTGAAACAAACAAAGACAGCAGAGCAAATGCAGAACAAGCACAAACGTTCAAGAACTCTTATCGTGACAGAGTGAGATCTACATTCAGGAGACGGAGATTTACCCTCATGGCTGTTACACAAACCTTTACCATTTTTGAGGTAAGAAAAACATGCAGAGCTGATGTTCAATAAAAATATCTTCTCTTAAAAGTCTTTGTAATAGATATCCAGATGTGTTATATTTTTATTTCTATAGGAATGTCATAGCTATGAAATAGGTAAGGTTTACTGTGATTAATTCTGTATGTAAATGCTTTTTTAAATTGCTGGTGGAAAATTTCAAGTAGCTAAGATAGTATGCATAAATCTTTTAAACCTCAGCAGCATCTGGCATTTCAAAGTCACAGTCATAAAGCTGTTTCCTATAATTGCATTTCAAATACTGCTAAAATTCACAGACACAGACGTGGCTTATTTGCATTAAGTATATTAAGCTTCTTCCTGTTAGATCACCAGGGAATAATGAGAGGAAGAAATTACTGTAATGTACTGTACAGGTATATGTTTTTTTAAAAAGGGGAAATACTTTAAGACCACAAATTCCATTTATCTAAAACCCTCTTTATATCGCACCGTGTCACATTTGATCCATATTTCTATTTTCATTTTCAGAATATATACAGTAACTTTTTCTGCGCGTGTCTGTGTCACTGGTTCAACACTAATATTAAAAACATCTGTTTGTGAAGACCTTCTGTTTAACAAGAAACACATGTGTACCCCAGGTCTAAACTGACCATTCAGATGTCGTCTGATTTCCTCAGCAGAGGAATATTTACCTGATTGTTCTTGATAAAGCAAAAAACGTGTTCTTTTCATTCAGATGTATACATATACATTGAACATATTTTTGCTCAGAAAGGAGAAGTGAAACATATCGGCCTATTCAGTGCATCCTGCCTGACAATTTAAATGTCAAACCTGCAGGTAACCAAACCATAACCACTAGATTTCTTCAAAATCCCTTTCGACTTGTGTAATGATTCTTTATTTTAGTATTGTAGAAAAACATCATGAAATAAATCAATCAAGTGTGATGTTATGTTTCATTCTGTAGAACAGTTTTCTCAATCTTGCCTCTGTGTATTTTACAGCTGGCCGGCCTTGAAGAACTTGACAATCTGACAGGCTACGTCTATGAAAATACAACAGACCCACCGGTCCCCTGTGGATTTGAGGAGAAGGGCCTGCAGACGTTCCAGCTTGTGTTCCAACCTGTGCTTCACAGTTTGATCTTTCTGCTGGGTGTAGCAGGGAATGGCCTGATGACAACAGTCCTCCTGAGTCATTGGCGCCTGCTGCGCCTCACCGAGATCTACCTGCTGCACCTTGCCTTTGCTGATCTAATGCTCCTCTTTACGTTGCCTTTCAGTGTGGTGGACAACATTGTTGGTTGGCTGTTTGGGGAGTTTCTCTGCAAGCTGGTGGGCCTGATGAAAAATCTTAACCTCCTCTGTGGGAGTTTACTTCTAGCTTGCATTGGCTTTGATCGCTATTTGGCTATTGTTCACGCTATTCCTAGTTTGCAAACTCGACGTCGGAGAACAGTGCACTTAACATGCATTATATTATGGCTGGTCTGTTTGACTGTTACAATACCCAATGTTGTGTTTCTTGCTGTGAAAGAGGATAGGAGAAACACAGCCAGGCTCTCCTGTTTCTATTATTATAATCAAGATGGAATCCATGCACACAACTGGGTTTTGACCAGTAGAGTCTTAGATCATTTGTGCTTCTTTCTTCCTATGGCTGTCATGAGCTACTGCTACACAGCAGTGGTTGTTACTTTGTTCAACAGCCAGAAAAGCCAAACGAGGCAAGGCGCAATTCGACTGGCCTTACTTGTCACTATTGTCTTTTGTGTCTGTTGGCTGCCATATAATATCACCTTACTGATAAAAACACTGGTAGACCTGCAGCTGATCTCATATAATAGCTGTGATTTTTATGTTCTACTGGCGCCAGTCCTTGATGTGACACAGAGCCTGGGTTTCTCTCACTGTTGCCTGAACCCTTTCTTGTATGCCTTTGTGGGTGTGCGGTTCCGCAAGGAGCTAATACAGTTACTTTGTAAACTTGGCTGCGGTCGTATTTGTATGCCTTTGACCAGAACTCGGCATTGCAGTCGACCATCCATTTCTGATGGAACGACATCCATCAGCGTCACCCACATGTCGTAAACTCCTATACTACGCAAGCCGCAATTAAAATGCTTTCTTTTTACAGTATGTTATGCGTAATACTGAAAATGTTGTAATTGTATTGGTTGTTCAGACAATATTTGACCATTACTACTTTGTTTGCATTTAAAAGATGCTTTATTTCCCCAGTCAAGAAAAAAATGGTATTTGCTGAAACCTGCATTTGCTTGTATTTAAGCTATGCTAATTGAATTCAATAAAAAAAACATGTATACAGCAACTGTGTCTCCTTGTCATTGTCATACCACAAAAATAACTGACAACACAATAAGCAAAATAAAACCACCTTAGAGATCAGTATTATTCTATTTTTAGACTTCTATTAAAACACAGTTATACAGAACAACTGCAAACAATCACAAATTGCATCTTATATACAGCAAGTATATATTATTTATATATATAATTCCTTTGCACAACAGTTTGGTAGTTGGAGAAAATAAATCAATGATATTAAAACAAATAGAAATTTGAGGCACTCCTCTCCTGACTGCCACTCTCTTCCCACAACAAATACACACATCTTTAAATATACATATTGTACAGTATTTTAGAAAATGGCTTCAGATTTATTATTGAACTGTTTTACAGTGTTTTTAAATATTCAACTTTTTTAAATCCAAAATTTGAGGAGTATCAGTGAATTATTGTTTTTACAGTTCATCTTTTCAAATTGCAGAAATAACATTGATGAAAAAACTTGGACACAATGGGAAGGTTAGCTAGTGGGCATTTTTACAATTTATTTTGTTGGATCAGAATGGCATGTTAGCCATCCCTCCAGGGCCATAGCCAATGGGACTGTCCAGAGACATTCCACGCTGTCTGAGAGACTGGGGGCCCATCATACCAGACTGTGGGTGGGACGGGCCCATCATGGGACCCTGTGGGGACATTAAAGGACCCTGGGGGCCAAAGGGATCCCCTGAAATCGACACACTCCGCTGCTTGGCCTGCATCATCATAATGTTCTGCTGTGCCATCAGATTGTGTGGGTGCTGCTGGGAGGACATCATGCCAGGGTAAGGACTGGAGGGATGGTGGAGAAGGCTATTTGCCATCATGGCTTGATGTTGTTGGAGCTGTTGTGGCATCATGCCTGTCCTTCCCATCATATGTCCAGGGGGGCACATGGGGCCCATGCCCCCGCCAGAAAGCATACCCCTTGAACCCCCTTGAGGAATACCCATGCTTTGGCGTAATCCACCATGAGAGGGGTGAGAGGCGAGCTGCTGTTCAGCCATCATATTCTGTAGGTTTGCTAGGTGGGGGTTGGACGAAGGGCCGCTGCTGTGAGGGGGACCGGAAGAGGACAACTGTTTGAGAAGCTGTTGTGGAGTAGGCTGCTGGGATGGGGGTCCCTGATGGGGATTTTGATGTGGCTCACTCTTTGGGAAATACTGCAGAGTGCTACTGGGTTTATCAGAAGGAATGATGCGGGAGAGATCAAACTCGGGGATTCCCGTGTGAGAAGGCCGTATGACTTCACTCAGATCCGGGCCATCACCCATGGGCAAAGAAGAAAATGAGTCTGAAGGGTGGGAGGGGCGTTGGTGGGGATGACCTTTGCTGAGCATGTGTAACTGCTGAGATTGTAGAATATCCTCATTTGACTGAGAAAAATTCTGTGACATCCCTCCGATAGGGGAGTGCATGGGCCCATGAGATGGTTGCTGAATGCGAGGAAATCCTGCCATTTGGTTATGTGACATAGGTGACATATTGCACAGCCCTATTCCATCAGGTCCACCGCCTCCCATCATGGCAGAGTTCATGGCAGGCATGCCCATATGGTTTGGGGATGAGAGCACAGGTCCTGAGGCATCATGGGACATGTGTTGCTGACCATGGCTTACCATACCCATGGGACTTTGTGGGTCACTATGGGGGCCAATGGAGCCCTGGGAGACAAGGATCTGGGATGTCTGGGGGTTGCCCATGTTTCCTGGTGATAAAACAAAGCCAGAGTATTAAAAAAATTCACACTATTGACTACTGACTTGAATATTTTCATTATCTGTGGGTTTATGCTGAGAGAGGGTTCTGTAGCCAATTTAACACCAGTCTAAGGGATAACACATTATATTTATTTATCCAGTCTTTCTTTTGATGGCACCAATTTGCAAATGACACATTGAACCAGGACCATTCCATTCTTATCTCTCTGCGTATAGCCCTAAACTGTGAAGTTTTGGGCTGTAACAGAATGAATCCTCGTTTTCTTACCTCCAATGCTGACACCAGATAGAAGAGGTCGATCCGGCATCATCTCATCATCAGAGGTGGCAATTGTTTTGATTGCATCATGGTAGAGAGGAGTAGAACTGGGCATGGCATACTTAGACATTTGAGACATGATTAGAGATAAAGGATTCTGAGTTGGTGGGGCATCTGGAGAAGAGTTAAATGGCATACTTGGATTCATAGATCCAGGCTGGCTTATAGGGGTAGAGTTGGAACTCCTGGGGGGAAGTGATTGGCCTGCAAAGAACAATAAAAAAACAGTTTAATGTCGCAAAAGTACAGAGAACAGCATTACTAGGGTGATAAAATCATCTTTTTATTCTAGGCGTACCTGTCTCAGTAGAACTACTTCCTCCATTGCCCACTGCCTTCCCACCGATTGGACCACCTGGACTTGGAAGAGCAGTTTTAGGAGATGCCCACCCTGGAGAGCCCAAGGCCATTGCTGGGGACTTGAGTCGTCCGGGAGAGGCAGACGGAGAGTGCATCACAAGGCTGGAAGACCCCATTACCTGGGGGGATTTCATGGAAGAAGAGGAAGGAGTCCCAGCTCCAGATGCAGGGGGAAGAGGGGGATGATGCCCAGCAGAGGAGATCTGTGAGGGTGACTTCAGTCCTGGAGCTGAGGGTGAAGGTAAAAGAGGAGATGGCTCCTGGTTGAGGGATGGAGATTTAAGCTGATGAGGAGGAGGCACTGAAGGAGAGGTAAGGGGATTGACATTGATTGCTAGATCAGACAGGTGCCGAGGGCCGAGGTCTGCTCCCCTGAGGCCCCCGCTCATCGGCATATGACTAAGTCGCGATGTTCCCCCCATCTGATTAGGACCTTGCTGATCAGCCCCAAACATCTCAGGGCCAGGCTGTTGAAGGTATGGTCCTTCCACTTGACCCCCAGAGAAGGGGCCTTGATTACGAAACTGAAAAGGCCCATCAGGTCCAGGGATCATTCCCTTATTTCCTCCTCGTCCATTCTGTGTAGCCCTGATTCGAGAAATCTCTCCAGGACTAAACATTTCACCTAAAGGCGCCCCTCCTGCAGGACCCCCTCTGAGCTTCTGAGATAGCATCATTTGCTGTTGTTGCTGAATATTCATCTGTTGGTTCATGTTCATTGTTAGGTTGCTCCCCAAAGGAGAATCCACTAAGTCTCTCATTTGGGGACCACCTCCAGGAGAGCCCATTATATCCCGTGAGCCAGGGAAGTCCATAGGATCACCTCGGTTGGGAGGTGGACCCCGGCCCATTCCTAAATTTGCAAAGTCTGGGCCACCAGAATTATCTATACTTCTTGATCCAATGTTGCCCTGTTGTTGCTGTTTAACTAACCTTTCAAGTTCAAACCTGGGAAGCCCCTGCAACTGCCGTTTCTCCATGATCCGACACATTTCTTCACGTGTTAATAAATGCTCAGGGTCCCCTTGCAAGTGCTGCGGAGGTCCACCTGGGTAACAGCCATGAAAGGGACCTCCACCCCCTATGTTGTTGGGAATATCATCTATCCAAATCATCCCTGGTCTGGTGGGTCTTTGGGGTCCTAGACCCTCCATTGATAAAACTCCCCCTGCATTACCAGGAAATCCACCTCCACCAGGTGGCCCTCTCTGCATCTGTCCTAGGAACCTTGGGCCACGGGGTCCCTCTTGGTGCATGTCCATCAACCGTGCATTTCCACCCATCCCTCCTCCCATCATATTGGCAGGACCCCACTGCTGGTGGTCTCCAGGCTTGCTGTGATATGGAGGAGGGGGGCCTCTCATCATCATTGGACCTCCATGCATGCCAATTTCACTCATCATTCTAAAGTGCTGGGGATGGTTGGGGGGCTGCATTTCCTGTTGTCTCCTCTTCTCTAGGTAGTATTCTTCCTGGAGTTTCCTCCAGGCCATCTGCTCTGGTGTCAGCCCGTCTGGTCCAAGTAGGGGACCCATGTCGATCCCAGGCGAAGACAGTTGGTGATGGGGGTGTTGTGGCAGATTATGTTGAGAGTCCATTTGAGGGCTGTCAAGACCAGGTCCACCCAGGGACTGTGTTTGAGAAATGATGGACTGGAGAGGTTCTTCATATTTCTTCATTCCTCCCATTGGTGCCAAGGCTGATGAGAGCATATTTCCACTACTGATGTTTCCAGAACTATTAGTATCATTGTCATTGTCTTCAAGAATACCACTCCTATCAGCATTATTGTTATTATTTAAGTTGGAGGAGTTATTACTGCCATTGTTATTGGAGCCTACAGTGTCACCAGGGCCTCCACCCGCCCCACTGCGCAGAAGCAGCCTTTCTATGTCTCTGAGTGTCTGCAAAGAGCGCTCCCTGTGCTCCAGCTGTTCTTTGGAAAGACAATCTGAGTTCCCTGGACAAGTCCTCAGGCCTGTATCACTCTGAAGGTGTGCAGATAGGATAGAAGGACTCCCAGATGGGGAAACAGTGGCAACCGGAAGTGTTACACCTCCTGCACCTTCCCCACCTCCTGGTCCTGGGCCTGTTGATGTGGTTGCATTCCCCCCTTCTGATCTATGGGCAATAATGCTGTTAGGTCTGGTCAGAGAGGATTCATTATCCGAGTGTCCAGCCGACGTCGGTGTCCCTGCAGGATGCAATGGGCCGACAACACCTGCAGAGGCTGGCCGTGGAGTTCCACTTTGAGATTTAGGGGTGCCTATGGGTGGAGAGCTGCTGGAGTTCACCTTTTCAGATAGGTTAGGAAGCTTCCCTGATGCGTGGCCCTGTGACAAAAAAAAACAAAACATGAAAAATATATGAATATGGGTGGCCAGTACATGTGCAGCCCCCTCACTCTGACATCCTTTCATTAATGCATGTCTGTGAGTTCTTTTTCTTTTAGGCCAATGTGTGTGTGTCTCTCACAAAAAATAGAGACACAATTTGTAATTTCATCAGAAATAATGAAGTGTATACAACTGAATTTAAGAAAGAAATTGAGGATATTGTATTTACTTTCTCGGTTCAAATGTTCACACCAGTCAGAACAACTGCTAATAAAAAAGGGAACAAGGACACATCTGCGCCAAAAATAACTAACCAAATATACATTTGAACATGCTTTGCACTTTCAGTTGTTACACTGAAAAACACTTTTGTTCTCTCAAGCTTAAGCATGTATTTGACATTTTGTTGAAATTGCCGCTTAGCTGTGAATGTCTGACCTGCTCCAGCTTGGTGTGTGGAACATTTTGCTGGTGAAACAGAAGGATGGAATCACTCTGTCCTTTTATTACTGCCTCTGCAGCACTGTAAAATAACAAATACAAATTGAGTTAGTGAGCAGTTAGATAAATGAGTTTTAATTAGTAGATTTTGATAAGAGAGCTATAAAACTGATAGATTATGGACAGAAAATGTCATTTTTGATGTCTGCAGTCATGCCTATTTATACTGTAGTACTCCTACCTGTTGGCTAGGCTGGTTGTGAAAACATACACCACTTGTTGTGAAGGCTGAGGTGGCTCTGCCTTTAGCCCTGGACCCACGCTACGTCCCATTACAGCAGCTGCAGGTTCAGATAATGGCCCTGCAGACAGACGATCAGAGAGCCCCTGGATCTGACCTGCCAGCCCACACTCTCCTGAGAAAAATCAGAAACACACTGGTTTAAATACTCATAATGCTATCTTGAAATATAACTGCAATACAAGCATACCCATTGGGGTTTCAACATCTTAACACTAGATGGAGCTAAAAGATGTAAAGTCAGAAGAGAAAAGGGATAGTATAGTGCTGAAAGCTGACATCCTCTTCCTTTCAGTGTGTGTTCAGATCTGAAAACATCCATGTTTAATTCACAACTCTAACCTGTTGTCTTCAGAGAAAACCTCCCGAGACATGACAGGGGATTTCTACAAGTAATTCATGAAGCCTTTCACAGTTTGGGACACAATATAGCTGATGCTAGTGAGGACTGCTACATTCAGGCAACAATGAGACTCACGTGGGGCTGCAGTTCTTGGCTTGTCGTCATCTTCCTCTGTGTCGGGTCCAGAGCACCATTCATCTCCGCTGTATGGCTGTTTCTTCTCCAGAACACAGCGCCGCTTACTGCGCATAACGCCCTCTGGAGGATACGACACACATAAGTAACAACTGTCACAATATTGTCCTTAGAAGGGTATTATATGTGTTCATTCACTTTTTGATTGAACAGTCTTGTGGTGTAAACACACCAAGGTTTCTTTTTTTTTTAAAAGACAGAAGAAAATGTACAACGCTCTGTTTCAATGCAGTCTGGAGTTATTGGGAGTTAGAGCGTCCCAGTATTTGGCTTCATGTATAGTTGTACATCACTTTAAAACTCAATATGATGTCTAATGGCAAATCAATATTTTCCTGCATTATTATGCAATGTTAGCACCACAGTCGTGCCATAAAAAAATGATGGACTGTGTTAAACAAAGCCATGGTATTGATCTGTGCCAACATTTGAAATCATTAGAAACCTAGGATGTGAACTCAGGTTTAGACACCCATGTTGGAAAAGTTTGCTCTGCCGACATGCTCCCAACTGTTGTGGC
This sequence comes from Labrus bergylta, assembly GCF_963930695.1. Lineage (NCBI taxonomy): Eukaryota > Metazoa > Chordata > Actinopteri > Labriformes > Labridae > Labrus > Labrus bergylta. The sequence continues at coordinate 25,506,579 of NC_089205.1, forward strand.
CAGAAATGATGCTTTTGCTCTTATTGGAAAAGCTGTTAAAAAGATCAGAAATGACATGATTACAAATGTGCTCTTTTTGCCTGTGCAACAAAATTCGAACATGAGTGAACACTGAGGAAAAAAACTTCAAATGACTAATACAGGTTTTGTCTTATTTTAGAATATGTGAAAAAAAGACTTAATTGTTAAATCAGTGATTTCACAGCAGTATGAAAGGTGCATGTTGTTGAGCCCGTGTTGAGGACATTGCACAATAATGATATTGTGGATGCACAAACTGCCGTCCACCAGTGGGTGCAAAAAGCTGCAAGAAACCTGTAGCAGCTGGGCTATTTTCAAAAAGTGACCTGCAGAAGGAGCAGCAGAACCAAAAAGTGATATCAAAGAAGTCACCGACTTTGTCAGATGATGATCAGTCACCACAGACTTGAAATACTGTGAATGTACAGTGAGGAAGGAAGTTGACAATTCATAGAAAAGGACAGCAGACAAAAAGCTTCTATCTCTACACAAAGTGGAGATATGTAAGGAGATATCTTTTGTTTTCAATGGGTGGCTTTGTTTTCAACAGTTACTGGTTTATGCTGACAAGAAAAGCAATTACTGCGAAACTGCCGCTACAAGTTCACAATGTTTGTCACCGACTCTCTACAGGTTTCAAGGTTTGGTGGCAGAATCATTTGATGGAAAGGAAAGGCAGGTTTCAAAGAGAAGGGGAGTGAGTGTGTGTGCTGTTTGTGTGCGTGTGCCTTTGCGTGTGGGAAGGTGGGAGGTCAAACAGAGGGAGACGATTTCCCTTGAAACGATTCCACCCTACCTTTTCATTCTCTTCCTCTTTCAGCCTCTGTCGTTCTTTGTGTTGAGACCACACCTCTCCCTCTGTGCGTCAGGGTGTGTGTGAGAGTGCATGCGTGTGTTGTTGTGTGTGTTTCAAGAGAAGGTTCAAGTCATGGCCAGAGAAGTTTCATGAAATCAGAATAATTTCACCTACAGTCATCTTAAATAAACGACAGCAAACAGATGCAAATTAAACACTTTGTTCCTTAACCACATCAACAAAAAACAAACACACAAATGTACCTTAAATCTTCCCTCCCACTCACTGTCTCCTGCTTTAATAACATCCTCTCACTTTTTCACAACCTTCTGACCTGCTTGTCTCTCTGAGCTCGACTGAAAGCGAAGATGCTTTTTTTCTGAGACACGTCATCGCAGCGCCGGCACAGCACACACTATCAAAAAGCAGAGGGGAAATTCTGCCGCTTCACTGAAAGGTCAGGGCATTTTCAGAAAGAGCGAAAACAAGTTCTTCTGTCCTCTCAGTCCTTACATTCACTTCCTGCTGTGGAGGAGGTGAATACATGCTATCTGGTATATCGGGTTGAGATTGGGCTGATAGGGAGGGAAAGGAAGTGAACTTCTGCACACTAAGAACAGAAACACAGCGTGTGAACGTCTCAGGTGCTGACGCAGTTTACTCTGAATGCCTTACCTCCTTTGGCATCTGTCTCCACAGCTGGAGGAATGGCATTTCTTGATTCGCCAGAGTCATTGGAGACACTCCGCTCCCGCTTTGATTTGGTTTTCAGCATCCCTCCGACACTGCTCACTGATTGGCTGACGGCCTTCAGCCCAGGGTTGCCGGGGGAGATCTGGTTGGTTTTGACGCCATGGCTCCCGGCACCGACGCCCTTTGGACCCAGGTGGCCGGCGGCTCCCTGCTGCTGCTGCTGAGCCTGCTGGTTTACACCAGGTATCTGGGATCGGCTGTCACTGGTGACCTGCTTGCCATGATTGGCCAGTTTATTGTCTGTGTGCATTTGATTGGCTGGTGATTGAAGTGGAGGTCTGGTTTTGGAGGACAGCTGTGTCTGTTTGTCAGTGGAGCTCACATTTCTTACAGGTGACACTGATGGAGAAAAGAATAAAACATTTTAGACATTTTTTTAGGATTTCAGAATGAAACATGGAAAATGGGGTTAAAAGAAGTTGTCACTGAACCAGATTTTTAAACTTTGATAACTTCTGGTCAAAATCAAATTATAGATACCTGTTTTGCTACCATGGCGACAAAAATAGATGTCCTAGGCACCCAATATTGGGTCATTTCTTGTTTTTTTACAACAAAAAAACTGCAGGCAAACTCCTGCTTATGTGTGGAATTCATGTGCTGGAGATCGCCTGCCATCTTTAATAGAATTATTCCTCTCTTACGTAGCTGTCTTATGTAACATGTTTTTTGTTTGTTTCTGTACTTTTCAATACTATCAATCGTTTAAATAACAGAGATAGTATAATTTACAACACATGGTATTAAAAAGTTGCAAAGTATCAACACTTTGACAACCTCAGTGGAAAGATGACTGCTCTACAAAGTTTGATATTTAAATTAACCTGGAAAATAGACAAGTAGCTAGATGGAAATGTTAAATAATAGGACATAGTTTGGACATATTTGGCTACAGCTATGTCATGAGTTACTGAAAAAATTATTTATCCTTGGCCTGTACTGGGTGGACCATTAGCAACACACTTTGGTTCTAGGTAAGGCCTTTAAAAAACAAACGTTTCAGCCTGTTGACTCACCTCATCTCACCCAGACGCTCAACTGATACACTGCCATGCTGCTCTTTTAGGACACTTCACTGACCACACATTGGACCTGGGGGAAACCAACAGAGTAATAACATCAGTGGAAACAGATAGCGATCTCTACAGTCCGTGTTATCTGTCACTTTGTGCCTGTGGGTCAACATGAACCTCATGAGCAAAGACGAGAGAACAGACAGAAGAAGGCACAAGACTGATAGAAGACCGAGGCCAGAGAGACGCTGTTCCTTTAAGAGAAAGGGAGCAAAGACTGACTCCATGCTCGGGGAGGGACCTGCAGCTCAGAAGCAGCTCGGCAGTGTTTTTCGGTCCCTCCCCTTACCGAACACTTTGCAAACCACAAAAACCCCACCACACATTCCACAACACGCTCTGAAGCAATACCTGTCTCTCTCTCCCTCCCTCACTCGGAGACTCATTCTCTCGGTTTCTCACTCATTTTAAGCAAAAACTGACAAGAATTAATTCCCTTCTTATTCAAGATAAGCATTTAGGCCTATTCAGACAGAAAAAACAGTGTTTATCAGCTTTTGCTTTCAGTCTACTTTCGGGTGTTTGAGTGATGACAAGGCATGTGTCTCATATCAGCTCCTAGATTTACCGTTAAAGTAAGAGGGAAAAAAAAGCCTCAAACTACGCACAATTCGAGGTCAACATGACGTTTTCAGAATACTTCCTATATTACATGAGGCTTCAATCAGAGGTCAAGTCCAAAGCTGCAAGCTGACGCCCTTTTGACACCACCACCTGCCTGTGTCTGTAACCCCGAGCTTCTGATTTTAACCTTTGCAACTGGAGTGTGTTGCTCTGTGTTGAAGAATTCCGAGTACAGCCTACACACCGATTGTGGACGTATTCTCTTGCTGCATGGTCCACTGACGTTTTCTCGTGCACACAGCATTAAACAGTTCTCCAGTATTTTTGCAGGTTTCAACAAGACCCCTCCACACCTGTTGCTGGTGAACAATAGTTGGTCACAACAGTCATCACAGACTGCTCAGAAACACCAAGCTGAGATATTCAACAAGGACTAACGCAGGTCGCATGTAAACAGTTCCACTGGGTTCCATTTTTGGCCGATGACACAATCCCATGCAGCAGAGTCCGTCAGGTCAGCTGTCGCGCTCTAACCGAACCATCTGTACCACTCACTCACCTTGATAGGTAATGGTAAAAACAATGCTGTAATTAGTCATTAACTCACACACACTCAAGTCAGCACAGAGAGGAGCCTTGTTCTTCAGCTGAGGACTTCATCACTCATTAACTCGAGCAGGGACAGTCAGACGTCGCTCTGTTGACAATGTGTGACTCACTTGCTTTGTGCAACACAAAGTGGAGGCAGACTAATCATATGGTGAGTTGCTGACCTTCCAGCAGACAGTTAAGAAAAGACAGACCTATCTAAAGTGATTACCAGGCTGCTGGACATCTGGGACGCTCACTGTCATTTCTGCTGGAGTTGATCTGATCAACAAGGTGGCTTGGGTAAAAAGGTGAAGGAGTTATATGGGGAGAGTCGAGGTTGGACTGAAGGAATCTTTGAAGCAGGTTTAATCCATCCAATGTTCTCAAACTTTTTGGTCTCGCTTGAACATTTGGTAGACATGAAGTACGGCCTGACAACTCATTATCCTCGCTCCTTTCCACATGTGGGTCTATTTTTTATGTACTCAACCACAAGGAACACAACAGTCAGTACAATTACTCAAAGTTTAGAAAAAGTCAATTTATTCTGTTGGTCCCACTGAAATCGTACCAAGTGCACGGGCCGAGGTGAAGAGGTTAGAAGAAAGCAAAAGAGAAGACAAGGATCAGTGTGGCGAGCGCAAGAGAGAGAACTACCCATTTTTGGACAGACGAGGAGACACAGCTCATGTATTGGCAGCTTTGGTCAACCACAAGAAGGTCCAATAGTAACTAGCTGAGAGGGGGCTAAATGGAAAGCTACCGTGGCGGAGCGGGACATACTTCTGTCAATAAATCGATTCTCCCCGGAGACTTGTATACTGGGACGAGCACAGTAGTCCAATCACATGACTTTACCAGGCTTTAACCTTAACTCGTCTGTAAACGTACTGAGTGACTTGAAGAACAGCAAACGCCTTTTCAGGGTGAGTTTTCACTTAAAGGTTTTTTTTAAACTTCTGTAAAGTGGAAACAAACCAATGAATGAAATGATTAGAAAAGTCATTCTGCCTTCATATATAAGTGATCTTATTTGACCTTCTGGTGCAGTAGCTAGACTAGATTCTGTCTTGACTCACACGTTTTGTCAGTTCCATGATGTTAACTGAATTGTGTCTGTTGGTGTTGTCAAATCTCTCAAACTAAGCACATTTCCATGTTTAAACCAATAAAAGTTCAATTTACAGACTACAAAAACTATTTCATTCGGAAGAGTCTGAGGACAAAGTTTGTGTTGAAACATCTGGAGTTAATGGCATCAGTGATTTGCAAACAGGAGAACCTATATCCCAATAAGACCTGTGGCATGGCACGTTCAATGTTCAGAATAAATGATCCCTGTACAAAGTATCAACTACTGATGTGAACTTGCATTTCGTTTTGAATATGTGTTTTTCCATTTGGATCATTTTGGGAGGATTTGTTCGCTCTTTGATTTTGTTCAGTGTTAGATCCACTTTGAACTGATGCAGTCAAAGAGAACAAGAAAAAAACTCACAGGGGTTTAAAACTGTTAAAAAAGTAATGAAATGTATAATTATCATTAGTAGAAACACAAGCACATTGTCACTTACATGTTCCTCATCAGCTCTCATATTTCTTTGTGAAAAGGTGTTGACTAATCAGACACACCTGAAGTGCCAACACTGAACTTAATTGGTGTCATCTGCATTCATTACATCCCGACCTCAACTCCCACACATAACAAGACATTTAACAGGTGAACTTTGGGAATGATTAGTACTTAATTATGGTGACATTTGAATGATGGAATTAAATCAAATCAACCGGCTGCTATGCAATTAATCTGCAATAAAATCCAGGCTGTAAAATCAGAGTTAATGTCCCCTGAGAGAGGTGTTCTCACTTCTCCTCCTCTTTACCCAGTCAAGCGGTTTCTGCCAAAGCAGGATTGAATGTTCGTTTTCAGTCTCGCTTTTGAGTTCATGTCGGTCCGGTTGCATCTCTCAATCTGGCCTCACAGGCTGCAACTTTGAATATCAAACAGCTTCTCCTGTAGGTTGGCTACCAATAGTTTGACCTCTTGTAAAAAGGTAAGGAAATACATATGCATGTATATGTACTTCTTACTGGTTTTAACAGACGACATCACATCACTCCAATTTTAGCTTCATTACACTGGCTTCCTGTACGTTTTAGAATCGATTTTAAGATTTTACTCATTACTTTTAAAGCACGGACGGGGCTGGCTCCAAGCTATATAACAGAGCTACTGACACCATATGAGCCAGCCCGCAGTCTTAGATCCTCAGGTGGGGGCCTCCTGGTCGTTCCAAAGTCGAGACTTAAAACTAAAAGGTGACCGGGCCTTTTCAGTCAGGGCCCCTCGACTTTGGAACGACCTCCCTGAGGAGATAAGACTTGAGGATTCCCTCAATTCTTTTAAATCCCTTCTTAAAACGTACTTTTACAGACTTGCTTTTATGTGATGTCGTCTTCTTAATGTCTTTTATTACTGGTTTTACTATTTTTATCTTCTTTTACTTCTTACTGTCCTTTTATTTATGCTATTATCTCGTATTTATGCTCATATCTTAATCTCCTCTTATGTTTTAACTTGGTCATTTCTTATCTTACTTAAGTCTATTTATGTTTCATATTTACTTTTTATTTTTATTAATATTATAGTTTTGGGTTTTTTGATCCTTTAACCACTTGTTTCTATTTCTTTTTCTGCTCTTACCTTCTTATTGTTGTTATCTTTTTATTTGTTTTTATCTCTTTTAGTTTCTTTTTAAATCTTTGCTCCTCTTGGTCTCAGCTCGTGTTGTTGGGTTCTTATGATGGTTCTTATGATGGTTCTTGTGATGGTTCTTGTGATGGTTCTTGTGATGGTTCTTGTGATGGTTCTTGTGATGGTTCTTGTGATGGTTCTTGTGATGGTTCTTGTGATGGTTCTTATGATGGTTCTTATGATGGTTCTTATGATGGTTCTTGTGATGGTTCTTGTGATGGTTCTTGTGATGATTCTTATGATGGTTCTTGTGATGTTCTTGTGATGGTCGGGTTATATATGTCTGTTGTGTATCGTGCACTTTGGGTTCTTTTCTGTTGAATTGTATTGAATTATTTTTAGTATTTTGTATTTGTTTGTTCTTGCTGTTGTTTATGTTCTTCTGTGTTTGGTTTAGTTTGTTTTTGCTGTTTGTCAAAGCACTTTGTAAACCTGTGTTTTTAAAAGGTGCTATATAAATAAAGTTATTATTATTATTATTATTATTACTATTATTATGTATCTGCACATCGAAAGTGCTATTTTGACTTACTCACCAGACCGTTTCTAAGACCTTAAACCAAAGGTAAGGTAAAAAAAAGAAGAAGAAGGAACGATGACCTAGACCTGACAGTCAGCGTGCCCTTTCGCCCTCCAAACATTGGCAAGGTGAAGTGGAGAGATGATGGATGAGTGAAACCTGATAAAGACCCAAATCTGACATTGCAAAGGCACACGCTGACACACTTCTGCTGAAGTACAGACCCCAGTAAATCTTGTTATGGAAAGGTCACAGGCTCCTATGAGTAATGACACAAACCTCTCGTGTACACAGACTGACTCATAAAGGCATCACCAGACTGACGAGCAGCTGACTGATCGCTGAGAAACACATGTAGGAAGTGTTTGTATGTAATTAAAGCTTGAAAAAAGAAACACATGGGTGAAGTTTGACTTTTGGGTTTACTCTAATGTCCACTTCTCAGTAGATAACAGGCTGAACTGCTTGTTAGGAAGATAGAAATAAACACTGAACTCGAGTTAAAGCTTCTGTGCAGGACTGCCGGTAACTTACAGGTTTATTTTAAAAAGTATAAAAAAATAGTACTGTATCGTAGTAAAAATACCTGGCAGTCACTAAATAAACACATGCAGGTCATTTTAAGAAAGTGTGCGGCTCTACTCGAGCTGAGTAATCACTCAGATCAAAACTAAATGTGTTCTCATTCTCGCCGAGGCTCATGCATTCCAAGCATGCTCAAAACTTCAATGACATAACAAATGTGTCAATGAGAGGCGCTATACTGAACTGAGCTTTATTAAAGCTAGGGTTGGAAATGTTACCCAGCATACACTTTGTCATATTCAATAAAACGGTCTTTAAACCGTCGACAGCAATCAAAAAATCATCAATAGATCAAACTTTATTCGTAAAGCACTTTTCATACAGCAATATAGCACGAAGTGTTTCTACATCAACATAAATCAAACAGCAACAACATGACTCCCGACCCCACGATCCAAAAACTAAGGTAAAATAACGAGATAAAAACAGGTACCGACGGACTGAGGAAACGCGATCATTAATTCTTAATGAGGAAACACAGGAGGTTAAAAATGCAATAAAATGAGATTCAGTTCGTTAAGCTTGCTCTGAAACAGGACCAATAAAGAGCCGTCATCTCCCGCTGCTGTCATCCTGTAAAAACCCTGACCTATCACTGATGTGAGGTCCAGGTGGAGAGTACCAATCAAATGCCTCCCTGGCTCTCTGGGCTTACTCTACCCTTACCTTTGCACCAGCACACACTCAAAGCGCTTCACCACCACCAAAGGTATTCCACGTTTACTGTAGGATGGCACTGAAAGCTCAGCTCCAATGACACCTGCCAACGTCACTTTAAAAGGCTATAGAGCTGCTGACCAAGGTAAGAAGAGAAAGACAGAAGCAGAGAAGGCTGTGCTGAGACAGAGTTAAGATAAAGCGAGAGGACAAACCAGAGGAAACATTCATGAAGCTCTTCAGTGATGTCTAAAAACGGAGGGAGTTCAAGGGTCTAAAAAGTGACGCCATGGTGGCTCTTTCTGCTGCCATGTTTGTTTTTTTTACATCCAGTATGATAACGTTTTGTGTTTTCATAAAGCTGAACGAGACGTGAGGTAACGTAGTTAAAGTAACTCTTTCCAGATCGTGCAGGCTAAAGTCAGAAAACACATGATGATCAAAAATGAACCAACATGTTGGTCGTTCAGATAATCCAGCCCGGCCTTGTTTTTTTATGTGGAAGTTTTCTGAATGAGCTCTTCCCCCTTCAAACATTCAGTCCTACATTTATAACCTTGACAGTTCAAATAAACCACCAACAGTCTGCGTCTTTACAATTTATGTTAACGCACTTCCAAACAAACAAATCATTTGTGTTCCCATGAAACAGGGAGCCAGCAGACAAACAAAAATACAAAAATACAACCTCAATGTATTTGAATATTTAAGCCCTAATGGACATGGTTTGATCCTATTTTTGTTAATTATGTGAGAGAATGATTAAGCCTTTGGTCAAATATGTTGATGTTTGTTTAGTTTGTCCTTTATAGCAGATATTAGCTGGGCATATGTTTAACACAAGGTGAGCTGTTATCCAAACAACAAATGTGTTTGGGCATTAAATGTTCCCCGTTTCCTTTTTCCTCATTTGATATTTTCACAAGTACTTTGGGAAACAAATTCAATTTAACAGTTGGATCTTTTCCAGATGCGTCAACTCGCTGCTCCGAACGAATTAAGGAAATCATTCAATGGGTATTAAAATCCGTAACACGTGGTCTGTTTGTGCAATGCCAATTCCTTTTTAGGGCTATAGTGATAAGTACATCTGCACACAAAGACAGAAACACACACACTCTTACATTCCTTTATCATCAGTGGAAACAAACTGCACTGTTCTCTGTACGGCCTGAAGCTTTGATTGATTTCAATGTTTTTGCCTGAAGCTATTTTCCTTTGATTGTGGAAAATATCCATGTTCTATGTGATGCTGTATTCTAAGAAAATCTGAGTTTATAACTGGTGCGTGTGGTGTGTGTGTCGTATATGTCGGTAAGCCTATACGGTAAGAGGTTGAGCTCCTATTTAGTCCCAGTGGGTCACACAGTATTCTGTATTTTTAGAGCGAGCTGGTATTAATAGAGCCGGAGAGCCTGGAGAAGTCAGGGCCAGCAGTGAGAACAAAATACGACGCCAAGTCCAAAACACAGATGCCACAGTGCTGCTGTGGACCGACAGCAGTAAACACCGAGGCCAAACTGTTTAACAGTGCTGATGAATGAATAATGTGTATGACGCAGGACAGCACACAGTTACACAGAGCTCACAGTTCAGGCTTTTTCTTTTTACATCAGCTGCTTAACAAACTGCATTTGCACATGGCGCCAGCCCGAGAAAAAAGAAGAAAATGAGTGCTCGGCCCCTCTGCGCTCTGATTAAGGACAAGGCCGTGGATAACACGACATGTATGACTGTTAACAGAATCATCGGACTCCACTGCATGCTGCAAAGACGTCTGTTCAGGAGACTAAAAGAGGACTTGTCACTTGATTTATTACCCCAGTAAACATTTTCATAATGAGTTGATGTTCTTAATGAGTCTTCTTCAAAACAGCACGATGTTCATTTTGTAAATGGTGGTCCTATTTAGATAAATACGCACAATAAAAGCAGGGTATGCTTGTGGCTGTCTTGTGATTGATGGTCACAAGCATGCAGTCCGGGCAACAATGTCAACAAGGTGTTACCATCCTCTGGTCCAACTTCAAGCAAATTTAACGAGATGGGGATGACAAATCAGAATTAAATCGCAATTTCTCTGGCTGATTTTTTAAGAACACATCAAATACATTTTAATTATCTGTTACTTTATCTTCATTCATTTTCCACTGATGTCCTGCTCAGACAAGGACGCTCAAATGTGGTTCTCGTTTTATACTTTTTTTTCCCCCCCGAGGATAAACAAATCTTTTTACAAGACTCAAAAACAAACCATAATGTTGAAAAGAAATGGTTGAATGCCAACGTAAGCTGTTATCTAAGCTAAGCTAGCAGGTAAAGGAAAGTTCCCCGTCATAGAACTGCCCTCTGCAAAGCTTTCTCACGTTATATTATCACAGATGTACTAACTGTATAAACCATTAGTACATCTTTCATACTGCAGTTTCTCCGGTTTGCATGTTCCACAACTCATTTTGGTTGTGTTCATTTTAAATCTTTCATTCATATAAATCATGACTTACATCGGTGCAGTCGAGTTCTCACCTCCTAAAGCTCAGTTTCCACTGAGTGTGAAAGTCAAGTATTTAATGTAAAACATTTTCTGCCGTGTTAGATATCTGTGTGTGCCGCCATATATTCAACCTTTTCTTCCTTCGTTAACAAGTCACCTTCTTTTCTGGTTTACCACAATCTGCTCAAAGACACCTCACCTCTGATGGGTTTTCCCCCCGCCCCACCTGCTTCTATGTGACACATGTGTCATGGAGGCTGTGTGGCTGCTAAAATGACTTCTTTTAAGTCCACACACAAAGGTTTCAAACAAGACCAAATATGACACCCTCCCCACGTGTCACCAACTTACACATGCTGTGTGTCTCTCTGAGCTTCTGCTGCTCAATATCCCCGATGTCCTTCAAACAACAGTCAGCTTTTAAAGTGGAATGTCACACATGTCCTGAGAAGCTTAAAACGTGCAGACATTAAAAAGGTCACATATTATGCAAAACGCACTTTACTATGTTGTTCTAACACTAATATGTGTCGCCAGTGTGTCTACAAACCCCCCAACGATGAGAAAAGTCCATCTTCTCCAGCTGTTGCCTGCTCCACTTTTCAGAAAATGTGTCCTCAAACAGGCCGTTTGAGATGTCGCCTTCATGACATCACAAAGGGCAGTAACCCCTCCCCCCAGGTGGGTGACACTCCCACAGCTAGGTGTTTGTTCTGCCCTCCGAGTCTGCCTTCTCACCGTAAACAATTTGGACACACACCTGCTCAGTTTACCTCAGCGTACCCGGCTCTGGCAGTATTTTGGTGACTGTAGCGGGATGTGTAGAGGTCGAGTCGCAGCATGTCAGATAAAACTTCCACCTAAATATTTGGTGCTTAACACTTACAGCTCATGACTTAACTGTATCTGAGTATTGGTGTATTACTGGTATAAAGAGTTGGATTTATTCAAGAGCCGTGGGAAGAGAATAGAGCAGAGTACTATCACTGTATTCTGAGGTTCAAATCCCTCCACAGCGTATTAGAAAAGTCTGCCTGAGTCGTACATCAAAGTATATCACACGGTTTTAAAAATAAGAGTATAGTGTGAACAGAGGAAAAGTCTGCTACTACTCTCCAATACTTAATTCTTCCTGGCTGGAATCAAATCTGAAATAATTCAAGTTGAAATTTAAGCCAAAGTGGAAAATGGCTCTTTCAGCTTGGGGTAGCTTCATTATTGTACAAGTGAAGGAAAATTAATAAGGATGATGACAGGCGGGCTCTGTGTGGAGGTTCAGAGATGTTAAATCAGCCATCAAGCCTGTGCCAACTTTTAGTGATGGAAAACCAACGGAGACCAATAATGTGAAACTGCTTCCAAGTGACAGCCATCATGAGAGTTTGAGTGATTATTGGTGCCAGCACTCACTTCATTACAGCCTTCAGACTCTTTGAAGAATGACGTTACAAATATTTCCCTCATGGGGATCTGAACAATGTGATCTCTGAAAGGTCACTTAATTGGAAAGCACCGCCCACCCATGTCTGATTTTATAGCAAAAAGATTCCAAATAATGAAGTGGGAAAAAGAAATTAGTGCTCGTCTTGGGAAAGTGATTTTGTGCTTTTGCAGCCAGTGCGAGTCCTTTTTACACAGTGGCTGTAGATTTCAAACTTTTAACTTTAAAGTTGGATGGACGCTGTGAGGCTGTATGTTAGAAAAGGACAGAACTGGAGCTTGTTCAAAAATCTAGCAGGAAGAAAAAAAAAAAAAAGTTTACAACATGTTTGGCATTTTTTGGTCGGAGCACTCAGTTGGACGAGTAGGAGTGTAACGGGCGAGGAAACCCCGTTCATGGATTATTAACTACATTCAGCCTTATGGACAAATCTATTTCTTACTTTTACATCCTTGAAAGAACTTTATTTTTCTTCCTCTGCTTTTATCTTCAATCACACGCTTGTTCTCTTCTCCCAGCATGCACTCTGTTTTTCTGCAGCCTACTGTAGTAGGAATGCGTCAGTCAACAAGCATAACAAGAGGTTACTGCAGGTCAACATCCATTTAATAAACATCTGAGAACAAGAAACGATTCAGTCCGAGCTGTTAAAAGAAGGCGTTCTTAAGTTGAGGGAACTTAATTCACAAACATGTCTGAGATCTTAGCTGCCTTCTCACTCACAGCTTGAATAGTATGGCAGTGCATTGTGGGACAGCCCACAGGTGACACGAACAGCCAACACAAAGCACAGTAGGGAGGTTGTGGCAGGTTGCTGTGGCAACAAAATATGTCACTGGGCTGAGTAAATATAGGCTAACAAGTAGGCGATGTGCAGAGAGAGAGAGAGAGAGAGAGAGAGAGAGAGAGAGAGAGAGAGAGAGAGAGAGAGTGAGTGAAGGCCCTGCAACTCAGGAAAGGCCACAGAAAAAAAAAAAGGAAGGAGACATTTGTAAAGATCTCAAAGCGTCGCTGTCTTTTGATGCATCAGGCCTCACTGCACAGTGATGATAAAAAAGATCTAAGATGCACCTTTTCTTACTCTGAGGAAAGAACACGATGAGCCATAGAAAAGGAGTGACACAAGCAAAGGAGATAAGGGATGTTTGGGCACAAATATAGTCTTTGTAAAGCATTCAAATATGTATTTAATGTTTGTTGTACAACGAAAGGCTGTGTTATTATTATTATTATCTCTGCTCTGTGATGATGTGGGTGAGTTCTCTGAATGCATCAAAGCCACGCCCACAGAAACATGAGAGCTCTTTCCCTCCTGGTAATGTAAATCCAGTCATTATCAATGCCAAGGCGAGGCATTGATAATGACTTGTTTATTATTCAAAATGTCATTTTAAGAGGAAGAGGGAGATTATAGTGAGGGAGAGGACTCCCCCCAGGGTTAACCAACCTACATAAAACCAGGGTCCCAAAACGTGAACTTTGTTTTCAAAGCGACTTTTAGCAGAGATGAGCCACACTGAGGACAACAGCTGGCTACTGCGACCTGAACAACCCGGCAGCAGCTTTATCTTTGTATGAAAAGTCGTCTCCACACATGCAAAGTCAGAGAACGCTGGAAACCAAAGTGAACTGAAGGTCTGTAAAGACGAGGTTTACACCATAATCAAATGTGTCTAAAAGGTGATATTGACGGGTGGAATTTTATTTAGTAACCTAGTGACTAGTGAGTCATTTTTAAATGTAAGGGCTGAATGGTTTCTTGAACATTAAATGAACACAATAGAAACACTACATTAGTTGAGGCTTTCATAACGTAACTACTAGTCACAACTAGGCATGTGCACCTTTAGTCGACTAAACAATTAAATGTTGCCACCCTGTGTAGTCGACACCAGAATTACTAGTCGCTTAAATGCATTACCAATATTTTTGTTGGCCCTAAATGCCGGTCAAAGATGTAACGCAGCCGCCTGACACTAGTCGGGGCTGTAGCTGTAGCCTTCTCTTCTGACTCTACTGCCTGGATGTAAACAAGCAGTGAACGGACAGCAACTCGTAGGAATCTGAATGTCTGCAGTATTTTGATCTAAAAAAAAAAAAAATGGAGATAAAAGTGTAGGCTGTGTCAGGCTAAACTTTGACCGGAGCAATGTGTAACCACCTCAAGCAGAGGCATGTGGATGTTAACCAAAGGCCAGCAGTGCTAATACTGCTAACGTTAGCCAAACTCAGCAAACCAAGTTTACCCACGATAATTTAAAATAAGTTGTAATCAGTTTTTGACCGTTTTCTGTGTGTTTTCTTAACTTTAGACTACTTGGTTAAATGGAGTTCATATTTCTACAATTCACTTAGCAGACACTTTTATCCAAAGCGACGTACATCAGAGAGTAAGAACAACACAAGCAAGGATCTAGAAAAAAAGGAACAATGTCAGTAAGAGCAAACGATCAGCTTTGAGTCTGATTGGACACACAGGTGCTGACAGGAAGTGACCAGAGGCAAAGCACAACATTGAGGGCAGTTCTTGAGAGCTCTAATCAGTATTTGCATCCCATCGACTTTGAAATGAGTCGCCTAGGCACATCCCTACTTATATGGTTAAAACCTACCCGGCCTACCCGGTTACTGACCTTTCTATTTGGTTACAGAGACTCATGTTGAAACTTGTAGTAACCTGCGATCGAGGCGGGAACGTGAGGTTCTCAGTGCTTTTATATCGTTAGCTCTATGGGGGGGGAGGGATTACACTCAGGTACCCCGGTGCATCTTTGAGCCCCTGTTTGACCCTGATAAAAAAAAATAGAAACTAAAAAGGGATGAAAAACGTCTTAACTGCCTAAAACCATAATAAGAAAGTTTACAGGTAGTCCACTTTTTCCAGCTTTAACTACATGTATAGAGCTATGATAATACATGATGTGGTGTCCTACATGTTCTGATCGGGGTCTGATAAAGACCTCTGCTGAACATTTAGTGTAGAAAACACTGCAGGCAGATCGTTCATGCTTTACCCTCAGCTCAGAGAGGGAAGTGCTGAACTCGTTCTGAACAGAGGGTCAAGGGTTGCATCCTTTTCCAATACATGCTGGGAAGAAAGCCAACTAGAACGAGGAAAAAAGACCAAACTGCAGCCTCACTACAGACAGAAGGCATTACAGCACAATGCAGGCTGATGGACAGGAGCAATTCAAGCTTAACACACACCTAGCAGTCTGCTAAACAGAGGACGACCAGCCTGATCAATCAGACACAGCGTCTTGTTTTCCCACAGGAGGAAGTTATACGTCACTTATCTCCACTTTGTGCAGAGAAATTGATTTGATTATTTTCTTTTTTTTTTCAGATTTGTAAAGTTAAACAATTAGACCTAAAACTGAGTGTTGGGATTGTACACAACGTCGAATTCCCAAAACAACACTGAACTAAACAGAAACAAAATACTTTAGCCTAAACACAATCAGACCTTAAAAACAAAACCTCGCCCTGACATTAGTCCAATCTGAGAACGGTACTTTTAAAGCATGAGCAGAACAGAAGTTACACAAAACCCTCACAGGGCTCCTATAGCCAGTCATACCTGAATCAAATCCAGTGAAGGTTGAAGCAAAAGGTAAGTTATTCTGATCTGAAGCAATGATGCAAGCGGTGAGAAACTTCTGATGGAAAAAATATGAAAGAAAAGCGAAGGGAAATTTCACCTGGAATGAACATACATGGTAATGGATACAAAACAGGCAGAACAACATTGATCTGAGAGTGATGTTCTCTACCTGATTTGTTAGGTCTGTTTGTCTTTACTTTAACATGCCATAACCATGATGCAGCACGGTCACAGAGGTGAAAGCTTCAGAGAATAGAGGTGATGACAAATGATGCATCCGGATGCAGAATCTTAAGAGCCTGTGTTTGTGTCTTTAATACAATTTGCAACACACACACACACACACACACACACACACACACACACACACACACACACACACACACACACACACACACACACACACACACACACACACACACACACACACACACACACACACACACACACACACACACACACACACACACACACACACACACACACACACACACACACACACACACAGTGCTCAGAGGAAATGATGGTGCACACGTTTAAAGACAGAGCGCTCCATGAGAGCCACACAAAGACAAAATACCTTTGTGAATTCAAACAGCAGGCGGTACAAGTCAGACAAGCAGCTACAAACTTCTGGAGTTTTTAACATTCAATTCACAAAAAGTGAGGTCACGATTTTCTGCATTAATGAAATAGTTTGCAACAGCAGCACTTCGCCACCAGGTTCCTTCCTTACAAGTCAGAGTGATATCAAACCTTCACAGAAATACAATCCTTCACATGTCTCAGTCTTAACGCTTTTTCATCTTCATTCGATGACATGAATGACAATGTCAGCTACTCTGCTCAAATCAGGGTTGAGGTTGGTTTGGGTGTTAGAGACATCAGCACACTCTGATGCCTCTCATTCACCACATGTTTTCATGACGTCACACTCAAGAGGAGAACCTCGACTACTGTTAACATCAAAAGCATAACACGATCATAGAATACATCCTGCACAATGAGCCAATACTGCTTGACATGCTCTGAAATAGCTTTTTGATGACTCTTTAATGCACTGACATCTCCAGGTCTTGTACAAAATCAGAGACATTCTAAGATAATGTGAGGAACCTTAGTCTAATATTATCATTGAGCAATATGATGTGCAGTCCCAGCATGCTTTGAAATGCTCTTCATCCTTAACTTGACTTCTGTTTAAAACGCTGCATTCAGATCCCACGTTTCAAGAGCAGACTCAGTGTTTAGATGAACTATGTTTAGTATTACTTTTAAAATCGTTGATGATTGGTTAGATCTGATCAGAGCTTAGGCCTCGTGATAGAAAAGAAACACACCCTCGTTGGTTTTGGATTCTGTTATCACGCCTACAGCTGGTTTTGTGTCTGAAAAGGTTTTTGATGCGTCTTCCTGTTTGACTCATCCAGTTCAACACAGATGAGTTTCAAGCTTGTAAACAAACATCACAGACAGACTCACGAGTATCTAATTATTGTTGGACATTCACAGAAACAAAACCATGCAGGATACACTCGGCTCAGCTTTCTGAAATACATGTAAAAATGACTTTCTGTAAGCTCAGTTTGTTACTCAAATCCTCCTCAGCATAACTAAGTGCTGACAAACAGAGGTGAACATCCGTCCTTCTTGCACCAAACGAAACTGTGTACAGTATCTGAGGGTTAAATCCTGTGGTTGGTTCACATTACATTCTCACTTCTTGCAAGCAGCACCACAGTTTGCTTGTGAAAAGACCCGAGACCTACAGGCCTGTCAGTTTAGTGATCAGGAGCTTACCTGAGTTCCAATTGCTTTGTTCTCACCTGCCCGAACAAACTATACTGTTAAAAGAACCTGAACTCACTGCTCTGAATGTGCCTTTATGTATTCATGTCGTTTGAAAAGGCAGAGGTGCAGCAGCCGTGTGGACAGGCAACTTTTGTCTGCAAAGAGTGTATGCAAAAACATGCAAAGGATGAGCACCCAGAAAGGCCACAAGAGCACAACACACAGCGCGATATTAATGTGAAGCACACTGCATGTGTCACAAGTGTCTTAAAATGCTTAACCTGAATGCTTCCTATGGATTAGAAAAGGCCTTTTCTCTTTTACACGCCGCCTATAGAGGGGTACTTAAATGCCTTAGTGTATCCTGTCGTGTGGAAACGTTCTCAATATCACATTATTCTTTCATAGCTCACCTTAGCGGTGCTCTCTGTAACTCACCCCAAACTTCTCAGATCACCTAACCAGATAAGAAGCACTTTGTCAGCGGCTCACCAAATCTGTCTCTGCATGCACAGGAGCAGTGTGTGTGTGTGTGTGTGTGTGTGTGTGTTTGTGTGTGTGTGTGGGGCCATGCAGCGGCTGCCATGCATGTGCTTATTCATTCATATTAACTCAAAACAAAGGAGGCACACACTCGATGTAGCCTCTGTTATTGTAACAGGTAGAACGCTTCACCTTTTCCTTCACTCTTTTTACTCTCCAAAGGAAGTGCACAGTAAGGGCGTCGTGCTACCAGAATATTCAACTTTAAAACGTTTCTAAAACTCAAATGATATCAAACCCGTTCTGATACAACAGCAAGAAACAAAAATGGTCCTTTAGGCATTAGGCACTCAATATTGGGAAATGTATTGTCGTTCATTCGCAAAAAATTGCAAGCAAACTCCTGCACACTGTCGAAATTGCACAAAACATTAACTGAAACTTTAACGCAAAAGGCCTTAAAAAACGTCCGCATTTGCTGACCTGTGAATCTAAATGGACCGTCGCTGCACTCTCGTTTGCTCGTGGCAGCTTGAGCTTAAAATTTGAATAAAGATCTTTTTTTTTAAAAGCGTTGTAACATTTTAAAACTGTTGATCGTCGACCAACAATATTTGACGGCATCAGTGTACACACGTGGACCCAAATGTCATTTTTAGAGAACCACTACGGTCTGAACTCTTCTGCAAAAACAGAAGAGGAGGCATGCACAGAGGCCTACAGGTTGCAGAGGACTGTTGTTTCAAAAGAAAAAAAGAAGTCCAAGAAGAAAAAGACGCCGTGAACCAAGAGATATTTCATCTCAAGTGGAAAGCATGGCACAGTGTGCTGTAGCTCTGAAAGACAATTCGGATCAAGTTGCAAACTCTGTTAGGCGCTATATATAGCTCACCAGGATATTGTAGATACACAAACAGTATGAAGCGCCTGTGCACGCACACACACACACACACACACACACACACACACACACACAGACACACACACACACACACACAAACAGGCAAACATATGAGCTGTAGTATCTCCCTCTGTGAACAGGTTTGAGTGCAGCATTATCAAAGCACATTCAACAGGCTGAGCTGGTAGAGGTAAAGAGGAAAAGAGGAAAAGAGGTGATTTAACTGGACTGAGAAAAACACACAATTACAAAAAGAAAGAAAGAGAGAGAGAGAGAGAGAGAGAGAGAGAGAGAGAGAGAAGCAGGGGAAAGGATGTATGAGAGAGAACACCTTTAGGCTATATCACACAGCATTAAGCTATCAAATTATAATAATAATAATACAAAATGCCCCTGATATAACAGTCTATTAGGGACGACATCATCATATTTACTGTGCTGCTACTATCATAAGGTGAACTTGTTCAGGTTAAGATTCCAGCCCCACAGGACGCTGGTCATGTGTGTTCAGAGAATCACAGCTGGAGCAGGAAATGTCACATTAAAACACAACGTTTGGAGACATGAGTGCATTTCGTGCAGAGTTAAAGACAGTGTGATCTGCATGTTGCTCTCCACATTGCCCACGCTGCTGAGTGTGTGTGTGTGTGTGTGTGTGTGTGTGACAGGTATCGTTACGCAGTCTGTCACCTGAACTGAACACTGGCTTTAGCTGCTTTAGCACACAAAACCATTCAAAATGCTGCTCTGACAAGATTAGCCTGCTCACTGTACAATGCGAGAATACAAAAAGTAATCACACATCTGGATTGAAATAGCTCAGTAACCGTGGGGGGGGGGGAAGGAGGTGAGACTGTGAAAACGTATAAAAGTTAAGCAAGCACCGCATTGCATTGTGAGGAGAATTTAAGGACACATGCCCCTGGTGTGAACCCCAAAGCGCGCACGGACCGGAGGGAGACTTTGCTGCGCCAGCCAGGTCCACGGTGCTAACTTAGCATGCTAATTCATGTAGCCCCGACTCTCTTGTACACTGACGTTGCCGTAGCACACATCTGCAAGCGACCCAAATGCTAGCTAACGGGATTTGAACTTTGTTATTGCCTTTGCAAGCGACCCGGAGTAGAGAGAGAGAGAGAGAGAGGGAGAGAGAAAAAAAAAAGCAAGGGGAAAGTTATACGCGTAACGAAGACAGCTGAGTAATACGCGGACAGCTAGCCCAGTGTCGGGGCAGTGTCAGTGTTTGAAAATGCTGTGTGTACTGTACCTGGCGTGTCTGAGATCACAAGAGGGCCGATGTCAGGACTGACGGCCAGCCGACATTCCCCGGAGTGGCCGCCGCCGCTGCTGCTGCTGCCGCCGCCGCCGCCACCGCTTGCTCTCCTTCCGCCCGGTCCACCGCGCAAAACACGGTTCCCGACCTCGATGTTTGATTAAGAGGCGAGCTGGGTGCAGTTTTTGACGGGAGGTTTCGGGACGGTGGTTAATAACACGGCGTGTCTAAGGGTGAAGTTTCGGTTGAAATCAGAGGACGCGTCACCTTGCAGCGGTTCATGACTCCCCCACTATTCAAGATGCAGAAGGGCAGGACGTTGCATTTCTCTGCGAGTCCATATCACTCCCAGCCGCTGACAATAATTAGAGTGGCCACACGGGCAAATCCGCATGTCACTGTGCTGATATGTCAGACTGGACCTGTGAGGTGCTGCCTCAGATTTAAAAAAAAAATAATAATAATAATGTCATTGTTAATATTGTGACATGATGGTGATGCAACACCCTGGTGTTATTTTTCCCCTTATGGACTAAAAAAATGCAGCAGCCACCTTCCGCCAATCAATCAGATCAAATATTCGTTCCAAATCTGTAAGATCAAATCCCCCCCTTAGACTATATATTAGCCTACATGACATTTTAAAATGATATTAAAAGAATCTGCAGAAGGAGATTGTCTCATCATTTTCAACATTTAAAAAAAAAAAGAAGGATTGAATCAGAAACTGTGTATAAAAAAAAAATGATGACCACTTAATGTTCAGGGGAAGCATTATAAAGTTACTCATAGTGGAGATCCAGTTGTTGCTCTGCTGCTCTTTATTTTTTTTCAGTTGAATGCTCCCTCTGGTGGTGTGGGTAGCAGAGCCTTTTGCAACATACCCTCAAGTGAACTTTGAGGCACAGGCATTTCCTGCATATGTACAGACTATTTTTAATTTGAGCTGTAATGCCTATACGATTAGTCAGGCTTAACGCCAATGGAGTGCATTTGTTTTAGCCTTGAGCCTTCAGCAGAAGTTCCTGGTTTCCCATTTCCCACCTATACAGTAGGATATCCATTACTATCACTTGAGTGCAATGATCAAGGAAACATGAGAAATTGTTCAGCAGGAGAGCACATGTCATGTGTTTTCTTTGTCCAGATGTTTCCACTGCTGCACAGATTTGCACCAGCAACAGTTGCTTCTTGAAGTTCCAGGATGTAGGTCTGCAGACCACCCACTATGAAGTTTCTTCTCCCCTCTTTTTTTTTCTCGCTGAAAGTCTGATTTTTTTTTATGATGCAACCACTTAAATATTAGGGATGAACACACGCAGGGCAAGTCCTAAATCCCTCGAGGTGTGAGCTGCTTTGATTTATACTGAGTGGGAGAGGAATGAAACACAAACGTGCAGTGAGTGTGGGTCAGAATGGAGCCGTGAAAATATCAGAAAAAAACCACACAGGTGACTCGCTGCGACTCACAGACATGTCAGAGTCATGCAGGAGAACATCCACCTTCTTCATGACCTTCTCCTGGAGCTGGTATTAATCAGCCAGGGGAGCGCCATCACACCTGTTGGCACCAGGCATTTTTTAATCATTGAGTAATTAAATAGCTTACGATTTTAATTATGCCATTTGGAAGAGATGTGAACTCTACATTATTCAGTCGTGATATGCCAGATCAGAAAGGAGCTCAGGCTGAATTTTAAAAGGTTTTTTTGTTGTTGTTGCTTGAATTACTTAATAGAAGGACAAGACATTTGATAGAGGCATCTTGTTTTCCCATTCTCCTGCCTGTTCTTTGAGTTATGTATGCTGTTGAATAGTTGCACTAATTGCAAAATGAGAGTTTTGTTTTAATCAAAAGAAAGATGACTCTGCTGCACGTGTTTTTGATTTAATAATTTCCTGCCAAATCGAGCAGCCTGGAGGTATTTAAGAGCCTGCAGACAGCGTATACTGCATTTGTCATTAGGAGGAAAATGCAAAAAAAAAAGATGCTGTGAGTTCTATCCCCCCGTGAGATATATTTTATCCGAGTCCATTATTCTCTGCTGGTTTATGGCAAGCAGAGGAATGAGCTCAATTAGGTGAGGAAATGAGACGAGAGGAGGGAATTAGGACCCCCAGTATTTGGAGAGGAAGAAAATGAAACATTGGAGGAAGGTCAAGAGAACATAAGAAAAGGAGCGGTGGAGAATGAGAGAGCAGCAGAGAGGGAGAGAGAGAGAGAGAGAGAGAGAGAGAGGGGATGGAGATAGAGAGGATGAGAAAGTGAAACTATGTTGTCATGGAAACTGGCATGGATCTGAAGAGCAAAACAAGAATGTAAATTGGTTTACCCTCAGGGAACGTGATGGCGCTGCAGGGAAGAAATACGCAGATAGATGTTTTGAAGGGAGGACTTTCAAAACAAGAAAAAGACATTTGAAACCAAACTACATTTATGAGAGTAATGATGGTGACAAATATGGGTGTGGAGTGTTGACACTGAAGCATGTTTTGGATAGAGGGTGTCAAGGCTCATCTCTTCTGGCTGAATATTTTCTGACAAATGACTAATTAAAGAAAATGTTTCAGTGAGTGAAGTGCAGAGAGGTCAGTGTGAGTGGGTGAATTACTAATGTGATAAACAACTTGTGGCTCTGCTTCGGCTGCAGGATGACATTTAGCGACAGAGATGCACGTTATCTCTCTTCACGCTTCTTTACAGATGACAGGATTTAATCCTTCATGCCCTTTTCTGTCTTTAGAAACACTTGACTTAGAATAATGCTGCAGAAACATTTTATGTTCACCATTAATATTAATACCACAGAGACAGTTTTAATCTCTGATATTGTTGTGTTGTTTTTTGTATATTTTCATTGATTTGACTGTTGTTATTTTTGTTACATCTATCCCTTTTACCTTGTACTGATATGAATATATAATCCACATATGTTCTTCTATTCTTACCTCCTGGTCTTCTCTAGTTATATTTAAATCTTCTCTATTGTTATCAGTACGTATTGTCTCCATATATGAGATCCAATATGTGTTATTCAGGGGTTAAGAGCAGTAATAAATATATTCTCATGGAATTGTAGAGAGCCACCTGAAAGACGTCTTTGCAGACCTTTGTGTAAGGACAAAAAAAAACACAAGAAGTTGTCTTTACCTCACCATTATTTTCCCTCTCAGCTCTCTGCTTTCCCACTCTGCTCACAAACATTTGTCTTTCAGTCGACTGCTGGCATCCCATCATTAGATTTGATTCTAGAGTCGACCAGGGATGATAGGAATGTTGCCAAGAAACGGACGGTTTCCGTGGTGACAAACACAACCCCTGCCATTGTGTGTAGCGATGTAGGAAGTCAAGTCCCTCACCTACAACATCTACCACACGCTTTCAGAGTGCAAACACGAGTACGAGTCAGAACAGCCTGTACTCTACAGACAATAGCTGGAGCTCTTAAGTGTCTGTGTGTGTCTGTGTCTCTGTGTGTGTGCGCTCTTGGACAAAGGTGTCATACATTTGCAGGTTGTTTACTCAAATCAAACTCTATTCAATGACACCTCTTTATTTCATCAACCTGTTCCTGCATAAGGTACATGTTGAACTATTCGTCATCATGCTTTCTTATTCATTCTCACCCTTAAAGTGATGATATCCACTGCTGCTGCTGCTGTGCAACACATAACATGCAACGTGTGAAACAGTTGCAAAAAAAGAGTGGACATCGGATTAAAGACTGTAAGGAAACATCTGAAAAAATAACACAATACAAAAATAATGCTACAATAGTGACATACCCCTGTGTTATTTTCAGTCCTAGTCCTGTATCTAATATAAAGGGATCACATTGAGTCTGCAATGAAGGACAAAACAATGCAGCATCTGTGGCTGACATTGATTAATAGCTCAAATAATGTAATATCTAGCAGCCGTGTGCACATTTGTTCGACTGTTGTACAGGGCTGATTTTGTATGTGTGTGTTTAAGGTGATGGTGTAATTGTAATTGGGGAGAAGAGGCTGCAGTGGCTGCTGATGCACTGAACCGGTATCTCAAACAGGTGGTTTCCCAGATGGGCAGAGTCAGCAACAATCATGTGGTTCCTCCTGCCCTGTCTTTGAAATCCTGCAGGTGTTTGATGGAGGGCAGCCAGCAGACACAGAAGAAGACAAACTGCATCAGAAAACGGAAGGAGGAAAGAGCTGAACCGAGCGGTGGTGGATAGCTGAGGAGGATTTCATTGAGGAGAAATCAGATTTTGGTGTATCACGTCTGAGCTGTCAGTGTTGAGACAGGAGGAGCGGCTGGAAATGCTCTCCTCCGATCTGAGGATTTAGCAGCATTTAATCAACTCAGCTGTGTACACGAGGATTTATTGTTGATTACCAGGCGGAGGCGAGCATCTGGGTTCTCGTGGAAGTCAATCCCATCTCCGCAGACTTGTTTGTGTTGTGATCAAGGATGTTGGCACACATAAATACCCATGAGGCCAATTCAGTGTGGGACACTGGCCAATTTGTTTGGCTGGTATAGGTCCAAGTAGGAGGCTCAGCTAATGTTTAGGTGGTGATTATTACACAGATAGCAGAGCGTTCATTAAATCAGGACAATACGAAGGTTCAAATGATTTCTCCCTCATTGAGACGAGATGTTTTGACACAAATACAACAAATAAAGCTCGAAAAATTATCTAAATAAGTGAAATCACACCTGGAATTAATCAAGCAAACATTTGATTCAGGTAAATGTAAGAATATTTATCCTCTGAAAAGATTAATTTCTTGGCTCCATTAATCTGCAAATTAAAAGACTTTAGGAATAATACCCATCATCCTTTGAGAGGGAGAGCGCACTCGCTCTTAAATGACTCATTTGATCAAACAGCAGTAAAATCACAGCTGTCCAACTCTGCACACTGTGCCAAAGCTATCTTCTCACTTGTTGACTGTATCAGTGTCAGAGAGGTCTATCCTCTGGTGTAAAACTTAACACCCCTTTTGCACAAGTGGTCAGAGTGATCTGAGTATACATGGAATAACATGCACACTTCTTCTTGTTGTGGAAAATCAGAGCGAACAGTAGATGGCGGTAGAGTGTCTCTGATGAAGTGTGATCATGGCCACAGTCATTCGCTCGTCTCTGTCTTTAGTGGCAGCTTTGCTTTGCACAATCACAGGTATGAATGACTCACAGAAAAAAAGAAGATAAATAAAAAGCAGTGGTGAAGGCAACCCGAGTCCAAACGTCTACAGGTGTTTCAGATTTGGAACTCGCGCTTGGCTGCCATGTTGGCAGAGGATTCGTCCAGCACAGAATTGTTTAGTCTTTGATCAGTGCAGAATCTGATTTTTCCTTCAGGATGAACACAATTACTTATATAAATGTTATTTGATAAAAGTATAATCTGTATTAAATTTAAAACAGCTAACAAAAATTCTGAATAATACTTCAACAAACTTAGGAGTATAATTACGTATATAATGTACTTTTTTCTTTTTGAAGATTTACTTTTTGAGGCTTTTTACATCTTTTTTTTTGATAGGATAGTGCAAAGAGTTGGAAATCAAAGAGAGAAAGACAGAGAGTGGGTAATGAAATGCCGGAAAGGAGCTAATGTCAGACTCGAACCCAGAGTCTCTACATGTGGCAAGCCCTAACCACTAGGCCATCAGGGCCCCATATGACAAGCTTTAAATAATAAAGTGAAAGTGAAAGCTACTGCAAAGCTCAAAAAGTACAAGAGAAAGGTCTTATACATGAAGCACTTTCCCAACGAAACCTCAACACCTGTAAGATAACGTGTGAACACTGACATTAGATATCTGCTTTGTGGGGGTAAATCTGTTTTGAATTCACTAATTACACAAACGAATATAATTATATTTAAGCTCAACTCGCACAAATTGGACTACTCTGATACCACACAGAGGCGTAACAATGTCTCCGTGCAACAATGTGTAACATGCGAGCGGTTGTGTATTTACATGTGTGAGTGTAATGGGAGACGCAGAGCAGGCCCTGCTGCTGCGGTTTAATGGGGCCACATGAGGTGAGGTCCTGCACTATTTGCGAATCGAAGCTTGACCCTTTAGGAGGTTATGGGGACTGGAGGTGTTGCTGTGACCCCTTTGTGCCGCTCCGAGTGCCTGGTTCACTCGCTCGGGTCTCCAACAAACACAGCGAGTGTGGACGTACATGTGGCAGCGTCTCTCTTTGAAACAGCCAGAGCTCCAAACAGTCTGGATCCCATTAAATCCTTTTGTCTTTCTCCCTTTCTCCCCTCCTGGCTGTGCTGTCTGTTTTTACTTTGTGTTATTCATATTCATTCCAAATACGACCCCTCCTCCTCCCCCTCCGTCTCAAGCAATCCCACAATGCATTTCGCTTGGACTGTTTGGCAGATGTTTTATGGTGCTGGAGCATATGTACTCTGGGTACAGAAATGTTAGACAAACTTGGACATTGAACATAAAGCTGGGGGAAATAATCCTCCAAATTCAATAAAGAACATGTTCGTCCAGAGTTCTCGTTTATTCTATAAAACTACACAGAGTTGTAAAAGAGACAACCAGCATATTCTATTGATCCGAGCAGAAATCCTTTCCCCCCCAAACCCACATGACAGAGCAGCTGGCTGAGCGCGGCCTCATCTGGATCTGCCATCAGTCGCTTGTTAAATGCAGAGTGCTAGCGAGGAGGGAACATGGCAGCATGCGGTCCCAGCCAATCCATAACCAGACACTGGTACTGTGTGCACAAAGCTGCAGGTCACAGAGCAGTTTGTTTAGTGTGTGTGTGTGTGTGTGTGTGTTTGTGTGTGTGGGTGTATGCTGGAGCAGACCACGATATAGAATCTGTACTCCCCCTCCTCTCTCTGTCTCTCTCTCTCTCTCTCTCTCTCTCTCTGACTCTCTGACTCTGAATCCTGTCTATGTAATTGATCCCAGACTGGACATTTGAGTTGCCAGCAGCGATTCATATCGTTTTTATCTTTTAGACAAGCCCTCTACTGCTTCCAGATGCGGAAGGCACTCCAGGGTTCAAGTTTGTTTTTGAAAAAAAAAAAACTGTAATGCTTTAATGTCTTTACCTTACAAAAAAACATGCAGCGAAGAGTGCAGGAGAGTGATACAGCCCGTCTCAGTTTTTTGTCCCTCTGTAAAATTCATAGGCCTTGGGCTGGAGCTAGTTTGTTGTTTATCTTTGTTTGTTTTTGTGTGTGTGGCTACTGTATGGGTAAAGAAAAGCTCAATATTTAAGCAGGGGACATTGTCAGTGATTTAATTTGGAGCAAACAATAAACAAGCCTGGGTACTTTCTGACTACAGCTTCTTATTCTTGCAAACTCAGGCTGCTGTACAGTGTACTTTCATTCTACATCAGATCAAAATAAACGAAAAAGTAAGATGTTTGAGTCTCTGAAGAATAATCTAAAAGCAGACTCAAGCGCATGTAACTGTACTGCAGATATACCCCCATGCTTTTTTAACTGAAGTCTTTCTCTACTTATTATACTCTACGGGTCCAAATAATGAGAGGAAGAACAAAAGCAACAGTTAACTTTACGGTCACCTTTCCCACCCAAAGAGAGGTCTGCTGACCTCCTTCATATAAACTACTTCAGAATGAGCAAGTATCCATTTAAGACGCTTGTAAAGGAGCAGAAGGGAACAGTAAGAGGAGAGAATAAGTCTCCTGTTGAAGGTGTGTTTCTCTTCTTTAACATGGAAACATCTGTCAGATGTTACACTGAGGTGTTTGAGATTATAAGAGACTGTACAGCCAAGTCATGACTACAGATGAATGTCAAACTGCCTGTAAAGTGACTTTTATAGGAAGAACTTTTTATAATGCAAACATGATTGATTGTCAGAAGGCTTCAGTGGACTCTTACTCGAAACCATATTGCATTGTGCACTTGCTCTTGCATGAAAGTAAAAGTCAAACTCAGTGTAACAATGTTGATCTACATTTAACGCATCGATTCAGTGCCAGGAGCTGCACATTACTTTAAGTTTCTTTGTTGATGAAAAAGATATGTTCATCGCTAAATGGAAGCTAGCGTCCATAATGCTTTTAACATTTTAAATATTGTCCAAATCTTTACGCTGGTGTTTGTTTATAATGTCCAGCTTCAGTATCAAACAGAGAGCAGCCGAGTTTAAAGCACCTCTATTTTTGATTTCTCAATGACATGATGAACGATTCCCTTTTCTAAGGTTTGTTAACCTCAGTGCTAAATTGTGATCAGTCCATAAAGAAAATATGATTCTCTGAAGATTACTGTTACACATTTTTCATCTGCTTGCTATTATGTACTATAAATAAATATATAAATTGACCAAAATCTCCTGGTTTGCTGTTTGTCAGAAAACTTTCCGAAAAAACAAACATAAGATGATCAAACAGAAGTGAAACCTAAAATGAAAAGATTGATTTCTTTTGTGTCCTTTGTGGCAAAAACAATTGATTTTTAATTTCAATATTACAAAAGTGCAGAATCATCTGCATGTCATGAAATGTCAAGGAGATAGCTGATCCAAGATTAAAGGAGATCACACTGTAGATCAATAAATAGATAGATGGTGTAATAAATTAACAGCATTTAACACTATATGTACCCGGCATGTTTGAAGATATGAACTGACGTCAGCTGAGATCATTGTTGTTTCCATGAAGTCACAGTTGAGTTTTAAATATTTTCTTTATTCATGCACTATCACAGTTAAGTTGTCGTGAGGATTTGTAAGTGAAGACTCGTTCGTTCTACTGAAGAGGATGATGAAACTGATTTTATGGAAGTGATGCACTTTAAACCTTATTTACAAAATAGATAAACATTTATAAAAAGGATCATTAACCACTCTTAAAAACGTTACTGTCGAAACGTATTCTTCTTCTTCTCTGACTGTGACTTCTTACGTCACCGAGTGCCAGCCAGCATCATCTCGTTCACACCCCCGCTCGCACAAATTAGTGGTGTGCTCGTAAATTACACGCAGGATGTATATTTTTCCAGAAGACGAAGGAGTTAAACCATGTTTGACATCTCCATTACAGCAGTGAAAACAAAATAGTCATTTTTCCATCACGTCTGAAGTCGTTCCGAAAGCTAATTTGGGGTTTTTAGGGAAGCGTCTCAACATTTAAACTGTCGACATGCCACAGCGTTGGCTTCTGTTGAGAGACTGTAATAATTTACTGTCGTACATCTGGTGATAAATTGGATAATAATACAAAGTCTTCAGCATAAACAGTTTGAACAAGAAAACAGGGGTCACAGTGACAGTGAAATATGTCGTCTGACACTAAAGAGGAGAAATGAAGTCAGGATCTGCCCAGAACAATTTACATGTCTATGACTCTGCATGTTCGAGCTCATTTACACCCCTCACACTCAACGTTACAGCTGATCAGTTATGAAAGCGTACAGTTGTTTAAAGAAAGGTTAAGGTTTAAATACACTTCTATATCTATCCATTAGTTCAGTATACAAGTCAGAACATGAAGCAAACCATCTGCAAACGTTTTTATTTGTTTTTATTATCTTCTCCTTTTTAGATATAACGCAGGCCTTCAAGCTCCTGTGAGGAGTTTCTAACTGGTTATAAAAAGACAAAGAAAATGATTCCTGATGCCTGTGTGTGATCTGAATAATACAAACTATAATGTCTGTACAGTTTTTTTTACTTTTTTTACCGCCTGTAACCACTGTCCCCAGGTACATGTGAAACAAAGTGAAACAGACAATTCTTTAGATTTTCCACAGCACAAAATAACAGTGATATTCAATAAACTGTGAAAAGACAGCAGGGTGAGATCTTCTATTAAAATACACAACATGCACAGGTAAGGGAAAGAGCGAACAAAGAGATGATGTCCCACTTTGTCCACAGGGGGCGCCAAAATCAACAAAGACAAAAAGTTCCCGACAGGAGCTTTAAAACCGAAAACATCTGCGAAAAAAAGCAAGATTTTCACTTAAATAGGCTACATCAAATACATTTAGTAGACACTTGTGTTGAAAATAAACATCCAATAAGTGCACACAGTCTGTAGGGACAAGAGTTGGAAGTCAAAGACTAAAAATCTCAGAGAATTGTTCTTTGTATTTTATTCTCATTGCAAAATCCTATCCCATTTTCTTTGTTATTAAAAAAAAAATGAGATTTCATAATGTAAGTTTGAGCCAACAAACCTGAACAAATATCTATCACTCATCAATCTTCAACTTTTTGAGTCTCCACTGGTCGTCTGGTGACATCACAGAAAAACTGTTTGAGCTTCCTGCTCTCAGCCAAGAAAAGGTCAGGCACATTACCTCATAAAACCTCAGCGCTTGTTTAAACACTTCAGCTTTTAAACAAACAGAAGAAGATACAAAATGAGATACACTAGAAACAGTTTAGTGGACATCACTTTTAAGTCTTTGTCAGTTGAACTATACAGGTTAGAGTAACTTCATGTTTAATGTTTTTATGTCATCTCAACTAATGTCAAGTTTTACGACTTACAAGCAGGATTTTATTGGAATAAAAAAAATGAGTCAAAAGGACATATCTAATAATTAAGTTGACCCAAATATCAATATATGTTTAAGTTGACTTTTTATGAAGTGGCTTTAAAGAGCAGTAGTTACCGGGTACGACTTTCTTCTCAACCAAAAAGTCCCTGTTTCACATCTCGGTTGGACTATGACCGTAAAGGAAACACTATGTTGTCAAAATAACTTTCTTCTTAGGTCTTTTTAGTTCTTTTCAGCCTTTTTTACAGAGTAAAAATGTAAAATAGTGAACTCTTAGTGGCCAGCTAACTGTTTTCTGCTGTCTTTTTCTGAGATATAAGCTCAGCTCCTGGCTTAGTGGAAATTAATGTTTTTCCATATTGACCTCTGGATTTCAAACATGCACTAACAGAGGAATGGTGCTTTCAATGATCACATCCTTGCAGTTCAGAGACAGGTTCTCATCCTGGTGACATCACCATGAATGTTTCACTACTGCAGCCAGTGGAGCCGTCAAAATTGCCCGGCATGGAGCTTGAAAAAACACAGTTTGTAAAACCACATTATTAAATATGCATTAAGCTAAACCAGTGTGTCGGCCTCTCTCTGCTAATCTGATATGATGATATTCTGACTTAATGAATACAACCAGAGTGCAGCCAAGAAAGCCTAAAGCGCTGGATTACTGCTTGTTCCTCTTGTCCTCAGCTGCCATGAGACACTGTGCAAAAACAAAGAGGCCTATGACAGACCACCTGCTCAGAGAGGATTGTGGGTATGAGCTACTGTACACTAAACAGCTGAACCAGGAGCAGAGTGAGGGTCCCGGGGGGGGGGGGCTGGTCCAGATGAGGCGTTCTGGTGGAAACGGTCTGCAGAGGTCGGGGCCTGTTTGTGTCATATCTGCTCCTCTGATCCTGATGGGCAGTGTGGTCAAGTCTGTGCTCAGTACATAAATACTCCACGCTACATTAGCCACCAAAGCCCTTCCATATGTTGTTTGCTGAAGGCCTCTATGGTGCTTAAACCCCCCAATCCCCATCTGGTTCTTTCCAGGTCAGCTGGTCTAGGCCTTCCCACACGTTCCCTGACATGGACCTGCTTTCTGCTTCAGCAGAGGGGAGAGAGCCAGGCCCTCCGTACTGCTGCGGTTTACAAAACGCCCCGACCTCGCATGTCGCAAACTCCACTCACAGCAGCACACTGTAAAAAATGACCACAGTCAGATCCTGTTTGACATTACACTTAGTATTAACCAGAGACTGTATAAAAGCAGTCTCGATGACTTCACTCAGGTTTCTGAAGCAGACTTCTGAAGCCCACTGATGGGGGTCACCGCTACAAAGCATCTACCTGTATATAAGACCAGCCAGGTCTCTGTTTATGCATAACTTTTAGACTTATAAAATCAAAACAGATGCATTTTTAAAAGATTCACTCCCGTATACAGTAATAATCATTTATCTTATTGAAACCAGGTGGTAAATATGTTTATTTCTGCTGTTCAAATTGGCATTCAAATTTGGCATTTTAACTCAGGAGTTAATGGTTTTAACGGGACTTTCATTGGGCTTTTGCAGCCAGCCTCAAGTGGACACTAAAGGAACTGCAGTTTTTTCCACTTCGGCATTGGTTTCATTTTTTAAAAACTAGGTTGTTTGCTTGGTCTTAACACTGCATCCTTCTTACACCAAGTCACAGCTCCGGTTGACCAGCTGAGAGTTAGAGTTATCCTATTGCAGGAGTGTGTGTGTGTGTGTGTGTGTGTGTGTGTGTGTGTGTGTGTGTGTGTGTGTGTGTGTGTGTGTGTGTGTTGCAATATTTTAAGTAGAATTTCAGGTTTTTTTTTTGTTCCACGAGTAGTAAATGTGCTTGATTTACACATAAACAGAGATGCACTGCAGCACTTTATCTTGGCCACCATTCCAATGGCTTGATACTTTTCCTGAACATATACATCTTTTTTATTTGGTTGTTTGCTGTAACTGTTGTGATTAATGTCCCATGTCGTCTGGTATGTTGGGTTTCTGCTTCTTTCCTCTACTGTAAATCAAGCATCTCCACCGGGGCCCATAACATTTTGATTCTGAATTTCGTTTTTTGTATGTATTTGAAACTCTGAGTGAACTTTATCTCACTCTTGCTGACCTCTTTCGTCACTTGTAACAAAAATTGAATCTCGTAGCACACCACTGAACTTTAATATTTGTGAGAAAAACAACTTGTGCATGGCTGCAGGGGCTGCTGAGGCGTTCTGTAAAACAATATTTTGTGGCTGTGTACTCCTGGGGCTCAGTCTTGGAGAGAGGCCCCTTCCTGCTGCCCTTGTCCCAAGGCCAGTCAGCTGTGGCTGTGCTCTGCTCTGTGATCCAGGTAGAGGCCCATCAGGGAGCCCTGTGCAGAGGCCAGCATGGCGAGGTCTGAGGCTGTGAGATGAGTGAGCCTGCAGGGAAATGGAGGTCATGGAGGAGGGCCTCTGTGCTTTACGAGCTCAGCCTTGCTTGCCTCCGCTCTGCTCTGCCTGGCAGATAAATGATGATAGGGCAGAAAAATAAGGCAGGCTGGCTAATATATGTTAGCCTGTCTACCAGAATAGTACAACAGCGTGGCTCCACCTCCTCAATGTGTGGTCCCTGAAACAACTGTCAACTGAAGAAAAAGCAGGAGAAGGAGTAGAAGGAGAAGGAGGAGGAGGAGGAAACATTGCAGCAGCAGCCAGCTCAAGATGTATGGGACACAAGTCTGAGGACGGAGGGGGCACAGAGGACCACTGCAAATAAAAGGAAGTGAACATGGCTGCAGAAAACACTGTGAGAAAAAAATAAACACAGTGGCTGCAAAGCACCGTGGAGTAAAGGCAAAGAAAAGAAAATCAGAATCTCATTAGATGATAAGTGGAAACACATATCCTCACTGTAAGCCAACGCAGACTATTTTTCTCATCCAGAGCCCGAATCATCTGCTGCTAAGCTTTAGTAACACATTCCAGTACAGGTGGTCCACTGAAATGAGAGGCTGCGTTGCTTTCAACAATGCCAGTGGTAATGACTGATCTAATCATAGGGCACGCTCACGAAACCCACCTGTTTTGCCAGCTTCGCTCTTACATAAAGGGAAGTGTTGCCAAGAGCTCTCAGTCTGGGCGGGTGGCACATGGTGGGGTGGCAGTAATGTGTTACACAGATCCCCATATAGTCCCAGTTATCTGGGCCTGATTCTGTTCTCTCATCTGCTGCCAAGAAGGGGGGGGGGGGGGAAAAGTCGCTCCAGCTCGGCCCGGCCGGATCCGCTCAATGGGGCACTGCACCTGAAAGCTTTTACAGGGCTGAGAGGGTCCAGATAAGATGCAACCAACTCCCCCCTCTCAAAGACCACCATCCAAAAACACCGTTTGTTTTTCATCAGCTCACTTTTTCCAGTCGTCTAGTCAATTTTTCTTTAAAAAAGTTGTAAGCAGCCAGGCAGCAAATCAGGCAGGCAGCCAGCAGATGTGGCAGGCCTTGCAGAGCTCGGAGAGGATGTGCTTCACCAGTAAAGAATTTGGTCAGTCGTGGTACTCCAGGAGAAACAGGACTTACTGGTCCCATTAATGACAGATAGCACTTCTGCTCTCCTTTGTCACCGCGTGGACATCAAAGTTCGCTCTGGTGCAGCAGCTGCAAGACGGTGATGTCACTGCTGGTTAAGCTGAACGGAAATGAGCTCCAACTTCACAGTGTACAAAATCTTTGTATTGTATTAAGGATAATTGTTTTAGTTCTTATTTTAGGCCTCATTCACATCAGTTTTGTAATTTTCTGAAGTTGTAAACTTTTGTTACATAATTAAATATTTCCAGAGCTCTCAATCAAATCCTACAGCTCCTTTCAGAGAAGGTATTCATGCTAATAGATGGTTGTGGTGTGAAATCAAGCTGTTTTATTACAGTTTTAATGGTAAACCAATGTCAGTTGAAAAATACAACATCTATCCATCCATCCATAGCGCTTTTCCCGTTTGGGGTAGCAGGGGGCTGGAGCCGATCCCAGCTGTCATAGGGCGAGAAGCACCTTGGAGTGGTGGCCAGTCAATCACAGGGCTGATTTACGAAGAGACAGACAAGCAGCCACACTCATATTCACACCAACAGCAATTTCGAGTCACCAGGTAACCTAACGAGCACGTCTTTGGACTGTGGAGGAAGCCAGAGTACCCACAGAGAACCTGCCCATGCACATGGAGAATATGCAAACTCCACACAGAGCCAGAGACACCCTGTCTGACAGCGATTCAAACCAGAAACCTCCTCGCTGTGAGGCAACAGCGCTAACCACTGCACCACTGTGCAGCCCTAAAAGTAGAACAATAATATTAAAATATAACTATTTGGCTCTCAGAGAAACAAATTCTTGTTTTTTTGAAGCTTTTATTGGATCTCTGGCAGACTGAGGGCTCGGGTACCTCATGCTGTTAGTAAAAGTTATTGACATGTACAGTGAGCCGGGCCTCTTGTTTTATCCTGGGGTACAGGCCAGTGGAGCACAAATAACTTTGAACTTTAACTTCAAACATCTAATGTGTTACTCCTCATAAAGTTCCTCAAAAGACATGCTGCTCACGCTTTGAATGTAGAAACTCGTTTTGAACATTAAGGCGCCTCCTGACTCTCTGTGCTGACTTCTTCTCTTGCTGCTGCTCACTTTATAACATTGACAGCTTCCTCCCATGACTGTAATTCCAACTTAGTATGTCATTGCAATATACTCCTTGGCAGTTTTATTCTAAAAACATCCTCATGTTAAGTGTTTACTAGCTTGTCAGTGTTTTTCTTTGAACGTCATCTGCCAGTCCACTCTGCCCTCAGAAACCATGTTGTTTTATATCACATTTTATTACATCTGTCTGCCTTCCAGCAGCTTTCTAAATATAGTCCTCCTCTTCCTCCTCCCCCCCCCCCCCCCAAAAAAAAAAAAAAGAAATCTGAACACTAAGTCCTTACTAATTAGAGCCTTCTCCTCAGTCTGGGGCTGCCTCCAGTCAGAGCAGCTTTATGGGCAGCTCAACTCAGCTTCAGCTTCTTCTGCTGCAGCTCGCAGGCCCAAACATCAGGCAGGCTGTGGGAAACAGAGTTTTTACTGGCAGCCACTTATGATGCTCACTGTTTTTCTCCTTCTCCATCCAGTCTCAGCGGATACTTTTTTTTATTACAACAGAGAAACTTGCACAGGTGTCCCTCTTAAAGAAGCATTTAAGGATGCGGTCGAGCTAACATCCATACAGGAATAGTGTAAAAACTTAGCATTCATGATTTTCTGTGTGCATTACAAACAACACACAATGCTTTCCTCTGAGTCATGAGAAACCCAGTTATGAGCAGATGACATGAATCAGCTGTGATTCCATTCTGACTGCATGCCTCTCATAGAGTCAATAATAACTGGCAGGTGTTTGCGTGGGAGCCTCCGACATTGCCAGGCCCTGGTTTTTCATTTCGCATTGGGAGTGATGGAATTTCTAAAAAGGCTATCTCCATCGGTTTATTCAATAATATATGAAGCGATGGCATCACCCCGACACCCTACACCTTTCACTCGCAGGTTGCTGCCATTAGCTCGGTCATGATAGCTGGAGAGACGGGCAGAATGGAGCCACACTGGGGAGGTGGAAGCATTGATGAATAATTTAAAGTGAATCCAGTGTTAGTTTGAAAGTATTCTCACTGTCTGGTACTGCAGGCTCGCTCAGTCGCTCTCAGTGTGAGGAGCGGTGTGGACTGGTGAGGAGATATACTCACATCTGTGATAGGCTTTAAATATCCTCCTGACTTTGGATTTTCCAGCTGAAGCTTTGTGTTACTGCAGGGAGTCTGAAGATGATTCCTTATGTCTGCCTCCTCCTCTGCTGGCTCACTCTTCCTCTGCAAGGTAAACCAATCTTTCTTACTTTAAAACCAAAGATGGAGACACGTCAGGGCAAGTAGGCTTTTTTTTTTATTATTACAAACTGCTGTCATTATTATATCAAATCACTGAGCGCAGCCAGAGGGCACAGGCCATAAAATGTGCTCCATCAAACAGGCCGAGGGCAAATAAATAGTGTGTTTAATTATGTGTTGTTCATCCTCTCGAGCTGATGCAGACCATTCCCAACAAGCTGTGAGGTCTTGTAAAAAGTTTTCAGAAGACACAGACTAATAAACATCTGTCAATACCGAGCGTGTAGAGGCTGCTCGTGTTGTTGTGCAGAAAACAACACCAGTTTTTCTTTCCCTTGCGGTTGTTGTAACTGACTCCTGATGTCTCGTATTTCAGGTCTGGAGATACTGGATCCCGAGGAGGTGGAGTACATTCGGTCTCACACTACAGCGTCAGTGGGAGGCTCGGTCACATTGGACTGTGGTTCCACCGTGCCCGCCATCTTCATCTGGGGCTTCACCAAACCAGGAACTGAGAATAACGTAGCTCTGGCTTATAACTATGGACAGGGTCCGAAGCTGCAGACTCAGTCCAGCAGCCTGGGCCACATTCAGGTTCCTGTAAACACGTCGGCTTTAGTCATAGAGGAGCTGCAGAGGGAGGCAGAGGGGATGTACACCTGTCAGGCTCTGTATGACACCGACGACGGGACCAGGATCACTTTCTACTTCACGCGGCTGGACGTGGAGGATGACTGATGTTAACTCACATGTTTTCCTTTGTTTACATCAGTCCTGTCACTTTTACGCTGTGATGTGTTACTACCTACTTTAAAGATCCACAGCCACTGTGTGTATGTGTGTGAGCTTAAACCATCTGTTATAAAGAGGTGGCTTATTCATATACGAACTGTATCTATAGTGGCACGCTCAGGTGTCGGAGTTATTAAGTATTTTAAACATTTGGTGGAATTTTTCTGTTTTGCAAATTGTAACAGATCAACTCACATCACCCCTCGTAGTGCATCTAGAAACTATGATCATCGCAAATATGCAAACAACAACTTCCAAACTCCATTCGATCTGCAGAGTCCCTCTGCACCTTTAAGAAAAAGCTAAAGACCCAGCTCTTTCATGAATACCTACTAACTTAATGATGATGGTCTCCATATTATTGATGATGATGATGGTAATGACGATGGTTTTTCTTTGATAACGACGACTTATAAGATGGTTTCTATACTGATTAGAGCTCTCAAGAACTGCCCTCAATGTTGTGCTTTGCCTCTGGTCACTTCCTGTCAGCACCTGTGTGTCCAATCAGACTCAAAGCTGATCGTTTGCTCTTACTGACATTGTTCCCTTTTTATCTAGATCCTTGCTTGTGTTGTTCTTACTCTCTGATGTACGTCGCTTTGGATAAAAGCGTCTGCTAGGTGAATTGTAGAATTGCAGAACAACAATTGCCCTCTCTGCAGCCACTGTTTGATGGTCTGTTCTGCGCTGCTGTAGAAACATGGCAGACTCTGTGAATGACTTCTCAAGTGCTTATTTGAGGGCAATGAAACACAAGCATTTCCTTTTTTATAAGGATTATCTGGATATTCCATTTCTGCCAGCACAGCCCCCTACACTTTACACACTGGTACTTTTAAATGAAACACCACCATTTTAACTCCACTCTGTCAAACAGTTGTGTCTGAGAGAACTCAAGTAAAGTCTTCAAGGGGTTGACTTGACTTGTGCATAGAAATACGTTTTTCACAATAAAATCCATGCTGGCGATTGGATAGAAATTCAAGTTTTCTAATTCTGCCAATATGGCTGATGAGATGCATTATGGGAAGTGTAGGAATTTCTGCAGCTACACCCAAACAAAAAACAAAAACAGAATGTCTCACCTTCTGTTGCACTGATTTAATTTTTAAACGCCTCTTGCCAGTTTCCAACTTTATTATCAGTCCATCAGGATTTGTGGAAGTAAAAAAAAGACTTGGTCACTCTATATGCAGAAAAGTAAGTAAGTAAGCAGCTTCTGGACAAACATAAAAGGTGTACTACATATTAAAATGCAATCACTCTATCTTGGAGGGAAAATGTAAACATCTCAGAAACAAATTATTCCAAAACTTAGGGGGGAAAGAGAGTAAAGTGAGAGATGGTTTTTTTTGTCCCTGTGGACAGCAGGCGTTTTAGCGGCAGACTGGACTGTGGGACACACTGAAACACTTTGATCAGTGGAAGACTGAGCTTTTTGTCTCCTGCCATCTTTGTAGCCATATAAACTTACAGAGCGTGACACCGTGTGGACCTGAGGTTGTGGTTTCTATTTCAAGTGCTTCACCAGTTTGGTGTTGTGTTGATTATTAAAACCATCTGGTCAGCTGGTTCATTAAGAAGACTATTTGAGTTTGTCTTTGTTGAAGTTTATATTGCTCATCACGGTTTCTGCTTTGTTTTAATCACTGACCTGCTGTGTTGTTTGTCTTCATTTAAGTGTGTTACCCTGTGTTCATTATTAACAGACAGTGTGTGTGTGCGTGTGTGTGTGTGTGTGTGTGCGTGCGTGTGTGTTGTCACTTTAAGTAGAGCGAGAGACTGTGTCACATCAAGAGCACAAAGACAAACCTCTGGAGGGCTGTGAGTTCTCATTCCTGAATAGTTTCGGGGGAACATTTTGAGCTCCTTTGAAATGACAGATACTTTGACAGAAGCCTCGCACATGAAACACGTGTTCTCTTCAACAACTCATGCACATAAAATAAAGATATCATTACTCATAATCTGTGCAAAGATCCTCCAGTGGGTGTTGAATAAAAATGACTGCATAGCGAAATTATTTTCGGCAAGTGTGGCTCTCTGAATGTCTTCTGACTCAGGTGATTTTAACTCGTTCTCAAAGTCGGCTCATGTCATCAGGTCCAACTCGCTTATGTGAAAGTTAAATAAATGCAGCCGGGATAAAGATGAGACAGTGATTCTGTTTGTTGTTTTTTTGCCCGTAGTTGTGTCCAACAGGTGCAGCTACAAGTGTCCCGCTAGATCAGCAATGAAACCAAACTGAACATCCAAGATTTGAGCCAGATAGCAAACAAAAAGTGGACATCCTTTAGAGGAACGTATAGATTATTATTGTCTCACATGTGAGCTCATCCTTTGCAAGGACCCAGAGGAATGCCATTGGAGTTCATCCAACCACAACATGCTTCACTTGCGGTTTATGACATCTCAAGGATGAAACCAGCCCGGGGCCGAATCAAGCGAGTTAACAACACACTGCCCGATTCATAAGAATTGCATTCATTCAGGGTGTTCTGGAGAGAGGGGAGAGAGAGAGAGAGAGAGAGAGAGGGATAGGAAGAATGGTGGGCGGAGGGGAAAGAGGGACCAGCGTTAACAGGTCGGCTCTGCAGCAAGGGGGCAGAAATTCCAAGGCGGACAATGAGCGTTCTTGTTCCCATGGGCTCCTTAATGAAGGGGTGTAGCTGTGTGGGTAGAGGGTGCAGGGCAGGGCTGAGGCAGGGTGCCGACTGATAGACGTGGGAGATGGAGAAGCAGCTCATTTAGAGACAACCCTGCTCTTATCTTTCTCCTCATCGGCCGAGCCAGCGTCTGTCAGCATCCCCTCTCCCTCCCTCAGACCATTTTCTCTTTCGTTTCCAGCTTCATTTCCTACCCATTGTTTCGCTCCCTCTTTCGTCCTCATGGCAGAGAGGGGGGATCATAATGGACTCTAAAATGAGCTACTGGGTGGAAAAGATGAGAGGGGATTTATAAGACTGTGGAGAGAATGCTCAAAGGCTTACTATTCGTTTGGGATTTGCAACAGGGAACAAAGAATTGAAGCAAAAACCTCTGAGGGTTCGAGTGCTTGAAATCTTAGGCAGACAGTTCTTGAGAGTTGAAGTCAAGTCAACTGAACAAAATGCCGCCCGTCTCAACACTAAAAATACCAGCCGGAAGAGGCCGTGCCACGCCTCAGCAGCAGGCGAGTAAATCCGGGTGCCAGGAATATCCCGTTTAGCATCAGTGGGAGGAGGGATGCCAGGCGAGCCGGGGCCTGAGGACTGGCAGCCGACTCTGGCACAAGCACAGGCAGACAGGCACCAAGCATGGAAAAGCCTGCACCACAGTCATCCTCAGTGAAGCTCAGCCAGCCCTGTCATCCGCCCGCCTGCAATCCCATCAACTCCAATCAGCCCGCACAGCACAGAGATTATTTTAAAACCGACTAGAGGGTTTTTAAGCCTTTCCGAAAAATGGGTTTGGCTGAAACCCCGAGAGGCGTGTATTACATCGTTTTTATGAATGAGTTATCTGCAGTATTCTCACACATCAGGAGCATCACACACACACACACACAGACTTACTTCCACTTCTATTTCTAACATAACTTGAATTTGTGCTTGAAACCAGATGGCAACTCAACCCGCCGTTCCCAGAAATCCTGGATTGTAATGTCATTAAACTGAGACAGATGGCCCTGTTTTAACAACTTTCCCCGGTTTTGTGAGTTAGCTCACCCAGATTACAAAAATACATCTTTGCCACTATATATTAAAGTTTTAGTTTCACAGATTTCTTCCTTCAGACTTGACAAACAAGTTGTTGGAAATGTTGGGCCGTGTTGAAAACCTTCCCCAAAAAATATGACAATCCTCACATCTTGACACCCATGCCTATTCATCTGCCAGTGGCATCAAAGGGTGCTATCTGCTTTATATGAAGAGAGAAGAATATGTTTTCTCTAGATGGAGTTTTTGCTCTAATCTTCGACTCGGTTTGATTTTTTTCCTGCACAATTTGCAGAGTTTTTTAGCACCTGACACCCAAATTTCACCTGGTAAAATATAATACAATTTTTAATAGCAGCAGTGTAGTTTCAGCATGCTTCCATTAAAAAAACAGTTTGAATGTAACTACTCGTCTTCTCTTTCAGATTAGGGCGAGTAGGTCAACGGTGCTCCCAAAGCGACAGTGCGTTTTACCTAAAGTGATGAGCTATCAAGTATTCACTGAAGCAAAGCTCAGCAGCCTTAATCTGAACAGTGAAGGGAGTGTTCACCCCGTTCAGGGGTCACTGCAGTGGAACAGCCCATCACAGACCGCATCAAAGGCCTGCCAGAAATATCGATGGGTTTGGACCCGGGCCGGGAAAATTCACTGTGGCAATCATTCACTGGGCGCTGCACACGGAGGAGTCGAGGAAAGACATCGAAAATAGTTTGTTGTTTACTCTTCCATATCTTCTCTTTATATTATTACAAAACTTTACACAGACAAATGCTAATCTCCACACTGGGGTGGAACACAAAAGGGACAAAAACAACCAAAAATAAAAAGTATTTCTCATCCAAAAGGCATAAATAATATAAAAGACAAACTTTTTTCCTTTAAAACAGATACATTCATATGAAATAATATTTTACTACTACAAAAAATAAATAAGTCATCTAGAGAGTTTTTCATCTTTCATGAGAGTCTTTCCCCCAGCGGGATGTAGTGTCTGTCTTTGCGTCTCTCCATCTGGCTTCGCTCTCTTTTTTTCTTTTTCCCCACGTTGCTCATCTCGGCTCAGTCCGTCCACATTTTGTGTTCTTGTCACCGTGACATGCAGTGTCTCTGACTTTCCCGTCGCTTGTGATATCTCCACTTTTCTTTTTGTCCAGTCCAATTTGCACCAATCTCCTCGCTGCAGGAGAGAGTGAGCGTGTGTGGGCTGCGTTCAGACCTCCTGTGGGCCGGGCTGGATCAACTCTCCTGCCAGGCTGCTGCTGGAGATCCACCCGGGCTTTTCGTCACAGTCCAAGTCTGGCAGGCCGAGACTCTCCCAGCACACCACAGGCCCCTCCATGTCCACGCACTCCAGCTCCTCCTCGGCTGCACACACGCAGAGAAAGAGAGAGAGAGAGTTTGGTTTAGGCTTCATATTAAGAAAGACAGGGACATTTTCTGCAGAGGCCCACAATGTAATTTGCGGTGACTCTGCAGAGTTTGTCTGCCTGCATACAATAATATGATGGGTAATGATATACAAACATACAAGAAAAGCCTGAAGAAGAAGAACTGACTAACCATGGGGATAGAGACTATTCATATTTCATACTTAAATGTAATTCAATAAACAGGTTTGCTTTCTTTTCCAAGTGTTAGAAACAAAGATTGATACCACTCTGTACACTGAATATGGAGCTTTAGCATAGAGTAGCAACAAGGCAGGAAACGGTTTACCTGGTTCGGTCCAAAGTTGAAAACTGTTTGCTAAACATCAATTTGTGTTACTGTATTTTCATCTTTCTTTAAACAGATATAAAAGTGGACTTCTTCTAATAATCTGGAGAAGAACCAGAAAGTACCCTTCCTGTAGCTGTCGAAGTTTAAAGATATAATGAGCCATGAAACTGATAAGAAGTAAACTCATAGTGGATACTGTAAGCCTATTGGTCAATCTGAAAGTAGCTTTGATATTTTACACTGTTCCTACATTAAACATGACCATCCACCCATCTATCTATCTCAATGAATACAGAATCTATTCCTTCATATGACTCTGAAATGACAAAACACCAGGAAAGGGAAATATCTTTTCTGGTATTTGGTACAGAAATGTGTCTCACCAGTGTTGTCTGCTGGACAGTTTTCATTGTTTCCGACCAGACAGCAGGAATGCTGCGAGGGCGAGGACTCCCTGTGCTCGTCTGGATGGCACCCTGCGTCTGCCCCCTGCTCACTACAGTGCATCTGACCGTCGGGGCCGTGGCACGGCGACGAGACCTGTCCCAGAGGAACCATCTCCAGCCCGTCCTGCTGGCACGGCGCCACGCGGTGCATTAAAGGCAGAGTGCCGCTGGAGAACGTGCCATTGGCCTTGTTGTAACATCTGCTCGGAGACACGTGGAGACGGGGAGAAAAGAGGGACAAAGTTGTTTAGAAGGATGCTCACCCACTGACACTGACGTCTCTTCCTCTCTGCAGATACTTGTGGCTTTTCTACCAGACACAGAAACCCCTTGTGTTAATACTCCTCACAGAGTGTAAAACAATGACAGCTCTAACACAACTGGAGCTCGCTCACACAGCTGTAAAAAAAAAACAAAAAAACATTTTCAACAGTTGAACTGGGAGATGAAAGCTCCAGTCTAACTGCCTTTAAACAACTGTGACACGTTGTGGTTTTTACTCTTCGGTGAAGTTTTCCCGCAACTCAGACAGTTGCCCGCTGCGTGCTTCACTACGTTTCTCCTGAACTCGGCTTCCCTTCTATCTAGT
Source organism: Labrus bergylta (assembly GCF_963930695.1). NCBI lineage: Eukaryota > Metazoa > Chordata > Actinopteri > Labriformes > Labridae > Labrus > Labrus bergylta. The sequence goes on from NC_089205.1 coordinate 25,550,536, forward strand.
TCATGATTGGACGGTGACCACACCCCCCTCTTTTCCCAGCAAGCCGGAGGTAAATAAACACAGGGCTCATTAGGTCTGCTGGCTGGGTGCACACTGGGTAAACTGTGATGCTGGGGACCCTTAAGTACATAAACAGGACAAGCAGGAGGGGGAACGAGTGTGTGTCCATATGTGTGTGTGTGTGTGTGTGTGTGTGTACATTCACTCTGCTTAATATTATGAAATGCTAGGCACTTCTGTTTCAGCTTTCTGGGATATTTCAGCACCCATTTAATAAAAAAGTTTCACTAAGAATGCACTTTAAAACATTTTACAAGTTAATACACGTATCTTTGTTGTTTCAATGAGGTGCTCTTACAAAAAAAGGCAACTCAGATTCAGCAGAACAATCGCTTTGGACAGGGAGTGAAGATCAATGTCCTGTCTTTGGTTCATCAACAATCTGTCTTTCATTATTAGATTAAAATAAATCTTCCATATTTTTAAGGTCATGTAAAATATCTCCATGAACACAATCCTTAATGACTTCTGTCTTACCTGTTATTGTTGCAGAGGTTCTGACAGCTCATACAATCAGACGACTCTGTCTGTGGGAGCGCCGTGTACATGCCTCCACCCTGAAAACAGGAAACAACATTTAGAAAACACAAACTGAAAGTGAACCTGCTGATCTACAAACATCACCTCTGCTCATTCATATCTGTAAATCACGGTGACATCTCTCACTCACATTATGGTGATGGTGCGGGTGCGAGTGCTCGCAGTCCCGCGTGCTGTGAGGCAGGGTGCCGTCGTGGCCGTGTGGGTGGCCCGGTGAGAAGAGGCTGCCTGAGCCGTTGAGCAGAGCCAAACCGTTGGGGAGTTTGTGGTGGAGGTGATGGCACCCTTGGGGTAACATGGGACCGCTGTGCCCGTAGCCCCCGTGGACGCCTCCGTTGATGCGGCTGGAGCCGGGCAGCGTGGTGTACTCCAGAACGTGGCCGTTCATCTCCGCTTGCTGGTACAGGTAGCCAGGAGGGTCATACTCTACAGGAGGGGGAGGGGCGGGGGGGTTAGATAACGAGTCTGACCGTCAGAGTGAGTTTTATTTAAGGAGAAATCCATCAGGACAAACTAGTGATTCATTATCAGCTCTGTTATTATTTAACCAACAACTTCTTTACAGGAAATAATGCATCCACAGCTCAGAATGAAAGAACAGAGGGAAGCTAATTTGACTGTTGCTAGTTGCCCAATTACCTACCTATTAAGTGAACTAAAACTGTGAATATATTTGCCAAACCAGGTTACTGAAACAGACCTTTTCCACTAGTCTAAAATATCAAATATCATCATGTATTACTTCCTTGGATGTTATGGAACTTAACTTTCACATATAAAGTGAGCACCTGTGACACAACTCGAACTTTGTGCCTAAATCTTTAAGCCGCAAAGCCCCAAATGTTTACAGATCCAACAGGACTGTTAAAGAGTCCATCCAACAATGGCAAACACTTTTGCAAGCTCTGTGGGATCAATGAAAAGCACTGAGCACGGTTTGAGCACGCTGCATGAGCCGTCTTTAAGTAGGAAACAACTGAAACGTGTTGACTTCTTTTAGTGTGTTTGAGTGTTGCAAACTCATTTTGAAAGAATGGATTACAGAACTCTCTTTGTCATCCAAAAATGTCAGAGTGCTTCTTTGATGCTAGCTTTGTGTTCATGTCTTTTTGTACTCACTCAGCATGTTGTTCTGTTGCCGATTCCTCCACAGGCACATGGCGATAAAAGCCAGCAGGATGAGCACCATCACTCCCAGAACGCAGCCGACAATCAGGTACAGCAGGCCTCCCGGTGGGCTGGGTGGCTCCTGTGGGTGGGGGCCCGGTGGGGTGATGGGGTGCTGGCTGGGCGACCCCGGGGACTGACGTGCTGCAGCACAGAGAGAGAAGAAGAGGAGGAGGAGGGGACGTCAGCTTTTTTTATTTATTTTTTTTACCCTCCAGCAACAAGAGAGAAAAAAAATAACACAGTACCGAACTATAAAATGCAGACCATTGTTGTTGGTCTCGTAAAACCTGTGTGCATTTATGTTGTGTAATTATGGCCATCATACCCGTTATTAAAGTTACAGCCTTTGCAGGAACATGCCCCGACTTCAGAGAAGATGGAAGAAGTGTGAGTCATTCCTCGTGTGTTTCTTACCTCTGGTCTCACAGATCATGACGTTGCTGTAGTCGCTCTCTCCCCCGCCATTAAAGCACTGCATCTTGATATCGTAAGAGGTCTCAGGCTGGAGGTGGCCAATCATGTGCCAGTGTTTTACACCTGAGGAGGCGGAGGGAGCGGGGGAGAGGAGGGGGGAGGAGAAAAAGGGAGGCAAAGGTGAGAAATCACTTCCTGGACTGTTGACTCACAAACTGTGTAAAGTCATGATCAGATCGTGCATCCTTTCCATCAGCTCTTTATGTCTCACACTTTCATGGAGGTCATGTTTTTTTATGCTCTCTCTCATTCACACCCCCACTCCCCCCCCCCCCCCCCCCCCCCCCCCCAAACACACACACACTTCTCTCTTACTCTGTCAGTCCCAAGAGGGCCCAGACAGTTGCTTTACTCTAGACCAACTCCATATATGGCAGCTTCATGTTTGTCCTGGCTCGCCTCCAATATTCTCACAAACACACACACACACCACTGCAGCACACAATCACACCACTACGTGCTCTGAAATCACAGATGAAACAACAATCTCTGACACAGAAATGCTACATTTCCAACAAATGAGGCAGAAAGAAGCTGTTGTTGTTCTTGTGTTTTGTTCGATATGAAGTACAATAAATCAGTGCACATGTGCTACCAGCCCAGAGGTTGTTTCATTTATTTTAAGAACTAATAATATAAAAGGCTAATTCTGCTCAGTGCTGTAAATGAGAATCAAGTTTTAAACACAGTAAATATGAGTTTGTGCTTAATCAGAGATTTCAGACATGCAGTTTGAAACGAGACCAAAGAGGATAATCTGGAGGGAACGTGTCAGCAGGCAGCAGAGCAGAGTACTGAACCTTAGCACACATAGTGAGCAGCCTGACCAGAGGAACAAAGTACCAGATACATGTTTTTTTAATTGAGTAGTTTAAAAGATTCAAGCTGTCTCTTATCTGTGAAGAGATAAAATGTTTTTTTAATGTAGGAATTAAAACAATTGTCTTGAAGAATATTTAACATTTACTTAAAGTAAGTTTGAAAAATAAATGTTTTTTTCACTTAAAATGTTTACATTTTATCATGTAACAATATTTTTTAAAATAGAGTTAGGACATATTTAGTGATTTCAAGGAAAAATCTGATTTTTTCTAAATCTTATTTCATCGTAAATTTCTGAAGAAAATCAGCCTTTTCTTGTGCACATGTATGATGATGTTAATTATAAAATTTCACTGAGTAGTTCTGACACTTGATTGGTTAAAAACTATCTCGATGTCTTTATCAGATACAAACACTGAATGTCTATTATCATATGTTTATTATTAATATAATTGTTCGTTGTCTATACTAATATTGTCAATATGAATCTTACAGCTGAAAGAGTCAAACTGGCATATTCACTATTATGAGTCCTCGTTGTTCATGTGAATATCAGAGCGATCAGTTGATTATCCTACTTTGCTGTTCCTGCTAATAACACACACACTCTTACTCTTCTTACTGGTTTTGTATTTATAGATATGTGTTAATCATTGTTCTTGTTTCTGTCTTTGTTTGTCTCACTAATGTCTGTTCATCATGAGTCTGGTTCTGCCTCTTAGGGGCAGTTATTTTCTTGTCATGTGAAGTGCCTATTCATAACAAATATCTTGAGATAAAATTTGTTATGAATTGGTAGTTTACAGATAAAGATTGATTGATTGATTGACCGAAAAAGTCATATGTATCATTTTCCATTGAACGCTTTTTAACCCTAAATCTTTTGATCCGTACCAAATCAGTGCTCACTTGTAGCCTGGTCTGCAGACATTTGTCCCTGACGGCGAGGAGGACTTTGTGGAAAACTAGACGTCCACATGTTAAAGAGCTGGGCGGAGGAAAGACCCTCCTCCCCTTCCTCTACCAGGCTCCACTGTTAGCATTCCTCCCAGCAACCTGAGCCCCTCTCCTCTGTTCCGGCTCATATTTCAGCTCTGGCAACCATTTATTAAAAACAGATTTCAGAGAGCACCGCTGCCCAGGGACAGCACTCTCTATAAATCACAACACAACACATGCCCCCCTCTTCACAAAAAGCACACTCTGGACGCTCGGTATCCATTACCCTCCAAACTCCCAGTTTATCTGCAGAGTGAGCGAACTGTCGACAAACAATCTGCACCAGCTCCACACTCAATCTGCAGTGGAAACAGACACACAAACATTCATAATCTTATTTCCACCCACCTTCCACCACGTCTCTTTTGTAGTCGCTGTCGTTGTCGCTGTCTGTGGGCCGGTAGTAGATGTAGAAGCCTTGGATCGGGGTGTTGTTGTTACTCGAGGGACTGTACTGCATGGGGATGGAAAAAAAAAAGATTACATTAGACCACTGCAATCTGGAGAGCAATTATTATACAAAGAGGGGAAATTTTCCAGCAACTAATGGCCCGGGTTGTTATCAGCAGATGGACTGAGAGCAGGACTGTGATTGCGCTGTCCGTCTGAAGTAGAGGAAGTAATGAGAGTGTCTGAGGTTAAGTAAATGTGGGGAACTATCTGCATCCATCTGCAGCCCAAACTGCAGTGAGGAGGACAAACAGCTTTGAAGAGAGCTGAATCAAACTGCAGACGGACAGAGCCTCTTAATCGCTGTGCAAGTAGAGCTCTAATCAGCACAGGTCTGATTGGTTCTCAGAGAGCCACCAGCAGCTTTAAACACAGGTGAGCCAGCTGGACAGAGACTCTGGATCACTCAAGTTATTGTGTCACTGGATGGCCGTACGCTGGTGGCAAGAAGTAACAGCTTATAAAGTCAAGTACTCTTCTTAATAGCATTAACTGTTTTTTTATAGTTATTTCCATTTCATGCAGGCACTTCTTCTCCTGCTGGTTGTTAACTTGGACGTTTAAGACTTGGATTTGAGTCCGGCTCAAAAATCAGAAAACACTAGACCAGGAGGTTTTGATTTCAAAACCAGTTCAAGCCAGAGTTCTGACCTTTAGAAAGCCCAGAACAAAACAACAAAAACATCAAAGACAGTCGTCAGCAGGCCAAAAGTCATCCATTATTTTGTTTTCCACAGAGAAGTATATCTGCAGGTGAACATAGATGTACGTGCAGCCAGAGCGTCTTTAATAATCCCTCGTCATAAAGGAAATCTGTGTGCAAACAAGAACTACAAACACAGTCAGTCGGAGCTGAACACAGCCAGTTAAAGGTGTGCCCATTTCTTCTCATGCTCTCAAAGTCTGTATTCATTTGACTGCTCTGGATGTTTTGTCCTTCTTTTTTTTAAAGACGCTGCTTTTATTCAAGAACAGAATAATTCACTTGTTGAGTCAAACGTGATGTAAAAACAACTGAAAAGGAATGGTGTAAAATAAAAAAAAATTGGTCCTCACAGTACTCACAGTCCAGCGCAGCATGATCTGAGTGTCACTGATGGCGTCTGTGGATGAGATGTGAGGTCCCACCACGGGCCGGTCTGCGATGCGCGGGCTGGCCTGAGGGACCTGGTACAGCTTGGAGGTGATGCTGTGAGGACTCTCGCCGTACATGTTCACTGCCATCACGCGGAACCTGTAGCTGGAGCCTGAGAATGAAACACAATGTTACACATGCAGCAGAGTACCCGAGTCGAGTTTATTAAAGACAGCCTGATGTCTGTTTCTAACCATACCTCATCACATCCAGCTTAAAAAGGACTGAAATCTAAATGTATATTTGAGTATTATTCTATACATTTTGACTTGAACTGTGTCAGAGAAACATCAAAACATGCGTTTCTCACTACACCATAAACATGACTGCATGCTTTAGAAACTCAGAAAGCTGTCCATCAATATATAAATAATAAGTATCCGGTCAGACGCTTCATGTCATGCTTGTCAGATTTTTGAAGTCTCACCAGGCTCTAGGTTGCGGACTTCCACAGACAGTTTGAGAGGTGAGATATTATCCGCAGCCACGACCCACTCGGCGCTACGCCCGCGTTTGTACTCCACGCGGAAAGCTGTGATCGGAGAGCCGCCGTTGGCTCTGGGAATCCAGGTGACATACACCGAACTTTCAGTCGCCATGGAGATGGTCGGGCGATCGGGAGCCTCGGGTACTGAAACAAAACACAGAATAAACTTAAGTCGCGTAAACATGACTGTGAATTCAATTAAAACATACACACACACACACACACACACACACACACACATACACACAGAGCTGGTTAAGTTCATCAGTGCATCCTAAATCATGTACGGATAGTAGACGTCAACAGACAGGAAAAAAAAAGAAGAAGAAAACACATCAGAGTGAAGCGGCATGCCGTGAGTAATGTGTACTTACTGCCTGGGCTCTTAGCCACAGAGTTAGAGAGGGCAGGAGAGAGTAAGAGAGAGAGAGAGAGAGAGAGAGAGAGAGAGAGAGAGAGAGGGGGTTAGTGGAAAGACCAATGTGGTTTCTGTAAAGTTGGCCTGCTCGTAATGGGAGTAAAACATGCGCACACACGCACAGACGCACACACACATACACACATGTAAAGTGTGTTCTGCTTACAGCATCTCTCATCCACAGAGTCATTACAGGGTGTCAACTATCGTCTCACTGCTTTGCACTCCGAGGCAGAGAGAGAGGCAAAGCAGACCACATCAAAACAGTGAAAGCTCTGAGAACTATTCAGCACAGTCCGGTCATGAACTCCACAGTAAATATCTTCACGACAGAAAGCAACATTATCTCCTCGGAAACATCCCACAATCATCGTCTTGCACACAGTCCAGCAGCTGCGGCAGGGTCCAAACACTCTGCAAAGACAAGAAGACGCTTGTGTCGGCACCTACCTCTGTCGTGTATGACCACACCAAAGTGTGTGTTGGGGGTTTTGTCCTCCGGGGCTTTGGGTGCCATGGAGATGACGGGAGGCTTGGACGGGTTCTTGTTGGAGGTGGTGCTCTTCTCTGAGGGCGGAAAAAGGAAAAGCTGGGAATAAGAAAACAACAAAAAAAAAAAAACACAAGGTCCAAAAGGTCTCCAGGGCTATCAGTTCCAGCAAACGCACATGGAACAGCTCCGGATGTTGGCTCTGAAATCTAAAATTTCCTCCTGGCTTCCTGAGCTGGTTCAGGCTTTATCAGGGTGGGTTTCAGATTTCCACTTGACAACGCTGCAGTTACACTTAGCTGTGTTGTTGCCTGGATGATTGTGTGAATGTGAATATGTGTTCGATTAAACACTTCCAAACAATTCTACCAAGAATTATATTTATACAGTCAAGTTCTGTGGTAGAGCTTTTAAAAAAAGCATTCTCAAAAGATTGTTTTTTGTTTTTTTTAGATGAGATTCTTGAACAGTAAAGTGAGAAATACAAAATGAGAATTAGTGAAGTATTTCTTCACAGAGTTTGTCACATCTGGACTAAAGACCCCGGCTTTGGACTGGTTGGTATTTTCTCAAAGAACCACTCCTGGGATATATAATCACATCTGTGGGTTTGGACAGTATGGTACATATTTCTGACCAGCAAAACATTTCCCAGCCTGCTGTGGTACGGCATTTTAGCATTTTGTAATTTTCTATTCTTTGTATTCTTATTTTTCTCACAAACACAAAAAAAAACTTTCTGAACAGAGTCTGTCACTATGATTGTGATACTGATCCTTACGTGATTATTCTTAAGAGTGTGAATCAACAAGTTGTCTTTTTTTAAAGGACTTTTTTGGGGCTTTCTATGTCTTCATTTGTAGAGACAGGACAGTGGATCGAGTCAGAAACAGGTAGAGAGAGAGAGCAGAGAATGACATGCAGTAAAAGGAGGCACAGGTCTGATCCGCATGGGGGGGGGGGGGGGTGGTCTTTTAAAAAGGATCCAGTATAAGAGTGAACAGAGTAGGTATTTAATCATCTAGGTCATTTTCACATGTTTCTACACAGTTATCAACCTTAGCTTAGTTTAAAAACACTTGTGCTCTTCCATAAGTCACAAACATGATGTCTGTATCTGGATGTGTACTGAAGGCACAGACAGAAATGAAACTACAACTTGAGGGGGGGATATTTGTTACTTCCTGAAACAGAAATGTAAAGGGGGTTTTGCATTTTTTCTGCTCTCATGAGACAGCTTTTGATGCATGTTTCTACTCTGATCAATTTCTTCCTGAATGTCTGCTGAACTTCAAGTCCAGATGCTCTTTAACTCAAAGAGTCTGACATTGAAAACCTGACATTTATTGTTGATGTTTTAGCCAGCTGAAAAGTTTCCTCTTTCTATGGCGTCTTTGTTGAAAAAACACGGTTCAGTTTTGTCATCTCTGAGTGAAATATTCTCAGGGATACGGTGGGAAACAGCAAACAGCCTGACCCACACACACGGTTATTAAAGGGGCTCCTCTGGTTGTTGTTGTTGTTTCCACAATATGTGTAAGACAAAGACAGGGTGGACTAACCCTTGCCCGTGCGGAAGGTGAGCATGGCCGGCTGTCCCTCGCCTGCTGTGCTTCGAGCCACCATCAGCACCTCGTAGAGACTGGAGGACTCCAGCTCTGACAGCCGGAGCGTCTTCTCACTGCCAGGGACACGAACTGTGTGCCAGTTCCCGACCACAGTTCCCATTTCATCAACCTGACACACACACACAGACACACACACAGACGGCCACACACACAGACAAATACAAACACATGACTAAATATGACAGTCAGAAAAACAGAATCATCTGTGGGTCTCTCTCTCTCTCTCTCTCCGAGCATAAATAACAACAGAGAACAGCCTCAGAAAACAATCCCTGGGAGATTTCTGTCACAATTTCCGACTCCAGCTAAACAGAGTCCAGCTGCCAGCAAAGTCTTAACTCGTATCGCTGCAGCTTTATAGTCAGAGAGAGCCCGTTACTTAAGCAAACACAGGAAAATGACCAAGCTTTCCACAAGTACAGGTCCTAGATTTACTTTCTGTATTTAATGAGCAAATTATATCGTCCGGTTTTCAGTTAGTTTGAGGAAAAACACTTCAGGCAAAGGTTTTGTTTTTCTGTAAAAATCTGTTTCTAAGACAAAAGTAAAAAAAATAAGTGAAAATAGGCTGCTTGTATTTTTCCCTCACCTTGCGGTATTTGACAAAGTAAGCGTTGATTGGCGTCCCTCCATCCCGTCCCGCCTTCCACTCGAGGTCGTAAATATCAGGTTTGTGAGTTTGGGGTGGGCTGATGATGATGGGCGCCTCAGGAGTCGGACGGTCACTGCTCCGCTCCGCCGGCAGGCTGTGCACGTCGCCCTCCTCCTCGGTCAGGAAGCGCTCGTGACCCTCGTCGCTCTGCATGGGGTGCAGCGATGGCGAGGCAGACGAGCTCGGCTGTGGATCTGTCAGGGGGAAGAATAATCAAAGGTTATTTTAGTGGGAATGGAAGTGAAAGTTGGATGGCAGCGCCGCAGTGAAGCTTACAAAAGATAAAAACCGTGGAAAACTTCCTTTTTGTTCCAGCTTTAAAAAAAAAAAATCAATCTCCAATTTCCGTTATTTTGAAGACCGTAGCAAAAAAAAAAAGACTGAATTGCACAAAAACGTTGGCAATGTCACCATACAGAAATGTTGCCAACATATTTGTTTAATTTAGACAGAGTGCAGGTGTTGAGCAGCAACTTATAGTAATAAAAAACAGGAAATCCCCCGGTATTTGGTGACTAGGACTTGAATTTTGTTCCTTTGTATTGAAACAGGTAATGATAGTTATTTCTGATTTTTACTAAGTTTACAAAGTTTAAAATCTGGCATCTGGACGTAAAGTTCACTGCAGGATAAAGAGTCTTATTAACCAACTTTACTGCCAACATGAGGTAACTGCTTGAATGTGTGTGTTTTGATTTTTAGATTTTTTTTAATGTGAATATTAAGTTGTGCTGAGTTATGGACATCTGGAGAAAGTCCACTAATAAAAAGCTGAAGCAATGGCAACAATGAAACTCAGTGATGCAGCGTGCAGAGGTGGCCCAGCATGTCAACAGGGGACAAGCACTGCTGGAAAGTTTGACTTTTGGAACAAGCTTTTTTTAATCTACATAAAATAACAAGAAAAAAAGCTGGGTCCTCTGCTGCACTACATAATCAAGCTTTGTTTGTTCATTTCATTAAACCTGAGCCAGAGCCAACACGGTCCACCTGGGCAAATCCTGCAGGCTGGAAGCCTTATTACGGCTGACACCAGCTTGGCAGAGCCCGGGTGGAATTTTTTCACAGACGTTTGGAGGACACTGAGCTCAGCCAATACGAGGGAGAGAGAGAGAGCGCGCCCGATTCTGAGCCACACCACTGAGGTCAGAGAGCACCGTGATTCAATATTAAAACCTAAAGTTAAGGAGTTTAGAGCTCTGAGGTTTGCCACAGAGGACCTCTGCGTGGTCCTGAGTCCTGAGGTTTTGTGCTGTTTTGTGTGCGGCACCGGTTCACTTAAACAAACAGGCCCCGGAGTTGGTAACACTAGACCTGATCCTGGGACTGCGGCCAGCTGCCACACATTCCATACGCCAACCATTAAAATACCGGAGCGAATCAGAGCCCAGCGATACATCCAGTCATACACACTCTCCTGTTCGTTCTCTCCCCGCTGCCCTTCAACCACTCTGACTCACACAGCCTCACCACAGAGGCTCCTCCCCCAACACACTGACACAAGAGGAGGCAATTAAGGCCACAGCTTCCTCGCCATCCTGAAGGAGGGGAGGGATGTTTTTCAGAGTAAGCACCGATACACCTGGACAGATTTTTCCTGCCAGGTCCTTCCCAGAAAAAAGGTCAGTCCATTAGAGAGAAACACCTGGGAGTGAATGTGAAGGTGAATCATGAAGGATCACCAGCAGGGACGAGAGTTTGGGCAGAGTTCAGCAGCAGTTTAAAAAAAAAATAAAAAAAAATTAAGAACAGAGGAGCACAGTGTGTGTGTTGATTGAGAATGACAGGGTGGAAACAGCCAATGGCATGACAGAATAAGGACACCACATGTCCCCCTGTGAGTACATCCCACTTAAAAGGATGAAAGCAGCTGGTTGTCACGGTGACGGGAGCAACCGTACCAAACAGAAAACTAAGAGATAATTCAGATTAGTCTTCTGTGATGAATTATAACAGCACCCATCAATGACACTGTTTACTCTGAATGCAAAAGGGCAAGCGATAAGCTCCTGTGGTGTGTCCAGAAAGAAGAAAAAAAAAATAACACACCCAACAAACCCACCTCGGAGTGTTTACCTCTGCTGGCATATCCCGCTTATCAGCTTCAAATTCTGTTTCTACATATCAACCGAGTCTGCAGCAAGAGATATTAAATCTTGTTCTTCTTCCCGTGAGAGGGGGAACAAATGTTTTGCAGTGAACTCGTCTGATCTGTACTCCCTGTGTACCTCGTGTAGCCGTATTAATCATCGTACAGATAGCGGGCCGAGCTGAGGAATGGGGCCATGGCGTAGAGCGGCTAGGGGAGCAGAAGAGGGGGAAGCTTTGAGGAGGTGGGGGGGGCGTGGGGGGGGAGTAATGGAGGAGGAGGAGGCGGAGGGCCGTGATGTGTTAATAAATAAAAGGCAGTTGTGTATGATGTTGACAGCTGGGTGGTCTGGTCCTCGTCATAACCCTCCACGGCTACTCCTTACATTCCAGGGTTCCGGGGGCTTATCCCCGACGGCGTGCACAAAGCTCACTCTCACGCTCAGGCTCAGTTCAAGGCTCAGGAGGAGGGCGGCCTTGGCTAAGCCTCTCCTACCAGACCCTCAAAAAAAAAAAAAAAAAAACGCACATTCACACTCAAGGAGAAGGACTCCCTGCGGATACTGTATGTGCAGGCACACAGAGACCCTGCCTGGTGGGACACCTTAACCCTTTACAAACATATGTGGCACTTTCTCATACTGCTCTCTCTTCTATGTAAACTCTGAAACTCTGCAGTGAGCGCGTACACACTCAGGTTTGTGAAGTTCGTTGTGACACTAAACTGGTGCCCAGTGGCATTGCAGCACTGGTTTTATCTCACCTCAGGGGTTCTGAACGAGGACTTTCGCAAAAAGTCAGATTCATAACTTAACTGAAGAACAATCTGCAACAATTCAGATCATCATTTTTTTCATCTTCTCAAGAAAAAAGCCAAAAATTTGAATGAGTCATTCAACAACAATCGAGATGACTCAGCACTTCTTGCTTCAAATTATTCTGCACATTTATTTTTTTATTTACTTTTTTAGAACTGAGTGAGTCATGGGATGTGATTATCACTAACTCAAGCTGGGTTTATATAGTTTCAAATTAAAGAAGTAAAAAATAGTAGATAACTAACACACACCTGACTGAGTTGTTAGCGCTCCACATGACTGTGCCGAGCTGATGCCGTTGTCCAGGAGACACTGAAACACGCCCTCATCCTGTTTCGTCACGTCTGTAACAACAAGTGAGGATCCAGACATCTGAAAGCGACGTGATGGGACGACGGGCTCGGCGTTGAACAGCCAGGTGATGTTCGGGGAGGGGTTTCCTCTAGACAGGCAGGTGAACCGAGCAGAGGAGCCAGGAGAGACGAGCTGGTCGGTCAGGCCTTCTGTGATCGACACCGGCTCTGTAGGCGAGAAAAACCCCCCATCGGTTTAACATCTCCAGCTGCAAACATCCTCACAGTCACAACCCAACCAGCATCTCATTCTCTTACCAAGAACATTCACAGTGTATTTAGCGCTGGTCACAGTCCCCTGCTCGGTCTCAGCAGCACAGGTGTAACTTCCTTCATCACTCCTCGTCGGCGTCGCAAAGGCCAGGTTGTTGTGCTGTAGTTGGAGAGAAGGTCCCGGTGTGACCTCTTCACCGTTTTTAAACCACTTGGCTGCAGGACTACCAGACACGACGCACTCCAGCGTCAGCGGCTGAGACAGCTGCACCGACACGTTCACAGGAGCAGTAGGGTAAATAATCCTCACCTGGGAGGTAGAGTCTGAATCTAAACAAACAAACAAAACAAAAAAAAAAACGTGTCAGAAGACAATAACAGAAAACAAAGCTGAGTCGTAAAACGGGATGAGATGTCATCAGACTTACGTTTCACCGACAGCTTAGTACCATGAGACCTCATGACGGTTTCCCCGGTAACAGGGTTGAATGCACCACACTTGTACATGCCCTGATGCTGGGCTGAAACGGAGATAATCTGGAGGTTTCCAGACGGAAGAACTAAAAAGTCATCTGAGAAGAGAAGGAAACAGACGGTTCAGTAACAGCACTGAGGACTTTCACAGCATGTAGTGAAACTGTTTATAATGCTGTCACGATTCATTTGCAATTATAGGGCAGCGGTAATGAGTAGGATTGCAAATGTTTTACAACCGACCTGTTGACACTTCTATCCGCTCCCCTCGTGCTCTCAGTCGGGGCAGGGCTGGGGGAACGCTGTGCGGTAGAGGACACTCTATAAGAACTGTGCTGCCTTCCTGCACTGATAATGACCGCCGTCGGCCATCTTCATATTCTGATATTTCTGCAGAGAGAGAGAGAGAGAGGGGAAACAAGAGATCTTATTCATCAGAAACCACTTTCTGCACAGAATACTGGTCCGTTCAACATGTGCTGAGTATCACAGTCATGAATGAAGGCAAACAGCGCTACTCGAGTTGAGCTGTTTGTGTTGGATCACTGGGTTTGTTTATTGTTGCTGTAAGTGATTCAATTCATGCCTGATACAGTTCCAGATCAGGGTCGCCCCCCTTCAGAGCACTGTCCAACAGCGAGCAGCATCACAGCAGGAACATAACAAACTGCTCAGGAAGGCCCGAGGCTCATTAAGGATACCGGTCAAGAGGCATTTGGCCGTGTGCCCGACTAAAAAACTCCTACTGCTTCCTTCCCGTCAGCCACTCGGCAGCAGGCAGCCGAGGACGGCCATTCTTCAAGTGTTCAACACTCACAAAATGGCCCTTCCTCTTTTTCAAGGCAACTTCCTCCCCCCCCCACCCTCGGCTTTGAAATGAGCTCAAGGATGCACAGAGGAGTAATTCTCTGTATCCGTACCTGCTATAGCCACGCGCGCGAGGCGGCTGGCGACGGCAGGTCCATGGCGGTCGAAGCGCGCCACACACTGATACGCGCCGACATGGCCGGGCTTCAGGGAGGAGATGGTGAGAGAGCCCTGGTCGAGCTCCAAACCGGGCAGGGTGTCCCGGCCCAGGGGGAGACCTTGAAAACGCCAGGAAATGACCGCCGATGAAGGAGTCACCGAGCAGCGTAGACGAGCGACAGAGCCTTGACTCTGAACCAAAGAGGACGGCTCAGAGAGGAAAGAAGGGTAGTGAGCTGGTGAGGAGACAAGAGATAGAAAAACACAGGTTCAATATTTTAATCAGTTTACTTCTTTAAAGGCTTTGTATGCGATGTTTTGATCCAGCAGATGTCGCCCTTGAGCACCAGCATGAAACCAAAACAACTCGCGCTGCATTGTTGTGTTAGCATGCTAATGCTAGCGATCTTTATTCTGCTCGTATCTTCACACTGCATGTAAATTTACCTGAAATGAGCGTGATCTAGAAACACAGTTAAGCAGTGAGTACAGTATGTTATTCTTCTTTTCTCTAGTCCCTCAATTAAACAACTTTTATACACGAGGGGAGGAGTCAGCCGGCCGTCCGGGCGATGTAAACAAACTGAAGATAGGACTCTGAAAACTCTGAAAACATCACAGACAGTGGGACTCGGGTGTTACACCCATTGTAGACAGTCATGACTCACAGAGTTATTTTCAGAGGATATACTTTCTATTATATTTAAGTGTGAAAAATCACATAAAGACTTTAATGATTATTGGTAAACCCAAATTATAAATCAAATATTCTGTTTTTGGCTCAAAAATTCAATGAAGGTGTTTAAAAAAAAACATGAGCTGCAATCTCAAGGATAACAAACTACAGGAGTATGTTAGCTGTTGTTTTTGTCATACAAATACAAATGTTCTATTATGAGTAATACCTAGTGGCAATGTGCAATAAACAGCTGACATGATGCTAATAGAAACAGATGAAAGCATGCATGAAGACTACAATCTACAGGGCTGCATATCATATAGGTTATAACTTTGTTCAGCACATTGTTATAAAAGATTTTTCTTTTATTTACTTCCACTGATGATAGAATAACAACAGTTTGCAGTTTCCTATCACTTTGACATCTCTTTAAGTCTGAGGTGAGGAGAACGTCTTACATGAGCAGCTGATGAGCAGGGACTGGCTGAGACACAGCACAGTGGACAGGAGGACCCTTAGGCCACTGTCCATGGTGCACTTTGACCCCTGCCAGCAGCCGTGTTGCCCGACACACACACCCTGGACTGGTCGTCAAACCTGTAACACACAGAGGAGAGAAGAGAAGAAAAAAACACATGAGAACAGGACTCTGCATGGACAAACATCAGCATGAGCAGAAGATGATGACGCGAGACTGAAATAAACGGCAAAAAAAAAAAAAAAAGCAGGAGGCGGATTTCAGAGGTGGGAAAAAATCTATCAGGTCCCCAAATGAATCCTGTATGACAATCCCTCTAATCTTCACGACACATCCTCTTTACACACTCCTTGATCTCCCCCTCTCCTCTGACCTCTCTGCTCACCCACTCCAGGGTCTCCACGGAGGCAGGAATGTCCAGCCTCTCCCCCCCCCTTGCTCCTCTCTCCCACTGGGCTGCTGAGATCTCCCGCTAATGGAGTGGCTGTGGAGAGACTGTCCCCTCACTCTTAATATCACTCTCTTGTCACACTGTGTTGCTTCCTCACAGGTTCACTGTAGCCTGAAGTGCAATCCCAGACACACTGGAGGGCACGTAATTAGGAGCATTCCTCCATCCTTTTCAAACCCGACCCCTCCGACTGCGGCACCTCCTCCTCCTCCTTTTCTCTAAGAGTAATCCGGCAGGCTTTGATCCCGGGTTCCTGGTTTGGTAACCACGGTTCGAGGCTGCGGCCGGGAGGGACAATAGGGGCAGTCCAGCTGTGATATTCACACCGGCGCTTCGGTGTCTTGCAGACGTTATAGCGGAAGGGCCGACCGGGGCCGAAAGGGTGGGTCATATTAAAAAGGGGTGAGGTCTGGGTGGGGATCAGTGAAGCTGAACAGGTTTCTTACCCTCATGTTTCAACCTGAACATTGTTCCATCTGCTCGACAATGAAGCAGGTCAATCTGTTTAGCCTCCAAGGTAAGAAAATGTGCAGAGCCTCAATTTCTACCGCTGCAGGAAACGATTATCATCATTACTGATGAACACTCCTGAGATACAAACTTGATATTGTGTTCTCATTCTAACTGTCTTTGTCTCTTTCTCTCTTTAAGTCGGCATCCTGAGAGGAGGAGGAGGAGAGCGGAGGCAGGAAATAATAAACTCTCTCAGCTCCTGGCTCACGCCCCCTTCTCACCCTGGGGTTAAAGGTCCGGGAAGAGCAGAGAGAGAGAGGGTTGAACCAGCGGGTGTCTGGTGGCCCTGGACCAGCCCCCAGAGGTCACCTCCAGCTCGCTCTGTTTCAACCCCTAATAGGCTTGTCACAATACCAGATTGTTTTACTTTGATACTCACACAATAGATGTACCTGTTTGATATCATCAAGTCCCAGGCACCCAATATTGTGTAAGTTCTTCTTTTTATATTCCGAAAGAAATGCAGACAAACTCCTGAACACTGTCGACATTTCAGAACAACTCACGTTTGTAAAGTTTGAAATGTTTGAAATGTTTACAGCAGAAGCAGAACATTGTTTGTGTTTGGCGTCTAGGCTCCGACCTCATCACTCCATGCGGAATAATGTTACATGCAGAATTGAAGAGTGATGAGTTAATATCTTGCAGGTGGATGCTGGGGTGGTGGTGGAGCTGAACGTTTCAGAGCAGCAATGCCAATGACAGAGCAGATAGTAAGAGTGGAAATCTTGCAGCTTAAATAGACCCCCAAAATTGAAAGGACACGTTGATAGGTGATTGTGAAAATGACATTTATCAAAGAAATCAGTGTTGCTTGAGATGTCTGCCTGAACTACACTGCAGGTTTCACCCCATTTAACACGTTTTTTTTTTTTTAAAGCTTTCAATAGGGTCAAGCATTGAAATAACGGAGAGTGTATCATTTCCAAAACGTGTGATATTAAAAAAAGTTTTGGAAATTTGGACAACCATAACCCCCGAATCACACTCACACATCTTTACAGTTTCACACTTAGAAGAAGTGTTGCACAACAACATGGCTACTTTCTGAATAGTTCACATTTCAGACTTTCATCCTAAATGATTTGTAACAACCGTTTGTAATTTGCACACTCAGATGTAACATCCGACATCATGCATGCGCACACTTTGCATTTCAGGCTCCAGTTTGTGTGTTGAGTATGCTCATTCGGGCAGATCAAACCCACATCATGCAAGCTAGCGTTTCTCCATCCCACACGAGTTGCAACAGGCCCTGCACGCTGCCCCCATGTCATCAGTGGAAACTATCTTTTCTCTTTCTGCCGGAATAATGATATATAATTACAATAATAACAACGGCTCTATACAAATGCATAAACCGAGCGCAGGCACATTGGTGCATGGAGTGAGAAACTGGAGCTGAATGTGTAACTTTGTCTCTGTATCCGCCTTTCTTTTTGCTTTCTCCTCTAAACCAGTCACTTCCTCAGAGTGGGCGTAGCAGCCGGGCACCACAGCCCTGACTGGGTGCTCTTGTGTAAACACACACACAGCTTCCTATCTCACCCATCAATCTGCCACAACAAGGAAACACAGGGGCATCATTCCTGCTCCTTATCTGTTTGGCTTTCCTCTGACATCCGCCACCATGAAGCTGCCTCAGTGGAGACAGACACTGCGGGGATATCTTGTATCCCCCATCACATCACAGAGAGAACGTCCTGATGCTGGCAGCGCTGGATGCATGGAAGGACAAGTCCTGCTTCCTCCTCAGCAGACACCGAGACAAAGCTGAAGTGGCCCCTTTGACGAAAGGGAAAGTCCCACGTTAACTGAGAGTCTGATCACTCGGGAGTCGTCCGTCTCCTCTGGTCATATGTTGATCTACAGTAAGCCCACTCCCTCACTCCTCTTGCTCGCCTTCTTAAAACTCCAGACTTTACGACTAAAAAGTATGTTCCAGATTTCCTCTTCCTATCCCAAATCTGATCTTGTGTTACTCTCTGCTTTTGCACTTACGTTGGAGATGCATGGCCAAACTCGATACGGGATGAGCGGCTATAAATTGAAGAGACATCCTGAGTAAAAATTTAAAAAAAAACAGACTTTGCCGTTGAAAGCTGATATACAGACACGGGGACAGTTTATGAAAATAAATGAGCTTAGTGTCAGTGAGTTCAAGTGGAAAAGTTCCTGTTTTCAGGTGTGTGTGGGGGGATGACCTATGTATGTTTGGGACATTTTTGACTGACACCTGGATTAAGTGTGAAGGTAAGAGAAAAAAAAAAGCGGTCTTCTGAAACAGTGTGTGTCCCTGCTTTATCTTTGCAGCTCTGTTTTGTTGTTTATATTTTGGGGGATTTTGTCTGTCAAGATCCCTTCCAGAGGAATCCAGATTCCCTGTGTAAAGGCAGCACTTGTATGAATCCATCCTGGGAGTGAAACATAACTCAGACACAGGAGTAGCACCATATATCCCCTGGTAGGACAAGAGGGATCCCTGGTGATGACACAGAGGAAAATAAACACACTGACAGGCGGCCCTCAGGGAAGGGAAAAGGGGGTTTGAGTTCTGATGGGGGGGTTAGCACCTGCACTTCTTTTTTGGCCTCCTCTCTGCAGGAACTACTTAAAGCCCCATCTGCCCGCATGTGGGGCTGGCCCATATCCCTGTCATATTGGGTAAACAGGGACAAAAGCAACGCGGCGGAGCATCAAAGACCTGGAGGGCAGAGGAAGAACAGGTCACAACTGGTGCTGCTGACTGAGGCGGGGGCGGGGGGGGGGGGGGGGGGGGGTAGGCCTCTTTGCTTCACAAGACTGCACAGCTGAATGAAAGTCAGCGGCAGACATCATGAAGCAACTCCAACACTGATTGGATATCATGACTCAAAACCAGAGCGCCACAAGTCTAATAAATCAAAGGTTTATCTTTAAATAAAAGACAGAGAGAGAGAGAGAAAGTGTAACAAATGCCTGAAGCTGACAAAGTCCGTAGTGAGAGATAAAGATGTTAAGAACACGAGAGCAAGTGGTGTGTGTTAGAGAAAGAGTGAGCTCTTTCTGGTATGATGGTCTAATCTGACCTGTGCACTGAAGCTGATTCACATGCTATACCCCAAACCTGTCTGCACTCGCCCCCACATCCCATGGACAGAGGATCTGCAGCACACACATTCCTCAGAGAGAAAGAGAGAGAGCGACGGACACACAGAAAGACACATAAGACAAAGAAGCACACACACACACACACACACACACACACACTCACACACACACAGAACAGAACAGAGGAGATGGGAGATAGAATCCAAAACAAGAAGATGAGAGGCGATGGAGGAGAAGCATAGGAGGGAAAATTTGAAAGAGGAGCTCTCTGGGAGAAGAGTAAAATGAGAGGAGGGTAAAAAGAGGTGAAACATTCACTGGGAGGTGAAAAGTTGCCAAGCTCAGATTTATTTTCTCCTCCCTCTTTTATTTGGCTGGAAGATAAAGACGTACAGATAATGGCTGAGCGCGCATCCAACCACTGCCAAAGCTGACGATGATTCAGCCTAACTGCATTCAGCTCGACCCAGAAAAAGTTGGGGAAGAGCCTCCCGAGAGAGAAGAGACTCTAGGGGACCATTATGGGCTTCTTCTATTGGTCTGGGTGAGCCCACTGAGGCAGCCCCGGGGCCACAGAGGAAACTAATGAGTGGAAACACTGGGCCTCTGGTATGGTCTAACTCTGTCTGATTAAAGACTGAGAAGTTATTAAAAGTGGGACAGACTTAGAGAGAGAGAGGGGAGGGAGGGAGCTAGAGGACGCGAGGGGAAAGAGAAAGAAAGACAGACATGATTAGGAATCAAATCAGGGAATTAGGAGGGAGGGAAAAAAAAAAGAGGGGTCCTTTTTTGTTTTACGATGAGAAGTAAGGACAGAATCACATTCAAGGGTTTAGTCGATCGATAATAAAGTGACTACGCTTGTCTGAGCTGACATGCTGCAGAGAGTTAATGCACGCCTCCTCCATAAATCATTTAAAAAGGAAGTGTGAGTGCAAAGATGAACGAGGGTGCATTTTTCAAGGACAGTCCGCTTCTCACACACCGCCATGTCTCTCCGAGTGTGTGTCAGCAGGAGGACAGAGCGTAAGCAATCCGGGAGGTGCGGGGTGACCGCGGGGCCAAGCGGGTCCCAGAACCCCGGCGACGCCGCAGCCCCTTGACGACACGGCCGTGCTGTGGGATCAGACGAGAGGAGGAATGAAAGGAGAGGCCCTCGGGGATCAGACAGTCACATCCCACAAAGCCCTGTTTACCAAGGACACACATCACCCCCCCGCTCCTCCCTCCTCCCAATATCTCCCTTCACCCAAAGCCCGACCCTCCCAAAGTGCCAGGGCCGGGACCTGGGAGACAGCGCTAATTCTGCCCCCAGGCTGGTTGGCCGAGGACACAAACAGAGAGCTGTGAGGAGGGAGAGAGAGAGAGAGGGAGGGAGGTAAAAAGATTGAGACAGAGGGGACAGAGAGTGGGGACTGAATGGTACAGTATGTAAGACCCATCTTAATTGGAGATTGTTCTGCAATGTCTTGTTTTTCCTGGGAATCTGCGAGGGGGTGGGACAGGAGGGTGGGGAGGTACGGCTGTTTCCCAAGGTTCCTGAACAGCGGGATTAACCACAGGGGCGAAACTCAATAGCGGCCCTCGGACACTGGAAACAGATCCCCGGGTATCGGCACCATACAAGGCCACCTCTAGACCTTTTGCAAAGCGCATGTAACTAACAACCCCTTCCCCATTGTCGGAGCTCTCTGGTGCCCTTCCGGCTGATTTCACAGGCCTTTCAGCCCACAGGGGGAACGTCTGCTCAGACGTCAAAGGTAATTCTGATGGAAAGGAGGAATGCACAAGAGGGCTGTCTTTGCCCTAAGGGTGTGTGTTATAACACTGATCTCCAACATGTGCCAAGAGTCTGATTCATCACGCCAGCCGAGAGAGGGGAGCTGGGATTGTGCCGCCGTGGCACCGAGGGAAGAGGAGGAGGCCGCAGATTCACATTCCCAAACATCAGGCCTGATTAGAGAGATGATGGGAAAACAGGTTGATGCAGCTGAAGCAGGAAAAAAAAAAAAAAGTTAACTTGATAAGTTTCTCCAATTGGGAGTCAAACTACTATCAGTGATTTTTTTTAAATGCTGCTGTGTGGGGGCTGTGAAACTTCAGGCATGCAGAGCTCTGATTCAGCTGTTCCCTCCCCCTTCTCCCCCTCGCTGCAGTCTCTCATCCCTTCCCCAGCCCTCCTGGATTCCATCACTGCCTGCGTCTCTACAGCAACAAGCGGCCCGAAGACGCAAGACAACAGTTTCTGTTCAGTCTCTCTCTCTGATAGGTCGCTGGCCGGCGACCAAAAAGTACTTTCAAACTAAAACATACGTTCAATAATGTAATTCCAAACATGTAACACAAAAAAAAAAGGAGCGGGTGTTTTAACAAGGAGCTCAGCTGGAGCGTTATTTAAAAACTAAACTGTGTTCCTTTCAGAAGGTTTGCTTTTGCCTTTTGTTTGTCATCGGAGAGGCGTGAGAAAGAAAAGTACACAAGAGTGTTTTCATTTCTCACGATGATAAATTGACCTATAAACGGAGCGATGGCGGTGTATTACCAGGGGGCTGAGAGAGCTTTTGCTTCCACAGCCAGCCAGCCAGCCAGCCGAACCAAAACAAACACATGTAAAACGGTTAGAACAGAATTAGTCTTCTTCACCGATTTCCACAAATCTCTTGCAAGAAATCCCAAACAAACAAACCGGCTCCCTACGAACGAGGTCTGAGGACCCAAAGATAAACACACAAGTCCCCAAACAGAGTGTGTAAAAGCTTTATTTTAGTTTGTCTAAATGTTTATCTGTCTCGCCGTGTAACACTCACGCTGCTTGTTGTGAGGCGATGGGAGCGATCACAAAACAAACTCGGGTGGTGATACATCAACATACAGAACATCTGAGTTTTCCACTTCTGGCTCGTGGTCAGAATGTTCAAAAACCTCTCTCCAGCAGCGTTTGGAGCCCGGGCTGCTCGCCGCTCGCTGCTGCTGAAGCGATTGGAGGTGAGAAAAGCTTTTGGCACGTGACGTAGCACTCGGATGGTCGCCAAGAAAAAGACGACCTCATGACAACAGCACAACATACAGAAAGCATGCGTATGGTAGCTGCACTCTTAGTGTTGGTTTGTTTGTGTTTGCTTCTGTGTGGAAAAAGCCCGACAAGGACGTGGCAGTGATTTATTAAGTCAAGAGATGAGTTAGCATCTTTTACAGAGCAGATAAACATCCCACAGTGAGCACAATGACTGTTCTCATTCACTGAATAATGCATGTTTTTATTCCTCGGACTCACATTTCTCTCCTCACTCTGAATATCTTTTATAAATGAAGGGTTCCAATGCTCCCTAAAGAGTCTACATCTTGGGAGCACAGAAGGCCCAAAATGGCAGCCACAACCCACAGGCCCCAGCAGCAGTACCCGCACAGCCTGACACTCTGATCTGGGAGGAAAACAGCCCCTTCAAACAAGTAGCCTGTTTGTCAGCCAGAGGGGAGTGCCAGCCACTAGTTCTGCCTTAATATAGTCTTGCTGATCCCTGTGCTGGCGTTTTCAACAGCACACACACACACACACACACACACACACACATTCTGGTTTCGCAGAAAACCCGTGTCAGATGTGACTTATTGGTTCAACATTTGAAATAGAAAGTTGCGGTCGCTCGCAGATTCAAGAAGAAAAAAAAAACAACTCTTGGGGCCCTGCGCTGAGGCGACGGCACTAAGTCAGGCATATTTAGTAGGGTCAGTTTCAGGAAGGCGGAAAGAGAAAATGAATCTAGCAAACAGGAAGACGCTGAGGATGCAAAAAAAAAAAAATCCCTTCGAATGTTCTGAAATGCTTTGCTGCGAGAGCTGTCAGCAAGGGGTTCGGTTCAGAAGTTCAGTCTCTGAAATCTTCCCCCATGGGCTGAGGAATCAAACTTACACCGGACAGGCTGCGGAACAATGGGGTCTCATCGTGTGTTCGCTTGACAATTATGAGAAAGGTTTTGTTGTTGTTGTTGGCGAGATGAGAGTATTGTTGTAAAAAAACAAAAAAGCCACGTCCGAGCCTCTTGGGGGAACTTTATGTTCTCTCTCGTTCTGCATATAATGTTAAAGGCACATACAGAGATGCACGAGCCAAAAAGCAGTTCCCTCAAATGATTACGAGCACGTTGTAAAAATGCATGTACAGAAAGAAGAAAACTTTGAAACATCAGGCGACAGACTTTTCTTCAAACGCTTCAGGACCAACAAAGTATTTTGCAGTCGGTCGTAGTCTTTACCCTTCCAAAAACATTTGATCTGAGCGTGCAGGACATCGTTCTTTTCCTACAGTAAAAACATCACGGTCTCCATCAAAGCGTCCCTCCGCCTCACACATACCGCTCTTCACAATCTGCTGCAGGACTATTTTCATTAACTGTACCCGTCGCGGCGACAGTGTGTTTCTCCTCAAAGCGTCGTGTGTGGTATCGGTTTACATTCCCCTTATCATATCGAGAACACAGACGTATATATTTAGGCGAAGGCTGTATTTCCATTACATTAGCAGAAAACAAAACGAGCTCCAGAGAAGAAGCAGACCTATCCCCCCCCCCCCCTGCCCCCGCCCCGCGTATCTTCCTTGCCTGTACAGTTTGGTCTCGCTGCATTTCGGTGGCTGGCTGAACATCTGTTTCTGCTGCTCCAAAAAACTGTTTGTTTGTCTTGACAATTACGCCCCTGATGTTTCTCATTTTCATTTCTTAAATCTCTCGAAAGTCATTATCCAGTTTCAGGTCCTTCAAGGTTCTGAATCTTTTTCAGAAACTCAATCCGACCATGTGTTGAAAGCTTGCCGTACACATCGTCGGGGGGCTACACATCGGCTGCACCTTTTGACTTTTCCGAGGAGGTGTAGCGGAGGAAGCATGCGGCCTATCTGTAACCTGCTGGAGTAACATGCTTGCATAGTAAAGCGAGTCGGCGGCCGGACTGTTTGGATCATCTGTCAGAGGAGGGGAGGGGGCATGGAAGAAGCAGGGAGAGAGGAGCAGGGAAGGGGGGGGGGGGGGGGTCCCAGTGGGAAACACATGGGTTGTGTAGTTAAAATAATGACAGTGTGAGCTCAGAGCAGATAAGACGTGCTGCTAATGACAGCTTCACATAAACACAAGTGACACCTTCAGCTACTGCGCTTTCCTTCATGGCTACTTCAACACGACTTCGATTTATCTCGTTCCTCTCACAGCTTTCTCTTCAAATACATTTCAGGGAGGGAAACGTTGGGTGGAAAGTAAAACTGTTAGCGCTGCAGCTGCAGGTTGCACACACTAACCCAACAGTCACAGGAACTCAAACTCTTTTCTCTGACCTGCCCATCTTTACCATCGACCCCCTGCTCATGGCTGCTGGGTGTTGTCAATCAGCAGCGCCCCCCCCCCCACCCCCCCCACCCCGGGCTCCTTGAACATGGGGGCTCTTTTGGCATGCTGCCCACACCTCCCCTCTGTCCATCTAATGAGGCCTGAGCCGCGGCTCCGTCCTTGACAAATGGAAGCTGAAGCTCGCAGAATAAAAAACGCTGCAGCATGACTCAATCCCCGAGCAATGAGAGAGAAAGAGGAGTGCTGTGTGTCAAGAGTTCAGAACATGAGCAGGTTGGAGTTTGGGAATAGATGCTTGGAGGGTCAAACGTCAACTAAACAACAGTCACTAAATTCTCCTTTATTAAACGTAAGAAGCTGAAATGGATTAGCCAGCCGAGATTTAGAAAATGAGAACGACTTCATTTCACCTGTCAAAATATTATGATTAGAATGACAAATAAGGTGCCAGCTAATATCTATGTTGTTAGTCTGCATTTGGTGGATCCTTTGGAGAAATAAAATGATAGATCACAGAGTTAATATTAGATAACAGCAACATTATGTTTTGATTTAGGTCTTTAATTCACTTCTATTCACTTCTGGGACTGATGTAGAGGTTTGCTGCCAAACCGTACGGCCTGATACCAGACTAACGAGGGAGGTGCCCAGAATAAATATTGATTCATACACCAGACGCTCACTATCATATTATGGATATAAAAGAGATAAAAATGGAATACCTCACCCTTTAATTTATTTATCGGATCTTGTTTTTTCTTGATTTTGATGATAAAAAAGTGAGCGTGTCAATTGAAGTTATGTCTCTAATTAACTTTTTTTTTAACCAACAGTTCAATACCAGAACATTTAATACCAACGATGATACAGACAAGGGCAGCATATTCTTACACTTTAGGCTGGATATGGAGATTTTAATTAATGACCCAAAGCTTGCTGTTTTTTTTTTTTTGTTAACTTTTTGTAGAGTCACTGTCTGTTTGTTTCTACAAATTGTAAAAACAACAAGTGTCTTCTTTTAATGCAAAAAAAAATGAAGGATTTAAACTCCAACACAACCCACACTTCCTGGTTTTACCTTTATTAAAACCTCAGCGTAACCATGGAGACGCAGGTGATCGTTCAGCTGCAGTAATCATGTGTCATTGTTGGAGGGAACTTGATTGTGTGATTGTCGCATACTGCATCAGAACAAAAATCAAGAGAGCCATTATTATGAGAGCAGGGCTGCTATCATTACACATGCTTACGTTCAAATTGCCCACCGGCCACTTAACATACTTCTCCTACAGCAACATGTGTTTATCATTAGCCTGCACACTAATGGCTCAAACATTATTCCTGCTCGCTTAATGGCATACTTGTGCTTTGTTCGGGGCCGTCTGATAAGAGACCCGGCCACTAATGGTTTATTAATTTCCTTACGAGACCCAAAAAACAGGCTGTGAGAAGAAAGTGAATGACTCTGCGGCTCTGTCGTTGTCGGATTCAATCACATAGTTACTCACTCTGTAACAACAACTCAGTCAAACTAAAAAATACTCCACAGGTCCTTATTGGGGATGTAGCTTGAGGTTTTCAGTTATTAAAATGATGCAATGTTTTCATATTTCCAGCAGCAAAAGTTAACCAATGTCAGGACAAACCAAAATGAAGCAGACAATGTTAAAGTCAGAGTAAGGGAGAAAGGTCATTCAAAGATATGTGGGACATCATCATGGAGGAAATTAAGATTAAATGTGGCAGCTTAAAGGAAACAGCAAAAAAATACATTTAAAAAAAAAGTCCTCCTCATAAAGCCTCAGTATGAGTACCTGAGGGAGGATTTCTGCCTTCAGTGTCCCACCACGAACACAAAGAGCAAATCTCTCTCTCTGCTTGTGTCAAAAAAGCTCAGGCGATATTAAAGAGCACTGAAAGGATCTGAAAGGCATCGGAAGTGTCTTCTTGTCCCCCCGCCGACACAACAATGCACGAGCAAGTGTTTGAACTTGAAAAGTGTTTTATCTGGGAGCAGCCATGTGTGTCCCACTGACTGGATGTCATGCCTTCGACAGGGACTCAGGACTTTGTTCCTGATAACTTTTAAGTGTTCACTTGTGTGAGGGTTACCCCTATGTAACAAAAGTCGCTGTGAGGCTCTGGTGATAGGGGTGAAGAGCAGAGAGAGGAAATTACATGAGGAACTTGTCCCTGCAGCGGCGTCATTACTATCACTTTTACCCGGTCGTGTTTGTTCCCTCACGGCCTCCAACAAACCAGCCCTGATTGTATATTTTCATTTACAACACATCGTTTAAATCTCCCTATAGGGCACTTAACAGATAAATACAAAATAATAAGCATATATATAATATATTTTAGCTATAAAAAAGGTGGATTTATGTTAAAATGACCCACAAAAAAAAGATTTATGACTCAAAAAAAGCACAACTTCTTGAGTTGTCATCCTCAAAGTTCCTGATGTGCAGCAGTGCAAATCACAACACAGCATGAGCAGAGAGAGATAAGTTCAGACACACACTCGCAAACTCTCTCCTGAGCTGTTAGTGAGGACTACCAGAGACAAATCAAACATTTCTGTGAGACTTTGTAGTGTTTTACACAGAGGGAAGTAAATAAAAGAGTGTGAAATTGAGCTGTTTTCAGAATAAAACCAAATGTGTTTGATGATCTTGATCAGACTACCTGTTTGCAACATCTGGTACTTTTCTCTTTACTCAGTTTTTAAAAGGCCTGGTGTGTTTTTTTATTATTTGCGCCCCCTCTCTTAACTTTAAACAGAACTTATAATCAGTTCAAATCAGATTTCCAATCAGTACAAAGACACCTTCAGTCAAGCAAGCGAGGAGTTATTTTTTTATGCTCTGCAGTCATTTTGTGCACTTGCCAAATGTAAGAGCTAACATGGCTTTACCAAACCAACGTTTATGACCCCCTCAGGGGATGGATCTAAAACAATAAAAGGCTCTCTGTCTTGAGAGAGACAGGGAGAGAAAAAAAACTATTTTCAAATATTAGTTTAAGCTACCATGTTTCTGCACAGTGGTGACTGTGGCAGAAAGTTGGCCCCCGGAGCGGATCCATAATAAAAACGTATAACTTTAGCACAAAGTCATGTTTCAGTTTCCTCCCCCAGATTATTTTCACCTTTTATGACTGGGACGGCATGTGTGTCAAAGGAGGGATGTATTTACCATCTTCTAAAAAAAAAAAAAAAATGTTCTTTCATCTTTCAAAGCAGAAGAGAAGCAGGCTGCTGCAGGCCATCTGGGATGTTCAGAGGAGAGTCACTGCCTTTCAGGGCTGTTTACCAAACAAATATTTATGCCTTTCACTGTGTCTCCTTCACCTAAAAAGACAACGGAGCTGAGCTGTGGCAGAATGCACAAAGATGACACATAAACACTAAAGAATCATCTGATTGTTTGGGCTGTTTTTTTCTGCAAAAACAAAGACGCTTTCCGGTGTGAGGCTATATGAGGAGTTCAAGGCTATATCAATCTGAAATCTAATATGATTAGCCTATATGTATTTTTATAGATGAGGCCAGAAGTCAACAAAGTCCAAAGTAAATCACAGTATGCTTCTATCTGAAACTTCATCTCTAATCTTTTGTTTTGAATCAGTCTGCTGGACATCAGGAAGGAAGTGTAAAGTATAAAAGTTATGATGTAGAGTTATATTCATTCATTCGCAGATAAAGTGTGTAATGTTGAGTGTTCATTCATGAATATAGCCTACACTTTATATTATTCTGTGCACACGGGCGCCCCCCGTTTCGCAGCCTGCACACACACACGGAGTGTATCGCTGCTGCTCTCCACTTCCACCACAACGCAAAGTTAAGAAAACACGCCAATGTTTGAGAAACTACCCAGGAGCTCTACTCTACTGTTAACGTCACTTTTCTTTGTTATATCCGGAGAAACCAAGCTGGCCTGGTGTTCAAACCGAAGCCTCTACAAACCCGCTCCCCAGCCAGCCAGCCAGCCAGCCAGCCGGGACTCCCCTGTGCCTCCCTCCCGTCCCTCCTTACCTCTCTTACAGGAGGGCAAAAGCTGCGAGCCGTCGGGTGAATCAGCAGCAAGACGCATTCTTCTGGAGGCAAATCCTTACGGGGCCCTCCATTAAACCCGGGCTCAAAGTGCGAGGCGACGGGAGGAACATGAACTCAGCCGGAGGTTTGGAAAAGGAGAGTTCTTCTAGAGCCGAGCAGCGGCGCAGACTTTCGGGGCCAAGGTGCGACAACTCTCCCCCCTCCCCGACCTCTGGTCTGAACTCGAGTGGAGGTGGTAAAGAGTGTTGCTCCTCGGAAGTTTTCAAGTCCTCGTGTTTTTGTTTGAAAGCTTTTTTTTTTTCTTTTTTTTTGTTACGTCCCTGTGTGGTGAAGCGCGTACACACTCTCTCTCTCTCTCTCTCTCTCTCTCTCTCTCTCTCCGTTATTGTAACTTCTCGCTCTCCGTCTCTGTTACTGCTGCCTCCTCCACACACGCATCTTTTTGAAGCCAGTGTCGAGTTGCTCAGCAAATCATGGCAGCGGCCGAGCTGGGTCGTCAAAACCAGGAATGTCCCAGCCCCACAGCTCAATACGGCTCCTGGAGAGGGGAGGGAGGGAGGGAGGGAGACAGAGGAGAGGGGGGGGGGTGTTACCCATATAGACTGTGCATTAACAAGTTTTACAATCTAACGAGAGAGAGAGGGAGAAAAAAAAAACTTCCTCCTTCCCACTCTGCGCAAACTCACCTGAGGAACGAATCAGGATGTAAAGGTAAACCCACCTGAACTCTAATTACGCACATTTAAATCACAGCAGGTTGAGGGCTCATCAAGGTAAACCAAACAAGATATCTGCTCGTTTTGTTCTCGAATATTATTTATTTAAATACAGATTACGCTGAATAACGCGATAACATATCGGAGCACTCACAGGTTTGGTAACCAGGACAATTTCTATTATTGAAAACTAATGAAGATCATGAAAAAAGAAAGAGCACTAGAGGCGTCAGGTGCTCACTAACACCATGCACACACACCACTTATTAAACTTACAGAAACACACTACTCTAACCAACATAACAAACATCATTTGGACATTAGGAGGAATGATTCATGTCATAAGAACATATCTGACAAACTGATGGTGGTATTATATTATGAATTTTTAATAATTGTATTTATCAGACTTTTGATTTTACAAGCCATTACATCTGAATTTTGCATATTGGAACTTCTTCAAGAATTTCTGGGCAGCATGAAAATCCTGTTTTGTATTTATTATTCGTAACGTTATAATAGAAGAGAGTAAATCTCCCTCTGTGTGTCCCTCTCGGGCTGTGGTAGTTTCATCTGCACAAACAGTCTCAATCCCAACACTGCCTCAAAGTCATAAAAACAGTTCCCTTTTTTAACACTGGGTGCCGGAGTAAATGAAACCAGCTCTCACTGGGTCCATTGAACAGAATAAAGTTATTTGGGAGGGGGGGGGGGGATGTTTGAACAGCTAATAGCTATGGGTCATTTCTGGCATCAGACCTGTTGGTTGGATGGTCTGCGTGTTGGTTGGCTGCAGCTATTTCCTCATCATCCCAGAGAGAGGAGGGGCAGAGGGAGCTAACAGTCATCTGTTGTGCGTATGGCCGTGAGTAAACAGCCTAATCATCTTTCAGGCAGTAATTATGTGCTCCAGCGTTGGCCCGGGTGGAGGAGGCGGCGGCGGCGGCGGTGGGCCCACCCTAGCTTCAGACAGCAGGTGCAGCTCAGCATCTGACAGCTGACTGCTGTGGAAGGTGTGATCCAATCCTCCCGAGGCCGGGTCGACCCAGACCCGGCCTTAAGGCGCTCAGGGCCAAAACCAACAAACCAGCAGACCTCTGACACAGGAGGAGAGGCGAAAACAACACGGAGGAGGCGGTGAAGACGGCACTGATGAAGGACGGATGGCTCAACTCTGTTTTTCCCTCTCAGGAGTTGCTGTCTGTTTTTTTTCTTTCTTTCATCTGATTTCCTTTCTTCATTGTTTCCTCTTCACGTTGTCAAGTCACTCCTTCACACCTCGGCCTAATATTATACATCATAACAGTCTTAAGGGTTTAACTAATAAACTTAATCACTTATGATCGCTTGTAGTTCTACAAAAGTGACTATGCAACCCAAACTGGTTGGTTTAGTCATCCTGAACTGCAGACTTATTGGATTATTGCGGTGAAGGAAGCTTTTATTAATGATGCACTTTACATGAATAACAGCAGGCCTGATAGTGGAGGAGGATATTGACAAGACAAATGGAATTTTTCACAGACTTGCAACCCAACTCAATGGCATGTCGGCCCACGATAACACCAATGATTTACAAACTTCTCATACACTTTGTCTCATACGACAGACACGTTTTCCCTTTTAATACAAGAGATCCACTTTCCCTCATCTTAAGTGATGGCCGTTTGTGTTGTCAGGGTCAGGAGCTGGTTGGAGATGGAGACAGAGGCTGCGGGTTCAGAGGGGGGTGAGAGCGGGGTGATTGGACACAGTCGCATGTGAAAGGCCGGAGAGCGGCGAGTCCACAGGGAGCAGGGTCCACACACAAAGGGCCAGGGAGCGGGGGGTGGGGGGTGGGGGGCTTGGAGGAGCGGCCGAGGAGGAGAGGCCACGCTGGGAACCAAAGCTGACAGCACAGACACTTCTCATCCACTGAGGGGCTGGGCTGTCTCTGGCCCCCTGGGGTACATACTCACTTATCTGTGCGGAGCTGCCAGCGCTGCACTGTGTTGAGCTGCAGCAGCTTCACTGAGAAGCAGAAGCAGCAACAACACAAAGCAGCAGTGACCTCTGGCCCACATTGGACTGATATGAAGCTTGTGTCCTTTGTCATAAACTGCCCTGATCAAATATTAAAACATCACAACAACACAGTTAGCCAATAAAAGGTGATTTATTGGAGGAAGCTGAAAACAAAATCAAGACGTTACACTTTACACATACACAATCTCTAATACACAGACTTTCCATATGTGACGCCCTGATTGTGCTGGAGACCTGCTAACAAGGGCTTTGTACTCCATATCAACAGGCTGGGATTGTTTGGAGTTGGTATACCTCAGGCTTCACGTCCTTTGCTCTGAGGATAATAAGCCTCTGACCACTGTCAACAAAGTGTTTATGACCTGCAAAGCAGCCCCGGGTTGTGTTGACTCTGTCAGCAGGGGCCCAGGGGACGCCTGACTCCCAGTGCTATTAAAAGACACTTTCAGATAACAGGAGTGCCATCCCTCTGTTTGAACAAAGTGAGGGTTTGTGGATTCACAGAATACCACAGCTTATTTGTTAGGCCTCAGACTGGAACTGCATTTGAACGACTTCCCATGTAAGTAGAAGGAATACGTAAAAGTTTGAGGTTTAAGTGCCCTGATTAGGAACTTTATTTTTCCAGTGTGCTCGAGCATGAAGTGGGACATTCTTTTTCTAAGGACCTTGAAAAAAAGGACAAGTTTTTATTAGACAAGGAAAACTTTGTCCAGGCGAAGATATATATACGAGGGTGAGAAAAATCACAATATTTTACAACATAGACTAAATGGATTTCCCCTTGGAGGGCTGTATATCTTATAGTTGGACAGGTGTGTGCAATGAGTGTGTATGTGGGTGTGTGTCTTTCTGTAGGTTCAAGTATCACGTTTGTGTGTGTGTGTTCATGGATGTGTAAAAGAGAGAGAGAGAATGAGAAATTTGAAGGCACCTCTCTCCATCTGGTTTCTGCATCACCGTGGTGGGATGGGATCACATTATCCGTCGAGGGCTCTCTGGGAATTTCATCAGTCTGTAACGTCTCACTTATTCACACGTCTCCACGGACTTCACCATGCATGTACAACGATCCCGAGTGTCCCTCCTGACTCTGCGGTGACCCTGTGCATCCTCTGACCATCTTTCAAGCTTCTGCTGTCTCATAGCATCGCCTCTGTGAGAAGTGCACAGCGCATCACAACTGTCTCTGTCACTGGTGTGCCTCGGTTTGTCACAGCTGAAAAACACATTTTAATTCACATAAACCCTGCTCCCCCATTGGAAGATCAGGAAGCAAACCATTGAGCAGTAAGATTTTGCAGAACCTTTCCATTCAATACTTACCTGGCAGGGGAGATACCATGATCAAAAAGGTGGTTCACCCATGGCGAGGCCCGGCCATTGCACTCCAGCAGGGCTGACCTATGCGAATTCCCTAAATGTGGGAATCTCGACTGCAAAATTTCTGGTAGTGGGGGACTGCGTTCGTGCTTTTTTATTTTTATTTAATGTTGTACCTGTACATAAGAGAGCACAGTTCACCGAAGGTAAATTCCTAGTGTGTGTAAGCATACCTGGCCAATAAATCTGATTCTGATTCTGATTTCTATAACTGGCAAGAAAAACACAAACTTATGATGCCATCTTTTCAACCCTTAAGATTTCAAATTCTCATTCACTGAATGAAGGTATAAAATGTGACAATGTGCACCAAAGGATAATGTTAGGGTTACATAAAGAGTAATAATCAAAGGACTTGCCGCTCTGATTTGAAGATTCTTGAGATTCAGACACCAATGAAGGGATCTGTCAGGTTAAACAGGGAAAGGAGCCCAAATAAAGCACAAAGTAAAATAGTACAATGATGCCTAAACTTCAAATTCCATTTTATTGTTCAAAAGCCATCATTAGTATTTTTAATATTTGCTAAAAAAAGAAAGTATCTGTAATCCAGATATTTCTAAAAGAATATGAGGAAATCTATCAACAGTCCTTTTTCTGAAGGGTCTTCTTGATGCGTGGCCTTGACAGCTTTTTTTTCTCCTGCTCTCTCCGTCCCTGCTCTACATCACTTCCCCATATAGTTCCGTTTTAAAATGGATCCCTAAATCGTCCGGACGTGTTGTTCCGCTCTCATCCCCGGCAAGCAGATCGGCCCTGACGTGAAGCTGTCATGTTGAAGCATTCGGGAGGAGGTTGTAGTGGGTATCAGGGGAGTTAGTGGAGCAGGAAGAGACTGAAGTGAACTATCATTCCTGTTTAACACTGATGTTTCCTCTGGTCCCACAGGCTCATGGGTGACCTTGTGATTTATGAGGTAGCGCTGGAGGAGCAGATCAGAATACAGCTGCCCCATCGCTGCGCACAAACATGTGTATACCAGACTCATGCACAGCCTTAACCCTAGCCACAGAGAGTCATGGTCTGTTTTCAAGTCAATGCAGCTTTGGACTGATTGATTTCCTAGCTGCTGGACCTAAAAGAAAATCAAAATAAAAGAAACGTATCAGCTTTTTTTTTTCCTTTTGTTTAAGCGTCTGTGATTCCGGGGATTATGTGCGTAAAAATGTGTCGCTTGTTGCACCTAACTGGCTCTTGCAGCTCGTTCTGAATGGCATGAAGTGATGTAGAAAATGAGCTAGATGAAGAGGATTAGGACCCGGGGACTGCTAGTGCTTATCATCTCCCGTAGCACTGGAGTGTATCCATGGAAACAGGAAGTGAGAGGCAAGCTTCCAAGATGGCCACCAGCTTGTGAATGAGGTGCATTCCTCAACGGCAGGGTGTCCGCTGGAGGGAGGAGGGGCGAGCGGGTGTGTTTACTCCAAAAAGGGGACTATATAAATAGTAACTGCTGCTGTTTTAAGGACTTCCTGTCACTAGGTATTCCATAAAACAGTAGTTAAATAAACAATCAGTTTCCCATTGGGGGCGGCCCTCGTCTATACTGAAGTGAGGCTGCTGTGGGTTCAATCCAGGACCCCGGCGTGTGGATTTTAAAGCCCCAGACTGGAGTCATGGAGCTGTTACAGGTCACCACACTCTCTTTCACTCGCAGCCCGTCTGGTCATATAACCTCCACACACACGAACAGAGTCCCACATTCAGCATGTTTCTTTTTCTCTACCAACTAACTTCTGTACCGACTTTTCTATGAGCTCTCTTCATTGTGTTGTGGTGCAAGCAGTGCATGTGGGGTTCCTTTTATTGTGCGCAGACTCAGGTCACTATATGATCTGCATGGGACACCATTCAGTGTGTAAGAGTTGAATATGACGGTTGATACAATGAGATGAACCATGATGCATTTGTTTGTTTAAATTCATGAATGTGACTAAGATTGAATGGTTAACTTGCAGCTTTTATTTAAGTTATTTAGGATCAATTTTAGTCTTCAAAATCATTAAACAGTGTATTTAAAAATATAAGAAGCCAGCGCTCATCACTTTCATATGTAATTAATCTACATTAATGCTCAATGCACTATAACTTACACTTACCTGTGGATCTGTTCATTGTAAGACATTTCTTTGCTACAAACAAAGAGATAAAATAATTGCTCTGCATTAAGTTAAGAATTAGTTTTTTTTATGATTTTTGCCATAATCAAGCAGCATTACCTGTGATAACAAGTTAATAACATTTTAATTCTGCAGACCTCAACTCATTTCTCTCCGTCACAATTCTGGATTCTCCTGATCACGGGTTCATTTTAGTGGTTTCCTTGAGTCCTCTGGAAATTAAGTTGTAATCATGGGACAACCAGTGTTGATACCTCGAGATAAAGAGAGAAATAAGTCGGGATCTTAAGAAAACTGCCAGAAAATATTCATAATCACAGGAAAATGGAGTTAAGCGAAATGCATGGCTGAATGTCCGCTTTAGGGTTCTATGCCTTTCGGCAAATAAAAACAGTTTGTTGAAAAACAAAGACAAAGTCTGCAAGTATAAAGCATACACCCATTTTTATTGGTCTTAATTAGAAGCTTTTAGAACTACATGAAACAAGTCTTAACTTTTCCTTTAAGGTTCTTTTGTGTATATAAAAACAACTGCATGATTGATAAATCCTGATAACTATAAAAAAAATATTAAAACAATAAGGTGTATTTAAGTTCTTTATTTAGAAAGGCATGTTAGTGGTCAAAATATAAACTTTAAAGTTCAAACTATGTGTACCTCCATCAGGGTGTAAGTAATAAAATGCTTTTTTTACAGCTGAGAGAAAAAATATGTCCACTTTAAAGCTTTGGATGTGTTCAGGTTTTTGGAATGCATTAAATATTTGAGGTCAGGGACAAGGACATGGTATCTGGTAATGCTCCCATCTTAACACACACAGACACACACAAACGCGCGCGCACACACACATGGACACGCACACAGACCTTTAGATATAGATGTCAAAATGCAAATGCACAAACATCTAGCAGCTGGCACTGACAAGAAGGACACCATCCATCAGTATGTTTTAGACAAGGTCGTGAAGCTGTCAGCAGACATTCCTGAACGCAGCTTTTTGCAGAGCACATTTGTCAACCTTGAGAAGAGCGCATGCACAACATTTTTGGATATTTAAACTTATCTCTCTGTGGCCTTTGGAGATTATTGGCATTCCCACAGGTGCCAAAATAATCCACAAACAGAGCACTTTGGAATCAGCAGAGGGCCAAAGTGCTACAGTAAAATCCTCTGGGGGATATTTCATCATGCTGTCATGCTTTGTTTGTTTTCGGGGATTTGAGCGAGATGCAGAGATTAGATTTTGACAAAACAGAATTTGAAACCGAAGCCGGGATGTCAGGGTGTGATAGAGAGTGTCTGCTGCCCTCATCCTTTTTTCCGGGACCATGCCCTCATTGCAAGAGAACTATCACTTATGTCTGTGCTTTGAATTGATCAAACACACCTAGGAAGATAACATAAATCTCTCTTCCGATTTTTAATGTGGAGCCTTACAGCCCCGACCAGGGTCCATGCACACAATCACTGCAGAGTATCGGCAGATAATCACCATGGAGCCACAGGAAAATGTAGCAAGAGTAAACATAAGACAGCGTGTGTACATTTGTGTGCACAGAGAGACTTTTACTCCCGGAACAGGAGAGGCTGCTGGGAAATCTTGGGCAGATGTGAGCTGAAGACACTGATGTCTTCATAACGATCTGTTTTTTTTCATGCTATCTCACCCGGCTCTGCCTGTCTTCCCCCTCATGCCAGAGAGACAAGTTAGATCCGTGAACAATCTGCTCCATCCTGCAGGCAGCGCTCCCCTCTCTGCTCCATAAATCGCAGCTCTCAGGGGACAGCTGGAAAGACAAGTGGGAGCCCGATAGAGCTGTCTGAAACGGCCCCCTGTTTCAAATTAGGCTTGCATGGACAAAAGTCCTCCACAACCGCAGAATTGTGGGGACTTTTTGAGTTTTCATATCTACTTCCTGTATCCCGTTTGTTCAGCAGTGTGATGGACAATGGAAGGTGAGCCATGGTGTGTTACAGCTGATGAAGCGGGTGTCACTGTGCCTGTGGTCTCCTGATCAGGGGCACTGAGAGGCAGTTTACAGCCCTGTTAAAGGCAAATATAAAGCCCTCTCTAAAGAGGCATATATTTCATGGCCTGTGTGCTCTAAGAGTTAATGTCCCAGCGCAGCATGAGCTCGCTGGACTTCCTCCTCTCGTTCTGCCTCCATGGCCCGATGAACCGAGGTCACTGCAGAGGTGTATACTCAAAATGAAATGGAGTGCAGTGAATTGGCTAAATTAGATGTGGTGAGTAAGTCCACACATGAAACATTTGGGGCTTAACCTAATTGAAGCATGGAATATGGCTTCAATTGCTGCAGACCTCGCCAATGTTTGCAAAGACAGAATTACTGAGGCTGAACCACTCTTTTGTGGTTCAAATGGTGAACAATTTTTTTTTTTTTGCTTATCTCTGGTTTATTTTTTGCTACGAGGTATTTGTGAGGTCAACTTGTCAAATTTCATCTCTTGTAATTGTTCTGGTTAGTTCAGAGGTGAAGCTTGCGTTTCGGATCCAAACAAATCTTCCAATGTTCAAACAGCTGTCATTCTTGATGATATTTAAGTCCTGCAGAGAGAGAGAGAGGGAAAAATAACTCAAAGAAAAGTTTTCTCAGACTTTTGACATTTGTAAACATTGCTGTATCGCCATAAAGATGAATGAAATTGATCATCCAGTACAAATTGGCTGAAATCCAGACAGAGCAGGTGAAATCTCCTGTGTTGATATTAATGGCACAAGAGGGAACAGTCAGGCAGCTCAGGTTCACCTCTGTGAATATTGAGGGAATCATCATGGAACCAATTGAGGTATTTCTGATGCAGACACTAGTACAGTGAGTACCAGCCTCCTGACTCCGTGAATAATGAACGATCTCAGCCCAGGGTGCTCATGGGTAAAGATCTCCTGTCAGGCTCAACGCAGCAGAAGAGCGTCGTGACCCGAACCTCTCAGGAATCATTTCCCCTTCATCCCCATCTCTGTCAGAACAAGCTTCATGTGACATTCACAGTTTGATGGGTCAGCCTCCAGCTCATTCACTCACTTTGAGACGCAATATTTTCCATCTGTTTTTGTAATTCTTCTGGTCATTGCTGGAGCTAAATCAGAGCAGCTTCCTTTTCTTTATGCATCACATCACAACTTCAAATACTTTTCACTACAATGCACCTAATCTGCAAAAAAAAAGAACAGTGAAAGTCTTTAAGGTGGAGCTTCGATGCTTGCATGTTATGTCTGAATATAGTGTGTTAAAGTTTGATCTTTAGTAAATGTGCAGCTGTGAATGTGATGACTGTGTGTGATGAGGATTAGACATTGACTGTTCTGATGTTAAAAGGAGAGGAGTGTAGCTAACAGCAGTCATGAATGAAGACAGTTTTTAAATGATAGATGTTTGGGTATGTAGGTGTAGATTCCATAATGTGCCTTCTTGTATCAGTATTAGTTTAAGAAGACACATTACATCAGTTTTTATGTGGCTGTCATGCACACACAGAGACTCTGTTTCATGACCTCACTGAGAATAGCACATCTTAAACTCAAATATACTTCCCACTTAATAAGAATAAATCACACCAAGATCATCTTAAAACAAACAAACAAACTTGTGTTCGACTTTCTCCTAGCAGCCTGCTCCGCATAATATGAACTTTTAATAACTGCCCCATGCTCTGCTCGCTGATTACGCTGCGGCTGCACACATATATTTACTCTAATGAGAGGCTCTTCTGCTACTGTACAGTCTGTTCGTAATCAGAGGGCTGTCAAGTCAGGGGAACTTAGGAGATAATGAGATAAACACTGGCCTTCCCGAACCCAACAGTGCAATCCTTTCACTGCAGAGGACATCGATTATGCTGCTTGTTTGTTTAGAGAAATTATTTTGGAAAATGTTTATGCATTATGGAAATGAAGGTCAGGGAGGAAATGAATGAGTTTTCTTTTTGGGGCGAGGAATCCATTTACAGTCCCAACAACAATATGATGCACATTAGAATCCTGCAGAGGTCATTGTAGATGTTTGCAGATGTTTGCAGAGATTTATACACACAGGTCACTTTTAAACATGTCCCACGTTTTTAGTTTTGAGCACTTCTCAGAGACTGTGGACTAAATCTCTTCTGGTTTAATCTGCCTCATGGATATTAAGACCAGGCTCTGCATCCCTAGGTCCCGTCACCTCTGACCCCGTCTGTAATCCACCTCTCCCATCAGCTCATTAAGCCCGGGGAGTTCACACCTCTTGCCATGTTGGGCCCAGCTGTGTCTCCCCGCTGCCCAGGCCGGGCCTGGGGTGTCAGGAAAGACTGCCGGCTTCAGAGGCGCGCAACAGGCCCGCGCTTCTGATCTCTGCTGAAAACGCTATAAATCACCGAGTGGAGGTGATGGGCCTAAGTGCTCATTAAAGAAGGCAATAATAAACGGGCAGAGAATGAAAGGCTCTCTCTACCTGTCAGCCTGGGCAGCTTAATGAGAGGAGCCTGTTGCACTTTACTAATGACTGATGATTAGGGTAAGGGTAGATGGGGTGTTAACAAACGTTTAACTGCAGAGCAGCAGCCATAAACGTTTCATAACAACCACAGGCTCCTCTGTGCTTCCTCTCACTGCATCAAGTACCTTTTCTGATGTTTTCATAATTATTATTAATCATAAAAAACGAAGAGTTTAAATATCATGTTGATTGAAGTTTGTGGAGCGTTGAAGCTTTACAGTGGCTCAGATGTTTTAAAATCAATTTTGGCTTTTGCAGACTTTGCAAATTCACAATCCAACATCTCAGTTCAATAACCTTATAAATAAATGTTCTTACTGTCATATTCATACTAATGAAAAACTAAATATGATGTTCTATTGATGCGGTTAAAGACGGCCTCTGCTGTTAATTGTATGATTTAAATTATTACTTTGTATTTTTGCTTGTGTCTAATTACATTTATGGGACAACATTAGCATGCATTAACGGTTTGTAGTCTTATGGCGTTGATACAAGTGTGATATTATTTATGTGAAATACAAGATGTTTTTTCTAGTCAGCTGGTTCAAATAGCAAAGATTTTTGAACTATGTTGGAACAGTACTTCTAGCATGAATGCTAATTGCTATTGGTGGTAGAGACAATGTGTTGGCACAGATGTTTGATAATGATGGCGCTAAAGTGGATGATACAGAGGACAGTTTGTTATGAGCCATATTTAAAGTTTAAGTTAGCATCATGAGCTAAAAAGAAGCTACTACTGTCATGTGCTGTGTGTGCTCGGGCTGAAGTTAGCTACTGTACACCTGACAGCCAGCTGCTAGCTAGCAGAAGTTGAAATCATTTGCTGATATCACTCCAGTCCCCCATGGCTGCTTTAACCAGCTTTTTGCTTTATTGAAGACAAAATAATACATTGAACTACTTTTTAATCACTAATTGAAATAATTAGGACTTATTATTATCCTTCTCCAAAATAAACTTTATGGCTTTTCCAAATATAAACTCTGAGTCACAGTTTTTTTTTTTTTTAAAGTCCACAGATAAAGAGGCATCCTCACAATCAATCAAACATGCCCACATTTATGACTCTGACCCGCCAGCTGCAGGAAAACTAATATTGGGTTTGTTGGTTTGGCTGGCGCAGTGTGGATTAGGAAGCAGTTTGAGTGTGAAAGAGCTCCCTTCAGCGTGTTATCAACCTGCAGACTGAACCCCCCGCTGCAGGAAAACCTTTGAATTCCAACCAAAGAACGCTTTCACTATGCAGCCAGGTGGGACGCAGCAAAACTGCGGGGCTGGTTTATGTTTTACTGATTCTCTGCATTCAGGGCCACATAGCCAACCTGCTTCAAATGCATTTAAAAAAAAAAAGCAAAATCAAAAAGGAGGATTCAAGACATCTACATTTTGTATGGGGGATTAGAGCTCATACTTAGATAGAGATCAGATTAGATAAAAGTTGAAAATTTTCAGTGAATATTCAGTAAAAAGTTTAGTCTCAGACAAAGACAATCATAACCTGAGGAAAGTTGGACATCAGTGCGTTTCATCTTCCAGTTTGTGAGTCGTTCTCTTGTTTTGTGAAAACATTATCTGAGTTGGAGAGCTGTTTTCTGTCTTGAAAATGAAATACAATGAGAGAGAGGAAAAGGGGGGAAAGAAAAAGAGAAGTGCAGGCCTGGCTGGATTAGGAAAGGGCCTGTTTTTCCTCTCCATGTCAATGCACTCCTGCAGCAGGATAGATAGATAGTGACGGCCTGCCAGTTGGTTTTCATTACGTCCTTTGCACTTCAGACCTACGCAAAAAAAAAAAACAGCATCCCTCCCTTCCTCCTGCCCCCTCTACACTGAACACACTTTTCCCTCTGAAGGAAAGGTACAAAATTGTTTCTGAAAGTGAAAAAAAAAATTGCCAGGGGCGACTTTTTCCAATGTATTTTTCTAATATCCTCTTCAGACTTGAAGTCTCCCCCTGCATGCCTTTTTTCTTTTAAGTAAAACCCTGTCATCTACCCTGTGGGGGCTTCGCTGGAATGCTGCTTCAATATAAGATCTGTACCTTTGCATTCTCTGTAATGCATGCCTATGTGTGTCCAAATGGGTCTCCACATGGGGGGAGAGAGGAAGGCAGTGGAGGGAGGGGAGGGGGGAGGGGGGGGGGCAGTCAGGGATATGGGAACAAGGTGGAACTGTGCTTTGTTTGTTGCCCGCTGCACATACCAAAGCAAAATGGAACAGCAATAAAATAAGGCACAGATGTGCATTACTGGCTCAGACTTCAATTGTCCGCGACCCGGGGTGGAGGCCCGGTCACATTGTATTAAAAGGTGGATGGTCTGACTCTTTTTTTTCTCTGCCGCTCCCCCTCTTGAAGGCCTGTTATCTCTCTAACATGCTGTGCTGCCTGGATGCCAGCATAGCGCTCCGATAACCACAACCAGAACATCCCCCCCCCCCATAGGTCTCCTCACCCTGTTCGACTTGAGTCACGCCATGCTTTACCTACGGGAGCACCGAGCTTCAAAGAGAGGAAGCTTGCACACGCATCGGAGCCGCGGTGAGCTGATTCCGAGAGGATAAGACAACTCCTGTCTGTTGAGGGAGAAGCATTGCCCTTTGACCCGTTGGCTTTAACATTGACAATCTGAACTGTTCATTATTTCAATCAATCAGAAAGTCCTTCCTGTGTGCACCTTCTGCTTGAAGTCACTCAGCATTAACCGCTGGTCTCTGCAGGGCTTGTATAACAGCAGGGAAATTAAAACCATGCAGCATAATGTGGAAGAAACACAGAGACGTTTTGATCCAAGTAAGTAAAGC
The DNA here is from genome assembly GCF_963930695.1 of Labrus bergylta. Lineage (NCBI taxonomy): Eukaryota > Metazoa > Chordata > Actinopteri > Labriformes > Labridae > Labrus > Labrus bergylta. The sequence continues at coordinate 25,592,929 of NC_089205.1, forward strand.
AGCAAATATGCCATGCAGAGAAATAACACAAAACAAACTTCATATCTTAAATCAACCTTAAACTCATATAAGGCCCCGGATCTGGGGGGGGGGGGGGGCCTCTGGGATGTTGCTGTTTGGTTCTGATGAACACACCTTGTGTAGTCATGAGAATATCCTGCCAAACTGTACTGCTGCTCTTCATTTTGGATGGCAGTTGTCCAGACTCAGGCTCAAAGGTTTTCAGCTTGCCTGGCCTTATTGTCAGTAAAACCTTTGCCATCAGGATCGCCTTACATCTGTTTTATGTCTGTATAAGGAAATGCAATGATTTAAATTGACCCATGAATCTCTTTTTTTCTTCTTCTTTTAAACATTGTCTCTTTGCTTTCCAAATGTTCTGATTTCTGTTGTGTGTGAACCACGCGCACCCTGACATGCTCACTCTTACTTATGAGCCCCTGCCAGAACTGTAAACGTGTATCCTAGTTGATGAAACCAGAAACTAAATCTGATCTTTTTATTAGACATCCGGAAAAAGAAATGAAAAGAGTTTTGTAGAGATTTGTAAGACATGGCCTGATTTAACCTAGGACTGATGATTCAAGTTTGTTTTAGATTTGTTCCAGGTCAATATATCACAAATTGAATTAAATTTTTGTTGCTTTATTGTCAGCGTTGCCATTGTTTTAAATCTTTATTCTGATCTTTTTTGTGTTTGTTGTTGTTGTGTATAAAAACACATGTCGGGAAGAGACAAGGGAAAGGCAGAATACGATCCAAATGGCCGTTTACTCTGCAGCCCCGGCCAAGCCGAGGAGGGACAGTATGGGAACTGTTTTCAGCTCCAGACCCGGCAGATTTTTCCAGATAGCATATCTGCCGCTTCAACTCTGCCAGAAAGGATTTGTATTGGACCCAGACCCTCCGGCTAGCATCAGCCCGTTGATGCAGAGCAGAGAGCAATTACAATTCCTGACCAAATTGCCGAGCCCATTGCCTTTTTCCATGCTGAAGCTTCAGTAGGTTGGACTCTGCATCACAAGACCAATGTGGACACGCTGTGCTCTTATCTGCTGAAGCAGAGGAGCTAAAGATAGGGATAAAGAGCTGCAGAGCTATCAGGACGGGAAACAGAATCACTCAAATGACACGCAGACGAGTAATCCCACTGATCACGCTAATTAGTTCACTTAAAGGGGGTTGATGGAATATTAAGCTTGAGGCATCCTTTTCCTTTTATCTCGGGCAGTTAGCTCTGGTAGTGGAAAATATTCAAGCAGACCTGAACCAGACTGAAAAGATGGTTGTGATAATGAAACTTTATTTGGGGGTAAAGAAGTTTAACTCTTTACATTAGATCACAAGAGTTTCTGACATGAACAACACGTGTCACATCTTATTTCTAATTAATCAATTCTAGTTAAGTTTGGAGAAACAAGTCGGTTAATATCAGAAACAGTAGCTCTGCTACTGAGTTGATGCCACAGCAGAACCAGGCAGGGAAACGAGGAGGATAGAGGAAATTAGCACAACAATTTTAATATAATTTACAAACAGTCTGTATTTGGCAATCATCATGTTAGCACCCATACAAAGTGGAAAACAAAACAAAAACACCAAAAATCGTCACCATGTGTACAATCTATCCCACCAGTTTTATTTTACATCATTTTGTTACTATACTGTCCCCATGTTTTTCTTTGTCCTGTTTGCTCATTTGCTTATTTTGTCCCTCTTTCTAATTCATTCATTTTATTTACTGACCCTTTTCCTTTTGTTTTGTTTGTTTTTGTCTAAATCTGCTTGCAAAACTGTATCGTACCACAGTTCCCCTCTTGTTCATATCTCTTTTTTTTATTGTGAGTATATTTATGCACGTTTTGGTGAATAAAAGTAAAAAAAAAAAAAAAAAAAAGAAGCAGTAGCTCTGTAAGCACTTGAGTAAAGCTGTGACCCCATGACTAGATGTTAAGTTTGTCAATAGCACCTCAAAGTGGATTCACACACGGTCATTTAACAATAAGAATGAATTTCAGAAGCAAACATAGTTCAGAGGGAAGCATTTCTGTTCATCCTCGATGTAAAGGAGCTGAAGTGAACATCGGTGAGAGTGTGTCAGTCATTGAGAGTCACCCGAGCGAGTGGTGTTTGTTGTGAGTCCGTGGGCCCCAACTTCAGCAGGTTGTGTGTGTGGGGAGCTGCTGGTGCTGTGAGACCGTCCCGCGGTGTGAGAGCGAGGATCTGGAATCATTCGAACCCCCTGCTGCAGCTCCAACATCTGCTGGGCCGCCGTAACCAATCAGAGGGGAGAGCTCGGAGCCGTGACAAATCAGCCTGCTCGGTGATCTTTTCAGGGGATCCTGGTGGAGGGGTTGGAACAAAAGCCAACCCCCACCAACCCTGAAACCCTCCTGCTGCATCCACCCTCTCCATCCTCCCCACGGCCCTCTGGCTTTGATATTTTAGACCCCTGCATGGAGGAATAGTCTCCCCTGTTCATACCCCCCGAAACACCCCACCTCCATACAAATAATCCCATGGATCATGACAGAAAAATGACGCTGCTTTTAGTATCCTGAGCTTTGTTGACATACATAGAACTTTTTCTTTGAAAGGATGTTTGTCTCTGTTCTTTCATCACCTTTTTACAGGATAGATTGGGATGTTCCCATGCTGGAATTCAAGGCTCCCTCCCTGCAGAGACAGCTCTCATTTGCAACCTCAGCAGTCGCACTGTCTATCTGGTTACTCATCTCTTATCTCGACATTCTCGCGCTAAGCCGAGATAAACCAAAGAGCCTGAGGATGAGCAGGCATCGTGGAAGCAGACAGCCTTAGCAACGGCAGTTTTCCAATGTGAGATAATCAGACCACAGAAATGTAACCCATGCATAATAAATCAGAAAGTCAGAAAGTTGTTTTGGAGGCCAGTGTTAAATTTGATTTGTGAAAACAGACACTCAGGCTGTGGGACCGAACCAGACGGCTCTGTAAGAACAGTCCAGACAGTGAATCCTCTGGCCAGCCCTTCTCAGCGGGCTAATGACATGGCTCTCTCTGAACATCTGAGGAATTGGCAGACAGGCAAAGGAGGGATTGGGTTCACTGAGTGAAGTGCAGAAGGTAATTATGGGATGGAGTAATGGAGAGACAGACGGAAGAGACAGGGGGGCACATGGAAGTATGTGGCAGAGGGCCCGTTGACACAATGGGTACCCGCACAGAGATGACATGCGCTCCGTCCAGATGATAGGCCGTGACCAGCTTGAATTTCGCCCTGCTGAAATGTTTCAGTACGTTCCTCTCTATAGGATCACATGATCCTGTTGTTTCTCAGGACGACTTCAAACAATCAAAAGTGGAGTCGACGCTGCCAAACGCTACCACATTGCAGTACATTAATCATGCTCAGTGGATATATGATACCTCAGCTTCTCTCCTTCTGAGAGTTTTTTCTCCTGGTGATGCCCACAGAGCACCTGTTAGGTGCCAGTTTCAGAGCTCAAGGTGGTGATTTTCATCAAGCAGAGGAGAGGCGTGAGAGCCCTTCAGGTCCGATGTCCATTTGATCCCTGCAAACTGAGAAGTAATGATAAATCTCCCAGACTCAAAATCTTAATCTAACCTGATGAAGGCCTACAGCATGAAAAGTAAACAGAGTGAATACTATAGTGACCCGCCGATGTGCAAGATTTCTGGTTTACTGTACTTCGTTTGATCTCTCTCATGATGAGGCTTCCATCAAAGGGAGATACAGCCCGTATGGCTCTGGTTTCCCGAGCAGATGTGCCCGGGTATCAGGATCACCTGGGTTAGTCTTGGCCCTCCCAGCAGGACCAGATGCCCTCCAGAAACAGGTGCCTAATGGCTATAAAATCAGGTTCGCCCAGTTCATCGTTACCACTTGAATTTGCACATTAGTCAATCCTCTCCCTTTCATCCCTCAGGCTGTCACTTCTTATTTATCTAATTGGTATTACTGGTGAAGAGGCACTGACCTGCCGCCCCTTCAACCCTTCTACCAGCCTCCCTCCCTCCCTCCCTCCTCCTTGAGACCCTGGCCCGGCCCTCTCACCGGCCATTAGACCTCATGTCTCCAGCTCCATACATGCACTTTACTTTTATGCACCTCTGCACATTGAACTCTGCCTAACCCCTGGTTGTGGCGAGCCTCTGACAGATCAAATGTGGCTGACCGTCTCACCGCCGAGGGACTGAAAGGGGGCCACGGATCTGGCCTCTGCGATAGGTCAAGAAAGAAATTCAAACAACAAAAAAAAAAAGTATAATTTGAAGCCGTGGTTGATGCTAAGACACTGTAGTTCATACAGCTCTAGACAGAGTTATACAAAGTTATGGAAAGCTATAATGGCAGGACAAACATGCTCATGCTCAGCTCTCAGAAGGCAAATAGTGGAATTAACATACACTATAGTACACTACAAGCTACAAGAGATCCGGCCTGGTATGTGCATTTGATTTGTAGGTTCACTCCCAGATGACGTTGGAAGCCGCTGCTGCAGAAGTTGAGCCAGGATTAGCCCCATCTGTGATCTCTGTACATTACTCACATGTTTTATCCTCGCACAATCTTTAGGTGGAATCATTAGTTTTGTTGCCAGTCTCATTGACTTGGGCTTGCCTATGTATGAGCCACAATGCATTGACTCATAAGGCATGCAGAGGGAGATATTTAAATGTTAGATCTGTCATAGTTAGTACAGACAGGATGTGAAGAGGGCTGACAGGAAGCAATGCCTGATTTAACTGCAGCTGCACTAGAGAGGGAGTTTTGAAAATTGAAATGCTGAAAGGCACCAGAGCGGGAGGGTGGGGGGGGGGGGGAGTTGAGTGGACTGCATGAGAAACGAACACTGGCTCTCTGAAAGAGTTTCAGTCAGAGGAAGGCACAGTGGCTGGTGGGTAATTTATAGCACAGAAAGGCTTGTAGGGTGAAAAACATTATTTTAGCGGCCCCCACATACTAATAGAAGCCAGATGTGGAGGGATTAACAAAGAGCAACCTCCCCCCCAACCCCCCGTCTCTTTCTCCTTCACTCTGCCCCCCCCCTCTCCCCCTTTTAGCTGGAGTCCCCACTGTCTCATTTTCTTCCACTCTCCCTTTCATTCTCCATCTCAGGCTTTCTTGCGCCACTCCTGCATATTTTTCCTTGAGAGTGTGAGATGCACTGGGAATACGAGAGCAGTCAACACTCTGGTTTTTGAGGTGAGACTTAGTAAAGCGTCACTGAGCCTTCCTAAACAGATCCTCTGTTTATCCCAGCCCCCCTGCACACTTTGCAAAGCAAACGGGAGCCTTGTGGTCGCTGATGTCACTTTACTCCTGGGGGTTGAACGGGGTTGCCAGGCCACACGTCAGGCGGCTTCAAAACAACCGCATCACTTTACCCAATGCTATCAGAGCATAATTTGCTCCACTGTCAGTGAGCTCCCAAAGCCATTGGGATGGTATGATAAAAACAGAAGAGATACTGTTGTAATGCTGCGGCAAAATCTTCAAAAGCTCTTCATAGTTTTTGAGCTCGTGGCAGCATCACAAAAGCCAAAGTGCCATTACCTGGCCTGGCTTTGAAGGCAATACCAAGCCGCAGCACAGCAGACGTGCAGAAACCCATACTGAGACTGTGAGCCAACTGCAGCACCAGAAGACGGCTGAGATGAGAAAAGTAGGACAGATGTTTCAAGTCGGGTTTGAGCGCATTAATCACTAAAATGTGTTGAGCGAGAGAGCTGCCAATGAAAAGGTCCTGCGTTCCTTCCAGCAGAAGCGTATCGGTTCCAAAGTCAACACATTATGTAAATTGAATAAGATTATTTTTCGCTCTTCCCTCAACACTTACATCATCACCTGGGAATAAAAACTCGATGTTGCAACACGCGCTGCAGCCTCACAAGACCCCTGGTGCTGGGATGGAGGGCGCCAAGTCAGGGCAGGTGCTTCTGGGAAACTTTTTCACTCAAGTATTTTGACCTATTTTGAATAACTGACTGTATACTATGAGAACAATACTTCTGCAAAAAATATGGTAACCTAGTAAAGGACATGGTCGTTTAACAGTTTGTGTGTACGACAGGTGGGAACAGTAACTGTGAGCTTATGGATTAGAGATGGGGTACGAGTAGTGGAGTTCCTCGAGTTCTCTTCCTCAATGACGTAATTATTGAAGTAAAGTCTGCAGCTGCGCTCAGATTGTTGTAGGCCACAATAGCTTAACTTAGTTAGCATTTTTGGTTTGCCTAACTGAATATACTTAGTAATGAACGGTACACAAAGGTGTAACTTCTCTATCTACGGCTTCCGCTTTGTTTAACTTAAGTTAACCATATCAACCACATGGGCTCAAATAACAAGGAGAAACCAGCAGAGACAGAGTTTAACTCCCCATCATTTGCTAACCCTGTTTGCACACGTCATTGTGATGATACCGGAGTGGAGAAGATTAACAAGCTAATAACCAAAATGTGACTAGAGTCACGCTCCCATTCCCGCTAGATGATGGCATTTGATGGAGGCTTGAACGACCAATGTCCACTTGATGCATCAGGAAAGAGCAGCGGAGTTGTGCAGAACAGCAGCACCGTTTGGGTTTCCATCATTTGTCATTTCATTTAGAGCTGGGATTTAAAGACTGCTGTCCTACAGACACACGACTGATGAGCAACACACCACAGGAAACATAGCGGGCCACTGGGAGTACCCGTTCATAAGGTTGTGTGAGTATACTGAAGTATTTAGAGTACCCTACATACCCATCTGTATGATGCTTTGTGTGCAGTATTTGTGTTTTTGTTTATTTTTGTTTATCTATGTGCATACTTGTGTTAGCCTTTAGCTGTACTTCTGTCTGCCCATGTGTTTGCGAGTGTGAGTGAGTGTGTGTGTGTGTGAAAGCAGCAGGGGCAGGAGCTCAGAGAATGACAGCGTGTCTGTGGCGGGCAGAAACTCGAACCCTCTGATCTCGCTCTCAGAGACTCCTGCCTCCCAGCTGTCACTGTGCCTCTGGCATCCTACTCGGCCTCTTGCCCCCCCGCCCGCTCCCTTTGAAGACGGCTACCCAGGAAATTGAAAGCTGTTTTCAAAGAAAGACAAGAGAAGAGAGAGGAGAAGAGCACAGACACTTCTTAAAAAAGAAAAGAAAAAGGAGTGTGTGAAAAGAGGGTGATGGAGAGGTTTTGAGGTTAAAAAGGGTTAGAGATGTTCTTCAGTGAAGTGAATCTGTCTTTACACTCGGCTCCAGAGTTACTCAGATGAATCATTTTGTTAAGCAGAGCGATATTAAACAGGCAGACAGCATTAAAAGTGATGCCACAGTCCTCACTACAATCTTCATTTGCTGGAAAACGTGTTCTTGTATTTTTTTACTTTTCACATTACACTAAAGTTTGGACCTTAAATGTTGTTGTGATTTTAATTAGTAAGATATTACAAGGATTAGCAAGGGCTTACCAAACACTCTAAACCGCACATTCATGTGAGTGTGAGGAAACAGTCAACTTGAAAGCATCAGCATGTGCCACATCTAGTAGATGAATATACATGCTCTTGATATGCAATGCAGAGTCAGTGTTAAATTCCAATCGTATCAAATTCCAGACGACATCGATAAATAATGTGAAAAAAGTTTTGATTTATGAATCAAAAGAAGTTGTTCAAACTATCTAAACTAAATAATTAGTCAAAACTGCAACGCCAATTAAGAGCAAGAAAAATACAAACAAATGCAAAATGAAATTAGACAAATCAAAAACAAAGAAGTTAGCGCTCCAAAAATATTTTCATTTAAAAAGTGTGAATCAAATCAAACAAATCTAAACAGGATAAACTGTCGACCAATTATGAGCGTTCCGGCCTGTTGCTATAGGAGTTCTTGTGGTGTGCGACCACATGTCCTCAGTGTTTCTACAACAGATGAATCTGGGCCCTCTGACCTGACATCCTGCTCCCTCTGAAGCCTTCAGGACTCCCACTGAGGAAACCTCTGTTACAGTACAGAGCCGACTTCAAAACTTTTTTCTCCTGTCGTCTCCGAGACAATACGGGAGTGTGCCAGAGCGCCGGGGTTCCTCGAGTTCTGCTGAGGTTTACACTGGAATAACATTTTGATGATCCATGTCTCAGAGGACCAGGAGCCAGGCACAGGGCAGATGGTTGTGTGGTTTGGCCCGATAGCGGACAGCTCATAAGACGGGCAAACAAACAGTGACGGACAGGTGGGCGTCACACGGTGCGGAGCGGCCAGACTGGCAGTCAGATGGAAAGCAGCAGCGTGAGGATTCAGAGTGGCATCTTGGCACGGACGGTCAGACCGATGTTTGAGTCCGCAGCCAACAATAATGTCTGCCTCATTAGATCTGGACCACGAGACTGACCAGTTGTTCCAGAGGGGAAAGAGCTCGTGAAGCGCTGCTGGTCAGGACTGTAAAGTTTATAAACGCAACAGATGGGTTAACACACACCGTTAAATAACAAGGAAGAGAGCTTCGGTTACTTTTTATGATGATGACAAACTCAGCATGGAATTTTCTCTACCTCAGCCATTTCACTACCATTATTACTCCTACCTTTTTATACAAGAAAAACAGCCAACTCCACAGTTATTATGATTTTTGTTTTGTGTTGGTACATTTGTATAACATATGAAACTTGTTATTTTACATGGATATGAAAACTTTCATCACATACGACTAAACTACACTACAAGATTCTTATTTTGTCGGTGCATCTTCCTTGTTTTGAACAGAAGCACTGCAGCTATTCGTCCTTTAAATGTCAACTTCAAAACGATTTTTGATGATGCTTCGATATTAAATAGGGCAAAAGTAAAAAACAGAATAATGCAGATATCTTTTTTTTATTGCACTCTGACCACCAGTTCCTAAACTGTGTAACTCTGCTTGAGTGCGCAGATATCCAGCAAAAACTGCCCTAATGCTTTATGGCAAAGCTTTCTGTCATAAATTCCTGGAGGAAAATTTATCCCGTTAGCGTTTGTAGCCCTGCAGTCTCATTAGCAACATTATAGCAAAGGTGAAGGGAGTGAAAAGGAGTCCACGAGGAAGCCACAAGGAGAAAAGGAAAGAGTGACCAAGACTGAGGTTGGAAGGAGTTTGTCTAAGACTTTTTAAGTTGTAGTTAAGTTGTGGAAAATTATGCAACCTAAAAAAATACCAGTTTTACCACCACCAAGTTTGGTGTTTACCAAATGGAACTGTAGCTGTGTCCCATTTCAGGGGCAGCATCCTTCGAGGGACTGAGGCTACTAAAGGACCAAGCCTTCATAAAAGTGCATGGACAGGCAGAATAGAAATATGACAGTCTGGTCACCAGATGATTTCCTGCTGTGTCACCAAGTGTTCCTCCCCTTCAACTTTACTAAGCGCTGAGTTCAAACCAGTTACTCACATTTGAAAGTGCGATCGTCGCCCGCTTGAAAGGTTTTTCCATCTCATTTGAATTGGGTCCCAATTAATCTTGGGATTTGCTGGATGCACCCTTCATGACCCAGGAAAAATTCGGAGGCCACATTTGAGAGAGCCTTCAACATGGGACAGGCTTTCACATGCTGCTGTGATGTTAGGGGTCTTCCAAATATTCCTTTCAAATGATGCAGTCCCTGATGAGACACAGAGAAAATGACATTATAATAAATCTGAATCATCTAGAGAGGGTTAACCTGCCTTTAGTATCACCAAGTCTGCATTGTGTAAACTGTCTATTTCTGTTATTTTCTCTTTTCTTTTGCAAAAACTAACCTCTTTGCTCAAATATTTACCTGTTACAAACTATGAAATGTATTCCTGTAATGACAGCTGTAGAAATGTTTTTTTGAGGTTATCAAAATGTGCATAGGAAAAAAAGAAACTGGAAGATTTAAACAAAAGAAAAGTTGATAAATCAAAACATGTGTTGTGCTGTTTGATCAGAGAGTACACTTTGCGTCACACTAAATATCAGAGACAGCAGTGAAAGTGTCTCAGGCTGTTGTAAAAGTCAACACCCCGGATCAGTTGGATCTTTCTCTTTGGCTGTCGTAGTGAATGTGACATGTTTTCTTCTCTCTGTCCCTGATGTGCTCTTACTATTTCTCTATTATGTCTGCCTGGATTTCTCTAAAACTCTTACACTACTCCTGAGTAGACAAGCCAGCAGCTCTGCACTACAGCGCTCGGCTTCTACGGTTACACTATAGCGCCAGCTGGACCAAAAATATTTGCAGGAGTAAACCATTACATGGCTAAATATGAGTAAGGAAAAACATGAAACCATGTAATTATGGTCTAATACAGCCTGAGGGGCTGAAGAGTTAATACACCCGACTTTAAATGTTAACAGTTGCACGAGTGCAGGTCTCTGCTCCGTTCATACATCAGACTTCCACGGCGCCTGTGAATGGGATCAGCGCTTTTTTTTTTTTTTTCTCTGTATTAACAGTCAGACATATCATCATTTCTAGTAACAGTAGCAGCGTGAGTCAGAAAATGAAACCCCCCTGCTGTGTGATTTTCCAGTGCTAAATGTGAGATATTACATGATATCCGTGATTTTTTTCTTACAGATTAAACTCAGCGTCAGCGTGTAACTCTGTACGCTCGCCTCCCACACAAGGTCAGGAGTTCAGATCAGACACCTCTCCCCTTCTGATGTGTCGTTTTCCTTAAAGATACCTCTGTATCCATGGCAACGTGTCTACAATAGGGAACTGGAGACACACATTCACATGCACATAATTTGAGCAAAGAGGGTTATTATAGTTTCTTTGGTAGTGTTGGGACATGTGTGAACACATTCAGGCTGCGGCGCTGTGATGAACTCAAAACCACAGAGAGAAACAGAAACATGGATCAAACAGCTCCTCAGATATTAAAGAAACGCAGAGTAAGCATTTCATCAAAGTTCTGCAATGTGCTGCGGAAGGCTTCAATCCGTTTTCAAACAGTTAAAAACATAGAGAAGTATCTAAAGGTATAAAGGAATACTTCTACAGTGTTATACTCCTGATCACCTCTTTAATGATGGTTAAATGAGATGATCAAAAACTTCAAATCCGCAGCCAGTTTGCTAATCTTAGCTCAAAGACAGTTTAAACAGATTGCCTGCTTTTTAAAAAAAAAAAAAATTACAAAAAGAAAGAAAGTAGGCCAATCTCTTAAATTGTTCCTTTGATTACTTTAATCATGTTTCTGTTTGCAGAGCTACAGATAGGACAGTTAGGACCGTCTCTATATTTAGATTTTCAGTTTTAAGGGATGAAGAAATTAAATGGTCTCTTCTAAGGCAGTCACAATTCTAGATGTTGGTTGCCTACCAATGTACTGCCTACATTGATGTGCAGTTTAGACAGTGGGCAGGAGTTTGCATGCATTTGTAAAGTAATTTATTACAAGAAACGACCTCATAATAAGTGCTTAGGACTTTTATTTTGTTGCCATGGCATCAAAACAGAAATCGATAGCCATCTTTACAAGATTTTTTTAAAGTTTGGATATCTGGTATCATGACAAGCCTAATTTATTCCATCTTTAATTTTGCACAAAGTATAATTGTGTTGTTGCTGAAAAGTGACAAACAATCTGTGACTTTATTAATGTTTTATTAAAAAGGTTAGAAGGGCCAACATGGTAATAAAAAAAAAGATAGTTAAATGAATGACTGATAGAAATAATGTGGTTTGGACGTTCTCAATAGGACATCATGTTGTTAATTATAATCTAATATCTTATTATGTGTTATGAATCTTCCATAACAACACAGAGAAACACAACGTCAGCATGAAACTAAACAAACACTGTTATGAAACATTATCTGCTCCACAGTTTGTCTGCCTCCATCTCCTCCTCCAGCCTCTGATCAACAGCAATACGTTTTGTGACCTGCATCCCCAGGTGTGGAGGGCAGGGGTCACAGCTTTATGTTGGAGTGGGTGGGGGTCGGGACCTGTGCTCTGTGGAATTTGGGTGTCACCATGGCAATCACAATGGAGCGATGAGAATGACAGGTAGCCCCCGGGGGCTGTAAATAACAGATATGCTCTCATACTTATGGGACGGGGGGCAAAGGGGGGGCTAAAAGCCTTGTGTAGCTCAAAACAGGAAATGAGTGTAAGAGGGAAGGATGGGGAAAACAAAAACAGACAAACGGGAAAAGATAATTGCATTTTAGAAGTGAAGGAATGCCACCAGCTGAAGGGCAGAATCTCATATCCCCCCTCCTAAAACCTCGCAAAACCCAAGTATGAAAACATCAGTTTATAGGGACTCGAAACCTGAAAACTTTACATTAGCCCTGGATCTGTTTTATTTATTTTAATCAAATTAATTAGAAAGCCTTTGAAGTAACAGTGTGTTTTTGTCTTCAGTTATACAACATGGAAGAGAAGATGACAAAAATGACAAAAGCATGTCATGAGTAGTAACAATGACATTTATAGAAGAGACAAAGAACAATAAACTGTTACAATTTCAACAAAATCAATCTTTATACAGCAAAGGAAACTAAAAAAATATTTATGTATATGTTAGATACAGATTAAAATATTGGGTTATCACAAGAAATTTGCATACAAAAACAGGCTTCAGGCACATTTTAGTTCCTGGGAACGGAGCAGGAGTTTATTTATTCAAATGTCCAGATAACTGGAGGCAACTTGAGGAGGCACCTTGAGGAGACACAAGCTTGAGACGAGGCCAGCGTCATCACGAACACTTTGCTTGTCTGGCTTGTCAAACATTTGGAATGAAGAGCGAAGAGGAGGCAAGTTGTTTTAACGTGTTTCGAGAAGCACAAGCAGAGACAAGGCCATGCAACACTTTGCTGTGGACCCGGCGAGCATTAGACTCGTTTCTCCTACAGGCTCCAGAAAATTCCTCTAAGCCAACACACACACATGCAGGAGCGATGCCAGGGAGAGGCAGGGGGGCAGAGGAGGAGGGGAGGTCGGTCAACATCTACGCACATGGACGTATGAGTCAGGAAAGAAACAGTCACACACTGTCTGTCGTTACTGTTGAGACATCACTTCATCTGAAATAATTCCCTTAGACCAGGTAATAACAGCAAAACCTCTTTTCACATTTGTAGAACGAGGGACGCCCAAAATGATTACGCCTGGGGGGACATAATTAGGAAAATAAAACCACATAAATGGACGTTTTTCAGTTCTACACAGGCTGCCATTATATCCAAATAAATTTGTGAACTTGTTGCTTTATTTTCAGATTTGTAAACCTTATTTTTCAAATGCTTAAACAAAACTTTCAGCTGAATCTCACAGGTTTCCCTCTTTTTTTTTGCATGCACAATGACTCCATACAACCTGCTGTGAAGCACGTATTGATACCAACAATCCAAAATGGAGCTGGAAACTGGATACAGCAGCTCTTTCTGCACTCTGTCAGATGATCCAAGTGAGAAAAGGGGACTCAGGTGTATACAAAATAAAGAGATGGGAAGAAACAGCCCATCTCTCAGGGAAGGGAGGGAAGGGAAGGAGGGGGAGACCTTCACCCACCCCAAGGGTAGGTCACAGTCCCTGGCCTCTGACCTCTCACTGAAAGACGGGAATTTAGGGGAGGGAGAGAGGAACATGTCTGAGCAGAGCGAGGAGAGGAGGAGCTGGGGGAACAAAGACTCGACACAAGCAGCACGCCACGTAACACATCTACATTTAAAGAGATTTACAGAAGTTACAACAACTGTCTGCAAAAGAGAGAAAAGAACAAAGTGTAGCAATAGACTCTGCGCTTTTACAAGTTAGACTGAATCCCTCTGCAATCAATAAAATCAAATATTCATGAAGTTTAATAGAAGAACTTTTTCATTCCAGCACATTTTCTGAAGCCTCTTCTCGTCTGTTTTTTTTGTGTGTGCAATCAGCCAGCCTGCCATCGCATGCATACCTGAGTGATGCCGGTCAGATCTCACTCGGCGCTGTCCGGCCTTGGAGCCACTTCAGAGGTTTGTTCATCTCTGTTGTTCTTCACTTTTCTTCTTTAATCTGCATTAAAGGGCCCGGGTGATCCCTGACCCCTCATACATCTGTCTCAAACGCCATGTGCCTTCCAGATGTGGACGTACCTGACCCCAGAGTGTGAGTTCAGAGAGGCATCAGTAGATGGCAGCACACAAAACTTGAAACTTTGAGAACTTGCACTTCTCTCAGAGTGAGAAAACGAATGTGTCTGCAGCTTTCATGTGAAATGTTTGGGCTTCCATTTCCTGTTACATTTATTGTGTTTTAGGAAGCCTGTATCGGCTTTAGAAAACTTCCTATACTTTATACTTTGCTGTCACATGTGACTGAATATTTGTGTGATATCAAAATGAATCAGAGAACTTTTCTTTGGAAGCAAATGATGACAGTGTACGATACAAGAATGCATAAAAGAAGATTCCTTTCAAAAAATAATACAAAATATGATGATTAGCTCATCATGATTCAATCCATGCAATGACCTCATTCCCATGAAAAGAAAGTCAGTGAAAATAAGTGACTTGTTACTTCTCCTCTTTACAGTTCCTCCTCTTTACATCACTGCCTTTCCTGCTCCAGATGTTCAGTGTCTATAAAACCCTTGTTGAGAAAAGGTGGGGTGAAGTTGTTTTTGTGTGTGTGTGTGTGTTTGAAAGTGTGTCCTCTCCTAAACCTGGCACACACCCAGCCAGCAGCTGTTTGAGAAAATATCGCATTCATTGTGTTTTTCTTTTAACGTGCTAAAATAAATCTGCTCCACATGGGAAACGAGGGGACGGTGTTTAATGAGTGCTTCAGCGGACTTGAGGAAAGCAGTGACGAAAGGGTTTGATGGAGAAGGAGACTCTTTTTTTTGGGGATGCAGAGGGGACTTGAGCTCATGAGTTGAGACTTGAAGCTAAAATGAAACTTGGATTACAAAACTGAAGGGTTCCCAACCTGTTATGCTTGCCAATTTTTATATAAATTAAAAGCTTAGCCCCCTCAGGACCCACAGGAATAAAAGTGATTCATTGCTTTCAAAGATTAATATTAATTGAAATTGTATCCATTGAAAAAAAACAGAATACAGAATAGTCTTGCACACACGTTTTCTTACCAAAAGACCTTTGAATAAACTATCCAGTAAGTATGGTATCATTATTTGGTTAATTTATGCAAATAGAATTTTGACAACCACCTCAAATCAATAGTTTGGGACAAATTGGAAGTTCAAAAGTGATCAAGCCATCAAATGTAACACAACTTCAGCAGGTAAAAATCTTGGTTTGCTTTTCTGAGTCAGCGATCCAACCTTCTATGCTTTTCCTTCTCAATAACCCTGTCTGCCCTTCAGCTCGGAGCAGTGGTCTCTCTCAGAGATGAGGAATTTCACCCCATCCTGTCCGGTAAATTCACCATACATGTTAGACTTTCTTTTCCCTCCCTCAGCCTCCTCCTCCCCCGACACAGCTCCTCTCGTCACTCCTCATTAGGAAAGTGGGTGCACATTTTCTCAGTCTCCAAAGCTTTCAGCGCTACAACACACTCTTTCCCTGTCCGATTAAGCACACTAACAAGCTTAGCCGGTCTGTGAAAGCCAGATTTACCACCGCTCCTCTATGCTGGTAATTATTGGCAGAGCACACTGTAACAATTCTGGTTATAAAAACCGCTTACTGCTCTGTCACGGTCCACCTCCCTCCTGACCTCCCGACCTCCATCCTTCCTTCACACCCTCTCTCGCTCTCTCTCTTTCTGGTCTTTCTGTCTCGATGGCCCGCTCCCTCTCTTCCAGTTTAACTCCAGGCTCCAGGATTTTCAGCCGAGCCAAAGAGCTAAGGGAGGCAGAGAGAGAGAGCCCTCTCTTCATGGAGGGGGAAAATGCTGAGAACAAGTCGGAGTGAGAAAGGAGGCCCTTGTAGGGGGCTGGCCTGGGGACAAGTCACCCATTCAGATGCGGCCAGCCGTGTACAATGGCTAAACTAACATCATTGACATTTGGAGTTGCCTAAGCTTTAGAGTGAGAGGAAAGGGGAGGAGTGGGGGTGAGGGGGGGGCATCAGGGGCAGGGAGGCTGGCGATAGGAGCCGTGTTGGAAAGGCCCTTCAGAGGCACCAGCCATTGATCAAAAATTCATGTCAGCAGCCGGGATCAGACCAGCGTGCCCTCTGTTAGCTTTCATGTGCTGCAGAAATGAGGGTGGTGGGGGGGGGGACCTTTAAGGACGGTGTGGAGGAGGGGAGGACATCTGAGATAGCCACCTACTCTAAGCCCTGTCCCCATGGACCAGCAGGGCCTGCCAACAAAGGGCCACCCAGGGCCACCCGGGGCCAACAGGGTGATCGAGAACAGGCTGATGCTCGATCAAAGCACCCAGATAGCACTGCTTGTTAAACTGTATCAGCTGCCATTAAGGGACACAGTGCTCTGATTAATGATAAAGTGAGCAGCCAAGTGGCCTTCATGGCAGCTACTAATGAGTCCTCCAAGTGCTTGTGTCTGATATGGATGTGGCCTGGTATCAGTGACAGTTGTGCACCATAAGGAGATGTTCTGTGGTTAAGATTCCAGCGTGACCAGCTAGCAGAGTCCTGTTTGCTGGAGATACAGTCCACGTCATGTGGTTCTACTGATTAGACCATTTGTCTCTGGACACATACCAGTACATTCAAGCAACTTTTTTTTAAACGTATAGGTTAATTATTGATTTGCATCATTTTATTCAATTTTGTTACCCATGTGTGTGTGTTAAATCATTGGCTCTGCAATCTTTTCTCAAGGGTTACATTTTCTTGAACATTGACGAGGCATCAAACAAAGACAGTCTATTCCAGACCCCCATCGTCTCCTGTGCTCGTGCAATTTTCGGATTGGGATCTGTGTACTTAATGCACTTCTGCACTTTTGCCTCTTTGCCTGCACTTCTCCGGCGAGCCTTTCCTGATTTTTTGTTGATTTTAAATTGTTACTATTTTCACTTCCTTTCAAAGAATTTGATGTATTTAAATTTCTTTTAAAAGGGATTTTATATCTTTATTTTTATTCCTTAATCTTGCCTTGTTTATTATTCTATGACCTGCCTGTTATTATATTTGCTGTCCGTGTAAAGCACTTGTTTTTGAAAAGTGCTCTATAAATAAAGTGTAGTAAAGATCACTATTTGTTTCCTTTCACTTCCTCTCTTTTTTTACTGCACCTCCTTTAGTACACTTCCTGGTTTCTCATTCTCTCCTCTCCCCCTTGATTGGTCATTGTTTGCACTCTGTCACTAATTAATTAGATTTAATTCACCTGCCTACTCCTTGTTTAAAACTGCATTCCCTTGCACTCATGTTTTTCATCCTCACATAGAGTGGCAGTTCAGCAATGCATGGATGTTCAATCCCATGTGTGTCTTCTGATACTCTTATGAATTACCTAATTTGAAGAAATAAACTCAAGTCTTGTTGGATTCCTGCATCCTGACCCAATGCCCCATGGTGATAGTACCTAAAGTTTGAACCCTTCTTAACATAAAGATTATTATTATTATTATTATTATTATTATTATTATTAATGTTATCTGTATTGTCTGTGTGTTTAATCGTCTTAGAAAATTGTCCCCAAGGCATCCCTAGTTTAACATCCAACAACAGTGAAACGTTTGTAACCAGGTAGCTGAGAATGGTTCAGACCATTTAACAATTATGATTTTTTTTTTTTTTCATTTTCAGTTTACAGTCTCTGCATTGATACTATGAATTTGCTTCTATTGGGACCTAGGGGTATTCGTTTATGTTGCTGGCATACAGTTTATTGAATTTCTTCATGATCATCGAGCTTGGCATGCTTTCCCGAGTAGTTCTTATGTTAACTGTTCTCTCGAGCACTCGTTCAGTGAGGATCACCTGTAGGAAGCAGGCAACAGGTGGTGGTGAGCAGACATTGATCTCCGACAGGGCTGGCAGCACTTTAGAGTGCAAGAATGTTGAATCGTTGGCTGGATGGTTTCGACTTCAGGATCCAAATGTTAATCAGGGCTGCCGGAGAGCCAAGAATTTGATGCCGTTCTGTTTTTGGCTCGCAGTTATCTGGTCAAACAACTGGGACAGAGGGTGCTGTGGTTTGAGTCCTGCAGCTGGCAGCATCTCGCTCTCTGGAGCACACAGCCCAGGTTGCTCCTGGGAAATGGCCACATCAACACTTGCCCGTCCGATGACGTCTATGGGCTGAGGAGACGCTTGTGAAAGGCCCCCACTTTGTTTAAAGGAGGCTGCGTGTGCTGCTGAAGAGGTAAACAAGGACAGACCACCTAGCACGTGCCTGCCAGCCGGGGAGTCAGCGTGGCATACACTGGTGTTACCAAAACCCAAGCCTGTGCAATTCCATCGCACCATTACCTTTTCTGGCTGCACGCTGGTGTTTCTAAAGACCCCCCCTCCCCACCTCCCCTCCTCTCTGGCCTGTGATTCAGCAGAGGCAGCTCAGTCACTTTGAATGCAATAACAGCTGCTAAAAGCAACAAACTGAGAACCTGATATATACTCTGAAGCAGTGACCCCCTGCTCATGAATCAGCCCCTGGACAGGAGGTACTTGAGCGTGGGTCATGAAACAGAGTTCCCTGCGATGCCCTATAGATCCCCTTGCCTAACCATGCGGCTATTTCTGCTTCTCCCTCCACGCATCAAAAGATCGCAGAATGTCTATGCAGAAAAGGAGAGAATGTTTTTTTTCGGTATGATTAGAGGCAGATGATGTTTTGTGGGTTTCTTTGCTTCTGAAATTAAATTGTTTCATGTTGTTGTGCTTATTTTTGAATCCAGTCCTTCACTATGATTATGCATTTGTTTAGAGATCTATCACCACAACGCTCAAAGTTTTGACACACACACAGAGGCTTCAAGATCCTCTAATTAAACAGCATTAAGCTGCTGACTTGCTGCCATAGCTGTTTGTGTGTTTGGACAACAAATGAGGCATCCACCCATATTACCCCTCGAGATGACATACCCATGCTGTGTGTGTGTGTGTGTGTGTGTGCACAGACATTAACACATACTGCAAACCCCACAACGAAAGCCAGCGGTTCCTTCGTCATGCATTCCCAGGGTGCATTGCTCTCTGACAGCTGTGGGAGCCCTGTTAACACCCCGATCACCGATGTGATTATGACTCTCTTAAGATACGGAACCACACGCAGCTTCTGTTGGACAAAGACGGGCCTGTCCCCCGCTGCCGGCCGGGAGATCCTGACACAACCACAGCTGGAACAGACGTCAGGTTTATCTGGGCCGCTCTCCAGCTCACCTTCTGTGTCCCGGGAGGTGAGGGGTGCAGGGAGCTATGTTTCCCCCTTTGGCGAACAGAGGAGAGGTGTTACAATATATACTCACAGTGTTGTATACAATCAACATTCATAACATGCCATGGTGGGCCACCCCCTGAGCAAGGGCCACCCAATGGACTGGACTTCTGGATACAGAGATTTATGCTGTTGAATGTTTTTTCCATTTGTTGATGTTTTTGAAATATTTGCAACCTGTGTGTGTCCTGCCATTTCAATGTGTATTTTCAATTTAATATCAGCAAGGCCACATGAATTGAAATGGGACATGGGAAATGGGTAAAACATCCCCGTCCTACAAAACCAAAGGTATGTCCTGCCAACACCTTGATGCATCTGGCATTGACATTTCTGCAGCAGTAATTTAATTATTTGTTCTTTTCGGAAAAATTGTGAATGTGGCCTCAGACTCTTGGGTACACTTCGAAACCAGCATCTCTTGCAGATTATTTCACTTGAGATATGACTCAAGTAAATCTCTATTTATTGCCGAATGCTTTGTCCACTTTCTCTTTAGTTTAAATCTTGCTGCAACGTTGGCAGATCAACATGATGTCATCGAGTGGAAGGTAGTACAACATCCAAGAAATGTTTTAACTGCTGGGCATGGGACAAGTGTTCTGAGTTTCTTTTGACCTGCCAACTTTTGACAAAAACTTCAACTGTATATATTGGACATCTTACAGATATGATATGACATCCGTTAAAGAAAAGCCTATGTGCAAAATGGCCCACAGAGGAAGTATTATACGGCTGAACAGAGGCCTCTTTATTAGCAATGGTATCTCATGTTCTTCTCATATTTTTATGACAAATTGTGAAGCCCAATATTTTAAAAATACATATATGCTGGAGATAAAAGCTGTTTGTGTGCTGTGGTATGTTCTTCTGTGTGTGGCTCTGTGAACTCTGTAATATGATGTGTCAAGAAATATGAAAAATTAAATGAGGACACAAGTATGCCAATCAGAAAACTTTTTTGTAAATGTCTTCCGTCTTATTTTAGAGCGAAACTAGACCTGACAGTTACTATTCTCAAAACTCTGATTTAACCTTTGTCCTTGAGTTATTGTTGACAGCACTTCCATCTCTGTTTTTCATTGACACATTAAACTGATGGAGTCGCCTGGAGCAATCAGACGATCAGACAGCTCTCTGTATCCGTCTCTCCATCTCGTCTCTCCATCTCGGTTCACAAAGATCGTCTGTCCTGAACTGAGATGGCCCAGCCTTGGCCGTCCCAACAACATAATTCAATTGTCTTTTTATCCACGGGCGATGAATAACCTCTGAATAGTAAATCAGCACAGTGGCGTCTCATCTCTGGATTGGAGTGCTGATCTGATGGGTCCACAGGGGCTTAGATGGAGAGAGACCAAGCAGGCTCCTATCCATCTCCTGCTGGTGCAAATCAAAATGGAAGCCCTTCTGAAAGGCTCAGCATGTGCTCAAGTCATTTGAGGCCCATGTGTTTTATGTGTTTTATGTGTTCATCCATCCTTGGATTAATGTTTGAGAAAGGTGAAGTTTCAGAGAGAACTTGACTTAAGACAAGCGAATTAAGAAAACACATAATGTGCGATACCAAAATCCAGTGTATGTAACTCCACATTCATTCGATTTTGACTTTTCCCCAATAAACCGTTGTTGTGTTGTGTGAAATGTCAGCTTCTGTTTTCCTTCTTCATGTTTTCAAAGTGAGGAAACTTTTCGGTTTTAATAAGT
This sequence comes from Labrus bergylta, assembly GCF_963930695.1. Taxonomy (NCBI): domain Eukaryota; kingdom Metazoa; phylum Chordata; class Actinopteri; order Labriformes; family Labridae; genus Labrus; species Labrus bergylta. The sequence continues at coordinate 25,613,934 of NC_089205.1, forward strand.
CAAGCGTGTGTACGTCAATAACTCCAAACAGAGTTGACCTTCTGATTGTGTTTGCATGTGTATATTCATGTGTATGTATAATGAAGGGGGTGTATCCCCAGCAGCAGATGTTGGTGTTTGTCAGAATAATTTGGTGGGAATTTTCATGAGCTGCACAAGGCCACAGCTGGGCTACAGGTGGGGAGAAGGGGGGCGGTGGATGGATGGTTGTGTGGAGGTTCAAACCCCAGACCCCTAGAGGACAAAAACCTTGTTCTAGGCCAAAAACATCCAGAGAGTTAGACATACAGACGTAGGGAGGAGACTTTTGGATGAACACAGCAATTATCCAAAATGATTATGTTCCTCATTATACACTGTATTTCCTGCCTAAGAGATGACGATACAGGGCTGGCTCCTCTCAGCTGCGGCTGACCTTCTGTTTTTTTTGTATTTGCAATTTCCAGCATGGATGCACCCATTGACCACATTTATCGCATGCTCAAATAAAAAAGGTGTTTTCTACGCAAGCACGAGCTCGTCTCAACTCTGCATTAAAGTATATGAAGCAACAAAAGAGAAAAGACATTTTAAAAAAGAAAGTGGCAATTACCTCAGCTCTTGGCAGGGGCTCTAATTAAAACCAAACTTGTTTCCTTCAGTGAACAAACATGACAGGCGCTGAGCAGAGGAGCTTTTTTTCCACTCCTGCCAAAATATTAAGTGAGTGCAGGTGCTCCAGGAATGTCTTCAAGGGTGGGGGCAAGGCAGAGCTGACCTTTTTTTCTCTCTCTCCTTTTGTGTATGTGGGACTCCATATGTGTGTTTATTTATGTATTTGCGCATATGTTTCCTCCAAACCCTGACTGTTTTTCACGCATGCTTTGGTTGCACAGCAAACCCAGCAGTTTGTCTTAGCATCCCCTCTGTAACGTAGCTGTGGTGGAAAAACTGGAGCAAAAGCAAATGATTGTTATGTTATTCAGGAGAGGCTGGGGGCTGCCCATAAGCAGGACCAGATGCAAAGGGTCCCGGCAGCTCCCGGGCCTGATCGAGGGAGACTCGGTAGCCCCAGTGGAGCCTCTGACAGGATTCACAGAGGCTTGGCAGACAGGACAATTTCCTCTCTGCACCCCTCACCACACAATGAATAAAACAGCACCTGATCCCAACCCTGCAAGAGGATTCTTTGAGAAAGATACATGTGACCTAGAAGGCAATAAAGGCCAATTTAAGTAAAACTTCCTCAAGAAGAATGTCCTCATTTTACTTATCTGACAGTCATGAGGCCTTCAAAGTGCCAAATCAACTAGAACAGTACCCTGAGGGATCCCGCTGTCACACGTGATTCGATCCAGGTCCTCCTGCATTACAGACAGGCTCTCTAATCACTAAGTCACCCCAGTGCCCTTATAATGGTTCATAGTTCATTATTAACGTCCATCCAGGGCCATAACTCACTCTCATTAGTGAAGTTGCACATTAAAACAGTTCCGTTCCTGGAAGTTTGCGGTCACTGTAGCGTATCCTCCAGCCGTCATCAGCAGCGGTGGGGATGGAGGCTGAAGGAAATGCAAAGCCTCCAGTGCAGGTGGAGTAGGAATATTTTGGGCAACTTCCTGAAGGTCAGACATGCCTCACCAAAGGGGTGTTCGGTAGAAAAGACGGGACACCTGGTCCAGATTGACACCTCGGGGCCCAGCAACCAGGTGAACTGCCTGAGGCCAGAGAAGGAGAAAATGACTGGAGGTTTTGAGCCGTTTGAAATAGCTAGACAGTTTACCAGAAACAACAGGACGCCAAAACAAGTATGGAACCAGATGCAGCAAGCTACATCAGTAAAACAAAATATTTTAATCTAGTACTGTAGACTAAACACACTTAACGTCCACTCCTGATAGATGCAAAGTGTTCCTTCAGTTTCTTCAAGCTTTTAAGTTACATCTGTTCCAACCAGCAGGCCACTTAGCTCTGCATAAGGTGAAGCTGTCCAAGTCTGTTCAGTTAACTTCTGGCCACAAACCTGTTATTGAAATCATCTTAAAATCAAGATGAGGATTGAAAAATCTGTTTTTCATCTATCATCCAGTACTCTTTTGGCACTGCTCATTAACAGAAACCCTAGAAGAAATAATCAACAATGATCCAGTGGCATCTAGCATGTTTCCATACCTCCCTGGATTGAAGTACTGTGTATAGTGTTGTAGTACAGACTGTTGCAATGTCTTCCAGAAACCAATCTCAACCCTCTCAATTCCACATTTTCTCCCAAATAATTTATTCATATCACAAAATAAAAACCATGACATCACACCTGTTATCGTAACTAAAATAATTCACTTGATTTAAATTGAACATCCTTTTAGGTCATGCCCTCTCTGTGTTATCTGGCACTGGGTTATTCGCTGGCCCTCCTGGTCACGTCTGCCTCTCACATTCCTCCTGAGTCCCGCCTCGGAGGGCCAAGCATCTTGGCACAGCGCTGACCGGGAATTTTCCACAGGTCGACATTGGAAGGGGCACACAGTCCTACCTTTGTCTATATGCCCGCGCTCTGCTTCCCTTCTCTGCAGACCCTGCACTCTCACGCAAGCACAAACACACACACTGCATCTACCATTACACACACACACACACACACACACACACACACACACATAGCAAACAGTGACATTTAGTCAGGTCCAGATGTTGGCATGTGACGTCTTTCTTGTATTTTCTGATTTCGCTCTCGACCAGTTGGCCTGGAGCTTGTTCTGCGAAACATTGTCATAAAAACGCTTTCATTTGATTACACCTCTGCATCGTCTGAAATCAGAAAAGATGGAAGCCTTTGGAGTCTCTTTGTAGAATCACAGAAATGCCTGAAGAGAAATACTTTAAATGTGTGACATCACTATTGTCTGCACTTACAAAACTTTTCTCTGATCTTAGAGAGACTGCTTATCATAAGCAGGTGTGTCATGTCTGGCCTCGACATTACAGGGACACCTGTGTTCAGTAAATAGAATAAAATCATACTTTTAAAAATAGATCTCACTCAGTTGCTCAGATGGAGCCAATCTGATCAGTTTGCTTGTAAGTAGCGGCGCAAAAGTAATAAAAATAATCTGTTGGTCAACATGTCAACTAATAACTTCATTAAACTGTAATCAGACTGAGATTGCAGATGTTTCAAGTTTTTATAATATTTATCATTTTAATTTAGTACTTATAAATATTTTTTGCGAAAATAAAGAGACGTTTCAAAGTATAAAAAATTCCTTTCCTTTTTTAGGATTTTTAAGTAAAATTCTAAAACGTGTAGTCTGCATTAAAGTCTTGCAGCCCGGGTTAAAAATGTTTGTCAGTGCTTAGTACAACTTGACCCTGACGAGAGGCGCTCAAGGATTATTCCCATGTAAAGACAGACGCTTTTCTCCAGCTCCACGCTTGTTACCCGCCGGGCCGCTCTGAGGCCCCCTGGTGGCAGGGTAATTAAAGTACCATAGCTCAGCCAAGCTGCAGTAACACTCCCAAATCCACAGAGAATGACCGGAGCCGTGGGTGCTCCTAATCCTGTTTGCGGCCATCGGGAACCACTCCAGTCCCAGCCGGAAGACAGGGAGGTCGGGGGACGTTGGACAATAGGCCAGAGGAGGGGAAAGGGAACAAGGGAGGGTGGGAAGGAGTGAGAGGGACGTCAAACCTGTATTCACCCTCACTCCCAGTCTCCCCTCTGTTTTTTTCTGCTTTTGTTGGAGGAAAATATCTGCAGAACCTCCCTCTTCTCTTTTCCCATTGTTGTGGCAAATCTAAGAGCTCAACCTCAATTTTTTTATTCAGTCACTTCATAGGACAAGAAGAGGTCATGGCAATAAACAACTTTAACAAATGAACTCGCCAAGTATAGTTAATTTTCATGTCTAGTACCCATTAGTCACTCTCACAAGTGTTTCATAAATTCAATGTCATAAAAATCTTATTTGCTAAATTTATGAGAAGTTTTTGGACTTAAAAAAACATTCCTCTGTTAATAATTCTGAACAAGTTAATGGCTGTTGTGGTTGGGATGGTAACAGCTGACCTATGCAAGATTATCCGTTTAACATTCACGTTCAAAGCAGCATTTGTGTAGTCTCGCATGACCTGCCCTTTATCCTAACAAGCTGAACTCATGAAATGCTCTCTCGCCAGCCTCCCTGCTCATACAGACAATAATCCGCTACCTTGGGAAGACAGAGCCGGAGAGAAAAGAGCACAGCGGTAATCCAGCCGCAGGTTTTTCCCCCCCTCACCTCCCCTCTCCTCAGGGGGCTTCGCTCCCGCCCCGCCCTCTCCTGAACGGCCCCGCACCAGCCCCAAAAAATCCAATTAGACTCGTTCATTAACAAACCCAGCAGGAGAGTTACAAACAGGACCCTGTGCAAAGCTACACAAACTGTGATCAGCACCTGTGCATTCTCCCACACTGCGAGGTGCAGACAGGACCAAGGGCATGACAAAAAACCTTTTGGGAGTGTGTTGAGTCATTTCTGACAAGGCTGCTGAAAACTTTACGCAATGTCCAGCTCCGCACAGGCACAGCTCTGTGTTACATTTTCCATGATTCGATGTCCCCAATGGACAAACACAACTTCATGTCTCACTGTGACACCCTATTACAGCATGTGCACTACCTCAGCGCTCAGGAACCCAACAGCCCCCTGACTGACTGGACTGACTGGTAACAAAGTGATAGGAGCAACAGTGCCAAGTGGAAACTCTTAACACAAACATATTATTCGATTAAAAGAAGTATTTTACCGTAAGCTACTTGAATAATGAAATTTGGTGCTGTTTTATACACCAACTATTTTTCATATACTGTACAGTATATGGGTTGCAATGTTGATTAAAAATGGATGCACGGTGGTGATGTGGTTAGCGCTGTAACCTCACAGCAAGAATCTCTTTCTGTGTGTGGATTTCATGTACTCCATCAATCAATCAATCAATCAATCAATCAATCTTTATTTGTATAGTGTCAACTCATAACAAGTTATCTCGAGACACATCACAAAAAGCAGGCCTTACTCTTTGTCTGTTAACATTACAAAAGTGCAGGTAAAAAGACCTTACTTACTTATTGCTATATTACAAAGAGCCGGCCTATCCATCATGAGCACTTCAGCAAAGCAGCAAAAGTTACAGTGGTAAGAATGTATATGGAGGATCCCTAGGGGTACTCTGGCTTCCTCCCACGGTCCAAAGACATGCTCGTTAGGATAATTGGTGACTCTAAACTGCTCATAGGTGTGAGTGTGAGAGTGCCTGGTTGTTTGTCTGTATGTCAGCCCTGTCATTGACTGTTGGACAGTCCAGGGTGTACCCCACCTCTCAAACAATGACATCTAGGATCTGCTCCATCTCCTGCCACCCCCATCAGGATAAGCAGTATAGATAATTGATAGATGGATGTTGTTTATAAAACAATGTCAATGTTACTAATTGAAAAGTCCACCACATAAACATGGGCTGTACAGCTCGAAAAAGACATGATGTTTGCTAGTCCTTGCTGGATGGTAAGTCTAGACAATAAAAAAAAAAAAAAAAACGTAAAATTAGCTTAGACTTCAAAGCATGCTTAAAAAACTTTACCACTTATTTTGAAAAATAAATTATAGTCAAAGACATCAGTTCATTATAAGAGCTACAAAATGTTGAGAATTAGGACACTTGCACTTTCTCAGTTTGTTCACTTTTGATTATTGTCAATAAAGAGGAGCTGCTGGTAAATGAAAAATCAGGCCAGTAAATTCAACCAAAGCTCTCTTCATTCTTAATTCCAGCCTCTACGCTCTGGTTCCTCTGGTCAGGACAAATAATGAAGCGTCATTTATTCTAACACTACAGTGCTTTAACGGGAAATCCACTGCAATTAAGAATAACTGAAACTGTCTTAATTGCTTTCATTGAACCATGATGAACTTTTTCTCTTATTTCGATGTTGTGTGTTCTTCTCATGCTGAAAAGAATAATTAGTCATTTCTACAGCAAATAAACTTGAACCTTGAAGCCTGAGTACTCGTGACAAGGAGTCAATTTGGCAAACATCTCTGCTGCTTGTCTGGTCCAAGAAATCCTGCAGTGTACGTCAAACCTCGGCCCTGGGGGAGTGAGCAGGGTGAGGGAGTAACGCAGGGTGGGACACTGCTGGTGAGACAGCAGATTGGCAGTTAGAAACAGGCTGGTGTCCACAACTGGTGCTGGCCAGAGTCAACAGTCCCTGGCAGTAACATCTCCACACGTTCGCCTGCCCGGGCACACGGCTACTTCCTGTGTCACACATTCGCTGACACTCGGAACAGAAATGGAAAACATGTGCTAACACAGGGAGTCAAATGGGAGAGAAGCGTACATAGACTCTGTTGTTCCAGCAGTGAGGGACACAAAATGCTTCCGCCTTCTCTTCAGACTTGGTTGTTTAATCCAGACTGACGCCTGTCTGCAAAAACTCCAGGGAGTATTTATCTAACTTTTTTCTGATTAGGTGTCAACTTGATTGGTCAAGAGGGAGTGTCAGTGTCAGTCTGAGGTTTAACATCAGAGGTTACACACATTAAGATATTTTCTCATAGTCCACTGCACAGCTCCTACATTGCACCTTTTGTACATTTTGTGCTGTACAAATTCTATTTTATATATTATAATAGCTTCTTATACTGTACTATTTAAGTTGTTGCTAGTTCTGCGTTATTTCCTTGTTAATTTTTTAGCACCAATACACCAAGTCAAATTCCTTGTATGTGTAAATGTACTTGGCAATAAACCCCGATTCTGATTCTGATTCTGAACTGCTGTGTCTGAGAGGTCATATTTGGTCACCTTCTTAACAGTAGCCCAGGTGTGCATGTGGTTTACTGCTAAATAACACAGTATGCTCAGGTGTATATACCAGGGTATAGCAGAATAAGATATTAGTCATGAAACCAAAATATAATACCTAGGAACCCAATATTGAGTGATTTCTTGTTTTCAAGCTCCTCCTGAGTTTGCAAGCAATTTTTGATGGAATCATTCCTCTCCTACGCACCTTTTAAAAAAGATGTAGTTTATTAAAGTTTCAGTACTTTCGATACTTGATCATTAAAATAACAGTATTGTACCGTTGTTAAAACAAGTTATTGAAAAAGTATCTGAATTTTGCCGTCCTTAGTGTAAACAGTATTTCACTTCATTGCATATAATTTATTGATAATGACTTTAATGCAGGAATTATCTAGTAAGAAACTGATATTAAACAAGTGAATAAATCATTTTAAATATAATAATGTATATATTAATAATTAGAATAATTAAAAATCAATTGATTGCATTTTACTAACCTAATGCATTTGTTCTCTCCTGCTTGAAAGAAAACCTCTAAAGAAAAGATTCAAGCCTCTTCTGCAAAATGAGTCCTTGTTAATAAACTCTTCTTTCTTTTGCAGGTTTCATCCCTCTATCTTACTGTGGCAGAGTAAAGGAGCTCTCTCTCTCTGTCTCTCTCTCTCTCTCTCTCTCTCTCTCTCTCTCTCTTTCTCTCTCTCTCTCTGCAGAGAAGCCCCTACATTCCAGGAGAAATCGCAGAATCAACAGGCATGAAATTCATTTCTCACATGGCCGCATCTGCGCCTCCTAATCATAACCTGGACTGACAATTCAACCCCGCAGTCCATCGCCTGCTCCCTCCTTCCATTCTGGCTTCCCCACCCACCCCCTCGTCTCACCCAAAACTCTCTTACCTCCCACCGCTTCCTTCGGCCTCCCTAATTGCATTCAGTTAGCCCCCCCACGTCATTAGGCCCAACAAAAAACAATTAACAAACGCCAACTTTAATTAAAGTAATGGCCATAAGGGAGCTAGTGACCTGGTTCCTCACCGCAACTCCATCCAGCCAACCTCCAAGCAGCACACCCGCCTCCTGGCCTGCGTGCAGGGGAGCAAGGTGGGGTGGGGTTGGGGTACCGGATATGTTGTCAGGGTGTCTGAACTGACTGACTAATGGTTGGTCAGAGCGGGTGATTAGGCTGTAAGAGGCTGGAGGGGGGGGGGTCCAGTTTGGTCCTCGAGGGAGACATGTTTTCAGGGCTGTGGGGAGGGGGGCACAAACACTCCGATTCATCATCTGTGTGCCTAGAATTATATGAAAGTGATGAATGTGTAAAGTCAGGTAAATGACTGAATTAGAGTAATGGCTGATTACAGCAATTTACCCTGAGCACTGCCAGGAATATACATTCCAGTCCGCAGCACACGATGCTGGCTTATCCCAGATGCTGGGCCTGCATATGGAGGAGGGGCTGGGATGGAAACAGTGCAGGTTCTGGTCAATGTGAGCCCGTCACAGGGTGCTGAGTGCACACCCAACCTTAAAACTGTTGGTGTGATGCAAATCCCCAAAATAGAGCATCGGGAATAATAATAATTAATGAAAGAAAATGAGTTGTGTGTACCTGTGAAGAACGCAGGAGTTGAAAAGATATAATAAAGATATCTAAATCAACTCTTGGATAATGAGATATAGACGAAAGATGAAATTAAGAGATAACAGATAATATTACATGCACAAATGTATCTTCTTAGATGTGGGAACATTGTGACGCTGCTAATACCAAATTGAACAACAAAGGTAATAAGGATTAAAAACGTATTCTGTTTAGATCAAACTGGAAATGATTGACAGGAAACTTTAAATTTAACATGCCGTTTGTGATATCAAGACTTCAAACTGAACTGATAATCGTCAGCTTAGCTCGAGCTCCTTCAAGAAAAGCACAGCCGAGACAATCGATCATAAATAGAGTGAAAACATGCTGAGAAATTCTGGTTTTAAATAAAGTTACAAAGGTCTTTTTTTTTAACCAAACTGGACATAGTAGCTATATCAACAAACTGAAAGTACTCATGAACTTTATTTTAATATGAAGGTATGATTGGTGAGGCACTCACTTACTTCTGATTGGTTGAAGTGAACATAAACAGACCTTAAAGGAAAAGTAAGCAAACTACATATTCAGAGACTGTGGAGGCCCAGAATGTGTATCAACTCAGTGATTAACACCTCTACTTCAGAGCTTAGCATCTTGACTTCCTTGATTTGCCTACAACTTAAACCTGAAGCTCTGCCAGGGTGATAATATACTGTACTTCCTTAATATGGTATGGTATAGCTAAATGTGTCTACAAAGGTTTGCTGTGTGTTGTTACTCAAAGTCTACTGTATAATATCAACACTAGGCAGCCTGATTAAGAGTCTGTTAGTGAGCCTGTGTGTGTGTACAGTGAGTGTAGTGTAGCATGCGTCAGTACAGTCCTGGGTGAGGGTGCTCTGGCAGCGCTGTGCTCCAGGCCCCTCGCTCCCTGGATTAATGCCGATTGTTTGGGAATGACTTGGAGCTCTGGACCACACAAGGAGAGCGAGGGGGAACGCCGAACCTGCGAGGGCTACAGGAGAGGGAAACAGAGGGGAGTCCAGGAGGGATTTTTTTTTTTTTTTTTTTTTTAGTAAGCAGCTCCCTTCGACTTCTCTCTGTTTCCTTCGTTTTTCCACCACACACACCGAAACACTTTTTCTCTCTTTTATCACTTTCAATCTTTCTGTTTCCCTTTTTCCTTTCACCCTTTGAAAACCATTGAGCCGCACTCGTGCCTTTGCTTTCCAAGGGTCAAGATGAAAATGTCCCTGTCGACAGCCCCTACCTGCACCACTGAGTGTGTAATAATGTGTGTGTGTACCTTTTTTTTTAGCATTCTGTGGGAGGTCTGAAGCAAAGTGAGGGAGGACGCATGGGGATGGATATAAAGAGGACAACAATTCATCAACACTGGCTTTAATTAGCTGAACTCTCACTATGTGCCTCGCCAGTTTTTGGAGTGAGTCATTAAAGATGGCCAGCGTTTGTGCAGCAGCGAAGATTGTTCTGTAAACATGGGGAAGCATCACGAGTATATTTCTTTGCAACGTAATCAGTTCAGTCAGCGAGTTTAGACTCTCCCACGTCATCCAACAACAGTGGAGGATGCTGACAGAGGGAGCTTTGCCTGCTCAGCCCTTAAAGTTCCAATTATGTGAAAGAGAAGAAAATAAAACACATGAGCTGGCAATGACAGGAGACACGAGACTGACAGCTGTGTTTATGGAGCAGGGTGTGGGAGGCTGGAGCCCCGCCGATTCACTCCATCCAGAAAAATGGCTCCCATGACCTGCCCAGATGCTCCTGTGACTCGATAGCGTTTATGTTGGAGCGCCTTATAAATCAAGTAGGAGCTTCATATCAAATGCTTTTCATTCACTGTCTGCAGAAGGCTGAACTCACCGTCTGGGATGGTCGGTTTTAGGTTCCCAAAGGGTGAACAGAAGTACAGTAAGTGTGTGTGTGTGTGAGTAAAAGCATGGTGTGTGTGTGTGTGAGGATGATGATGATGATGAAAGTGGAGAATAATCCGGGTCGAGTCACAGATTTTATCTTAACTGCGAGATGAACACATGACAGGAAACATTCACATGAGACAGCGGCGTTTGGGACGTGGAGTGGGGAGGGGGTTACAGACAGTGTGTGTGTTTGTGTGTGTGTGTGTGTGTGTGTGTGTGCGTGTGTGTGTGTGTGTGTGTGCGTGTGTGTGTGTGTGTGTGTGTGTGTGTGTGTATGTGTATATGTGTTTTTACCTATTTAGGGTACTTTTACCTATTTAGGGTACTTTTACCTATTTAGGGTACTTTTAGCTATTTATGACCTAATGTGACTGTTAGTGTGATTGTTTGTTTTCATGTTGAGCCTCAACAAAAGGTCATTTTCTGTCACAATGTGATAGACAATAAAGTTTTTTGAATTTTGAACTGTAGCACAAATGAGTAAAAAGAGAACAAACACAAATCTGTTTTATAGAAAAAAAGAACCCTAACTTACATTGGTAATTAAATGTTTTTATCGCATCGTCTGTGTGTGTGTGTGTGTGTGTGTGTGTGTGTGTGTGTGTGTGTGTGTGTGTGTGTGTGTGTGTGTGTGTGTGTCTGTGTGCGTGATAACAACTTCATTAAGCAGACATATCAAAATATAATTAATATCACTTGTGGATTTTCATTTCATGCATCAAGTATAAATTGATACCATACTGCTGACTCATTAAAAGTGACTAAATGTGAATCGTTAAGTTTTTTTAAACCATTAACATTAGTGCAGCTCAGAGGGGACAACCACAAGCTTTTGTAACAAGAGAGATGTGAAAACCTCTGTGTGGAGATGCATGCTGGCTCAGGAAATCTGTTTGGTATTCTCTGCATGCTAGCTGTGCATTGTTGTCAGCCAGCGAGCGTTTGAGTGATGTCTAAGTTTTTTGTTTTTATTTTGCAGAATGAGTGCACTACAGTCCACTCCAGAGAAATCCCTATATTCAGCTCAACTCCCTAAAGCGAAGCAGTTCTGAGAGCCAGTCTACCAGATTCTGCTCCTCGTGTTTTCCAGCCCTGTGTGTTACTCCCGTCCTGATTGAACTCACCTGCGTCTAGTTATCCCCTCATAGTCTTATTTCATCCCTGTTTGTTCTTCCTGTTTTTGCCATATTGTTGTGTCTACTGTTGTTTATCTTCGTCCTGGCATTTTTCCTCAAGAGTTTCTCTCCGTGTGAGTTCAGCCTGTTTATTAACCCTTGCCTTTGGTTTTGTTTGCTGATTGGATTTTTTGGTGTATTGAACTGGACTGAATAAACACCTGTCTGCTCTTGTGAAGTGTTGCTGTTGGAGCCATTGTGTGGACTTTGTGTCAATTTCATTCTGTGTGGAAGGAGGGATGGAAGAGGGATGTGTTCAGGTCAGTACAACCTTTTTTTGTAGCCTCAATCTTATTAACCATATATGGTGTCATCTTTCTTCACAATAGCACGTACAAAGCCATATTTATATAATTTATTACACTTCTGTTGTTGGGGAACTTCATAAATATAAGAAGATGTTCTAGGTGAATCATGATGGTGTTCCTGCTGCAGGGGGGTGTGTTCAGACCCTGACACACTGCCTTACTTTCACACTCAGACCGGAAAGCAGATCAACCAACGTTCATGAGAAACCATGAGAAAAATTAGTGAGCTACAAGGCAACGCTCAGTTTTTTTTTTTATTCTTCTACTGGGAGTCGTTTTCATCTCACAGTTTTCTTTGGGACACATCCCTCCTTCCAACTTTCCCCAACCCTCTCTTTAGTTGACTCCCACTTGTACACAACCCCAAACACACCCCGTCCACCCGCCCGCCCCATAGGCTGCCTCTCTCCTCCGCTGCTGCCAAGAATAAGACAGGCTGATGTGGGGGCCCCGTGGGGGAGGCCCCGCGCTGGTGAAGCCGTTCCTCCTCCAGCCTGAGCGCTCACTCTGCTGAGTTCGTCCACTTGGCTCTGTTTATTTAATATTCAGTCAGCTGTGGGGAGTGGGGTTAGCCACAGCTTATAAAACTCAGTCAGCATGACCAAGATATAACCCCCCCTACCCACACCCCCACCCCCCCATTTTTTCCAACATCCACACATGCCCTTAAACACACACAAGTGCACAGATATACATATGACCACACTCCTGTAACATACTGGTGCATCTTCATAAAGAACAAAGCATGACCAAATAATCTGATACCTGCAAGATTTAATTTACACTTTTACATGTGCCCATCCATTAAGATAACAGTATGAATATAATTTGAAAAAGAGCAAATCTTGAACTGAACTGGAATAATATCCTTTGTGCGGTCTATTTATTGACGTGTTAAAGAGATTATTGCATTGCTAGTTATCTGTAGAAATAAAGGGTCTAACTAGATGAGTTTTTTTCACTTTGTCCTAATTGATCATAGACTAGTTAAAAATGGAGTCTTTACAGAAAGCAGGCTAGTGCTGTTGTTAGTTTTATTTGACCATATATAGTTGTTGAAAAAATTCAAATAAAGCTTCACAAACAAAACATGCCTTAAAATTGAGCTGGAAGTGGTTTTATGCAAGTTATGCAATCTCTTCCAGATTTTGCTCATTCATTGAAAAGAGGGATGCATGGTGTCAGGTTAAGTTTGTGCCAAATGCAGAATGTCTGTGAGGTTAGGGAATAGTTTTGCATATTTATTTATTTACTTATATTCTGCACATTTCAGCAATAAGGCAATTGAAAGCGCTTCACACAAGACATGAAGACACAAAGGAAAAAAAGGAACACATTGAAAGAGGTCATAAAAAAAAAATCAATAAAAAAATCCTTAAGAAAATTAAAGAGAAACTCATGTATAAACAAAAAAAACAGAAGCTTAAATATAAAAAGATAGTTTTAAAATAAAGACTCAAGGGAACAGATTTCATCAATAATGCATCACGGTGAAGTCCGAAAACAAAAACCATAAAAGGAAGGTCACTTTAATAGAAACAAGCATGGAAACAAAGTTGCGGGCAGCCTTTCATTTCTTGGTTGTGTAAACTATCACACTTTTCCCTTCTTGCACTTCAAAGGTGAACTCAGGGATGTAATGAGCTTAGCCGTTTGACTCGCATTAAGATGACTGAACAGAAATGAAGCAGGAAGCGAGAGAGAGAGAGAGAGAGAGAGAGAGAGAGAGAGAGAGAGAGAGAGAGAGAGAGAGCAGCACCACTTCAGGACTTCAGAGGAGAGTTGGCCAATATGGATTTGTGTATGAGCGGGGCGGGTGTGAGCATCTTAATAATATTCCCAGCAGCCCATACTCACTCCATCCTGCTGGGAGCGATCCCAGTGTGCTCCATCTACGACTCGACTGCAAGGCTCCATGGCAACCTCCAGAGGTCAGGGGTCATTGGGAAAGGTTGCTTTTATCTGCTAATGAGGTCGGTACCTGGGGCTCCATGTCTCTCCTCCTCTGTCTCTCTGCATCTCCCCTGCGCCGTCGTAGGCGGGGGGAGCAGCCGATGTGAATGCCATCTTCACTCATCTTTGCTCCTTGAAAGAGGGGTGGGGTGCAGGGATGTGCCAGGGGAGGGGGGGGGGTTGCTCATATTCGGTCGTGCCCTGCAGGGAAGATAACAAAACGGCTCCGAAATTGCTGTCCCCCAGTCTGGCTCCTCATTGTGAAATAAGTGTTCACATGCAAATCAACAATTACCCTACAGGCCCCGAGGATGGTGTTCCCCCCGCACCTTCACTTTAGGAGTTTGATGGATGACCTACGCGGCAGCATGGTTTGTGTAGCGTTGTACTTACTGTTAAAGTGGCCTCTGATTGATGTTTTGTTTGTTTTGGTTTTTTTTAAACACAAATTAGCCGCGCTGAAAGAGTCGTGACAGAACGGTCAAACAAACCATATGATTAACATTCACCTCTTTACATCGCTTACAAAACTCCGAGAAAGAACCGGAATCAGTTTATCCTCTGAATTATGGACGGCTCGAACTAAATAAGTGTTGAATGAGACACGGGGGCTTTGCATTAGGGCGAGCTGTTAATGCCCCTTGAAAAACACACTTCCCTCGCCAGTCTGCTCCCACTATATCACACAAGGCTCATTGGCCCATGTGCCCCTTCAATGGGGCAAAACAGGCACCCTCACCAGCCCCTGTCCCTCTCCCACACCCCCTCGCTCTCACACACACGCCCCCTGTCATGTTCGCAGGACTGAGAAAGGAGTCCATTAACTCTGATTTAGTGGCTGTGTCATGCGGTCCCCTTTGTGAGGTGGTGACATTCACTGAATAGGAATCAGAATTCGCTCCCCCTCCTCCTCCTCCTCCTCCATCGTTCCTTCTCTTGGCTCCGGGCTCAGGGTATGTGGAGGGGTTCGTGTGGCTCCAGTAGGAGTGTGAGGGGTCCACAGTTGTTGCTGTGGGGGGGGGGGGGGGGATGTAGATTGGGAGGGTTTTGCTGCCACATGTCTCTGAGTGGCGGACTCTTTGTGCCTGGGCCGGCCTGTTTGTTTAGCCTTTCCTCAGAGAGCTGCTTCACACATCGGTTGCCTCGTACACATGACTGAGGAGGACGGGCTGAGGAGGCCATGACACAAAGTTTAGAAGCTGGGTAAGGATCATGAGGGTGGTGTGTGTTGTTGTGTATATCTCAATTTGTAATACCTTGGAAGCTGTGATATTAGTTTCAGTCTCCGTTGTTGTACTGAAGTTGACCGAGGCAAACTGTTGAGATCCTGGAACACGTCTTTGAAATGAAATCTGACAAGGCAAGAACACAAACAAACAAAACCTCAAGGTTAGCGGAACTAATTTTGAAGAGATAACAAAAGCCAGTGGTTGTAAACACCCATCTCTGTTTGCAGACCAACTTCAGTGTTTGACTTTAACCCACCATAGGACCCACTCTCTGTTATTGTGCAAGTGTCTCTATCCTTTTGCAACGGTGGAATATAATTCGCTTCTCAATGTGCTTTTTGTTGAGCAAATTAAAAATATTTTCATAAGGTAAATAAACCGTTTATTTGTTGACAGCCCCTCTGTTTGCCTGACCACGGGTTTTCTTGCAGCAACACATGTTACTTTTAATGCAAGCCAGACCTAATCTTCCCTTAAACCATAAAACTCAATTTGTTAATTTGAGCTAAGTGTTTCCTAGTGATCATTTAAATATCACACTGAGCTTCAAAAATTCCTCAAATCAGAACTCCAAACCACCAGGTTTAAAAAGAATGAAACCAAACCATTTCAGCCTGTACAGAGGTATTTAAATGAAATAAAGGCAAGCACCAGGCAGACACCCCAAGGGAAAACTCAACGACTACATTAAAGGAGCAATAGGTAGCTCTGACACTCAGTGTTTCAAATGGGCACTGTGGTCCAAATTCAAAACATTGGAGAGGGCTGTCCCCTTACGACCCCTCCTCCTCAGAGCTGATGTGAACTCACGTTGCTATGTAACGGACGGAAGCTTCAGTGTTTAGCCAGCTCTGCATTGGCTTTGAAACCTTTCTGCGTCCTAACCTCTCTAATCGTTTTTTTAAAAGCATCTCCAATATTGATCCTAGTTTGATCCGCGTTTCTGCTCATGGAGTTCATTAGAAATATGCAGAGGTTTTTAGGTCGGGTACAATCACTTCTATCTGAACCAGTCCGCTTCCATCGTTGCCACACCTGTTGGTTTGCCGTGATAGCTGGTCTCATATCTGGCAAACCAAGATGGGCGTCCAAAATGGCCGTGTGGGGGCGCCTTAAAACCGCCTACCTTCTCCGGTCTTAATAAATAAGACAGACCACTCAGGACCAGAATCTAAAGTTAGAAGGAGGACATACTGGCTGCTGCATTGTTGTCAAAGAAGCCAGCACTGTAACATGGCATGTTTCCTTAATGTCTGATGATACAGTAAGGTCATGTTATGATTTAATTAGAGATATCTTACAGATTTCATTTTTTTTTAATGATTTTGATTTCTCTTGTTTAAATGTTTGCTTGAGTTTTCTATCACTCTTATCAGAAGAGACTTGTTGCTTCATTTAGTTCAGAAAATGTTCCCTACATTGGGAAGATGCCTGTTGTATGTTTTCTAGGGGTACACTGTCTAAGCTATTTCTGAACATTCAACCTGTCCCGACAGTATTTAACCAGTTTTATCTTTATGAGCTACGTTAGAGCGTAAGGATTAGTGCAGGATAAAATTACACTTTTCAAGCAGTCCAGAATAAGAAATACAGAGTTCAGAGCATCTTGGCTCGAAACATTTCCAAAAACCATTACTTCTTGGAGAGGAGTACTAAGAAATCAAACTGTCAGTACATAGCATTCATAAAAGATGAAAGATAGGTGATAGTGGCAATGGATACGGATAATTTCAGAGTATTATTCCGAAAATCTAAGAAAAATCCTCAGCTGAAAGATTTATCATGTAATGCTTCAAAGTTTCAGACAGCTACATTTGGAAAATCCCCCACAATTTTATGAGATTTCTACTCAAAATAAGTTTTATTCTTTCAAATGTAGTAGAACCTATTTTAAAGATATATATTATGAAACGAAGCATTAATAATAATCCACGGAATAAATCTTACTCTGGTGAGATCACCACTTCAAAATCGTCTCTGTAAGAATGTTTGGGGTATTTTTGTCTCTGCATGGAGTTTAAAAAGTCGACCATGCCTACTGGCCTAACAGCTGTTACCCATTGGTATCGATGGCTGTCGCTCATGACCTTTGGAGAATCCATCCATTCCTGACAAACCTCTCCCAGCAGCCAGCGGGTCAGGACAGGCTGCTGCCTCTGGTCTCAGCAGTGTCGACGCCAGAAGGTGAGCCCGCGTCCACGTGATGGGGAGGAAACAGGAGGGCGCCGAGGTCAGGACTGATTATTCTACCCTGCTCGCTCTGAAAACAAAATAAGAAAATATTTACACAAACAGGCAGCTTAGTATTTCCTACTGATTGGACACATGTTGGGCCCATTTGTCTCGCTCTTT
Source organism: Labrus bergylta (assembly GCF_963930695.1). Lineage (NCBI taxonomy): Eukaryota > Metazoa > Chordata > Actinopteri > Labriformes > Labridae > Labrus > Labrus bergylta. Next base: position 25,631,306 of record NC_089205.1, read on the forward strand.
CACTTTTATCCACCGACACACACAGATACACTCATGCTATAAACAAATAGACACTTATAGGACACTTCTTTTTTGTAGCACAGTTATTCTTTCACATTGAATTCTGGATGTTGGAGCCGTTCAGCCCCAGATTTAAAGTCCATTAATGTCGTTAAGTATCAGCTCCCCTCCAGCCATGTAAGATCAACCATAATAAGTTGCGAGTTTATGGACCTTTGCTCCCCAAATGTCTACCATGTTGCTAATTGCGTACATCTGTGGCTGGTGTTTTGATGTTTTGTCTCAATGTGCAGCTGTCCGTCCCGTTTCCAACAACCTCTGGTTAAAAGTGGCGTTGCCCTCCGTTATCTGTGTCCAGCCCTTAAATAGAAGTCATGCATGTGGTTTGTTACTCATCAAGAGGGCTTTGCTTTCTGGAAAAAAAACCTCTTTAATCCAACCTAAAGGCCAGCCCGGCTGAGTGACTGAAATCAAAATAAAGAAAACAACACATTTGGGCTTTATAGCAAAGTAATGGTTTTGTATAGAATATGATGTGGAGCTGACTCGTGGCAGCAGAAATGGTTATTTAACTCTGGCATAAAAAAAAAGTTGAACAAAGTTGAAAAAGATTGTCTTAAAAATATAGTTTGTAACCACAATGGGCTTCATTTAAAAAAAAGTATCTCTGTAGCCATTTTCACACATGTATTGAACTCCAGAAAATCAAAGCAACAAGGATACAAAATTAAGGTATTGCTTAAGTTAGAATCAGAAACCAACTTGATTTATGTGTTAAAAAAAATATTGTCTATATTTGACCTACTCAAAAGTGACATTTTTTACATAAATAAGAGTTGAAGGTGTTTATGTCAGCAGCTACACCTTTACCTGCTGTGTGATTTATTGTCAGAGACTATCTTTGACACGCTCCTCAGATCATTGGATGAAGACACACGACCTTTAGATGGAGCTGTAACCATTTATCAATCTGGGAAATGTCACTGCTATTAAGTTTAAAGGTTAACAGGACCCCCGCCATCAGCATGCACTTACTCTCACACATGCACACACACACACACACACACACACACACACACACACACACACACACACACATGCACACACACACGTTCATCGCTCCTACTAGCATGTTTGGTTGTCCTCCCCTGTGTTTGGTGTCACTGTGCATGTTTCATCCATACAATACTTTTTCTTTACGTTGGCATTTTGTGTTTTTTTTATTCTATGAGTCTTTTTTGTGTTTGAGTCTCCCTACATTTAAAATCTCAGTTTAAGGTTATTTATTAGACTGTGCTCTCAGTAAGTTTAGTAACAGGGTCTCTAGTTTGTTTATATCAGAAAACAGCCATTAGCACTTCTGCATGGTGTCTCTCAGTGCCATCAGAGGAGGGATCAGCACAAATGTGCGCTATGTGTACGCCAGAGAAACCTGATCCTGAGTAATTGTCAGGATAAGGCGAGGGATTGACCTCTGCCATGAACCATATTTTCTGAAACAACACACACTTGAGCTGGCTTTGAAATAGCCTCTCCTCCAGGACTGGAGTGGCCCGTGAGGAAGCTGCTCATCAACTTTTTAGTGTAACTAAACAAAGCCTGCGGTAATTTCATTAGCTCACTCTTACATTCTGAGCGAGCAGATAGCCGCCGCTGCCCCCTCTGCCCCCTCTGCTCCCTCCAGACACCGTCCCTCTGCTGGCTATGACATCACATCACAGCTATGTGAGGCACGAGTGGATCTGGACTGGACAGGGATGGAGCCAGTTTTGAAGCCCATGTGTTTCAGTCACAGCTAATAGAAACAACCCTCCCCCCTCCAGGCATTTATTAAAGCACTTATTAAATCAATCAAAAACTTCTGTTGTTGTCTTTGACTGTCGGACCTCAAAGCAAAATGTGGTCATTGTTATTGTAAGAAAGCATCCAAGACGGCTATGCTCTGTGTATTCAGGATTGGTCCATGGAAATTGTTACATATTCATGTGGCCTGTCATAACATTTTCTTTTTATTCAAAGCTCTTGTCCCTAACTTCAAATACCCAAGCGCACAACATCTCTCCTCCCGCAGCCTCCACATCCCTCCATCCGTCCAGACATGGTGTGTTTTTGTCTCTGGTGTTGTGACAGCTCGGATCCTGCAGCGTTCAGCTTACATTCCTTTCATCCTACATCCCCCCCCAGGGGGTCGGCCCCACCTCTCCCAATCACTGCCCCAGTGTGAAGGAGCCCGACAGATGCAGGAACTGGCAGATGGTAGGCAAGTCCACGGTCAAATGACATTAACGTCATGTACTGTACAGACTCCTAACAATTATGGTTTAACAGGTTCCGTTAATAAATGAATTCTTATTAGAAGTCCTGCTTGCTCCAGCAAGAAAAGTCATAAATCTGTTGGGAGAAAACTCTGTTGACTTTTATGCCGTCAGTGTTGAAGCTGTGGTGTAATTGAATTTGGATCAAAGACATTCACGTCTTTCAAAAAGGTCTAAAGGGCTGCTCAGTTTTTAGTAATAACAGAAACGCTTCCGGCGTTGACCTCCACTGCCCTCTTATACCTTCCTCTCCCCCCCCTCTGCCCTCAACAAGAAATCTCTGCTTTGAAGAGCTCAAGTCATCACAACCACTTAGTCTGATGGAGAGAGAGAGACGCAGGGGGAAAAAAAAAGTTCTGGAAAAGTAGATAAAAGTCTGAGATTTCTTAGCTTGTAACCGATCCCTGCACATCAGAAACATATTTCAGAACACCATAGATAAATGCAGGGTTTTTTTTAACTTTTACAACACTGTGGTGTCACAGACTTTGGATAAGGCTTCAGACGGGGGAGTATCATAATGACAATAAACCAGATCTAACACTATACTCTGAAAAAAAATGATGTTTGATGGAATTAATCAATACATTTCAGTTTATAACAAATCTTGATCTGAAAAGAATGCCTGACTCTCCGTCATCTGACACAATATGAGATTCATCTGACACACAGTGGTCTGATCTTATTTATGGGCCACATGTTTGAGCGGACTGTCCAACATTTTTCCTCCTATAAAGCCGATTGAAAGGAAAAAGGTCCAGGCCTCATTGCGGACAGAGATCTGCGGTGACTAAACTTGAGGTTTGGTTTGATAGTTTGAATGAATGCGACGACTTGTCATGCTTGCGATGACTGGTGGAAGTGTGCCCCCTTGTGTTTGAAATATTCTTCTAATGGAAAGTCTTGAAGACACAAACTACAGCAACATACAAAAAGTTAATAAAAAAAACAGACAGGCATTGAGTTTATCAGAGAATAATAAATAATACATTTTCAGACAACCAGCAAATGATCAACATTTGAAAATAATTCCTTTGGTAACTGACGCCTTTCTATATATAAAATCTGTTGCATTAGTAGAGTCTGGTAAAAAATCACTTCCTCCTCCCAGATTTGCGCAGGCGACTAATAGTGGAAGAGAACTGCAGAGCTGACCTCTCACACAGTAACAGAAGAGGGTTTTTTTCTGTGTTTGTGTTTTTCTCCGATGCAGAGGGCAAGCTCTGGTGCTCTGGTGACACAACATTTGTGCGTTCACCGTGGAGATGAAGGGAAGTCTGTGGAGATGCTGAGCCTGAATGGGCCCCTTCTGCATGAGCAATGAGCCCTGCATTCCCGTCCTGATGCCCCTTTCCAAGTCCCTCCAGGTGGGCCTGGAAGGTAGAGGTCTGCTGCTCCATGGAGAGGAAATTCTCCTGCACCTTGTCAAACTGTGAAGACAGAGGAGGTTTTTTAGTCTTACTGGTGATTAAAAGCTGTAAACAACAACAGCCTTGTTTGTCTACCAGGCAGCGTTCAGATTACCTGCTCAATGTTGGACTGAAGCAGCAGCTCAGGCCACACAGACTCACTGCTGCTGCTCACACTGTTGCGAATATGAGTGTGACTCCAGATCAACTCCTGTTAAAAAAAAAAAAAAAAAAAAAGGACAGAGAGGGTTTTTCACTGAAAACAGATGAAAATTAAGAGTTGGGGTTTTTTATTGCTTGAGGAGAAGTCTACCTGCAGTAGTTGTGTGCTTTCTTTCAGATGACTCTGGCAGCGCTGAAGTCTTTTCCTGTAGCGGCCCAGGACTGCAAACAAAGTCTTTGCCAAACACATAAGAGTATTACAAACAACACTCGAGGGAGAAGACGAGGGACAATGTTAATGTAATCAACCAGATTCATGGTTCTTAAATGAAACTGAAGCATCGAAGACAACAGACAAAACAAACGTGAACAGAATGATAATAGTTGTAACTAAAAAGATGTGGAGGTGTAGTTAAATAAATGAAAAAAAACATCCATCACTTTGCTACCAGTTTACCACAGAGCTAGACAGACCTTCACACCTGCTTACCTCTGCATCTGTCAGGGCCGAGGCCAGGTCCCTGTGGCCTTGACTCCCCTCTTTGGAGAGTGTGACCCCCGTGTGGAGCTCCTCCAGCTGAGTCCAGAGGCCATCCAGGCCCTCCAACATGTCCTTCACGCTGGACTCAAAATCCCCCTGCACCTGGACGAGTCTGCACAGTGAGCTCATCCTATCAGAGAGGAAGCATGTTAATCCGATGAATCAAGTTTGCCAGGAAAAGGGCGGGATGTACACTAAATGTTAACCTCACCTCTTCTGCAGGTAGGTTCTGATGAGCTTTACTTTGTCAGTCAGTTTAGAGTTATAATCCATCTCTTCCAGGGTCGCATCTGAGCCAATATCTGCTTCTTCCAGTTTGTAAAAAACTGACTACAGAGAAAAAAAGAGAAGTTTAAGAGGGCTGGGTATTTAGGACATTTGCAATACCTCTGCAAAGCCTACGCATCATCTGGCTGTGCAGCATTTAGGATAAATATACACATCAAAAGTCAAACATGAATTTATGTGTGCACAACCCTGTCATGTAAAAAACTTAAAGAGAAGAAGAAAGTTTGCAGGACTCTCTCTTTGCTCTTTTGCATTTTATATCCATCTCCCACTGACACATCTGTTTTACACATGTCAGTGTGCAAAGCTTCATTTCATAAAGTTTCAAATGTGACACTGATTCCTGGAACAGTCTCAAAAAAAGAAAAGGGAAAAGAGTTGCTAAAACCCAACACGGGGACTGTGATAAAATAATGGCCTTGTAATAAAAACATTAGAGAGAGGGGAGTATCATTTTAAAAAAAGACAAAAGAATTTATAGCTGTGCTGGAGGCCTCCGAGGCTCTGTGATGCTCAGGGCAAAAGACTTAAAGTCTTGAGCCTAAGGCTGGTGTCGGAAGGAAAGGCAGCACATTTGTAATCATTAAACTCACATGAAGTTACAACTGTACAAGTAATAGTTTAGATCGGCTGGTCAAACAAGCATTAAGCAAAAAAAGACTAAAGGAAAGTTGAACCATAGCAGCGACAGTTTGGCAGACTCACTGACACAACATGAACACAGACAGGAAATACATAAGGAGAAAAAAAAAAGCACAGATATTTCTCCTCCTTGTCAATCAGCTTTGCAGCTCGGTGAGGGAGTGTGAGTGTTGCCCCGGGCTAGAATATCTGTCTTTGTCTGAGTGCAAGGTCTGATCTCTGTAATATCACCAACAAAGACTCCACACTGATCTACATGCAGAGAGTGACTGAAAACACGGGAGATGACAGGTACTGCTGGAGGCTGCTGTGTGTGTGTGTGTGTGTGTGTGTGTGTGTGTGTGTGTTTCCTCCCTCTTACCTCCAGCCTGCAGATCTGAGTCTTTATGTTGGGTACAGTGGGGTCTCGGAGGGGCTCCTGAAGCAAACACAGCAGCAGGCTGTCGGCCAAGGCGAGGTCAAGAGGAACGCCCGGGCTCCTCCGCTGAGGCTTCCTGAAGAATCAAGAACACCACTGAGAGCATGAGTATGGATTTGTTCAAAACATTGTATTTTTTTTTTTAACTCAAATCCCTCAAGGATGACACTTACATTTTATCTTGAAAAAGTAAAAAAAAACTGACACTGACAACCGGCACAACAGTCGCCACATCGGTTTTAAAAAAAGTTAGAGAGGACAATTGTGATAGTCCCTGCAATGTTTTTTTTAAGCGTGATATAAAATAATGATCACTAACAGGGAAGGAAATTGCAAAAACCTATTCAAACCATGGGAATGACAGATTCCTTGATAAACATTTATAGAAGCTGTTTTAATTCCTGAAGTGAACTTTTGGCTCATTTGAGTGTAACAGATGAGTAGATAAATCTCTGCGTCCGTTTCTGGTTCTTATATGTTCTCTGAACTGTGAGAAAATGACCAAAACAAACTCACCATGAATACTGGATATTCCTGTTTTCAGACACGACTTCCTCTTCCATCCTTTGTGCACGTTCCCCCTTGAATAGAAGCAAAGTCACTGAATAAATATAAAAAAGACTCACACGGTGAAATGAGATTCATTTCATGCAGGGCGTGCTCACCTGGGTCCGACCTGGCCGCAGGCTGCTCTTCAAGGCATGGACACAACCTCCCAGGCCCATCCACACCGAACACACTACCACCAGCCTCCAGCACACATCCACCAGTAACACAGAGGGGTGCAGCGGCGCCTCCACCTGGCAGACAGACCACACTGCAGCAGTAAGAGCGAAACTGTAGCAGCCTCTAAAGTTCAGATTCCAGTGTGGAAGTTTCCTCCGGATCTGTGACCAAGATATCTCCTGTGGCTGATAAGCAGCTAGTGTTTCTCTTAAACTGAGGGAGTAATGAGGAATAAGAGAGAGAAAGAGAGAGGCAACAGAAACATGCATTTATGACAAAAACATAAGAAAATGAATACGGCCTGAAGGTAGAATAACTCAGATAAGAAATCATACAGTTATATTATTATCCCCAAATGTTCTCCTTTGACTTATCATTGGAGTGACACATGTATTTCAAACTGACACTGAATTTTTTTAACCGTAACACATCATAAGAGAGAATAAGAATCTGATTTCATGTGCTTTAACTTTGATCTAATTTGGTTTCTTTGGAAATCTTGTTCTCCAGATAAGAACTGAAAATAAGTTCTGGATCTGTTGAATGAGGCTTTTCCCACTCAGCTTTGCGATGATGGACAAACTGTTGCTGTCCAGAATCAAAGAAATAAATCACTGAACCGGCACTTTGCTGTATGACTGACAGTAAGTACAGATCTTTGAGCTCATGCATGATGATAAAGAGAACCCCAAGGTGTGACATACTGACAGATATCTGCCCAAACAGAGCAGGAATACATACATCTGTCAACATGCTCAGTGCAGAGATGGTGGTATAGGACCATCATTTCACAAAGACCTCTCCGCACTGTAGCAGGAGATCATAAAAGCAGATGTCTCTCAAACACCCATTCAAATGAAAAGGCCATTTGTTGAGTGACACACACAGGTCTGCCTACCTCTCCAGATTCCAGCTCCTCTCAGCAACTTCTCCCTCCCCGTCCTCCATGACCTCCTCCGTCCATTTACAGGCCCCGTCCCAGCCCCCTCTCTCTCCCTGTCCTGACCCCTCCTGACCCCTGTGGTGGGAGACCATCAACAGAGGCATGACAGTGACGCAGACGCAGACACACACGGAGACATGCCGGTTGAAACTGCGGCCCGAGTATTTAGCTGACTAACATTCAGATGGTTAATAAGTGATTAGTCCCGTAACACGACGAGCTTGTCGGACAGGCTCGACAGGAGGAAGTATTTATTCTGGGTTTTGTCTTTCTCCGTTTCCCACATTCCATCTCTGCAGGAATGTGTTGAACCAACTGATCACAAGTGTGTGTGTAGGACAAGCCCTGCTCCTCCCAGGTGCACCGGGGTGAACACAACCCTTCCTCTTTTTATGAATCACAGTCTGTCACTCACTTACACTGAGTATATTTAGATCAAACTATGTGAACAATGTGATGGACTGTTACTAAAAATGAAACTCAACACTAGACAGAGAGGTTTACAAAAGGAAGAGAGCCCATTTTAAAATCACTGTCAGGTAAACACTTTTTTTTTTCTATATATTTTTTATCTCTTTATGTAAATATACTGAAGAGCTCTGCTGCCATCTAGCTGTGAGAGAATGAATAACACGTAAAGCTTCAATCAACCTCGAACCATAACCTCAATTAACCCCCTCCATAGTAAACAGAAAACACAATGTACACATACAAAAGCATTTAATTTCTCAGCACATGAACAAAAAGGCAAAAGCACTATGATCACCAGTGTACATGATGAATCTCTCATGATATTCCTGCTACATTTTACATAGTGCAAGTCTCGTTTAGACCAATATAAAGGAAACAGCACTTCACAATGACCTCGATTCAATGCATTAACTCGTGTTTACCTCATCAGGAAGTTATTGTTCAGTACATAATGCATGTACCTGATAAGAACCAAATGCTCTCAGGTAATACATTCCAGCACCTTGTTGAAGCTTTTCTTCTTTCAGTAAGTAGGTGAGTGTTATCTTAAGGTTTGCACTCATCCTGCAGTTACATTCTTCTTCCTCGTTCTCTGAAAAGATGTGAGCGAAGTGCTCCTCCAGATCCAGCCACGTTTTTTTTTTAGTTAAAAAGGGAATTAATTCATCAACTCAACAACACTTGAGTTGTAAGCCAGTATTTTTTAAACTAAGCTCATTGTCATTTCAAGTGTTAACAAGGAAAGCAGATTTGAATTCAGCTTCAGGCGACTCAAACTAAACCTTTATATCCCCTCTCGTCTTTAATTCAGTTTTCACATGTTCTGTGTTGACCTATGTTGGAGATCGAACAAATCATCCCCCATGTTGAGACACTTGTGTCCAGGATTGCTCTGGAAGATTCTTGTTAAAAAAAAAAACTAAAAGGGAAACATTCATCACCGACACTTAAAGCCCTTTGTAACATTCAGTCATGGAGAGAGGAACTTATAATGTTTGTGTTTCTAATGTTTACTTTAAAGAAACTCAGGTGTTGTATTTGTGATAAAGACAAAACAATGAAAATCCAGTGTATAAATAAAAACATGCGAGACAGAAATGAACGGGGGAAGAGTATCTGGTTTAAACGACAATATGGTAGCGACAGGACAACAGATGGTGTGCTAAAAACAAAATGACTTCATTTGGAAGGCCAGCTGCTAAATTGTTTTTACAGTATTTTTACATTTTTGTCTTCTTTATTTCTTTATTTACAAATACGCATACTTTAGGAAATGTCTGTGACTGTATAAATATTTAAAATGAGATGTACACGTGTACTGAGCAGCAGAACTGTTTCCCCTCTAATTTGACCTTTAAGATGATCACTTACATTCTCCAGACTTTCCAAACATGCATGTTTTTCATAGGATGTCCTTGTTTCCAGTTCCCTTCAAAATGAAAACTTTTTTATTTTCTCATTTCATTCTACATCTTTAACACTTTACAGACACATAAAACTGTGCTGGTTCATCACTTCATCCCTCCGTTTAAGCTCAGTATGTACACAAGTCTGTATCCATGTGCGAATGAATGCATTTGTTCATTAATGTGCGTAGAAGCTGCTGAGGTCTACATGCAGGATGAGTTCTCAGGTGGTAAAGTTCCTCACTGTACAGTTCAGGGTTTGGTGATGTGAACTTCACTAGTGCCGCTGCCATTTGTGGTGGTGGTGATGATGTATTGTGTTGTTGCTGGCTGATTGGACGACTGCTGCTCCAGATGTTCGCTGTGCGTCTGCGCTGTGTTCTGAGAAACAGTCTGTTTGGTTTCCAGCTCGGTCTGACCCTCGGAGATAACGTAGTGTGTCTGCAGGACAGGTGACCAGAAAGTCAGTTAAAGATTCAGATCGGGAACATCTGATCATTTCTTATTCATCTGGCCCTCTTACTGAAACGTTTCTAGAAGTTGTGAGGTACATGCAGATTTTACCACTACTTCATCAAGCTCACCCAACGTGGAAATTAAAAAGAAATGCCCTCCTGAAAGGTTCAAGAAGCGGATTAATGATTTAATGTCGGCACCTTGCGAAAAAGTCAACTGGTTCAGTTGTGCAAAACCGGCTAATTAAAAAAAAAAAAAAAACAGCCAAACGTACTTTTCTTTATATCAATCAGAAAAAGGTCACTCACTGTTTTCACCTGGTTGCTGTTGACTCCAGATCCAGGTGTGCTAGACTCAGCTATTACATACTGTGCATGAGGTAGAGTCATCATCTGGATCTCAGATGCTGCAACAGTAAGAAGGTTGTAAATAAACTGACAGGCCGTGATACTTAACAGAGCCATGAAATCATGCAGAGTATGACCGGACAACATTTTGCACGTATGCGACTCACGATAGCTTCTGTAGTTCCAGTTCCCGGGTATGTAAGCGTGCTGCACGGTCCCTTGCTGCTGCTGGCTGCTGCTGCTCTGCAGACTGTGGCTCTGAGCTAAGGTCACAGGGGTCAGCTGGGTAGGGCTCATATCCTGACCAGGCTGCTGGGAGGAGGGGCTTAGAGGCTGAGCTGAAACCTGACCAGAGTGAACAGACAATTTTCCAAGTGTTCCAAACGTCTTTTTTTAAAGTCATAAGAAGTTCCAAATCACACTTCCCGTCTTAAAGATGGGATTTACCTGTGTGGCACCTTGTCCTGTAGACGAGGGCTCTGTGACCTGGATGTGCTGTACCTGGATAGAGTGCTGACTGTAGCCATGAGGGTCATGCAGCTGGCTCACATCGACTGTTGGGTGCTGGGAATGTGGGGAGGAAGCCTGTGAAACAAGAGAACAACTACTGCTAGGGTTTCTAAAATTCACTTCAACACCAAACTCAAAGACACTTAATATTGTTGATCTTGTTACGAGTTGTGTTTATATTGACAGCTGCCCGATGTCAGAGTGTAAATCAGCTCCGTGCAGTAGGATACTGTTGAGCAGCTTTAGCTCAATACATGGAAACATGAAAACAAATCAAGGTCCTAGTTCAGATCTTACCGGAGCCACCTGCACCACCTGCAGCTGAATGTGTTGCGGCTGGGACAGACTGCCTCCCGCCTGAGACACGGGGATGTACTGGATCCGCTGGTAGTCTCCCTGCGCTGTGCGATAGTCTGTGGTTAGTGTTTGAGAAAGCTCCGTCATGGCCTGGGTCAGCAAATCTGTCGTCTGTGGAGGAAACAAATCAAACAGTATTAATATCCTGTGGGTTTTAGTTCACCTTTTTTCCCGCCGAGTTTAGTTACATTACAATTATTTGCAGCCTGAACTTTTGTTCTTTGCCGTCATGATTTTTGAGTGTTGTTGTCCAGTCTAATTGTAAGTTTGTAACTCTTTCTTACCACGACAGCCTCAGCTGTGGTACCATCTGCACTGATGACTGCAGGAGCACTGCTGATTACGGCTGCTGTCAGAGGAGTCGGGATGGTGTTGGCTAGTGTGGCAAACTCTGGATGCTTCTTCCTGATGTGCTGAACCATCTTAGTCTGACAGATAAACACACAAACAGTTATTAGTCCAGGTGTGGGACTGTCCAAGGCATCTGATCATCAATCAATGAAGGTTTATAGAGATTTCCAGCTCGCTTCATACTAACCTTGCTGCTGTACTGTTTGGCACAGTGTGGACAGCAGACGGGCGCCGTGGCGATGGTGCCAGTCAGCTGGGTGTGTGTGCTCAACATGGGGTCCGGCTCACCCGGAGCAGCCGGACGCAACTTCCGGATGCTGGGGGGCAGTTCTGCACCGGGGTGGTTCTTGAGTATGTGGGCTTTCCTCTTACTGGCGCTCTTATACACCTGCAACATGATCCGATCAGGTGGTTTCATTAACGAGCTCAGGGTTAGGATTGTGGTGTTTAAATGATTAATGCATGCATGCACACTCATACATCAATAAATAATGACATAATAGCGATGAGATGTTTCCTCACTGTGCACATGTAATGACAGTCACAACAAACCTTGTCACAATACTGGCAGAAGTAGTCCCTGTTGGGCTTGATAATTGGCAGCGTTAGCTCAGGCACGTCGTCAATACGCATCTCAGGGTGACGTTTGGACAAATGATTGACCTGGATGCAGAAGAGCTCATTTAGTGTACTGAGATTCAACATCAACCAATAAAAGTCTTCCTCTTGGGAGTTTCTGCTCACCAGCATTCCTCTGCGCCTGAATCCCATCATGCACACTCTGCATTTGAACATGAAGCTCTCAAAGTCGGTGGTGGGGACTTTCAGTTTGAGGGTTTTGGAGCGGTGGATTCGGTCGGCTTTCTTGGCCTCTCTGTCGGGATTGTGCATGCGCTGCATGTGCTCCCGCAGTTTATCTTTCCTCTTTGTGTCACAAAAAGTAAAACAAATGTCACTTTAAAATGTACATATGTAAAACTTAAAAGTACTAGCTGTTAGTTTTAAGTGCTCTGCTTAGTGATCTTACCTTGAATTGTTTGCCGCATGTCGAGCACAGGAAGTCTTTTCGGTCTGAGTGGCGCAACATGTGCAAGCGCAGTTTGTCCGGCCTGCAGAAGGCCTTTTCACAATCTGGACACTGAAAGATCTTCTCTGAATGGAAGCAGCGGATATGCTTCTTAACCTGAGAAAGAGAACATTTTCTTGTCTTAAAAATTAGAAAAAGTGTGAACGTACTATTTGAAGACTGTTTTAGGTCCGGCTGGTCAAATTCTCTGCCTTCATGCTCGCCTTAATGTTTTTCCCTCAACTGGATAAATATGTAGACAAACTTGCAAAGTGTGGCTTCACTTTCTGAAAATGAATTACGTTGTTGTAAGCTTTTTCTAAATCACTGTTTCAGCCTATAGGAGAGATTCAGACCTGGATGAAGTCGGTGAACGTCTTCTTGCAGGAGGGACAGGTGAAGCAGCCGTCCACAGCGTGAATCCCCACGTGGTCTTTGAGCAGGTCCAGCCTCTCAAAGGCTTCGGGACACAAGAGACAGGAATAAGAGCGGTTCTCTGTGTGCACCAGCAGATGGTCCTCCAGGGCGCCATCGCTCATGAAGCTCTTGCTGCAGATGTGACATGAGAAGGCGTAGACGTCCCGGCTGTGGACCCGCAGGTGCTGCTCCAGCTTGTCCTTTTCCCTGAAGGCCTTTCCGCAGTGGGTGCATTTAAAGGGCCGGAAACTCTTCCTGATGAAGAGGTGCTGCAGCGCTGCGTTCTGACGGCAAAAAGAGAGAGAGACTGTTAGAAACCCAAACTGTGTTTTGTGCCAAGGATGTGCAGAGATAAAGGAGGAGGCTGATAGATACTATGGATGGGGAATAGCCTGGCTGTCACAGGAATATTTACTCCATGGAGAATGACAAAAGGAACCTGCTGCGGAAGTTTTTCTGCTTTTATCTCATTCCAACCTACCTGCCCATCCATCTTTAAGGGGAGCACGCATTGAGAAAGAGAGACAGAGTGATGTAAAAGGCAAATCACAAACAAATGAATACAAAACAGATTTTTTTTTTTTTGCATTTCACTGAACACAGAGTCTTCGCTCTTACTCTTATCCTCTTGGCACGCCGCAGGTCCTGAGAGGTGAGGTGGGAGTCTGACTGGCTGCTCTGTGACGGGTCCTCCTTCAGTGGAACAGGAAGCTCCATGTTGGAGGGAGGAGTTATGGACTCCGGGCTCGGGTCTGCTGCGGGAGGCGTCAGCTGGTCCTCCTCCTCTGTCCCAGCCTCCGGCTCGGGCTCCATCTCCACCACCTTCAGCCCGTTCTGAGCGCCCTCCACCGGCTCCTCCAGCGGCTTCTCCGTCAGTTCCAGAATCTCCTGATTCAAAAGTGGAAATGGGTGTATTAAAACATTGTTGATTTAAGCTCGAGACGTGAAGTGGCATGCTTCTAAACGCACTTTTAGATTTGCTGTTATGTGATGTTTCAGGCATTACACTTGGAGTTTTTGTTGCTCATTCAAATATTATGATTCAATAGTTTAACTCTTATTTAT